>NC_052316.1:8340000-9540000 GCF_016432855.1 Salvelinus namaycush
AGAGAGGGAGAGGGAGAGAGAGAGAAAGAAAAGTGTGTGCGTGCACATGCGTGCGTGAGTGTCTGTCTGTGTTTAGGTGTATGTGTGCGTGTGTGCGTTAAGAAAATCAGTATTACCATAGGTATGTGACAGGAGGCTGCTGAGGGGAGAACGGCTTATAATAATGGCGGGAATGAAGCAAATGGAATGGCATCAAACACCTGGAAACCATGTGTTTGAGACCATTCCACTGATTCCGCTCCAGTCATTATCACGAGCCCGTTCTCCCCAATTAAGGTGCCACCAACCTCCTGCGGTATGTGACCTGTGACCACAATTCCATGTGTGCATGATGTCCATATATGATTTCACAGTAGTATGTTATAGGGGACTCACCCGTCACGTGTGCTCTCCATGGTGGACAGAGTGGACAGATGATGCGGGCTGCTCAGGTCCCGGTCCAGACGGGGCTGCCTGGGGGACGGGTCAGGGGCGGAGGCTGAGCCAGGGGTGGGGGCTGGTCCTGGGGAGAGGAGCTCCACTGAGACACCATGATGGGGAGCGCTGGAGCCAGTGTACAGGCCTGAAAGACAAACAAAGTTAATTCACTAAACGTGCCAACTTGAGTCCCTCACTCGGCCATGTTCCCTTTGACCAAATTAAAAATATTTTCATGGCAACGAGCTTTTGTTTTCACAACTGATCATCCAATCAGTGAGAGCTTTGGAAAATAAAATGTTCTGTTGTTTTGTGCTGTTTGTGATTTACAGTACATTGTTTGTGCTGGCACAGGGGTTGTCCTCGGTTGTCCTTAAAATGTTTTGCTCTGGTTACAATACTATTTATTTCGTTCAATAGTATTGCGATTTCTGATGAGAAGACTTTATAGGAATTTTGAACATGAGTGGAATTGAGAGAACTGGCACTGTGGCTCTGTATGTGTGTGTGTGTGTGTGTGTGTGTGTGTGTGTGTGTGTGTGTGTGTGTGTGTGTGTGTGTGTGTGTGTGTGTGTGTGTGTGTGTGTGTGTGTGTGTGTGTGTGCGCGAGCGTACGTGTGTGTGCCCCTGTGCCAGTCCCTAAGTATTTGTAGCAGTTTAAATGCATCTGACCTTCCTGTCTGAGCATCAGAAAAGAGTCAGTCTACAGATCTATGATCTTAATTTCAGCCAGTCTCCAACAGCAGGAAAATAATCCTGCAGCAACAGGAAATGTGAATTACTATGTGGATTATAATTAATGCACATTTTTTGCAGCGGTTTATACAGTATATTTTCATAAGGGAAAGTCAAGTCTGAAATTTCAAAGGTGAAATGACAAACTTCAGAAGCCTTTTTAAACGTCAAAACACTACCATTTTTTTAAGTTATCCTGCAACAGGGTGATCAAATTAAGATTCCATATCTGTACTTCAGTTGGATGGTGATTCAGGCTCATGACAAATCACAATGACAGCTGAGTGCTCTACTGAGAGCTCCAGTTGAAAGAGCTCAGCTCTGTCCAGGGGCTCTCAGATTGCCTAAGAGGGTCAAGGCAGTGAAG
The DNA here is from genome assembly GCF_016432855.1 of Salvelinus namaycush. NCBI lineage: Eukaryota > Metazoa > Chordata > Actinopteri > Salmoniformes > Salmonidae > Salvelinus > Salvelinus namaycush. Next base: position 8,341,520 of record NC_052316.1, read on the forward strand.
TCAGCAGGCCCCTCTGCTTCTCACTCCTTCTCCTGTACTGTAAATCTGTTCTCTCGTCTCTCCTCACTCTGTCCTGTCTGTGATGTCTTTCCCAGTGTCCTGGGGGACAGCGTAGCGTCGTTGACTGTCCAGGGTAATGAGGCGGTGCGGAGAAGAGACGAGACGAGAGGAGCGCTCCTGGTTTCTGCAGTACTGTTCCCCCAGCTGTGCTCAAGTGGAAGCAGGGCCTATCTGACAGCTCTCTGAAATGGTTACAAGCTTGATTCATTACCACCAAATCATCAATCACAGACCTTAAATGGTTTCCCCTTTAGCCCCAACATCTGCTACCAGACCAGCAAACATTCTACAAATAATCGCTGTGATTGCTTCAATTTCATCGCAAGCCTCGGCGGTGCAGGGTTTCCCTGCGCGTTTGGGGATGATTGTAAGAGTGTTCTGTGACGATTCTAAATGTTTTCTTTTTATGTGGGTTCTGAGAGGGTTATGTGACGGGCCTGAGAACATTTGGTTGTGACGGTCCTGACTTTCCTCTGTGAGTTTTGTGAAGGTTCTTTGTGAGTTAGGAGGGGGTTCTGTAGGGTTGTGAGGGGTTAGGGTGATTTTTGTGGTGGCATTAGTAGGCAGCATAGCCTACTTGCATAGCCTACTAGACTTGTAGCCTGTCATACTGAGATGGACCTATTGTCATCTACAGTAATGTGCTCTAGCAGTTGAATTTAATTTAGAAACACACTAACTGAGGTCCTAAAAGGAACAAAGATATTTTCCTGAGTAAGATCGAGCCTACTGAACATCTCTTTAGCCTTAGAAACTAAAACCTACAGATACCAAAAACCAACCAACAGGAAACATAAGATTCACAGCAACGAGAAGTGCTACTCATTGTCAGCTATAGAGGTGTCAACGTTGAAGAGCCTCCCTACTCTGCCCATCCTGCCGACTCTCCTCCCTCTGTTGGCTAGAGAACAAAGCTCAACTCATGCAACGATGAATCCCATTTCATTTCGCCTGGCATAAACCCTAACAAACCCGTCGTCCTCGAACGCCTCCTAATCAACCAATACGGCCACAGCAACACAACAGCTCCTGCGGGCTAGAAACCATTTGCACATTTTGTCACAATTGGAGCTAGCAACACATCCACTCAAAACAGAGGGAGAGGAGAAGGAAAGATGCCAGTATTTCAAGCATCAATTCAATAATCAAAGACAACTGGAGCTCTCATAGTCCCATTACAATAACAGAGAGAGATGGGGAGTTTGGATTGGACAAACTGAGCAAACAACGACAGATGTGTCCATAAACTGTGGACACTGCAGGGCATCTCTCCTCTCCTACATCGTAACCCTGTATTTGATCCTGCTCATCAACCTCTCTTTCGCAAGCCATTTGACTGTAGTATAGTCTATGGGGTCTCAATAGAGAGACTTCCAAGTTGAATCAAAAAGAATGTGAATCGGAAGATGTTCATATTCAGCATTAATTGCAAATCACAAATGTTAGCCATTTGCAGATGTTCCTTATTATGACATCTCAGTTTGATTTCCACCAAGTCCTAAATAACTCTCAACCAGCGGTCTCAACCAGCGGTCTCAACCAGCGGGAAGGGAGGCGAAGGTTTCTCGTAAAACACGAAGGACTTGTTTCTCCAAACCGAATCAGTTCTAATTAACGCATCAGGTGTCACATTCAGCATGAGATTGAGCTGAAGGCACTCTGGACAATTGTCCTCAAAGCTGCAAATCAGCCCTGAGACAGTGTCTGCCAGTCTATCATGCCAAAATGTCAACGTTTACTGTAATATTAAAGATAGGTCAGTGTGTCGGTTGGTGAATTGGGGGTTAAGGGTTGGAGTAGGATGAAGTTGTCCTGGCCTAGAAGCTGAGCTAAGGTCAGTTTTGCATTCGAATTTTTTGGAAAGATGATCCTAGATCTGAAAGCTGAGCTGGTCCTAGATCCTACAGGCACCTTTTACCTGGAGAATTAGGGTTCTGGGGTTATTGGTTAGCGGTTAAGGGTGAGGGGTTAGGGGGGGGGGGGGGGGTAGAGTGACCTCCGTGCACCTGTGAAGATGTCCTGGCCCAGTCCCGGGGAGCGGCCATCCTTCCCGTTGAACAAATGCTGCTGCAAGGGGGCTGGGCAGTGCAGGTGCTGGTGCTGAGAGGGGGCAGAGCCCTGCAGGTGGTGCACAGACAGACACTCACTCAGGATGTCCTGCTCCAGGTGGGGGCAGGGCCTCAGCTGTCAATCAAGCAGAGAAGGGGAGGGGTTGTTGGACAATACATACAGGTGATTAGGAAGCATGAATTTCAGAGTTTGGTTGGACATCTTTCATACCAACACAAATCCATGACATGAACAGCGATAACTGTCTTTCTGAAAATTGTATCTGGGTGCGCAAACACACATGAAACTGCAGTCTATCACGCATTCCATGCCGGGGTGGAATTGGGGCAGCGTATTTGGGAACACTGCTCCCAAAGTGAAAACATTACTATGACATGAAAAACGTGTTCTTGAGCTGAATTCCTGCACTCCCAGTGGTTTTAGTTACCAATCTAAATCCACGTTTTAAATTCCAACCCTGGGTATATTAAGCTAGCAGTGGTTTCAAGGGAATCTACATCAGTTGGAATGATAGCTAGGTAGTCTGTCTTACAGATCAGTGAAATGGTTTACTCTCTTCTATACATCAGTGCAGTGGCTTGCACTGTAGTAAAATGTTATTGTAGGGTATGGTACAGGCCAAGGCAGTGCATTGCAGGAATCCTAACAACCATATCTTTCTTCCCTTTCATCTGCAGGAGTACCTTCAGAGCTGTCCCACTGGGCACAGACGTCAATTCAACGTCTATTCCACGTTGGCTCAACGTCATCGAAATGACGTGGAAACCATGTTGATCCAACCCGAGTGTGCCCAGCGGGGTGGTGACGTCAGGACATGGTTGATCACACCGAATGCCTGGTTTTAAACTGAAGGTAAAGGCAGGGATTTTTTTTATCCAACATGATTCTATGGTGTGGCTGGAAATTTGCTGGACTGACGGGATAGGTGTGATCCCTCTATGGCTCAGTTGATTAGAGCGCAGCGCTAACCATGTAAGGTTGTGGGTTTGATCCCAAACGAGGCTATATTCATCTATAGATTGCTCCACATATAAGCCACACTGAACGTCAGTCTCTCTCTCTCTGTATTCGAGCATCTGTTAAAAAGGCTGTAGTGTAATGTCAACCACTCTACGCGGACAGCGACGCTGACATAAGAAACATCAGGGCTATGGTAAGAATAAAAGGACATTTGTGTAAACTGGCCCACAAGCACAAAAGTCTTTAATAAAGCAGGGAATCAGTTCGTTAGCGGTGGCATCTCAACCACAGAGACTGAGAGGAAATGACAGGCTTCGACGCCCGCTTCCCGACCACAGGCAGCCCACTTATTAGGACCAGGAGAAAGAGAGGGATCAGGACAACTAGTCCATCTAGCTATCATTCTGTTCGTCCATTCTCTCGTTTACAGGTTGGACAAGCCAACGGAGCGAGCCAAGAGGATAGATACGCGGTTCGAAGCGTGCACTGCCTCGCTCACAGATATCCCAACAGATTAGTATGCCAGGACTGCCATCAGAACTAATTCAACGGAATTCATTCAGGATGGATTTAATAGCCCGTCTGGATGGATATTTGAGTTGGCATGAGGCTTTTCCTTTTATATCTGAGCCCTTGAATCAAGATTCCAGATGGAACGCTGTCTCTACGTATCACAGACCGGTTCGACAATCCTCACATTGTAAGTTGACACCCGGACAACGTCAGTAAGTGACCGAACACATGTGGTGATTGGCAACCGTTCCTTACGAGCGCCTTGCAACAATTCATCAAGTCTAATTGGGCCTCTGCCTTTCGCAACATGACGCTATAACAGATTTGGATTGTCTTTTTTTTCTGTTCCGAGATAGAGTGAGGGGGTTTGTTTGACGTGTGTCCACAACATCTGGCCACTGGGGGTATTCGGCTCGAGCTACAGCTTATTAACAATGGTGCAAGCCTCACATGTTTCTGTTTAACAGCAATGGTAAGCAAAGGAACACATTATCCAGGCCCGGCCACCACCGCTCAAGCCCTTTAGACACAATGAGACCATTCTGTCTCTCCATTCTCCCCATATTTACCGAGCCCGATCAGCAGAAGAGTGTGCTGTTGACCATGAACATGACGAAATGTGGTCCAACCTGATCTATTGTCAGGGAAATGGTTTTCAAAGGCTCTGCTAAATTAAACCAACTGTGTGGAGCCGCAAGGAAGAGTAAGCACTAGAGCGGAGATGATTACACCTACTGGGGACATTTGCGACGCATGTGGCCTGACAAGACCGACAAGAGTCCTAACATGCTCTCAGTCGTCATTGAATTTCTTCACTTTGACTTGAAGAGCACCGGCGAAACTGGGCTCGTCTCTTTTGAACGTCAGCCATTTAACATTTGGTTGATCCGCATGGCGGAGTGGACCCTTTTTCCCGGCTTTTAAGTCATCAACAAGTCATCGATGTGCTACGCACTACTTACCTGGAAACGAGAACCAAGGACTAGCGCTAATATCTAGGGTCCTCCCGCTGGGGTGGAGAGGATTGAGGACCACAGGAAATGGAGGACCGAGCATGCCCCCATTCTCATCGACAGGGCTGTAGTGGAGCAGGTTGAGAGCTTAAAGTTCCTTGGTGTCCACATCACCAACAAACTAACATGGTCCAAGCACACCAAGACAGTCGTGAAGAGGGCACGACAAAACCTATTCCCCCTCAGGAGATAAAATATTTGGCATGGGTCCTCAGAACCGCAAAAGGTTCTACAGCTGCACCATCGAGAGCATCCTGACTGGTTACATCACTGCCTGGTATGGCAACTGCTCTGCCTCTGACCGCAAGGCACTACAGAGGGTAGTGCGTACGGCCCAGTACAACACCGGGCCAAGCTTCCTGTCATCCAGAACCTCTATACCAGGCGGTGTCAGAGGAAAGCCCCAAAAAATTGTTAAAGACTCCAGCCACCCTAGTCATAGACTGTTCTCTCTGCTACCGCACGGCAAGCGGTAACGGAGCGCCAAGTCTAGGACCAAGAGGCTTCTAAACAGCTTCTACCCCCAAGCCATAAGACTCCTGAACATCTAATCAAATGGCTACCCAGGCTATTTGCATTTCCCACCCCCCCACCCCACCCGCTCTTTTACGCCGCTGCTACTCTCTGTTATTATCTATGCATAGTCACTTAAATAACTCTACCTAGATGTACATATTACCTAAATTACCTCGACTAACCGGTGCCCCCGTACATTGGCTCTGTACCGGTACCCCCTGTATATAGCCTCGCTATTGTTATTTTACTGCTGCTCTTTAATTACTTGTTCCTTCTATTTATTATTCTTATTCTTATTTTTTAAACTGCATTGTTGGTTAGGGGCTCGTAAGTAAGCATTTCACTGTAAAGGTCTACACCTGTTGTATTCGGCAAATGTGACTAATACAATTTGATTTGATTTGAGTTAACTGGTCAAAAGATGTACAGTGTGAGAAAGTGGAGGCTGGAGAAGGGAGGATGGCTCCTTCAATGCATTCTGGCCATGACAATGAGCCCATCCTCTGATTTAAAGTGACAGCTTTTTTTGGGGGGGGGTCGTCAGTAAATTCTCTCACTCTCTCTGAGTGTCTTACCTTTCTACGCACCTGTTGCTCTTTGGCCGAGTGGATCTTGACATGTTTGCGTAGGGAGCTGGGGTCGGTGTAGCGCTTGGTGCATCCAGGGATCTGACATGCGTACGGTTTCTATAGAGCATGAGGAACATATGAATAGTGTAGGACAAGTGTCGGATTGCAAGCGACTAGTTATTGCGTAATGACAGTGCAGTGAAGCAACCCCAAGTCAAAGCAACCTAACATTTCGAAATGGATTCGTACAAAACCACATGTGAACTCAGGAACATGCAGTAGGCACTAAGTTACAAAGAAGAAGAAGAGCAAAAATCAAGAACAAAAATGCACACAAAAAAAAAAAACACACACAGAAGAGTAATGAAATGCGATGAAATAAGAAGGCAAAGATAGCCTCCTACCTTTCAGCTGAGACTACAGAGAGCAATTGAAGAAATTGAGGGCAAGAGAGAAGGAATGAGAAAGAGAGTGAAGAGAAAATATAAAACATAAATTGAATGAAAATATTCAATTTGACAACATTTTTTTTAAAGCACTACAAGAAATCACATTTAAAGTAGCACTTTGGTGCTCCGTAGAAGATTGACGGCGTAAAGATCACATTTGCTATAAGGTCTATAAAGATATATTCTCGTGAAGTTATAGTGCAAACTGCGCCAAAAGATGTGAGGGGGCACTAAACATGATCACCAAAAGCAACAAGCACTTCGCTACACCCGCAATAACATCTGCTAAATATGTGTATGCGACCAATAACATTTGATTGGATCACTACACCAGTGGTGTAAAAACGACTGCACTCCCTGTCATTAACTTTCCTCATCGTCACACATTATTACTGAAGAAAACACAGCCTGCAGCCTGATGATGGAGATATTTTCCCCTTGTGTTTACCTGACCAAAAGCATGTGGACACGTGCTCATCAAACATCGCATTCCAAAATCATGGGCATTAATATGGAGTTGGTCCCCCCTTTGCTGGTATAGCAGCCTCCACTCTTCTGGGAAGGCTTTTCACTACAACATTGCTGCGGGGACTTGCTTCCATTCAGCCACAAGAGCATTAGTGAGTTTGGGCACTGATGTTGGGGGATTAGGCCTGGCTCGCAGTCGTTGTTCCAATTCATCACAAAGGTGTTCAATGGGGTTGAGGTCAGGGCTCTGGGTAGGCCAGTCAAGTTCTTCCACACCGATCTCAACAAACCATTTCTGTATGGACCTCGCTTTGTGCACGGGGGCATTGTCATGCTGAAACAGGAAAGGGCCTTCCCTAAACTCTTGTCACAAAGTTGGATGCACAGAATTGTCTAGAATGTCATTGTATGCTGTAGTGTTAAGATTTCCGTCCACTGGAACTAAGGGGCCTAGCCCGAACCATGAAAAACAGCCCCAGACAATTTCTCCTCCACCAAACTTTACAGTGGGCACTATGCATTTGGGCAGGTAGCATTCTCCGGGCATACGCCAAACCGAGATTCATCCGTCAGACTGCCAGATGGTGAAGCGTGATTCATCACTTCAGAGAACACGTTTCCGGCAACCTTTACCCACTCCAGCCAACGCTTGGCATTGTGCATGGTGATCTTAGGCTTGTGTGCGGCTGCTCGGCCATGGAAACCCATTCCATGAAGCTCCCGACGAACAGTTATTGTGTTGAAATTGCTTCCAGAGGCAGTTTGGAACTCGGTAGTGAGTGTTGCAACCGAGGACAGACGATTTTTACTCTCTATGCCCTTCAGCACTCAGCGGTTCAGTTCTGTGAGCTTGTGTGGCCTACCACTTCGCAGCTGAGCCGTTGTTGCTCCTAGATGTTTCCACTACACAATAACAGCACTGACAGTTACCCCGGGGCAGCTCTAGCAGGGCAGAAATTTGACGAACTGACTTGTTGGAAAGGTGGTATCCTATGACGGTGCCACGTTGAAAGTCCCTGAGCTCTTCAGTAAGGCCATTCCACTGCCAATGTTTGTCTATGGAGATTTAATGGCTGAGTGCTCGATTTTTATATACCTGTCAGCAACGGGTGTGGCTGAAATAGCCGAATCCACTCATTTGAAAAGGGGTGTCCACATACTTTTGTATAGTGTATGTATTTTCTCTCTATATACAGTGGAATATAAGTTGGCCATTAAAGTGAAAGGTGATACGCCTCTTTATTAGTTCTCCGTTTGTACCTCGCTCATTTCTGTAAATAACACATTGTTATTCCAAGCCGCTCTCAGCACCACTCATCTCTGCCCTGTTTGTTATTCCTACGCAACGCCACCCCGACACAGACCCAATGAGTGGAGAAAAGAGCCGGCGAAGGAGAAAAAAAACACACACAACTTCTTTCTAGTATAAATATCATAGTTGAAAATGATTTTTCCCCAAAGTGTGTTTGGCAGGGTGGCGGGCGGCGGAATTAGACTCTCGGCGGGGCGCTAATGTGCGGCCATCAGCGTCTTGGGCTGGTGGTGGAATTGGCTGTGGCAGTACGGTAGTGAGGCTGGGGGGCTGAGGCTGGTTGAGGCCTGTGGACTGTGATAAAGTAGGACGTTGGAGGAGTAACGGAGACAGGAGGAATGAGTAGTGGCTGACTCAGGCTTTCCCTTCCTCTATATACAGTCATTGGTTACCCCCCTTTAGCAGAGAGAGACAAGGCAAAGCCCTGTCTGAGCCGAATGCTCCACGCTAACCTAACCGCTGCTTATTTCACATACTGTGACTCGAATCGGACTAATGGAAGTGATATTTCAATGATCTGTAGCCTGCCGTGGCACCGGCACAGCCTCTGGCTGATGGAGGGAGTGTGGGGCGAGTGAGAACGGCGTGTTACTCCCTGACTGATGGTTCGCTTATTGAACTGTGACACTGTCAAGGGATGGAAATGGGCATTGAGGTTTGGAAATGGGCACTGACTCTTTCATGTGTACAATTCCATTTTCCTTTACGTTTAGTGAATGGCAGCCTTGGAAAGGAAGGGGAAAAGAAGGGAAATCTAAACAAACACTTGTTAAATCAAAATCCCCCATACACATACACCGTAACCAGGGTTGGAAGTTTGGTGAACCCTGATTCAAACCCCTTATAACAGCCTTGATCCATGATCTACAGCAGAAAGGAAACAGGAGGTAGGAATTGTGGGTAGTAGAACCAGAGTGGAGGCTGTCTCCATGTGTTCTGACCGTGTCCAGGTGAGTGCGCTGGTGCTTGGCCCGGTCGCTGGAGTTGCTGAAAGCTTTCTGGCAGCCGGGGTGCTGGCACAGGTAGGGCTTCTCCCCCGTGTGGCTCCGTAGGTGGATCTTCAGGTTCTCCAGGCGGGAAAAGGCCTTGGTGCAGCCCTCAAACTGCAGGAGAGGATAGAAACACACACACACACACACACACACACACACACACACACACACACACACACACACACACACACACACACACACACACACACACACACACACACACACACACACACACACACACACACACACACACACACACACACGAAAACAGACACACACAGAGTTAGAGAGAGAGAGAGAGATCAATAAGAGAGGAAGGCTGTACAGTAAACAGTGGTACAATGAAGCCACTGTGTCCATGTACCTCTGTGACTCAGAGCAGCGCATGCTCCCACTCATTCCCCCACTCCTTCTATCAGTCACATAGCTGGGTCCCTTCCTTGCAATGACACCAGGCCATGGAAACTAACAGATACTGTACCGCTTCCATTTTCACATGGGCTGGGCACTTGTGTTTCCACAGACCACTGTAAAAACCTATTAGTAACCAAATTACATTGATTTAATCCCAAATGGCACCTTTTTCCCTGTTTAGTACACAACTTTTGACCAGGGCCCGTAGGGTTCTGGTCAAAAGGAGTGCATTATTTAGGGAATAGGGTGCCATTTGGGACTCAGACATTGTCATATGAGCCAGGAACACCTCACATCTGTATTTTACAGATGTAGGATCTTACTTTGAGCCAGTTTGCTACAGCAGGAAAAAAATCCTGCAGAGAGTGGAAATATGAATTATTATGTGGATTACAATTAATATACATTTTAATATACATTTACAATTAATTTACATCTTTCTTATGGGAAAACCAAGTCTGAAATTTCTAAATTGAAATGACAAACTTCAGAAGCCTTTTCAAACCTGAAATACACTACAAGTTTTACATTTCCTGCATTGCAGGAAAGTTCTTCTGCAACAAGGGTGATCAAATTTAGATCCCACATCTGTATACACATGCCTACAGTATTAGTGTTACTACAACTTGCTATGTAGCTACTGGTGAGGCTACAGTGCAGGGAGACGATAGTAAGCCCATACTACCAAGAGACAGGTAGTGGGTTGCAGGAGAAACGAAAGTAAACCTATACTGTACAGTGACAGTTAATGGGTGACATGCAGAGCATAGTAGATGAGGGTAGATGAACTAGATAAGTGGCAGTGAGTGTAAACAAGCCCATTACATCTGATCCTGACTGGCCACTCAGCCCATTTGATCCTATCCACTCAGCCAATGGACACCACAGATTTGCTAGCACACCCATTATTCATGAGTCTGCTCGCATATCCTCCCCCCGCTCATCAACACAAACACGGCTGATTGGCTGAGACAGTGGCCATCCTCCTCCTCCTCTATGCACGCTACTGTATACAGACATTACGTGTATGGAGCACCACTGTACATGTAGAGTACAGTACACCTCAATGTAACTTATATCCCGCTTCATTAATCTGCCTTAACCATTCACAGGGACTCGCGGCAGTGGCTACGGTTAGCCTGACATCAATACCAGTCATGGTTGCTATCATGGTCCACAACAATGAGAGCCTTTGGGGTCACTGAGGAGCATTGCATCAAGGCCCTTTCCGTTACAATTACGTTCCTGTTACCCTATCTGAGGGCTCTGCCGGCTCCACCTCCCTGGCCATTATGCATCGATCAGGGGCGTGGACACACACACATGCGTGCGAGCAAACGCACACACACAGACGCACACACACACGTAGGGAGGAGACTAGTAGGGTCGTCTCACTCTGTGGCCTGGGCAGCAGTGAAACCTGACATGGAGGAACTGCTCTCTATTGTCCCCTGACCTTTAGTGAAGCTTCTGCGTGTGTGTTGTGTGTGTGTGTGTGTGTGTGTGTGTGTGTGTGTGTGTGTGTGTGTGTGTGTGTGTGTGTGTGTGTGTGTGTGTGTGTGTGTGTGTGTGTGTGTGTGTGTGTGTGTGCGTGCGCGCACTGGGCTGGGGAGTGTCGGGTTACGCCCAAGGAGAGAGACACACCATTCTTCTAATGGCCCTTCAGTCCTGATCTGAGCTCAATGCTCATACATGGCCTCCTTCATTCACTCACAGCACAGGCAGGAAGCGCCCTCTATTCACAGCCCCCTGCATTTAATATGGACGAAACCTAACCCTGTCATGGGAGAGCTGGGTCAGATGACCGAGGTTTTGTGTACGTGTGTGTGTGTGTATGTTTGTCCGTGCCTGTCTAAATGTGCTATTCAAACATAAAAAAAGAGACCAGAAGATTCCTTTGTCTCACCACACTCACATAGCTTAACAGCTCCGTACTTAGCAACCCCATAGAGACTCATGTTTTTGTTGTGATAAGTGGACACCTTAAAGCCGTTAACACACACACGCACACACACAGCTGAAGTGGCAGTCGTTTGGATTGTAGAAAGGGCAAGGATAAATATCACACAGAAGACATGATACGGCATGTAATGTACAGTAGATTTCAGCACACTAATGTCATGAGATCAAACCGACCAAGCTGCATCAACACAGGGCAGATAAATGTGCCTACTCAGGCCTCCTCGATCAGAGGGCTTGGGAAACATCTAAAAGTGTCAGACCACACAATACACACTGGAGTCGTATTATTGTAGAGGCAGGGTCATCAAATTTAAAGGACTGAGAGTGGGGGGGGGGGGTGGAATTTCAATAAAATCTCAGAGAAGAAGCCCTCTATACTAGCATGCCAGTCCTGACAGACACACACCGTGCTGACTCTTGAAATACAGGGCCGAACATTTGAGTTTGGGAAAACAAATATAAACCTTATTGACGGGCCAAATGTGTGTATTTATGTAGAAGGGAAATAATCAGTATTTCATTCTTTCTTTGACGCAATACAAATTTGAAGCTAAATGAGAGTTCTAGGTCCGTGGAGAAAAAGCGTGCTAATCATGTTGCTCTGGATATTAAAGTGCCCGAGGTCGGCTGGCAGTGAGACGGTGCCTGTGTCCCAAATGGCACCCTTTAGCCCACACAGAGCCCTAGAATAGGGAGCCATTTGGAATGCAGGCAGGGAGGGTGAAGTTTCCCCGCCTGTTGAGAGCCTACTACCACCGCTGGGCAAGGGCACATGATTCACAGGACATTGGTTTACTGACCGGCTCATAGAGCATTTACTGTGCATGGTCAGGTGTTGCTAACCTGCCAGTCAAAATGGCATCTGTTAGTGTAGTGGGTTACTGGGAAGTAAAGTCGAAAGCAGGACTGGGGCATAGGTTGAAGTTCTACAGCGTGCGTATAACTTTGCTGCTGTGTGAGAGCTATTGAAGCTATTTTGTACGGAGAAGAAAAAAATGTCACAAGGAATTTGGTTGTTTATTTTTCCGTAAAATGGATGAGCATAGACGTAAAACAGGATGACAAGGAAGAAGGTATGGGTGGGAAGGCCTGGAGCCAGCCGAGGTGTCGAAACCACACAGGACAGCTTCAGCTTCTTCTAAACACGTCTTTGATATTATTTGTGAAAGCAGTTTAGGCGCTAATCACATGAATTACTTTAAACATGTTTGGCTTTCCCCTCGGATTGATTGGTTCTAAGGTAAACGGGCTCAATAACCACACGAAGGGAGCAGGCGAGCAGGGCCTGAGCAGCGTTTGACACCGTCTCACTCTGAGAGGGCGGCTTGGGCAGCTCGGTAAACATTGGGGTGACGGTGGGTACTGACATGGCCGAGGGGCCGGCAGCCGATCACAACAGACAGCTTATGGGCCCAGAGAGCTGGGCTGTGAAGGTACAGCGAGCTTGAGGCCTTCATGGGAAATGAATTCTGACTGGCAAAGAGAAGCCCAAACAGTTGGCCGCCTAAATGGCCGCAGTGTACCGCTAACCTACAAAAAAGAGCTCATTAGAAAGAGCCTGACTGAGATGCCAGAGAAGATCGAAACAAACCGCCCGTTTATTGCGTGGCGTTGGGGGGAAAAAGCTGCCGCTGACATCTCAGACATCATTTTGATAGAAAGCCTTGAGAAAGAAAGAGAGGTAAATAACGAGAGAGAAGAGAGAGAGAGATGAAACGAAACAAGAGTTTTCTCAGGAGGTTAATTTCCTTAGAAATGAACTGTATTCGACTGTAGCACCTCCTCAATGTGCTTTTTGTGAGGAATAACTTTCGAAAGTTCTTTCTCTCGACAGCTATAGTCTCCAGTGTTGCTGCTGACAGGAGGGAATCCTTTGAGATCAGTGAAACCCCAGGGCCCTGTCATGTTTCTGGCCTGCTCTCACCACCATCCGTTTGACTGGCGGCTTCTGACTAATGATGAGAGAAATGGGATTAAAATGTTTGGCTGCTAACTAGCATGAAATCCCTATTACTCATTTTGAGAGGACCTTTAGTAAACGCAATAGGTACTCCGGGGTTTAACGAGGCCCACCGGTTTTCCGCTTTGATTAATTTCAGCTAATGCATCGAGGCTCTGTAATTGCATAAGCTTCTAACGGGGTGAAGTGTTCTCTTAAGGCCTAATCTGGGAATCCAACACACCGCCACAGAATAAAACCCTAGATAAAAAGTTATACTGGTTCCTTTTCAGTATTATTCTAATCTGAAAAAAAAAAATAGGTACTGGAAGTGTGTTCATTTATCACAAGGTGCCTTTTTATACGCTGACCGACGAGGGAAACCACCAACACTTCAGGATCTGTTCAGCTGAAAAATGCTGGAGCGGAGTGTTCAGGCTGCGGCTCGGGGAAACATGTGCGTTTAATCTGCCTGCTTCCAAATGCCCCGTGGCAACCACAGCAAAGAGCAGAACAACGTAAATGGATGAAATTATATCCATATGATTCAACGAGACAGCTAAGGAGAGGCAGGTTTCTCATGTGCTTCGTCAGGGTACCAAATTAAAGCCAGCTTCGCTAAAACATTTGCATTACATAGTTTACACATATCATTTCCACAGCCAAGCAGGACCCCTTTTAGCAGCCAGACTCATCTGTTGCGAATAGAGGCCCTAATTTGAATCAAAGATAGGGGATGATTTTTTTTTCTCCTTTCCATTTCTCAATGCTGGATTGAGATGAATTCACACACACTTTACTTTGTTTTTCTTTTGCGTCATTCCCCCTTATCCTCAGCCCAAACTCTCACAGCACTTGATTTATGAATGGTGAGATATGAGTACACACATACACAGCAGTGACTAAGGCAGGACTGTTGTCCAGATGGAACCGAGTGAGCGAGCGCTGCCGAAGCGATAGCTCGCTCAGCCGATAAATTGGTGGAAGGAAGTAGTCATGTAAATGACTAAAGAAATTGTTCCGATCAGCCATTTTGTACTCACACGGTCCCGCATAGTTTGGGGCAGATGAAAAAGTTTGTGAATGGCATCGTCTACAACAGGAAGCATTCCTATGATGACTAAATGAGGCATCTAGAGTAATGGCCCACCAGCTGCTCTCTGCCACAACAAGGACTGCGTCCCAAATGGCACCCTATTCCCGATATAGTGCACTACTTTTGACCAGAGCCCTATGGACCTTGGTCAAAAGTAGTGCACTATAAAGGGAATAGGGTACCATTTGGAATGAATCCTAGCACTTTTGATGGAGATTGAGGGGGAACTATATGATGGATTTGAACCCTTGTTGCTATGGGGGACTGGTATAGAACGACTTATAGAACTACTTTGGGTAAGTCTGGCTCCAGAATACATGGTGAGTCGAGTCATCATGGAAGCACTTAACCTGTTGAGACTCAGGGGCCTGCGTTCACATATGTGCCAGCTTCCAGGCCCTGTATTACATTAGAGAGCTAAGATGTGATTTCCTCGTGATCGGGGCATCGCTGGGTTTATGGCCCAGTTTGAGAGGGAGAGGGAGAGGGAAGTGGGGTCACACACGCGTACCATAGTACAGCCCTTCTCTCTTTGATAAAAGTAAAAAGGATATATCTTATTTGCTGATCTGATGACCTTCACTGTTAGCGTTCAACAGCAACTGTTCATTCCCAAGCCGAACTCCCTGTTTCCACATAAAAGCGAAAATGCGCCATTGGCTCAATGTGCCATTGGTTCAGTGGCACACCTTGTCTGTGTGTTATCTTGAAACTGGCCCGGGTTCATTCGTACCCCCCTGTATGAAAACAGACAAACTGTGCGGGAGTTCCCATTGAAATGCACTCAACTTCCAACACAAATGGGGTCACGTTTCAGCCAAGTGACCAACCGCATCCATATCAATGCGCTCAAATGAGAGTGGACAATGTTTAGACTGCACCAGTACTAAAGCCTTAACAGTAGTAGTTTTTTTTTGGCAGACTTTCGATGTTACAGGGCAGAAGTTGACTTTTAAATCACGGTTGCGCCAACAAAAAACAAAAAAATCTGAAGGGGTTTCTGAAACGTCCATTTGAGATTGAGGGAAGTTCAGTTGGAGGGCTTGTGTATTGGTTACAGCCAGAGTCTTATATTTAGGAGCCCTTAGATTCTTGTTCAATGTAAGGCTCTGGTTACAGCAATGAAGATAGGTAAAAGAAAGACATTGGTTTTGGTGGACAAAAATCATTCAGGATCTTTACTCTTATGAATAACCATTCATTGAGAGGTGATTGAAATTCATTATTCAGAGTTGGTGCGTCATGACTGTGTTTTATGGAGCTGTATCTCTCTCTCTGATTACTGGCCCTGTGTTTACCCTAGCTGCCCTAACCATTTCTAATAGCTAATTAGAGTGTATTACACAGCCCTGGTGCCATGACCATTAGTAGACCATCAAGGCATTAATTATAAACCTTTTCGCCGTAACTCGAACCCCCAGAGTGAGGGGAACGTTAGTGAAAATCCTTAACACGATATGTGCTTTGAGCCGGCTGCTGGACTGATGTTACTCCCAGTCAATACCGTATCATCTGTGACAGGTCTGAGAGCAGCATCCTCTCTCCTCTCTCTGCCAACCCGGGCTCAATCTGTCCAGGACCTCTCCCTCACACCTGCTTCCATTCCCCCCTGCACCTCTTCTCTCCTCTCCACACCCCTTTCTGGGCAAAGCTCCTCTTCCTCCGAGGCTTCAGTCGGTTCCACAATGGGGACTGTTATACAAGTGGATGGATTCAGATGCCTATTAGGTGGCATTTATTAGTTGATCGCTTTGATACTTTTTTCTTCCAGATTGTTCTATGTTAAAGCAGCTTGACTCATACCGGCTCTCTCTTAATTCAATCAACCGTTTCTTCATCTCTTGAATCCCTCTCTCTGTCCACCACTGTCCCTCTCTCCCTCCTCCTGTGTACCTCTGACGTCAGTCTCTCCTGCGTCTTCCGGCTCTCCCTAACTTCGAAAAAGTAGGAAAATGTATGCGCTCACTACTGTAAGTTGCTCTCAATAAGAGTGTCCGCTAAATGACTCAAACGTAAATGTACAATGTAGCCCTCTCTCCTTCTCTACCTCTACCATCCCTCTCTCAATCTCTCTCTCTCTCTCTCTCTCTGTACCCTTCTCCCTTTTGGCAAACTGCTCCTTGTCCACGCAACAAAATAAACATTTCAGAGGCGCCGCGTGCTGCCAAGCCAAACGCCTTGACGCCACAGGCCCCATAATATTCAGAGAGAAAACAGTCGCTGCGAAATTAAACAATAGGTCAAGATGGCATTGTTATCACCACCAAGCACTGGCCCAGCAAGGCGAAGAGCCGAAGAGAGAGAAAGGGCATTTTGCGCAACTAACAGTCCCTCGGAAAGAGATCGAACAGCGAACAGCGGGCGGGCATCATTCACTCTGCTGGAGAACGTCCAGACCACTAGAGCCTTCTGGGTAATGGAGAATGGAGCGGCGGCTGCCCAAGACGTGGTGAAACTGAACTGCTAACGGTGCCCTCTCGGTTTGTTCAGTTCTTAGTGTGCCAAAGTCATGCTCTCTTGTCTTCTCTCTCTGGGCGTCGGGGAGTCCAGTTTCACGCCAACGCGGGGATACGGCTGGCTGTGATATATCAGCCTGCAACCGGCGTTCAATGTGTCAGTCCTTATCAAGGCTCAAGTATATCACCCCTCATTCGTACTTCTGCAGATGTCCAAGTATTCACTTCTGAATAAATCAATTCATATCAACATTTCAGTAAGTGGTTCCATGTTCACATTTAATAAGTCAATCCCCATTCACCACCAATCTGCATTACTGTTTTGGCCCATGTTCCTAATGCCTGGCTGCAAACACATTCGTTTAAGTGCAAAAACAGTCTCTGTTCCTGAGCAATTACTTTGGACAAAAGCAACCTGCCAACTGCAGGAATTGTGAGGTTCCAGTGTTCTGATTAGTATTCCACAGTAACCGTTTTTATATTTATGGAATATTTTCCATTACATTTCTCATCAGACACTTGTTTATGTTAGCCGTAATATGAGTCTGGGCCTGGCACTTGCTGGCCGCACACCATGGCCGCACAATGTTTTTTCACATGCAATATCCATTAACAGTACCATCGGTTGACCAAATTGTGCATGACCTAATGTAAATCTTGGCTTTATCCCTTTAAAATATGAAACTTGGCACATCAGCAACACTGATTTTGGTTTCATTTTGCTCTGTGAAATGGACAATCTGAAAGGATCGCTCCTACGTGCCACAAACGTAATCGTTGTTATTACAGAAACCAAAGCTAGCATAAGACAGGAGAAACAATAAAAAGTTCCCAGACTTATCCTTAATTCTGTAAGGAAACAAAACCAATGGTCATAAATCCAGCATAAACCTTTTACATCTATGTTAAACTAATTCCCGAGGCTGAACTGATCAAATGTGAAACACATGTTTGAAGTTGTACAGGATCATTTTCTGGAGACTGTTCAGCGTCACTGGAGGGGTGTAAAACTCTATGGGACGAATGTAAATCAGATGTCTACCAATCGAACTCTCTGGTTCTGAATAAACCAAGCCAATAGCACCAAACAATGGGGTCTGTACAACGCCACAACACAGCAGGTTAAACATTCTAGGCGCCGGTGTCATGACAAAATTCTCCACTATGACAAAGCGTACCCCATCTCCAGATGGGGAAGTTACTGCGATGTCGTTGCTCTCTCCCCCCCCCCCCTCTCTCTCTTGCTCTCTCTTTCTCTCTCTGGTCTAGGGTTGCAAAATTCAGAGAACGTTCAATAAATTCTCTGGGTTTCCAGAAATCCTGGTTGGAGGTTTGGGATTTCCTGCTTATTCCCTCCTGATTCCGGGAACCCTCCAACCGGGATTTTGGGAAAACCAGTTCCTGGAATTTTGCAACCCTACTTTGGTCTCTCTCTCTCTCTCTCTGGTCTCTCACTCTCTCTGGTCTCTCTCTTTCTGGAGAGAGCTCTGATACAGCTCTGTGGTGCATCTCCATTATAACAAGCAGAGTGAAGGCTTGACAGTGTAAACAGACAGAGCCTGTAGGGAGAGTGGACAGCCTCATTGGCCTGGAGGACTGAACACTTTGCTGGGGAACGCTCCCAGCTCTAATTGCCCAGCTGAATTCCAGCTGGTAGTCAGCGTTACAGAGCGCAATGTTCTGCCAACGCTATGAATGCTATCAAAAAGCTCCCAAATATGGATCACATTCACATTCACAATGTACCAAATCACTTGCAGGTATATCACACAGCGTGTTGAGTTGATTCTGGGCTGACTACTTTGGGGATGACATCATTTTTATACAATGATTCAACTAAACTCTCTTCTACTTTCCTTCTGGCCTCCTCTTCCTTTCAAAACCGTCAAATGTCACCTGCTAGCTAGCCAACCTAGCCACTGAACACCACAGTGCGTATGTCAACATAACCCTACCACATAACACATTTTATTTCAATCCATTAAAAAAATGCTAACATCCATCCCTCTCTCTCGACAGTACCAGTGTCTGTACTGTAGCTACTTTATATTAGTTGCTGGCCTAGAGTGACACTGGATCCTGGTCTGACTCTGGAGTCTGGACTGGTCTGAGTAGAGGCGTAGTCCAGGGGCTGTGGTCTGGCGGCCCTGGCTCTGAGGCAGACATGGTCTGGGTCTGGAGAAGGGCATATAAAGGTGTCTCTTGTTGCTCTGTTTATTGGGAGATGTGACGGCGGTCAGGCTAGGCGAGGTAGATGATGTTTCTCTGGGCTCAGTGGTTTGTGTGATGCGTGTCCCACTGACACCCAGCCCCCCTGCTACATCAATACCTCAACAACACCCACTCCACCTCTGGGTACTGAGAGATTTACCTCTGTCCACATACTGTTCACACACTGTCCCACACACTCCCAACAGGCCCGGCTCACACACTGTCCCACACACTCCCAACAGGCCCGGCTCACACACTGCGGCTCACAGAGAATGTTTGCGGAATGGCTGCTGCTCGGTCACAAATTGTGTCTCGTCAGTCAGTACAAAACGAGGCTAGTGTTATGTAGGGAGTACTACGCTCGAGAAAGTATATTTTTCTTTTTCCTGGTAAACTGCCTCCAAATGTTTCCATAAGAAGCTTGTCTGTCCTGAGGATTTAAATGGTTTACACGCAAGACCCCATGTTTTATATGACCCTTGACACTGCAGCATTAGAGAACCCAAAGTGCTTTGTTTGGAAGCGTTAGGAACTGTGGCAGCATCCCAAACGGCAACCCATTCCCTATATAGTGCACTACTTTTGACGAGAGTCCTATGGGAACAGAGTGGATCTGGTCTAATGAGGCCCATTACCTCAGAGGGAGATCCCAGAACACATGTTAGACCAGTGTTCTACAACAGGCCTGTTCAGGTCCCCATCCATCCCTCAGAGATCCCAGGAACGTGCCTGGACAATAGACCCTGAACACGGCTCTGTTCGTCTCTCCCATGTATTAGAAAACGGATCTGGCCCACTGGTGAGGTTAAACTGATTAAGGACTTGGATGGGACACAATTATGACACAACCACTGCGCTATGTTAGAGTCAAGCCTGTCAACTTCAGCCCGGTCGATCAGGTTTCTGATACAAAACCGTGATTAAATGTTAAGGAAATTACAAACTCAAAATATTGCATTCCAGACAAATGTAATTAGGGTATCGCATATAGTGGATCGTCCATGCTTTGATACCTGGTTACGCAGTCTGAGACAGGGGAGCTGGTTCACTGCATCTCTAACTCTGTTTCACTGTGGCTTCATAATACTTTTATCTGTGTCAGCTGTAGTGAAATTAAATATAAAAAGGACTATTGAGGCTCTTTATTAGTGGTCGTAATCATGGTTCAGCGATATATATATATATATATATATATATATATATATATATATATATATATATAAGTATTTAGATCCAGACCCAAATGACTACAGGGAGAGAGAGAGAGAGAGAGAGAGAGAGAGAGAGAGAGAGAGAGAGAGAGAGAGAGGGAGAGAGAGAGAGAGAGAGAGAGAGGGAGAGAGAGAGAGAGAGAGAGAGAGAGAGAGAGAGAGAGAGAGAGAGAGAGAGAGAGAGAGAGAGAGAGAGAGAGAGAGAGAGAGAGAGAGAGAGAGAGAGGGAGAGGGAGAGGGAGAGGGAGAGGGACAAGACTGGATTGCATTACTAAAAAGAGATTGACTGGAAAACTTTTATGGCTTGACAAGAACTTGGCCTGGCCTATTCGACAAGGAAAACAAGCAAGATCCATCTATTTCCAGGCCTTTCATTGCCATGCCAAAACATCAGTCCCAGACCATTTCTGCCAGCAGTTTCATCATACTAATATATGTATCGCATATGGTCAGTGTTTCTCCACTATTAGCATGACGCCCGAGACAGCCAAGTGGCACATAGGATCTGACAGACGGCAGAAGATAACGATGGCATGACATTATGGCTTCATTGCACCAACAGAATACATGAAATAACAATTGGACATGGTTGACCACAGGCTTGATTGATAAGAGATTGGGAGGGTGGGTACATAAACGATTGACAGCACGCTCTGAACCCACATTCATACAGTGGTGGTAATCATGGGTTGACACTGTCATTTCCAGATCCACCACAGACGGTTACTGTGAGCTCCTATTGCTTTGTGCTCCGAATTCAATTACTCTGGGCTTTCAAATTCTAGGCAAGCTATCAGAACTCAAGTTCCCCATACAATTATCCATTTAGTCCTGACATGTTAAAAAAAACAAAAGAAGCCTCTCTCTCTTTCTCCCCTATTGCTTCTGAGTATCCATGTTTAACTGCATCGTACAGAGTTCTCCCTCCCCTTCTCCTCCAGTACAGAGTGTGTGGGTCTCTGTGAGCGCTGAGCTGGCTCATGCCTACAGACCTGGCCGTCTAGGTTAAAATTCTGAATCATATGTCTTCATAGGTAGCTGCTACCGGGCCAGAGTCCCAGCCTCTGAAAGATTGCGCGGACTAAGCAGTCCAGACAGGCCGGAGTGTCAGCGGCTCGTACTGGTACAAACACATTAATATCAACGTCAGTCGCCGCCTGCGCCCTACGCACAGACGGCTCCGGTTTCAGGACAGCGTTCAGGGGAAAAGTCGGGTCATGTGTAGAACCTCAGTTTTAATTAGCTAATGGCACTGGCCGTTTCATCTCCTGTGTCAGAGCTGATTGCTCACAAAAGACTCCATTTACCCGGAGAAAACACCACGCCATCTTGGCAACGGACGCCGCTGTATGTCTCAACGTCTGCTTGTGGGGGATTTGGCCACTCTCTTCCAAAAATCAGTCTAATAAATCTAAATATATATGTTTGCTGGTTTCACACCTGTGAAAAAAAATGAAATTCCATGATCTATGCTTTTTTCCCAGCAGGTCCCTGGCTGACTGCAGTCAATTTTCCTTCAGCATATGATGGTGTGTGTCGAAAGAGTGGTTTCATTAGGCAGGTGAGGTGGTGGCTGGGGTGTGTTTTATTATTATGATGTGGGTGGCTCAGTGCAACTCTGAGTTCTCAATCATTCTCAAAGCTAAAACCGAAACTTTATTCAATTTGGAGGGTAAAATACCAAATGTGTTCTTAAAGTAAAATGGGTAAGACTATTTTATTGTTGACAGAGAATACCTGGTATATACTTGGAAAGTACATGGTAAAATGGTAATTACATCTGTCCTAATTCTTTTGATGGCTATATCCAATATCTTTGAAAGAATTATATGTAAAATAAACCATATCTTCTATTTTATTATACAAATTGATAATTGAGCATATGTCCCCTCAGTTTCAGTGGGCATTATGCCTCTGGCCCTAACAGATACTCAAAAACCTGAAAAACATTGATGGAAGACACAGAGTTATACAGTGCCTTCAGAAAGTATTCATACCCCTTGAACTTGTCCACATTTTGTTGTATTACAAAGTGCAATAAACATTTATTTGATTGTCATTTTTTGGTCAACGATCTACACAAAACACTCTGTAATGTCAAAGTGGAAGAAAAATTCTAATATTTGTAGAAATAATTATGGAAAAAACAAGATAAGTAGATAAGTATTCAACCCCCTGAGTCAATACGTTAGAATCCCCTTTGGCAGCGATTACAGCTGAGTCATTCTGGGTAAGTCTCTAAGAGCTTTCCACACCTGGATTGTGCAACATTTGCCTATTATTTTTTCAAAATTATTCAAGCTCTGTCAAATTGGTTGATCATTGCTAGACAAAAATGTTCATGTCTTGCCATAGATTTTCAAGCAGATTTAAGTCAAAACTGTAACTCGGCCACTCAGGAACATTCACTGTCTTCTTGGTAAACAACTTCAGTGTAGACTTTGCCTGTGCTTAGCTCCATTCCGTTTATTTTTTATCCTGAAAAACTCCACAGTCCTTTACGATTACAAGCATACTCATAACATGATGCAGCCAACACTATGCTTGAAAATATGGAGAGTGGTACTCAATAATGTGTTGTATTGGATTTGCCACAAACATAACACTTTCTATTTAGGACAAAAAGTTAATTTCTTTGCCAATTTTTTTGCAGTATTACTTTAGTGCCTTATTGCAAACAGTTTTGGAATATTTGTATTCTGTACAGGCTACCTTCTTTTCACTCTGTCAATTATGTAAGTATTGTTGAGTAACTACAATGTTGTTGATCCATCCTCAGTTTTCTCCTATCACAGCAATTAAACTCTGTAACTGTTTTAAAGTCACCATTGAAATCTCTGAAAAGTTTTCTTTCTCTCCGGCAACTGAGTTAGGAAGGATGCCTTTATTTTTGTAGTTTCTGGATGTGTTGATACACCATCCAAAGTGTAATTAATAACTTCAACATGCTCAAAGGGATATTTAATGTCTTCTTTTTATATTTTTAACCATCTACCAATAGGTGCCCTTCTTTGCGAGGCATTGGAAAACCTCCCTGGTCTTTGTGGTTGAATCTGTGTTTGAAATTCACGGCTCAAACAAGGGACCTTACAGATAATTGTATGTGTGGGGTATAGAGATGATTTAGTCCTTCAAAAAATCATGTTAAACACTATTATTGCACACAGAATGAGTCCATGAAATTTATCATTTGACTTGTTAAACAAAGTTTTACTCCTGAATTGATTTAGGCTTGCCATAACAAAGGGTTTGAATACTTATTGACTCCAGAAATTTCAGCTTTTCATTTTTAATTAATTTGTAAAAATGTCTAAAAACATAATTCCACTTCGACATTATGGGGTATTGTGTGAAGGCCAGTGACCAAAAAAATCTCCATTGAATCCATTTTAAATTCAGGCTGTGACACAACAAAATGTGGAAAAAGTCAATGGGTGTGAATACTTTCTGAAGGCATTGTAGGTTTAAAGAGTAAACTGAACCACAATGAGTTATATTGTCTAAAAGGTAACTTGACCCAGTCAACTTCTCAGGTAAGTCACTGAAAAAATTGAGGGTAGCACAAGCGAATCCTTCAACAGGCCTTCTCAACATTCATATAGTTCAACATTGTGCAATACTTTCAACGGACATGATTTCAAAACAATTTCATACCATTTTGCCATTCAGCTAATCTGTGGAGACATGGAGAGAACCAAGTAAAGAACCAAACGCAAGTTACGGTCCTACATGGTCCAGCATGACGTGTCTCATCAGGTTCTATATTATTTCGGGTTTAGATGAATATTAATCTGAACTTCAGGGTGCAGAGTGGAGCTATCCGACTCAGAGACATTAAGTCCGCAGGACCGTCTCGATATAACCCACTAAGTTATCAAAGCCTGTGACTATGTCAGGGCTCCGGTTGCTGGATATATTTTTAATATTTATGCAGACAAGATAAAAAAAAATCATAAACTAAAACAACACTCCGAATTAGGCATGAAACATAACAGGATATTGCAGAGAGATTATGCCATTTCCTTTTCGCCTGTGTGTCCCTGCCTGCCAGACTACCATACAACAGCCCTGGAGCCTGCATTAATTGTATGGGGGGGGGCTTTACAAGTTCTCCGAACTCAATGGTTACAGATGGAGCCACAATTTTTATGTGGGACCGCGTTAAACATAGCCAGGTATGGACAGTGACAAGCGAGAGGTCGGAGTACGACTTTTGTGTTGTGATAATGACTTTTTCCTGCCAAGGCACCGCATGAAACAAATGCTGTGCAGCTGGAGGAGGCTGGAGGGGAGGGGAGTGTTATGCTTGGATGTGAGCGCAGCTCCAACTCATGAGCGCCCACTGGAATCTGCCGCTGGAAAGATAATAAAGGAATTAGCTGGGGGGGGGGGGGGGGGGGGGGGTTCTGGAGCATTTGGTCCTGAATCAAAATGTCTCATCTGTTTCCTCTGTGCAAATAGCTGGAATTCCTAAATGCCTTTGTCTATTGCCTGAGTACAGCAAACACAACAGGCATCATTCAAACGCTTCTGACTGCAGTGGTCACAGACGCATAAGGACTAAATAAGGATACGAAATAAGATACGACAACATATACACACACATGCTGTACGTGTAAGTGCACACACACTACAGATCATAGCCCACATTTGTGACAAATTATGGCAGGGATCTATCTCCATAGTATTGCACATGAATAACCACACACTCTCCACCATTATGCCAACACAAACTCATTGCCTCAGACACATGCAAAACACGTGCAGACTTTCTTCCACTTTCTCTAAGGCTTTCTGTCGAGCTGAATCTAAATACATACTCATTAGAAGTGTTTATGCAAGTCTGAATACATTTCTGTTTTTGTTCAGTTTGAGAACTGAGAGTGTTAGAATCCAACATGGATAGAATCAATACCTCCTATTGTAGGGGTTAACAGAAATTCAAGTAAGTGTGCGGGTGTGTGTGTGTGTGTGTGTGTGTGTGTGTGTGTGTGTGTGTGTGTGTGTGTGTGTGTGTGTGCGTGCGCGCGTGTGTGTGTGTGTGCGAGTGTATGTGTGTTTGAGGCCTTGCTGAGGTCTGAGTGATTGGGAGGCTGTGATGTGTAGCTTGGACCCGCACACACACTGCCTCCCGTCCCGAGATAGAGTCCAGCAGTTCCATTACACTGAGGCGAATTGTTCTAGTGTTAGCATCTGGTAAGCATCTCCCCACACAAAGACACACATACATTTATACATACATGTAGTACAGTACGTACACATACAGACACACACAAACACACACACCGTCTATTTCCCTTCCTGTCCTACGTGGCACCAAACTGACCACAGGGGCAGAGTTCGAGACACACTCAGGTTATACTGGCATGAACAGTCACAAGAGAAGAAGAAATGTGAGTGTTTAACGTATATACAACACTCTCTGAAAAAAAACGAAACCAACAGCTGGACCAAAACACAGGGAATTTGTTCCCAGAACTCCCTAGAATTCCCAGAATTGGCATGAAAAAGCAGCACAGAGTTGAGAGAAGATTCACAGCCTGAGCACATTTTGAGCTACAACATGCACACGCACTAATGAATGATGGCTCTGAGGAACTTCCAGTAACTTCCAGCGCTCATTATACATTCAAATACTCCACTACGCATTCATGTCAAAATTCCTATAAAATGTAGCTAACAACTTAGCCACTTAAACTGCATGTCATTTAACACTTCCTTATAACGCTCGCCAGTTTTCACACTTTCCCAATAATGAGCAGCCAGTAAATTATACCAAATATTATTCTCTTTTTTTATATATCGCCTGGATTTCATAAAACATAAATAGAAATAAAATAGGTATTTTTGTGGTGTTAGGCTACGATCGTATTGCACAATGATAATTCTATTTGGATGGTTTTCCTAGAACGAGGAAGAACATTTCTGACAGGGGTTGGGTGAAACTCTGAATTGAGCAAGACGAGATATTTTACCATCCATCCCTCTGCTTCGTAGCCTCTTCTTCCACTAGACTACTACATATTTCCCTGTGTTTGTTTTGGATTAAAAAAAGCCAGTTCACTTAATACTTGTGGGACAGCTAAACATTTAAACCTTCCATTTAAAGGGATCAAGTGTATGCATTGTTTGGTTATGTTAACCAGATGTGTTAGTTTTTCATGATCTGAATCCCTTCTTAAAAAACGGCAAAGCGAGAGAAAATAAACATGACATCGCCCTACACAAATTGTGGACTATTGTGTATTTGGACTAAATCCTTCTCTAGGTTGGAGGGCTTTTTCCATTTGCTAAGGGATGCTGGGGAGTGACAGTTTGACGTTGATTGGTGTGTTGACTTGTGGAATTGGAGAGTTTTACCTGTAAAGAATACAACCACAAAGCTATTTATACAGCAACGAGCTGCACTGCTTCAATTATAACGCTTTTCTTCAATGGAAAATGTGTGCTTCAAACATTCCGCAAAAAAATACTGTGACTACAAATGTATTTTCAATAAAAAAAACGATTCAGATTTTATCATTGAAAAAAAAACTTTGCAATGAAAAATCAGTCTTGCTTTTGGAAACAATGCATCTTGTTGATGTAGATGTTTCCTTGAATCACAATCGACCATCAGTCTCTGAGGATATAAAAAAATATAT
Organism: Salvelinus namaycush; assembly: GCF_016432855.1. Classification (NCBI taxonomy): domain Eukaryota; kingdom Metazoa; phylum Chordata; class Actinopteri; order Salmoniformes; family Salmonidae; genus Salvelinus; species Salvelinus namaycush. Next base: position 8,368,375 of record NC_052316.1, read on the forward strand.
TTGACTTCTATCACCTTAACACTGCACGTATTTTGGTTGGACACCAACCAATTTCAATGAAATACCAAATAAGGGATATACTGTATTAGGAACTAATCTACCATCAACTTCACCTGTTCATGTTTTACACATGTACTGTACACAGCAGCTCCAAAATGTATGTTTAAATAAATGCTCTCTTGGCCTGCTCTGTGGAAACTAGAAAAAGTAATATGCAGGGATACAATCAAACTGGTTGCACAAGCTGGGAAGTGTTAATTTCACACAGTAAAAATATACTGTGGAAACAAGAAATGTAACCTACAGTACAATGGACCATAAAAAATGGCTTCCATTCAGAAAAGTGGGCTGTGAACAACATTGGCTGCCGACACCAACCGTAATGGCTTGGTTCTCTACTCAGGGTGGGGAATTACTAGAACGGCATGGGTACATTCAATATGGCCGCCGGCGCACCCATAACGTTTACTTGAATGGGGATTTCCGTTCAATGAATTATATTTCTATGGTGGGGAGAGGGACTCACCATACACTTGTTGGGCTTCTCTCCCGAGTGGACCCTCATGTGGATGAGGAGTTTGTAGCGGGCGTTGAAGGGCTTGTAGCGGCGGATGCAGCCGGCCCAGAAGCAGGTGAAATCCTCCCCTTTACGCTGGTCGATGTGCACCTTCTCGATGTGCCTCACCAGCTCCTCCTGCTGCTCGTACGCCACACTGCAGTCAATCCAGCGGCAAACCTGCTTGTCGCTGAGCGGCCCACCGTCCTCTCCCCCGACGGGGCTTGATGTCTTGAGGCTCGAGAGGACAGAGGATGAAGATGATGTGGGCTGGTTCTGGAGGTGCAACAAGCCCCCCGGGCTTGGGCCCCCGTACTGGTGCAGGTGGTAGGGTGGGGGCATGGAGGGCCGCGGGGGGGCAGGGTGGTGGGGATGAGGACGGAGGTGGCTGGCAGCAGTGCGGCCAGTCAGGTGGTTATAATGGTGGTGATGGTGGTAGTGGTGCTGAAAGAGCTCCTCCTCGCTGGGAGAGAAGTCATCTAGAGGCTCCTGTTTCAGAGCTCCTCCACCAGCCCTCTGACAGCCCTCCAGCATAGACACGTTCCCAAGCAGGCCTCCCGTCATCAGGGCCCCACTCATCAGCAGACTCAGCCCATCGGCGCCTGCTCCTCCTCCTCCTCCTCCTCCACCCCCCGGGTGCATGGAGCCGGGCTCCTCACACAGTCCCTGGTTCTGCTGCTCCGGGTCCAGAGACGACACGGAGGAGGAGGAGGAGCCCAAGGAGGAGCCCGAGGAGAGGGACAGCAGGCAGGCGGCAGGCGAGGGCAGCTGACAACTCTCCTGCGAGAGGGGCTGCTGGGGGCTGCTGCACTGCTGGGGGGGTGGGGGCTTGTGGGGGCCAGCCCGGGAGGAGAAGCCGCCGCTGGGCTGGGGTGAGGGGTTTGTCCGGAGCCCGTTGACACAGGCCACCACGGACATCTGGGAGGAGCAGATAATGGCAGTGATATCGATCCCCTCGGTGGCGGCGGTGACGGCGTTCGCGACGGCGCTAGCGTTACTGCTGGCAGCGGCGGACTGGGAAGCCAGGGACAGGCAGCGTCTCTTCAGGCTGCTAGTAGTGAGCAGCCTCGCTGAATGACGGGAGCCGCTTGGGGACAAAGACAGCGGGGAGGAGCCATCTTCATTATTAAACGGGTACGCCGAGTCTGCCGATAGAGCACTGCCTAAGCCACTGCCGCCGCCGCTTCCACCGAGAGGTCCCTCCATCTCCCCCCGCCGGACCCCCATGTTTCCCCTGCTGTTCTGGAAGGCACCCTGGATTGTGGTGGGGACCCCTGGTCCCTGTGAGATGTTGTAGCCCATGGATGCCTCCTGTTTGATGGGATAGGAGAGAGGAAGTGCCCTGGCCCCGTTGGAGCTTCCGCAGCCTGGGTCGGGAGAGGCCAGGGATCTCTGGAAGGCAGAGGACCTGTAGAGGGGAAAAACACATGGCAGGGAATCTGAGCAGAGCGAGGCTATTAGGACAACACAGGGGAGAATATGAGCACTATTAGCCGCCCGCTGTTGATAGATAAAGGCCACGGCTGTCTGGGTCCTGCCAAGTCATCCTTCCCACATGCCGCAGCTTTCAGTCCTCGCACAACAGCAAGGCTGTGAGCTGCAGACCTGGCCTAGAGTGGGCTCTCTCTCTCTCCCCCTCTCTCTTTCTCTGCTCTCCCTTGCTTTCTTTCTCTAGCTACTAAAATAATATCTCACCCCAGAGAGCCCCCACAGAACTAAAAGTCTTAGTCAGGGGGTCTAACATCCACTTCACACAGCCAGAGAACTTTCAGAGAGAAACGGAAGGTTAGTTAGTGACTTGTGGTGTCCCTTTCAAAACAGGGCAGCATCCGCCAGCAGCAGATGATCCGGGAGTGATTTCATGAATAAATGAAAGGGGACCTTGAGCCCTGTGAGCAGTTATGAATGGGCATTTATGGCTAAGAATAGGAGAGCGGCAGATAGAGAGGACAGAAGGAGAGGCGATGGATGAGACTTCTTGTGTGTCACTAGTCTGACAGGCTTTGATGACACAAAGGGGTTAAACCTAAGCCTACATGTTGGGATAAATAGGAGTCACCTGGTTTGTTGGCATAATGGCGGCCTGTGAAGGGTCAGCGTTTACAATACTGTGTATTATGGTGGGAATCTTGCCCCCGGTGAATGGGGAGCCAGGTCGTATTTCTCCATGCGTCGCTGTGATGTCCTACATAATAATTCCTGTCAGTTCGCTCATTATGGATTTTGTGCAAAGCTCTTGAGTGATGTGAGAAGGCCCCTCTTTCTCTCTCTCCTGTCTCCATGAAGGAATTGTCTTTGTCCTCTCTCTCTCTCTCTCTCTCTCTCTCTCTCTCTCTCTCTCTCTCTCTCTCTCTCTCTCTCTCTCTCTCTCTCTCTCTCTCTCTCCCTCTCTCTCTCCCTCTCTCTCTCTCTCTCTCTCTCTCTCTCTCTCTCTCTCTCTCTCTCTCTCTCTCTCTCTCTCAGTCAATAAAGAGTGGGTGAGAGAGAGAGAGAGAGTGCCCCCCCCTTTCTTTCATGAGCGCTATTTCCTGTTTGGCTGCAGCGATGGCATTCAGAGACAATATGGGAGAATTGAATGTCTGTCCAGAAGCACTTTGGAGTGTATAGAGGCCAGAGAGGGTGATAGGAATCTTTTTCTGACCATTGAATAGATGTTACGTAGCGTACCTGCCTCCTCTATGAGAAATGTCATTACATGCTATAGGTAATTACATTTGACAGATAAAGTACGCATTTATATGGGGATTATTATCAATACCATTACCTGCGTAGAATGATTACTGTTCATTTTATCAGTATGATAATGTTATTAGTGTTAATACAATAGTATAATGTGTACTGCTAACATAATTTCAGGTGTTTCAAAAATACAAACAATCTGATCAACAGAAACAATCGACAGACAGCTATACTGTTTCGTTCCTGTACTGACCCCTATGTTGCCGGTGTTCTTGTCAGAACCTGTCTGTCGTTCTTACCTGGCTTCAGCCTGCTGCTGCTGGCTATCCTGCAGATGAAGGTTGTGTGTGGGTGTGGGCCGCTCACAGTGGACACTGTGGTAATGACCCACTGGACCTGGCTGGCTCCCTGGTGGCACCGGCACCGCCAGACTCTGCCCGCAGCGCATCAGTGCGCCCTCACTGCCCCCCAGCTCTGGCCCACTCTCCTTCTCTGGGCAGTAGGCACCACTGCAACTGCCGTTCACTGGAAAAGGGGAAGAGAAGGGATGAAAATGACAACACTGTCTGTAACCCTCAAAGTCCCAAAAATAAGATCCGATTTTATTCACTCCCAACGGGGAAGTTTGTTTGCACAAGCAAACACACACAACACCAATAAATACAAACTTATGATGACAATGACAGCACTATAACCCCTCAGAGTCCCTCTCTGGATCTCTAGCTGGAAGTTGGCTCTGTTAGCCTGTTTCGCTACTCTAACGACAGAACAGAGAGATTAATAACTGCCATAGAGTGCAACAGATCTCCTCTGAGACGCTTCCATCAGTGACATGTTGAAATTGTATCAAATTACGATCGATCTCTCGAGAACAATCGCTGGCTTCGAGTTTGTGGATCCGTTGATATATGGAGTGGTTTTGTGCTCTTTGGTGACCTTTAAAAGCTGATGACGTCAAAAGATTAGACTTGTGTAAATTCTTGTTGAACTGTGTACAGATAAGCAAAAAAGTGTGATGGGGCCGTACTCAAAAAGATTGCATAAAGCTTACTTCATCGTTTTTAAATTATTATAATTTTTTACTACATCCAGTTAGCATATACAGACTTGTTGGCTTAACAGCCTTCTTCAGTGTGTAGACAATAACACTTTATAGTGTGAATCTCATTGATATTATTAGTAATGTGGGAAAACTAAACAAGAGCGAGAAATTAGCTAATTGTTTGCATTGATGAATGTTCCAAATGCTCTTGTGTCAGCTGGGTAATTCTAATTCGATTACAGGAAATGTATTTGTGTTGAAATTGTGAGAGAGTATGCTGAACCACTAGCATAAACAATCTATATATTTAGCACCACATGACATGAATATAACCAAGAAAAGCTTTTTGGGGGGCTTTTAGTGTGTCTAACAAAATGTTTCCATAAAACATATCAGAATATGACTAGAAATCTGAAATTTGACACATGAAAGTGAGTGAAGGGGGGGCTGTGTATGTCGAAATATTTCCAGAAGGAAAGACAATACCCCCGATGCTCGTTCGTGTGTAGGAGGCCACATGTCCCTGCTCCAACCTCCCTAACTCAATTTCTCAAATTGAATTTGCTCATAATGATGTTATTGACAATGTTATCACATCTCTTGAGCTATTATCAATGCAGGCACCCAAACACTCCTTAAGTGATATAAAGGAATCAAAGGAAAAAGAGATGGAGCAGGAAGGCATGAGGATAGAGAAAACAAAAAGACGAGGATAAAGTAACAGGCTGAGAAAGTTTTTTTTAAAACAAGGTGTAGTCAGCGAGAGAGAAGGAGGGAGGGAGACGTTGTGAAGAAGTCATAGAAAAATAAGTTAAGGTGGAGATGCGTGATTGGCATTGGAAAGAGAAAAAGAGACTAGGGGAGAGGTGGCGAGAGGGAGAGGTGATGCATAGAGAGCGAGAGGGGAGAGGTATAGAAAGTCAGTGCAAACACTGCAGTGTCGCTCGCTGAGGGACTTTGAGAGGCATGCTGATTTCACTCAGAGCCATAAACAGAAGGCAAGAACTCTTTCAGCTCTGTTCTGTTTTCAAGGAATACAAATGGTTCTGTTTATAAAGTTCTGGAGCGTTCTGCCTCTTCTTTTTTTCTCTTTTTGGCTGCGCGTTTCCACAGTTAGCATATCCAACTGTGTTTGTGTATGAAAACTTCAAGGCCTGTTGATTGACGGCCAAGTATTTCTTGCCTCATCTGGAATAAGAGTGATTCAATCAGGACGGCCAATGGTGACATGAGTCAGGATAGAGAATTCAAATGCATGTATACCATGGCTTTGACCGTATGTAACCTTTCACTATGTGCAGTCACACACAGGTGCACACGCACACCTGTTTTAAAGAGTGAATACAGATGTAGGATCTTAATTTGAGCCACTCTGCTACAGCGGGAAAATAATCCTGCAGTAACCAGAAATGTGAATTATTATGTCGATTATAATTCATGGACATTTTTGTAGGGGTTGATACATTTTTCATTTTGGGCAAATCAAGTCTGACATGTCTTTTTTTCTTTTAGAATGGTTCTCCCTAATTTCGTGGTATCCAATTGGTAGATACAGTCTTGTCCCATCGCTGCAACTCCCGTACGGACTTGGGAGAGGCGAAGGTCGAGAGTCATGCATCCTCCGAAACACAACCCAGCCAAGCAGCACTGCTTCTTGACACAATGCCCGCTTAACCCGGAAGCAAGCCTCACCAATGTATCGGCGAAAACACTGTGCACCTGGCGACCGTGTCAGCGTGCATTGCGCCCGGCCCGCCACAGGAGTCGCTAGTGCGCGATGGCACAAGAACATCCCTGCAGGCCAAACCCTCACCTAACCCGGACAACGATGGGCCAATTGAGCACCGCCCCATGGGTGGTGCCGGTCACGGCCGGCTGCGACAGAGCCTGGACTCGAAGCAGGATCTCTAGTGGCACAGCTAGTACTGCGATGCAGTGCCTTAGACCACTGCGCCACTCAAGTGGAAATGACCAACTTTAGAAGCCTTTTAAAAACTGAAATACACTTCAAGTTTGCATTTTTGCATCAAATTAAGATCCTACAACTGTATTAGTATATGCACTTCCAAGCACCCTATAAAATACACAGCCAAAGTGAGAACAGCATAAAGACTATGGTCTAACCATACCATATACTATTTTCTGTACGGTATGTCTTTAAGGTGTAGCTTATGTTCGGATCAGGTACAATGAACAATGAAATGCAACATATACCCAGGCAAAACAGATTGAGCCACACAATCAAGCCAAATAAAATACAATGCACTTCAGAAGAGGCATTCTCTGTTTCCCTGTTTGGAAACAGTTGCTGTTTGCCAGTAGAAAGTACTTTATGTAAATCAAGGCAAAGCTGCGCGAACACCCAAAAGTGGAGTGATTACCTATGATTTCTTCTGTTTATAGAGATTGGGGTGGCAGGTAACCTAGTGGTTAGAGCATTGGACTAGTAACCGGAAGGTTGCAAGATCGAATCCCCGAGCTGACAAGGTACAAATCTGTCGTTCTGCCCCTGAACAAGGCAGTCATTGAAAATAAGAATTTGTTCTTAACTGACTTGCCTAGTAAAAAAAATTAAAAATTAAAATACAAACAATTGTTTCAAGCTTTGCTACGGTGTGTTTGGCAATCTTTGAAGTTGCCTCTCTGAGCAATGACCTTTGACCTGGCACTCCAAGAGATACAGTACATCTCTACGAAGGAGAGGATGAGAGGAGGAACATGGCTCCGGATCAGGAAATAGTGAGGTATAGAGGAGATGTTGGAGCAGGAGGAGAGGACATTGGGGAAAGGAGAAGACACACTGGAGGTGCTAGTTTGGGGCTACAAGCTCAGCCTGGTCTCATAGACTAGACGTAACATAGTAAAAGTACATCTGGGACACTCAAATTAGTATGTTACGTTTGGTATGGTTACATAAGACAGATGGCTACTTAAGGCAAAAATGAAGGTTGCGAATTCGAATCTCATCACGGACAACTAAGGCATTTTAGAAAATTAGCAACTTTTCAACTACTTACTACTTTTAGTTGCTTTGCAACTACTTAGCATGTTAGCTAACCCTTCCCCTAACCCTAACCTTAACCGTAACTCCTAAACTTAACTCTAACCCCCAATCCTAACCCTTAGCCTAGGTAACATTAGCCAGCTAGCTAATATTAGCCATCTAGACAGAATTTGTAACATATCATACATTTAGCAAATTCGTAACATCTTCCATGTTTAGAAAATTCGTAACATATTGTAAATGTAGAAAATTTGTGACATATAAAACAAATTGTTATTCATAACATATACAAAATGGGTGATGGAATCGATAAATTAATAAATAACATACGAAACGTAACATATCCTACTCAAAAATGGGGTGTTCTGGATTTACGTACGGAATAATACGAAATGCTTTGAGACCAGGTTGCGAGAGGAGCCTAAACTGTATGGAGATGATTAGGACACTGAGACCAGGTTGAGGAGGTAGGAGCTGGCTAGGGTATATCATCAGGAAAAACTGGCCCTAGTTATAGGCAATTGGTAGGACAAGGAGTTTTTCCTGATCAGGTCACACCCTAGACTACACCATATAACTAGTCTGTCTTTAGATCTAGATTAGAACAGTCACTCTTCTACAATAAACCAGGGTGCCTCCACTCCAGTCACTGTGTCTGTACTGAAGTTCTATAGTAGTTCTATATTCCATAAAGCATACAGACTGAACGCCCGGCTGAAAGCTTTGCTACATTAACAGAATCAGTCATGCTCAGGCTAGGAGGAGAAACAGGCTTCTCAACATATGGTGGCTTGGAAGGAAACCAATCGTAAATTCAGTTTATATTGAATATGCCATGGTAATTCAACATTGTGAGTATTTCATTGTGTGTTAGGGCTGGCTTGATCAGGAGGTGGAAGCCAGTGGAAGCACCTGGGACCGAGGTGAAATGGAAGACACACAGAGCCGGTGACAGAGATCGAGCGAGAGATGGAGGGAGGGTGAGAGAGAGGTCCATTGTTGCGCTGACACAGTGATGGGAACACACAGGGGTCAGATCAGTGCTGACTGGTCATGTTGCGGTTAGGTCCTGTAAGAGTGGTCACGGGTGGTCTCTAAGGAACCATTTAGGGCTTCTTTTTTCCCCAATTCTCTCCAAAGTGTGACCTGAAATGAACTCCATGATTTCAGTCATGTATTTTGTAAGTTAAATCGTTTTGAAGAAGAGGGGGGGGGGGGGCGGGGGTGGGGGGGGGGGTCATTGGTTGCTCTGATAATGATATGCACACTTGCAAGCGTTCAGAGCCAATTAGAGGTGACAATCTCAGGGCATGGGATCAGGGAGAGACTCGTTACAGGCCGCTGCCAGAATCACCGCGGGCAACTGTGCTGCTCTATCAAGACCATGTACAGATGTGCTTTTGGCCCATCCTTACAAACACCCACTGATGTCAGCATCCGCAACCAGAGAGAGCCGAGATGAAGGCCTCTATTGTTATCCTCCCCCCTTCTTGTTCTTACACACCTCCCAGAAAAACAACTTGTGGAACAGGACCACAGGAAAATACCCTGTTTGATATCATGGTTATAGATCTATTACTATCATTGCGGGATGATTAGAAACGGTTGAGCTCACTATTGCCCACGGGGGAGATAGTGAGATTAGATGAGAAGAATATCTCTCTATTACACATGAACTAACACATAAACTATAGATGCAGACATGGGGTAATTATAAAGGGATATATGTGGTTACTGGAGAACTTCTATTGAGGGACATATGTGATTCTTTTTTTTGGCTTGTGTCAAGGGGATAAATGAGGTTCCAATCACCCCCTATTGATTCAGTGCTCTTAGGTCATCCATTTGTCATGCTTCCTCCGTTTCAAACCCCCTCGAGAACACAAAGCAAAGCCCTAAAAAAAATCAGATGCATCGAAAACCACAAATGGAAAGCCCTTACAAACTATTTCCATGGATGAATGAATCCAGTTCTGTATTTAGAGATAAAGAGACAAGACAGGCAACAAATACAATTAACCAGAACAAATGTCATGCTCTCTCTTTTGACTCGTTGACGTCGATCTGGTTTTAGAAAAACACGTATTTCCATATGAGTGCCACATCTGTATCCCAAATGGCACCCTATTCCCATATAGTGCACTACTTTGGACCAGAGCACTATGGGCCCTGGCAAGAAGCGGTGCACTAAAGGGAATAAGGTGCCATTTGGTTTACACATGTGTACAGTAAGGCTGTACTCTTGTTGCCAAAGGGGCAAATCATCAGAGAGTCATGTTGAGATAAATCAGTTTGTGCTTTGGCTAACTCCCTCTCTATCTGAATGACTAATAAATGACTAATAAAACAGAACATCCCACATGTCTCTAACAAAGAAAGAGCATAGCTAACCCCACAAAAACAGTGACTATTATCTCCAGATTTGCATGTCCTGTATTGTTTTCCTCAATGCATTCTACACTCAGAATGACCTGATATTCAATCACATCATCATATCACATCACGTGCTATCATTCTGAACCCAGCATTCCTCGAATAATGGATCTCTCTCATTTCACACAATTACGATAGGATCCAGATTCTGATTGTCTGTCTCTCTTTCGGTCTCGGTCTCTTTCTCCTTCTTTCACAGTCTCTTCTCTCTCTTTCTCTCTCTCTCTCTCTGTGTCTCTCTGTTCTTCGTCTATCTGATCTCTCTCTCTCTCTCGCTCTCTATAGTCTCTATGGACAATAGTACTGCTGCATCTGATCAGCAGATGTCCTGGTGCGGTGCATGATTAAGTGTAATTGGTGGTAATCTCAGGCGATTTTTTTTTTTCAGTGACACTTCATTTTCTATAATTCTCGCCTCTGCCTTTTAAGTCACCTAAGCGCTGTTTTAAGTGCTGGGGTGAGACTGCGCTTGTGCCAGTGTTTAATGTGTTTAAGTCTTCTGAGATTCCGGGGAATAAAAAACAGATGTGCAGATGTTTCGGGGGGAGCGGAGGAGGTGAGGAGGGAAGAGGAGGAGAGTGGGGGAAGAGAGGACGGGAGCGTTCAAGAGGTGTACTGTACTGAGTGAGGGCAGCTTTGTTCGGAGGGAACTGGCGGCATGGGCTTTGGTAAAAAAATTGTGCACTATATAGGGAATTGGGCACAATTTGGGACACAGCCCATGTTAGGGTCCAGACGCTAAAATATCTGAACTCAACAAGCTGCCAAAACCACATGACGGATGCACCTGGAAATCCAGCGTGACAATTCAACCCGGTGCCACTTTGGGCTCCATAAATCATAAGATGAGCACATGAACGGTTAATAATAATCAGTTAATTCTTCCTCTCCTCTCTTCTCGATTTATATAACACTTATAACACACAGCATGACTGGGGTGGGAGATGACAGGCTGGAGGAGTTTGCGGGACGCTCTGTGTTGTGTGACTGCTGTCCGCCGCAGATGTTGTGTATTACAGTCCAAAGCTGCCTCCTCCTGCTTTAAATCTCATAACTCATCTATATTTGTGTCTGCTGCATAGGCCCAGAACTTATTTGTTTGCTTAGTAATGGATGTATGATTGAAAAACCTGGGGGCACAAGTAAATGAAAAATAACAAAGTCGAAAGGACAGCTCCTTTAAACAGGTGCTCGACGGAGTGAGGGAAAAGAAGGGGGAAGAAGAAAAACAATTAAATTAGGAGGACAGAAATGTCTCTGTTTTCTTAGAAGGATTACCAGTACAAGCAGACATGGGAATTTTCATGAGGATGAAATCAGTTTGTTATGGATTTTAGCTGTGCTCGGAAAGGTATCCCATGTTTCTCCTTGATTTGTCATGAACAACTTCACCATGAATTCAAACTATGTGTGACTAAGAAAAACTATTTTCTGAAACATGATGACAATTTAAAGAACCAGCGCAAGTAATAGCAAATCCCCCGTAACATCTCCAAACTCTGTGTAAAGTATGTTGTCCAATCACTGCATTCCCCTGCATGTTGTAATGACTCATCAAACATCTCCAAACTCTGTTGTCCAATCACTGCATTCCCCTGCATGGTGTAATGACTAGTCAAAATCGCCAAACTCTGTGTAAAGTCTGTTGTCCAATCACTGCATTCCCCTGCATGGTGTAATGACTAGTCAAACATCTCCAAACTCTGTGTAAAGTCTGTTGTCCAATCACTGCATTCCCCTGCATGGTGTAATGACTAGTCAAACATCTCCAAACTCTGTGTAAAGTCTGTTGTCCAATCACTGCATTCCCCTGCATGGTGTAATGACTATTCAAAAATAGACAAACTCTGTGTAAAGTCTGTTGTCCAATCACTGCATTCCCCAGCAAGGTGTAAAGACAAGTCAAAAATCACCAAACTCTGTGTAAAGTCTGTTGTCCAATCACTGCATTCCCCTGCATGGTGTAATGACTAGTCAAACATCTCCAAACTCTGTGTAAAGTCTGTTGTCCAATCACTGCATTCCCCTGCATGGTGTAATGACTAGTCAAACATCTCCAAACTCTGTGTAAAGTATGTTGTCCAATCACTGCATTCCTCTGCACTACGGAAAGACTAGTCAAGAATCTCCCCAACTCTGTGTAAAGTCTGTTGTCCAATCACTGCATTCCCCTGCATGGTGTAATGACTAGTCAAAAATCACCAAACTCTGTGTAAAGTTTGTTGTCCAATCACTGCATTCCTCTGCACTACGGAAAGACTAGTCAAAAATCTCCAAACTCTATGTAAAGTCTGTTGTCCAATCACTGCATTCCCCTGCATGATGTAATGACTCATCAAACATATCCACACTCTGTGTAAAGTCTATTGTCCAATCAATGCATTCCCCTGCATGGTGTAATGAATATTCAAACATTTCCAAACTCTGTGTAAAGTTTGTTGTCCAATCACTGCATTCCTCTGCACTACGGAAAGACTAGTCAAGAATCTCCCCAACTCTGTGTAAAGTCTATTGTCCAATCACTGCATTCCCCTGCATGGTGTAATGACTATTCAAAAATAGACAAACTCTGTGTAAAGTCTGTTGTCCAATCACTGCATTCTCCAGCAGGGTGTAAAGACGAGTCAAAAATCCCCAAACTCTGTGTAAACTTTGCTGTTCAATAACTGCATTCCCCTGCATGGTGTAATAAATATTCAAACATTTCCAAACTCTGTGTGAAGTCTGTTGTCCAATTACTGCAATCCCCTGCATGGTGTAATGACTCGTCAAAAATCTCCAACCTCTGTGTAAAGTTTGTTGTCCAATCACCGCATTCCCCTGCATGGTGTAATGACTCATCAAACATTTCGAAACTCTGTGTAAAGTCTGTTGTCCAATCACTGCATTCCTCTGCACTACGGAAAGACTAGTCAAGAATCTCCCCAACTCTGTGTAAAGTCTGTTGTCCAATCACTGCATTCCCCTGCATGGTGTAATAAATATTCAAACATTTCCAAACTCTGTGTAAAGTTTGTTATCAAATCACTGCATTCCCCTGCACTATGTAAAGTCTAGTCAAAAATCTCCCCAACTCTGTGTAAAGATTGTTGTCCAATCACTGCATTCCCCTGCATGGTGTAATAAATATTCAAACATGTCCAAAGTCTGTGTAAAGTCTGTTGTCCAATCACTGCATTCCCCTGCATGGTGTAATAAATATTCAAAATTTCCAAACTCTGTGTAAAGTTTGTTATCAAATCACTGCATTCCCCTGCACTATGTAAAGTCTAGTCAAAAATCTCCCCAACTCTGTGTAAAGATTGTTGTCCAATCACTGCATTCCCCTGCATGGTGTAATGAATAGTCAAAAATCTCAAAACTCTGTGTGAAGTCAGTTGTCCAATCACCGCATTCTCCAGCAAGGTGTAAAGGCTCATCAAACATATCCAAACTCTGTGTAAAGTCTATTGTGCAATCAATGCATTCCCCTGCATGGTGTAATAAATATTCAAACATTTTCAAACTCTGTGTAAAGTCTGTTGTCCAATCACTGCATTCCCCTGTATGGTGTAATGACTCATCAAACATATCCACACTATGTGTAAAGTCTATTGTCCAATCAATGCATTCCCCTGCATGGTGTAATGACTCATCAAACATTTCGAAACTCTGTGTAAAGTCTGTTGTCCAATCACTGCATTCCCCTGCATGGTGTAATAAATATTCAAACATTTCCAAACTCTGTGTAAAGGTTGTTGTCAAATCACTGCATTCCCCTGCACTATGTAAAGTCTAGTCAAAAATCTCCCCAACTCTGTGTAAAGTTTGTTGTCCAATCATTGCATTCCCCTGCACTATGTAAAGTCTAGTCAAAAATCTCCCCAACTCTGTGTAAAGTTTGTTGTCCAATCACTGCATTCCCCTGCATGGTGTAATAAATATTCAAACATTTCCAAACTCTGTGTGAAGTCTGTTGTCCAATCACTGCATTCCCCTGCATGGTGTAATGACTCGTCAAAAATCTCCAACTCTGTGTAAAGTCTGTTGTCCAATCACTGCATTCCCCTGCATGGTGTAATACATATTCAAACATTTCCAAACTCTGTGTAAAGTTTGTTGTCAAATCACTGCATTCCCCTGCACTATGTAAAGTCTTGTCAAAAATCTCCCCAACTCTGTGTAAAGTTTGTTGTCCAATCACTGCATTCCCCTGCATGGTGTAATAAATATTCAAACATTTCCAAAGTCTGTGTAAAGTCTGTTGTCCAATCACTGCATTCCCCTGCATGGTGTAATGACAATTCAAAAATCTCAAAACTCTGTGTGAAGTCAGTTGTCCAATCACCGCATTCTCCAGCAAGGTGTAAAGACTCATCAAACATATCCAAACTCTATGTAAAGTCTGTTGTCCAATCAATGCATTCCCCTGCATGGTGTAATGAATATTCAAACATTTCCAAACTTTGTGTAAGTCTGTTGTCCAATCACTGCATTCCCCTGCATGGTGTAATGAAAAGTCAAACATCTCCAAACTCTGTGTAAAGTCTGTTGTCCAATCACTGCATTCCCCTGCATGGTGTAATGAATATTCAAAAATGTCCAAACTATGTGAAAAGTATGTTGTCCAATCACTGCATTCCCCTGCATGCTGTAAAGACTAGTCAAAAATCACCAAACTCTGTGGAAACATTGCTGTTCAATCACTGCATTCCCCTGCATGGAGTAATGAATATTCAAACATTTCCAAACTCTGTGTAAAGTCTGTTGTCCAATATCTGCACTCCCCTGCATGGTGTAATAATTATTCAAACATTTCCAAACTCTGTGTAAAGGTTGTTGTCAAATCACTGCATTCCCCTGCACTATGTAAAGTCTAGTCAAAAATCTCCCCAACTCTGTGTAGAGTTTGTTGTCCAATCACTGCATTCCCCTGCATGGTGTAATAAATATTCAAACATTTCCAAAGTCTGTGTAAAGTCTGTTGTCCAATCAATGCATTCCCCTGCATGGTGTAATGACAATTCAAAAATCTCAAAACTCTGTGTGAAGTCAGTTGTCCAATCACCACATTCTCCAGCAAGGTGTAAAGACTCATCAAACATATCCAAACTCTATGTAAAGTCTGTTGTCCAATCAATGCATTCCCCTGCATGGTGTAATGAATATTCAAACATTTCCAAACTGTGTGTAAGTCTGTTGTCCAATCACTGCATTCCCCTGCATGGTGTAATGAAAAGTCAAACATCTCCAAACTCTGTGTAAAGTCTGTTGTCCAATCCCTGCATTCCCCTGTATGGTGTAATGACTCATCAAACATATCCACACTATGTGTAAAGTCTATTGTCCAATCAATGCATTCCCCTGCATGGTGTAATGAATATTCAAACATTTCAAACTCCGTGTAAAGTATGTTATCCAATCACTGCATTCCACTGCATGGTGTAATGACTAGTCAAACAACTCCAAACTCTGTGTAAAGTATGTTGTCCAATCACTGCATTTCCCTGCATGGTGTAATAAATATTCAAACATTTCCAAACTCTGTGTAAAGTCTGTTGTCCAATCACTGCATTCCCCTGCATGGTTTAATGACTCATCAAACATTTCCAAACTCTGTGTAAGTCTATTGTCCAATCAATGCATTCCCCTGCATGTTGTAATGAATATTCAAATATCTCCAAACTATGTGTAAACTTTGCTGTTCAATCACTGCATTCCCCTGCATTGTGTAATGACTAGTCAAACATCTCCAAACTTTGTGTAAATCTGTTGTCCAATCACTGCATTCCTCTGCAAGGTGTAAAGACTAGTCAGAAATCACCAAACTCTGAGTAAAGTAATTTGTCCAATCTCTGCATTCCCCTGCATGGTGTAATGAATAGTCAAAAATCTCCAAACTCTGTGTAAAGTCTGTTGTCCAATCACTGCATTCCCCTGCATGGTGTAATGAATAGTCAAACATCTCCAAACTCTGTGTAAAGTATGTTGTCCTATCACCGCATAGTGTAATGACTCGTCAAACATTTCCAAACTCTGTGTAAAGTCTGTTGTCCAATCACTGCATTCCCCTGCATGGTGTAATGAAGAGTCAAACATCTCCAAACTCTTTGTAAAGTCTATTGTCCAATCACTGCATTTCTCTGCACTGTGTAAAGACTAGTCAAAAATCTCCCAACTCTGTGTAAACTTTGCTGTTCAATCACTGCATTCCCCTGCATGGTGTAATGAATAGTCAAACATTTCCAAACTTTGTGTAAGTCTGTTGTCCAATCACCGCATTCACCACATAGTGTTATGACTCATCAAACATTTCCAAACTCTGTGTAAAGTTTGTTGTCCAATCACTGCATTCCCCTGCATGGTGTAACGACTAGTCAAAAATCTCCAAACGCTGTGTAAAGTTTGTTGTCCAATCACTGCATTCCCCTGCAAAGTGTAATGAAAAGTCAAACATCTGCAAACTCGGTGTAAAGTCTGTTGTCCAAACACTGCATTCCCCTGCATGATGTAATGACTCATCAAACATATCCACACTATGTGTAAAGTCTATTGTCCAATCAATGCATTCCCCTGCATGGTGTAATGAATATTCAAACATGTCAAACTCTTTGTAAAGTCTATTGTCCAATCACTGCATTCCCCTGAACTGTGTAAAGACTAGTCAAAAATCACCAAACTCTGTGTAAACTTTGCTGTTCAATCACTGCATTCCCCTGCATGGTGTAATGAATAGTCAAACATTTTCAAACTCTGTGTAAAGTCTATTGTCCAATCACTGCATTCCCCTGCATGGTGTAATGGCTAGACAAAAGTCACCAAATTCTGTGTAAAGTTTGTTGTCCAATCACTGCATTCCCCTGCATGGTGTAATGACTAGTCAAAAATCTCCAAACTCTGTGTAAAGGTTGTTGTCCAATCACTGCATTCCCCTGCATGGTGTAATAAATATTCAAACATTTCCAAAGTCTGTGTGAAGTCTGTTGTCCAATCACTGCATTCCCCTGCATGGTGTAATGACAATTCAAAAATAGACAAACTCTGTGTAAAGTCTGTTGTCCAATCACTGCATTCTCCAGCAAGGTGTAAAGACTAGTCAAAAATTACCAAACTCTGTGTAAACTTTGCTGTTCAATAACTGCATTCCCCTGCATGTTGTATTGAATAGTCAAAAATCTCCAAACTCTGTGTAAAGTCTATTGTCCAATCAATGCATTCCCATGCATGGTGTAATGGATATTCAAACATTTCCAAACTTTGTGTAAGTCTGTTGTCCAATCTCTGCATTCCCCTGCATGGTGTAATGAAAAGTCAAAAATCGCACAAATCTGTGTAAAGTCTGTTGTCCAATCACTGCATTCTCCAGCAAGGTGTAATGAATAGTCAAACATATCCAAACTCTCAGTAAAGTCATTTGTCCAATGTCTGCATTCCCCTGCATGGTGGAATGACTCGTCAAACATATCCAAACTCTCAGTAAAGTCATTTGTCCAATGTCTGCATTCCCCTGCATGGTGTAATGAATAGTCAAAAATCGCAAAACTCTATGTAAAGTCTGTTGTCCAATCACTTTATTCCCCTGCACTGTGTAAAGACTAGTCAAAAATCTCCCAACTCTGTGTAAACGTTGCTGTTCAATCACTGCATTCCCCTGCATGGTGTAATGAAAAGTCAAAAATCGCACAAAGTCTGTGTAAAGTCTGTTGTCCAATCACCGCATTCACCACATAGTGTTATGTCTCATCAAACATTTCCAAACTCTGTGTAAAGTTTGTTGTCCAATCTTTGCATTCCCCTGCATGGTGTAAGGACTAGTCAAAAATCTCCAAACTCTGTGTAAGGTTTGTTGTCCAATCACTGCATTCCCCTGCAAAGTGTAATGAAAAGTCAAACATCTGCAAACTCGGTGTAAAGTCTGTTGTCCAATCACTGCATTCCCCTGCATGGTGTAATGACTCATCAAACATATCCACACTATGTGTAAAGTCTATTGTCCAATCAATGCATTCCCCTGCATGGTGTAATGAATATTCAAACATGTCAAACTCTGTTTAAAGTATGTTATCCAATCACTGCATTCCCCTGCATGGTGTAATGACTAGTCAAACATCTCCAAACTCTGTGTAAAGTCTGTTGTCCAATCACTGCATTCCCCTGCATGGTGTAATAAATATTCAAACATTTCCAAACTCTGTGTAAAATCTTTTGAAAAATCACCACATTCACCGCATAGTGTAATGACTCATCAAACATATCCCAACTCTGTGTAAAGTCTGTTGTCCAATCACAACATTCCCCTGCATGGTGTAATGACCAATCAAAAATAGGCTAACTCTGTGTAAAGTCTGTTGTCCAATCACTGCATTCCTCTGCAAGGTGTAAAGACTAGTCAAAAATCTCCAAACTCTGTGTAAACATTGCTGTTTAATCACTGCATTCCCCTTCATGGTGTAATAAATAGTCAAAAATCTCCAAACACTGTGTAAAGTCAGTTGTCCAATCACTGCATTCCCCCGCATGGTGTAATGAATAGTCAAACATTTTCAAACTCTGTGTAAAATCTGTTGTACAATCACCACATTCACTGCATAGTGTAATGACTCATCAAACATCTCCAAACTCTGTGTAAAGTCTGCTGTCCATTCACTGCATTCCCCTGCATGGTGTAATAAATAGTCAAAAATCTCCAAACACTGTAAAATCTGTTGTACAATCACCACATTCCCTGCATCGTGTAAAAACTCATCAAACATTTCCAAACTCTGTGTAAAGTCTGCTGTCCAATCAATGCATTACCCTGCATGGTGTAATAAATATTCAAACATTTCCAAACTCTGTGTAAAGTCTGTTGTCCAATCACTGCATTCCCCTGCATGGTGGAAAGACTAATCAAACATTTCCAAACTCTGTGTAAAGTCTGTTGTCCAATCACTGCATTCCGCTGCATGGTGGAAAGACTAGTCAAAAATCTCCAAACTCAGTGTAAAGTCTGTTGTCCAATCACTGCATTCCTCATCAAGGTGTAAAGACTAGTCAAAAATCACCAAACTCTGTGTAAACATTGCTGTTCAATCACTGCATTCCCCTGCATGTTGTAATGACTTGTCAAACATCTCCAAACTCTGTGTAAAGTCTGTTGTCCAATCACTACATTCCGCTGCATGGTGTAATGAATATTCAAACATTTCCAAACTCTGTGTAAAGTCTGCTGTCCAATCAATGCATTCCCCTGCATGGTGTAATGACTTGTCAAAAATCTCCAAACTATGTGTAAAGTCTGTTGTCCAATCACGGCATTCCCCTGCATGGTGTAATTACTAATCAAAAATAGACAAAATCTGTGTAAAGTCTGTTGTCCAATCACTGCATTCCCCTGCATGGTGTAATAAATATTCAAACATTTTCAAACTCTGTGTAAAGTCTGTTGTCCAATCACTGCATTCCACTGCATGGTGTAATGACTAGTCAAACATTTCCAAACTCTGTGTAAAGTCTGTTGTCCAATCACTGCATTCCCCTGCATGGTGTAATAAATATTCAAACATTTCCAAACTATGTGTAAAGTCTGTTGTCCAATCACTGCATTCCCCTGCATGGTGTAATAAATATTCAAACATTTCCAAACTATGTGTAAAGTCTGTTGTCCAATCACAGCATTCCCCTGCATGGTGTAATGAATAGTCAAACATTTCCAAACTCTGTGTAAAATCTGTTGTACAATCACTGCATTTCCCTGCATGGTGTAATGACTAGTCAAACATCTCCAAACTCTGTGTAAAGTTTGTTGTCCAATCACTGCATTCCCCTGCATGGGGTAATGAATAGTCAAACAACTCCAAACTCTGTGTAAAGTCTGTTGTCCAATCACTGCATTCGCCTGCATGATGTAACGACTCATCAAAAATATCCAAACTCTGTGTAAAGTCTATTGTCCAATCAATGCATTCCCCTGCATGGTGTAATGAATATTCAAACATTTCCAAACTCTGTGTAAAGTCTGTTGTCCAATCACTGCATTTCCCTGCATGGTGTAAAGACTAATCAAAAACGTCCAAACTATGTGAAAAGTATGTTGTCCAATCACTGCATTCCCCTGCATGCTGTAATGACTAGTCAAACATTTCCAAACTCTGTGTAAAGTCTGTTGTCCAATCACTGCATTCCCCTGCATGGTGTAATGAATATTCAAACATTTCCAAACTCTGTGTAAAATCTGTTGTACAATCACCACATTCACTGCATAGTGTAATGACTCATCAAACATCTCCAAACTCTGTGTAAAGTCTGCTGTCCATTCACTGCATTCCCCTGCATGGTGTAATAAATAGTCAAAAATCTCCAAACACTGTAAAATCTGTTGTACAATCACCACATTCCCTGCATCGTGTAAAAACTCATCAAACATTTCCAAACTCTGTGTAAAGTCTGTTGTCCAATCACTGCATTCCCCTGCATGGTGTAAGGACTAGTCAAAAATCTCCAAACTCTGTGTAAGGTTTGTTGTCCAATCACTGCATTCCCCTGCAAAGTGTAATGAAAAGTCAAACATCTGCAAACTCGGTGTAAAGTCTGTTGTCCAATCACTGCATTCCCCTGCATGGTGTAATGACTCATCAAACATATCCACACTATGTGTAAAGTCTATTGTCCAATCAATGCATTCCCCTGCATGGTGTAATGAATATTCAAACATGTCAAACTCTGTTTAAAGTATGTTATCCAATCACTGCATTCCCCTGCATGGTGTAATGACTAGTCAAACATCTCCAAACTCTGTGTAAAGTCTGTTGTCCAATCACTGCATTCCCCTGCATGGTGTAATAAATATTCAAACATTTCCAAACTCTGTGTAAAATCTTTTGAAAAATCACCACATTCACCGCATAGTGTAATGACTCATCAAACATATCCCAACTCTGTGTAAAGTCTGTTGTCCAATCACAACATTCCCCTGCATGGTGTAATGACCAATCAAAAATAGGCTAACTCTGTGTAAAGTCTGTTGTCCAATCACTGCATTCCTCTGCAAGGTGTAAAGACTAGTCAAAAATCTCCAAACTCTGTGTAAACATTGCTGTTTAATCACTGCATTCCCCTTCATGGTGTAATAAATAGTCAAAAATCTCCAAACACTGTGTAAAGTCAGTTGTCCAATCACTGCATTCCCCCGCATGGTGTAATGAATAGTCAAACATTTTCAAACTCTGTGTAAAATCTGTTGTACAATCACTGCATTCCCCTGCATGGTGTAATGACTAGACAAAAATCACCAAACTCTGTGTAAAGTCTGTTGTCCAATCACTGCATTCGCCTGCATGATGTAATGACTCATCAAACATATCCAAACTGTGTAAAGTCTATTGTCCAATCAATGCATTCCCCTGCATGGTGTAATGAATATTCAAACATTTCCAAACTCTGTAAAATCTGTTGTACAATCACCACATTCCCTGCATCGTGTAAAAACTCATCAAACATTTCCAAACTCTGTGTAAAGTCTGCTGTCCAATCAATGCATTACCCTGCATGGTGTAATAAATATTCAAACATTTCCAAACTCTGTGTAAAGTCTTTTGTCCAATCACTGCATTGCCCTGCATGGTGTAATGACTAGTCAAACATTTCCAAACTCTGTGTAAAGTCTGTTGTCCAATCACTGCATTCCTCATCAAGGTGTAAAGACTAGTCAAAAATCACCAAACTCTGTGGAAACATTGCTGTTCAATCACTGCATTCCCCTGCATGGTGTAATGACTAGTCAAACATTTCCAAACTCTTTGTAAAGTCTATTGTCCAATCACTGCATTCCCCTGCATGGTGTAATGAATATTCAAACATTTCCAAACTCTGTCTAAAGTCTGCTGTCCAATCAATGCATTCCCCTGCATGGTGTAATGAATATTCAAACATTTCCAAACTCTGTAAAATCTGTTGTACAATCACCACATTCCCTGCATCGTGTAAAAACTCATCAAACATTTCCAAACTCTGTGTAAAGTCTGCTGTCCAATCAATGCATTACCCTGCATGGTGTAATAAATATTCAAACATTTCCAAATTCTGTGTAAAGTCTTTTGTCCAATCACTGCATTGCCCTGCATGGTGTAATGACTAGTCAAACATTTCCAAACTCTGTGTAAAGTCTGTTGTCCAATCACTGCATTCCTCATCAAGGTGTAAAGACTAGTCAAAAATCACCAACCTCTATGTAAACATTGCTGTTCAATCACTGCATTCCCCTGCATGGTGTAATGAATAGTCAAACATCTCCAAACTCTTTGTAAAGTCTATTGTCCAATCAATGCATTCCCCTGCATGGTGTAATGAATATTCAAACATTTCCAAACTCTGTGTAAAGTCTGTTGTCCAATCACTGCATTCCCCTGCATGGTGTAATGACTAGTCAAAAATCTCCAAACTATGTGTAAAGTCTGTTGTCCAATCACGGCATTCCCCTGCATGGTGTAATGACTAATCAAAAATAGACAAAATCTGTGTAAAGTCTGTTGTCCAATCACTGCATTCCTCAGCAAGGTGTAAAGACTAGTCAAAAATCACCAAACTCTGTGTAAACATTGCTGTTCAATCACTGCATTCCCCTGCATGATGTAATGAATATTCAAACATTTCCAAACTCTGTGTAAAATCTGTTGTACAATCACCACATTCACTGCATAGTGTAATGACTCATCAAAAATCTCCAAACTCTGTGTAAAGTCTGCTGTCCAATCAATGCATTCCCCTGCATGGTGTAATGAATAGTCAAACATTTTCAAACTCTGTGTAAAGTCTGTTGTCCAATCACTGCATTCCCCTGCATGGTGTAATGACTAGTCAAACATTTCCAAACTCTGTGTAAAGTCTGTTGTCCAATCACTGCATTCCCCTGCATGGTGTAATAAATATTAAAACATTTCCAAACTATGTGTAAAGTCTGTTGTTCAATCACTGCATTCCCCTGCATGGTTTAATGACTAGTCAAACATCGCCAAACTCTGTGTAAAGTCTGTTGTCCAATCACAACATTCCCCTGCATGGTGTAATGACCAATCAAAAATAGGCAAACTCTGTGTAAAGTCTGTTGTCCAATCACTGCATTCCTCTGCAAGGTGTAAAGACTAGTCAAAAATCCATAAACTCTGTGTAAACATTGCTGTTCAATCACTGCATTCCCCTTCATGGTGTAATGAATAGTCAAACATTTCCAAACTCTGTGTAAAATCTGTTGTACAATCACTGCATTCCCCTGCATGGTGTAATGACTAGACAAAAATCACCAAACTCTGTGTAAAGTTTCTTGTCCAATCACTGTATTCCCCTGCATGCTGTAATGACTAGACAAAAATCACCAAACTCTGTGTAAAGTCTGTTGTCCAATCACTGCATTCGCCCGCATGATGTAATGACTCATCAAACATATCCAAACTGTGTAAAGTCTATTGTCCAATCAATGCATTCCCCTGCATGGTGTAATGAATATTCAAACATTTCCAAACTCTGTGTAAAATCTGTTGTACAATCACCACATTCACTGCATAGTGTAATGACTCATCAAACATCTCCAAACTCTGTGTAAAGTCTGCTGTCCATTCACTGCATTCCCCTGCATGGTGTAATAAATAGTCAAAAATCTCCAAACACTGTAAAATCTGTTGTACAATCACCACATTCCCTGCATCGTGTAAAAACTCATCAAACATTTCCAAACTCTGTGTAAAGTCTGCTGTCCAATCAATGCATTACCCTGCATGGTGTAATAAATATTCAAACATTTCCAAACTCTGTGTAAAGTCTGTTGTCCAATCACTGCATTCCCCTGCATGGTGGAAAGACTAATCAAACATTTCCAAACTCTGTGTAAAGTCTGTTGTCCAATCACTGCATTCCGCTGCATGGTGGAAAGACTAGTCAAAAATCTCCAAACTCAGTGTAAAGTCTGTTGTCCAATCACTGCATTCCTCATCAAGGTGTAAAGACTAGTCAAAAATCACCAAACTCTGTGTAAACATTGCTGTTCAATCACTGCATTCCCCTGCATGTTGTAATGACTTGTCAAACATCTCCAAACTCTGTGTAAAGTCTGTTGTCCAATCACTACATTCCGCTGCATGGTGTAATGAATATTCAAACATTTCCAAACTCTGTGTAAAGTCTGCTGTCCAATCAATGCATTCCCCTGCATGGTGTAATGACTTGTCAAAAATCTCCAAACTATGTGTAAAGTCTGTTGTCCAATCACGGCATTCCCCTGCATGGTGTAATTACTAATCAAAAATAGACAAAATCTGTGTAAAGTCTGTTGTCCAATCACAGCATTCCCCTGCATGGTGTAATGAATAGTCAAACATTTCCAAACTCTGTGTAAAATCTGTTGTACAATCACTGCATTTCCCTGCATGGTGTAATGACTAGTCAAACATCTCCAAACTCTGTGTAAAGTTTGTTGTCCAATCACTGCATTCCCCTGCATGGGGTAATGAATAGTCAAACATCTCCAAACTCTGTGTAAAGTCTGTTGTCCAATCACTGCATTCGCCTGCATGATGTAACGACTCATCAAAAATATCCAAACTCTGTGTAAAGTCTGTTGTCCAATCACTACATTCCGCTGCATGGTGTAATGAATATTCAAACATTTCCAAACTCTGTGTAAGGTCTGCAGTCCAATCAATGCATTCCCCTGCATGGTGTAATGACTAGTCAAAAATCTCCAAACTATGTGTAAAGTCTGTTGTCCAATCACGGCATTCCCCTGCATGGTGTAATGACTAACCAAAAATAGACAAAATCTGTGTAAAGTCTGTTGTCCAATCACTGCATTCCCCTGCATGGTGTAATAAATATTCAAACATTTTCAAACTCTGTGTAAAGTCTGTTGTCCAATCACTGCATTCCACTGCATGGTGTAATGACTAGTCAAACATTTCCAAACTCTGTGTAAAGTCTGTTGTCCAATCACTGCATTCCCCTGCATGGTGTAATAAATATTCAAATATTTCCAAACTATGTGTAAAGTCTGTTGTCCAATCACTGCATTCCCCTGCATGGTGTAATAAACATTCAAACATTTTCAAACTCTGTGTAAAGTCTGTTGTCCAATCACTGCATTCCACTGCATGGTGTAATGACTAGTCAAACATTTCCAAACTCTGTGTAAAGTCTGTTGTCCAATCAATGCATTCCCCTGCATGGTGTAATAAATATTCAAACATTTCCAAACTATGTGTAAAGTCTGTTGTCCAATCACTGCATTCCCCTGCATGGTGTAATAAATATTCAAACATTTCCAAACTATGTGTAAAGTCAGTTGTCCAATCACTGCATTCCCCTGCATGGTGTAATGAATAGTCAAACATTTCCAAACTCTGTGTAAAATCTGTTGTACAATCACTGCATTTCCCTGCATGGTGTAATGACTAGTCAAACATCTCCAAACTCTGTGTAAAGTTTGTTGTCCAATCACTGCATTCCCCTGCATGGGGTAATGAATAGTCAAACAACTCCAAACTCTGTGTAAAGTCTGTTGTCCAATCACTGCATTCGCCTGCATGATGTAATGACTCATCAAACATATCCAAACTGTGTAAAGTCTATTGTCCAATCAATGCATTCCCCTGCATGGTGTAATGAATATTCAAACATTTCCAAACTCTGTAAAATCTGTTGTACAATCACCACATTCCCTGCATCGTGTAAAAACTCATCAAACATTTCCAAACTCTGTGTAAAGTCTGCTGTCCAATCAATGCATTACCCTGCATGGTGTAATAAATATTCAAACATTTCCAAACTCTGTGTAAAGTCTTTTGTCCAATCACTGCATTGCCCTGCATGGTGTAATGACTAGTCAAACATTTCCAAACTCTGTGTAAAGTCTGTTGTCCAATCACTGCATTCCTCATCAAGGTGTAAAGACTAGTCAAAAATCACCAACCTCTATGTAAACATTGCTGTTCAATCACTGCATTCCCCTGCATGTTGTAATGACTAGTCAAACATCTCCAAACTCTTTGTAAAGTATTTTGTCCAATCAATGCATTCCCCTGCATGGTGTAATGAATATTCAAACATTTCCAAACTCTGTGTAAAGTCTGCTGTCCAATCAATGCATTCCCCTGCATGGTGTAATGACTAGTCAAAAATCTCCAAACTATGTGTAAAGTCTGTTGTCCAATCACGGCATTCCCCTGCATGGTGTAATGACTAATCAAAAATAGACAAAATCTGTGTAAAGTCTGTTGTCCAATCACTGCATTCCTCAGCAAGGTGTAAAGACTAGTCAAAAATCACCAAACTCTGTGTAAACATTGCTGTTCAATCACTGCATTCCCCTGCATGATGTAATGAATATTCAAACATTTCCAAACTCTGTGTAAAATCTGTTGTACAATCACCACATTCACTGCATAGTGTAATGACTCATCAAAAATCTCCAAACTCTGTGTAAAGTCTGCTGTCCAATCAATGCATTCCCCTGCATGGTGTAATGAATAGTCAAACATTTTCAAACTCTGTGTAAAGTCTGTTGTCCAATCACTGTATTCCCCTGCATGGTGTAATTGTCACGAATCCCGCTTCCTGAGTCTGGGTTTGCCTGTGTGTCTGTCCTGGAGTGTGTTTCAGGTGTCCTGGAACGCATCCTGTCTGGTTGCCGGGCGAATTAGCTCATTGGGAGATTGATTTCACCCGCACCTGTTTCCCGTCAGTAATCTGCACACCTGTCCTGATCATCATCTCTACCCTTCAAAAGCTCTGACCTGACTTCCATTCCCTGCCGGATCGTTAGCCATGAACAGTATGTTGTGCCTGAGTACCAGACTCCAGTTGGATAGAATTTGTTTTGTTGTTTTCATTTACGTATTGCTTGCCTTGAACTTACCTCCGTTTGTTTTGTCTTCAGTTACTCACCTGGATCATTCACTCCATTCCCGCCTGGTTGACAGAGGATTCTGCTACTACATTGGATTCACCTATTTCCTCTCATCTACTCACCACCGCTGCCCGCTACGCCATCTGGATATATCTACCTTTTCACATTTCACTGTAAATAAATACTCACCTTCTTCCTACGCTCCTTGTCCTGGTCTGCTTCTGGGTTCGATCTTGAAAGATCGTGACAGAACGATCCGGCCAGTAATGAACCCAGCGGACCTGGACTCCGTTTGCCATGCCATTACCCTGCAGGAGAAGAAATTGGGACAACACAATACGGCGCTACAGGAGATAGCGAGTTCGATCCAGAATTTATCTGCTAGCTTGACACAAGTCCAGGATCAGCTCAGTTTGCAGGTGATTCATTCACTACCGGTTTCACCCATCTCACCTGCCGTGTCTGAAGCGGTTCCATTTCGTGAACCCAAGGTACCGACGCCTGATAAATATGAAGGGGATTTGGGAAAATGCCGTTCGTTTCTTATGCAGTGTGGGTTAGTGTTTGATCTACAGCCCCATTCTTACGCCACTGACAAGGCTAGGATAGCCTTTGTTATTGAACTGTTGCGTGGAAGAGCTCTGGAATGGGCTTCAGCCGTTTGGGAACGACAGGGAACCTGCACGGCTTCATATCAGGAGTTCACGGGAGAGATGAGGAAGCTTTTTGATCATCCAGTCCGAGGTAAGGACGCAGCTAAACGTTTGTTCTCTCTTCGCCAAGGAGATCGCAGTGTGGCAGATTTTATGATTGAGTTCAGGACATTGGCTGTGGAGAGTGGTTGGAATGAGGAGTCACTACAAGCGGTTTTTTACAAGGGGTTGTCAGATGAACTTAAGGATGAGCTGATTTCTTATCCAGAGCCTAGTGACTTAGACAGCTTGGTCGCTTTATCTATTCGGGTTGATAATAGAGTCCGAGAGAGAAGGAGGGAGAAGCAGTGGGGTCTATCCAATCAATCTGTAACTCGGTTACCATTCGGTTCAGGAGGTGAACCAGGACGTATTGATCGTTATTCTCCACAAGGGATTAGTGGAGGAGTCTTGCCACCAGATTCTGAACCAATGCAAGTGGGGCGACACGGGCTAACTAAGGAGGAGCGCCAAAGTAGACGTGAGACCAATAGCTCTTTCTACTGTGGTAGATCGGGACATTACAACTCCGCTTGTCCACAGCGCCCGTTAAACTGCCCGGCTCGCTAAATTTGGGAGGAATTTTAGCGAGCCAGTTTCAATCTCTCAAGGATCTTGTCAGACCCCGTTTTCCTGCGACCCTTATGAATAAGGATCAGAGTTTTGACCTGAACGCTTTTATCGATTCAGGTGCCGATGGCAACTTTATGGATGCCGACTTGGTGGAACAGCTGGGGCTTTCCAAGGAGCAATTGCCGGAAGCCATTGAAGCAACCACTCTGAACGGCAGTAGTCTGGCACGGATCACTATGAGAACTGAACCGGTTAAGATGTTGGTGTCGGGAAATCATTCAGAGTTTATCTCTTTCTTCATTTTGTCCTCGCCCCATGTTCCTCTGGTTCTTGGTTACCCCTGGCTGAAGGAACACAATCCCTCGTTTGATTGGGTGACAGGGAAGGTAACTAGTTGGAGCATTGAGTGTCATGCTAACTGCCTTAGGACTGCCTGTTCTCCTGCTGTTTCCAGTCAGGTCAGTGACTCTGCTCCTCCTGATTTGTCCCTGGTTCCAGAAACATATCACGAGTTGGGTGAGGTATTCAGTAAACAGAAGGCTCTGTCTCTTCCTCCCCACCGACCTTATGATTGTGCGATTAATCTGTTTCCTGGATCTGCCTTTCCCAAGGGACGGTTATACAGTATCTCTCGACCGGAACGTGAGGCCTTGGAGACCTACATCAAGGAGTCTCTAGCTACAGGTCTCATTCGGCCATCGTCATCACCTTTGGGAGCAGGATTTTTTTTTGTGAGCAAGAAGGATGGTTCTCTTCGACCGTGTATTGATTATCGGGGTTTGAATGAGATTACGGTTAAGAACAAGTATCCCCTGCCCTTGATGAGCTCGGCTTTCGATTCCTTACAGGGTGCTACGGTTTTTACGAAGCTTGATTTACGTAATGCTTATCATTTGGTTCGGATCAAGGAGGGGGACGAGTGGTTGACTGGGTTCAATACTCCGATGGGACATTTTGAGTACCAGGTGATGCCGTTTGGACTGACCAACGCTCCGGCGGTGTTCCAAAGTATGGTGAATGACGTTTTGAGAGATATGATTGGGATTTTTGTGTTCGTTTACCTGGATGATATCCTCATCTTCTCAAAGGAGCTTTCTAGCCACGTTCTGCATGTCAAGCAGGTCCTGCAGCGGTTATTGGAGAACCGTCTGTTCGTGAAGGCGGAGAAGTGTGATTTTCACGCCCATACAACGTCCTTCCTCGGGTACATCATATCCAGGGGAGAGATCAAGATGGACCAAGAGAAGGTTCGGGCGGTTCGGGATTGGGTCCAGCCCGGTACAAGATTGCAGCTCCAGAGATTCCTGGGGTTTGCGAATTTTTATCGGAGGTTTATCCGTGACTACAGCCGGGTGGCTGCACCTTTAACTGCTCTGACGTCTTGCACCAGAAAGTTCTGTTGGACTCCTGAGGCAGACCGAGCATTTCTGGACTTGAAGAGCCGATTCACCAACGCCCCGATTCTCTCTCAACCTGACACTTCCCGTCAGTTCGTTGTGGAAGTGGATGCTTCTGATGTGGGTGTGGGCGCCATCCTGTCCCAGCGTAGCTCCACTGACGGTAAACTCCATCCCTGCGCTTTCTACTCTGGTCGTCTTTCTCCAGCTGAAAGAAACTACGATGTGGGTAACCGGGAGCTTCTCGCTGTGAAGCTTGCCTTGGAGGAGTGGCGGCACTGGTTGGAGGGAGCGGAGCAACCGTTTGTGGTCTGGACTGACCACAAGAATCTGGCTTACGTACAATCGGCTAAACGTCTCAACGCCCGTCAGGCTAGGTGGGCCTTGTTTTTTGGACGTTTCAATTTTTCCCTGACGTTCCGACCTGGGTCTAAGAACGGGAAGGCGGACGCCCTGTCCCGGATGTTCTCTAAGACGGAGGAGAGTGGGGTCAAGACTGAGATGATTCTTCCCCAGAATGTTGTCGTGGGAGCCGTTACATGGAGGATAGAGGAGGATGTGATGGCGGCCCTTCGGACGCAGCCCGGCCCCGGTAACGGTCCACCCGGTCGGTTGTTCGTACCCGAGTCGGTCCGTTCTGCTGTCCTTCAGTGGTCCCACGCCAGCAAGATAGCTTGTCACCCTGGCGTTGCTCGGACTATGGCACTACTGCGCAGACGTTTTTGGTGGCCTGCCATGGGAGAAGATACCCGGAGGTTTGTTGCCGCATGTCCTGTTTGTGCCCAGAACAAGAGTACCAATCGGCCCAGCTCTGGGCTTCTTCATCCCCTACCTATTCCTCGGCGACCTTGGTCGCATCTGGCCCTGGATTTTGTCACGGGATTGCCCCCTTCTGTTGGGAACACGGTCATTCTGACCATTGTGGACAGATTCAGCAAGTTTGCTCATTTTGTTCCTCTCTCCAAGCTTCCATCGGCTACGGAGACGTCCGAGATCCTGGTCAGGGAGGTTTTCAGGGTTCACGGATTGCCCAGTGACATTGTGTCTGACCGTGGTCCTCAGTTTACCTCTGCTGTCTGGAAATCCTTCTGTTTGGCCATTGGAGCTACAGTCAGTCTCACTTCTGGATTTCACCCACAATCTAATGGTCAAGCGGAGAGAGCCAACCAGAAGATGGAGTCCACGCTGCGTTGTCTTGTCTCCTCTGATCCCACCTCTTGGTCATCTCAATTACCCTGGGTTGAGTATGCCCATAATACCCTTCCTTCATCTGCCACTGGGATGTCCCCCTTCCAATGCCTTTACGGATACCAACCTCCTTTGTTTCCTTCTCAGGAGAGGGATCTCTCGGTTCCCTCTGTCCAGACCCATATTCGTCGTTGCCACCGGACCTGGCATCGGGCCAGGAAGGCTCTCCTTAGAGTTTCTGACCGGTATCAGATACAGGCGAACCGTCGCCGTATTCCTGCCCCAGCTTATACGGTTGGAGATAAGGTTTGGTTGGCTACACGGGATCTTCCTCTACGGACGGAGTCAAGGAAGTTGTCACCTAAGTTCATTGGTCCGTTTGTAGTGGAGAGAATCATAAATCCTGTGGTGGTTCGACTCAAGTTGCCTGCAACACTTAGAGTGCATCCCACTTTTCATGTCTCCTGTCTCAAGCCGGTTCACCTCAGTCCTCTGTTGCCTCCTCCTCCTCGTCCTCCTCCTCCTCGGATGATCGGAGGTGGTCCTGTCTACACGGTGCGCCGCATCATGGACTCCAGACGGCGGGGTCGAGGGTACCAGTTTCTAGTGGACTGGGAAGGATATGGTCCAGAGGAGAGGAGTTGGATTCCTCGGCGACAGATTCTGGATGACGACCTGATTCGTGACTTCTACCGCCTCCATCCTGGCGCTCCAGGTAGTCCGCCCGGTGGCGTTCGTCGGAGGGGGGGTACTGTCACGAATCCCGCTTCCTGAGTCTGGGTTTGCCTGTGTGTCTGTCCTGGAGTGTGTTTCAGGTGTCCTGGAACGCATCCTGTCTGGTTGCCGGGCGAATTAGCTCATTGGGAGATTGATTTCACCCGCACCTGTTTCCCGTCAGTAATCTGCACACCTGTCCTGATCATCATCTCTACCCTTCAAAAGCTCTGACCTGACTTCCATTCCCTGCCGGATCGTTAGCCATGAACAGTATGTTGTGCCTGAGTACCAGACTCCAGTTGGATAGAATTTGTTTTGTTGTTTTCATTTACGTATTGCTTGCCTTGAACTTACCTCCGTTTGTTTTGTCTTCAGTTACTCACCTGGATCATTCACTCCATTCCCGCCTGGTTGACAGAGGATTCTGCTACTACATTGGATTCACCTATTTCCTCTCATCTACTCACCACCGCTGCCCGCTACGCCATCTGGATATATCTACCTTTTCACATTTCACTGTAAATAAATACTCACCTTCTTCCTACGCTCCTTGTCCTGGTCTGCTTCTGGGTTCGATCTTGAAAGATCGTGACAGTAATGACTAGTCAAACATTTCCAAACTCTGTGTAAAGTCTGTTGTCCAATCACTGCATTCCCCTGCATGGTGTAATAAATATTAAAACATTTCCAAACTATGTGTAAAGTCTGTTGTTCAATCACTGCATTCCCCTGCATGGTTTAATGACTAGTCAAACATCGCCAAACTCTGTGTAAAGTCTGTTGTCCAATCACAACATTCCCCTGCATGGTGTAATGACCAATCAAAAATAGGCAAACTCTGTGTAAAGTCTGTTGTCCAATCACTGCATTCCTCTGCAAGGTGTAAAGACTAGTCAAAAATCCATAAACTCTGTGTAAACATTGCTGTTCAATCACTGCATTCCCCTTCATGGTGTAATGAATAGTCAAACATTTCCAAACTCTGTGTAAAATCTGTTGTACAATCACTGCATTCCCCTGCATGGTGTAATGACTAGACAAAAATCACCAAACTCTGTGTAAAGTTTCTTGTCCAATCACTGTATTCCCCTGCATGCTGTAATGACTAGACAAAAATCACCAAACTCTGTGTAAAGTCTGTTGTCCAATCACTGCATTCCACTGCATGATGTAATGACTCATCAAACATATCCAAACTGTGTAAAGTCTATTGTCCAATCAATGCATTCCCCTGCATGGTGTAATGAATATTCAAACATTTCCAAACTCTGTGTAAAATCTGTTGTACAATCACCACATTCACTGCATAGTGTAATGACTCATCAAACATCTCCAAACTCTGTGTAAAGTCTGCTGTCCATTCACTGCATTCCCCTGCATGGCGTAATAAATAGTCAAAAATCTCCAAACACTGTAAAATCTGTTGTACAATCACCACATTCCCTGCATCGTGTAAAAACTCATCAAACATTTCCAAACTCTGTGTAAAGTCTGCTGTCCAATCAATGCATTACCCTGCATGGTGTAATAAATATTCAAACATTTCCAAACTCTGTGTAAAGTCTGTTGTCCAATCACTGCATTCCCCTGCATGGTGGAAAGACTAATCAAACATTTCCAAACTCTGTGTAAAGTCTGTTGTCCAATCACTGCATTCCGCTGCATGGTGGAAAGATTAGTCAAAAATCTCCAAACTCAGTGTAAAGTCTGTTGTCCAATCACTGCATTCCTCATCAAGGTGTAAAGACTAGTCAAAAATCACCAAACTCTGTGTAAACATTGCTGTTCAATCACTGCATTCCCCTGCATGTTGTAATGACTTGTCAAACATCTCCAAACTCTGTGTAAAGTCTGTTGTCCAATCACTGCATTCCACTGCATGGTGTAATGACTAGTCAAACATTTCCAAACTCTGTGTAAAGTCTGTTGTCCAATCACTGCATTCCCCTGCATGGTGTAATAAATATTCAAACATTTCCAAACTATGTGTAAAGTCTGTTGTCCAATCACTGCATTCCCCTGCATGGTGTAATGAATAGTCAAACATCTCCAAACTCTGTGTAAAGTTTGTTGTCCAATCACTGCATTCCCCTGCATGGGGTAATGAATAGTCAAACAACTCCAAACTCTGTGTAAAGTCTGTTGTCCAATCACTGCATTCGCCTGCATGATGTAACGACTCATCAAAAATATCCAAACTCTGTGTAAAGTCTATTGTCCAATCAATGCATTCCCCTGCATGGTGTAATGAATATTCAAACATTTCCAAACTCTGTGTAAAGTCTGTTGTCCAATCACTGCATTTCCCTGCATGGTGTAAAGACTAATCAAAAATGTCCAAACTATGTGAAAAGTATGTTGTCCAATCACTGCATTCCCCTGCATGCTGTAATGACTAGTCAAACATTTCCAAACTCTGTGTAAAGTCTGTTGTCCAATATCTGCATTCCCCTGCATGGTGTAATGAATATTCAAAAATTTCCAAACTCTGTGTAAAGTCTGTTGTCCAATCACTGCATTCCGCTGCATGGTGGAAAGACTAGTCAAAAATCTCCAAACTCAGTGTAAAGTCTGTTGTCCAATCACTGCATTCCTCATCAAGGTGTAAAGACTAGTCAAAAATCACCAAACTCTGTGTAAACATTGCTGTTCAATCACTGCATTCCCCTGCATGTTGTAATGACTAGTCAAACATCTCCAAACTCTGTGTAAAGTCTGTTGTCCAATCACTACATTCCGCTGCATGGTGGAAAGAATAGTCAAAAATCTCCAAACTCTGTGTAAAGTCTGTTGTCCAATCACTGCATTCCTCATCAAGGTGTAAAGACTAGTCAAAAATCACAAAACTATGTGTAAAGTCTGTTGTCCAATCACTACATTCCGCTGCATGGTGTAATGAATATTCAAACATTTCCAAACTCTGTGTAAGGTCTGCAGTCCAATCAATGCATTCCCCTGCATGGTGTAATGACTAGTCAAAAATCTCCAAACTATGTGTAAAGTCTGTTGTCCAATCACGGCATTCCCCTGCATGGTGTAATGACTAATCAAAAATAGACAAAATCTGTGTAAAGTCTGTTGTCCAATCACTGCATTCCCCTGCATGGTGTAATAAATATTCAAACATTTTCAAACTCTGTGTAAAGTCTGTTGTCCAATCACTGCATTCCACTGCATGGTGTAATGACTAGTCAAACATTTCCAAACTCTGTGTAAAGTCTGTTGTCCAATCACTGCATTCCCCTGCATGGTGTAATAAATATTCAAATATTTCCAAACTATGTGTAAAGTCTGTTGTCCAATCACTGCATTCCCCTGCATGGTGTAATAAACATTCAAACATTTTCAAACTCTGTGTAAAGTCTGTTGTCCAATCACTGCATTCCACTGCATGGTGTAATGACTAGTCAAACATTTCCAAACTCTGTGTAAAGTCTGTTGTCCAATCACTGCATTCCCCTGCATGGTGTAATAAATATTCAAATATTTCCAAACTATGTGTAAAGTCTGTTGTCCAATCACTGCATTCCCCTGCATGGTGTAATAAACATTCAAACATTTTCAAACTCTGTGTAAAGTCTGTTGTCCAATCACTGCATTCCACTGCATGGTGTAATGACTAGTCAAACATTTCCAAACTCTGTGTAAAGTCTGTTGTCCAATCAATGCATTCCCCTGCATGGTGTAATAAATATTCAAACATTTCCAAACTATGTGTAAAGTCTGTTGTCCAATCACTGCATTCCCCTGCATGGTGTAATAAATATTCAAACATTTCCAAACTATGTGTAAAGTCAGTTGTCCAATCACTGCATTCCCCTGCATGGTGTAATGAATAGTCAAACATTTCCAAACTCTGTGTAAAATCTGTTGTACAATCACTGCATTTCCCTGCATGGTGTAATGACTAGTCAAACATCTCCAAACTCTGTGTAAAGTTTGTTGTCCAATCACTGCATTCCCCTGCATGGGGTAATGAATAGTCAAACAACTCCAAACTCTGTGTAAAGTCTGTTGTCCAATCACTGCATTCGCCTGCATGATGTAACGACTCATCAAAAATATCCAAACTCTGTGTAAAGTCTATTGTCCAATCAATGCATTCCCCTGCATGGTGTAATGAATATTCAAACATTTCCAAACTCTGTGGAAAATCTGTTGTACCATCACCACATTCACTGCATAGTGTAATGACTCATCAAACATCTCCAAACTCTGTGTAAAGTCTGCAGTCCAATCAATGCATTCCCCTGCATGGAGTAATGAATATTCAAACATTTCCAAACTCTGTGTAAAATCTGTTGTACAATCACTGCATTCCCCTGCATGGTGTAATGACTAGACAAAAATCACCAAACTCTGTGTAAAGTCTGTTGTCCAATCACTGCATTCGCCTGCATGATGTAATGACTCATCAAACATATCCAAACTGTGTAAAGTCTATTGTCCAATCAATGCATTCCCCTGCATGGTGTAATGAATATTCAAACATTTCCAAACTCTGTGTAAAATCTGTTGTACAATCACCACATTCCCTGCATCGTGTAAAAACTCATCAAACATTTCCAAACTCTGTGTAAAGTCTGCTGTCCAATCAATGCATTACCCTGCATGGTGTAATAAATATTCAAACATTTCCAAACTCTGTGTAAAGTCTGTTGTCCAATCACTGCATTCCCCTGCATGGTGGAAAGACTAATCAAACATTTCCAAACTCTGTGTAAAGTCTGTTGTCCAAACACTGCATTCCGCTGCATGGTGGAAAGACTAGTCAAAAATCTCCAAACTCAGTGTAAAGTCTGTTGTCCAATCACTGCATTCCTCATCAAGGTGTAAAGACTAGTCAAAAATCACCAAACTCTGTGTAAACATTGCTGTTCAATCACTGCATTCCCCTGCATGTTGTAATGACTTGTCAAACATCTCCAAACTCTGTGGAAAATCTGTTGTACCATCACCACATACACTGCATAGTGTAATGACTCATCAAACATCTCCAAACTCTGTGTAAAGTCTGCAGTCCAATCAATGCATTCCCCTGCATGGAGTAATGAATATTCAAACATTTCCAAACTCTGTGTAAAGTCTGTTGTCCAATCACTGCATTTCCCTGCATGGTGTAAAGACTAATCAAAAATGTCCAAACTATGTGAAAAGTCTGTTGTCCAATCACGGCATTCCCCTGCATGGTGTAATGACTAATCAAAAATAGACAAAATCTGTGTAAAGTCTGTTGTCCAATCACTGCATTCCCCTGCATGGTGTAATAAATATTCAAACATTTTCAAACTCTGTGTAAAGTCTGTTGTCCAATCACTGCATTCCACTGCATGGTGTAATGACTAGTCAAACATTTCCAAACTCTGTGTAAAGTCTGTTGTCCAATCACTGCATTCCCCTGCATGGTGTAATAAATATTCAAATATTTCCAAACTATGTGTAAAGTCTGTTGTCCAATCACTGCATTCCCCTGCATGGTGTAATAAACATTCAAACATTTTCAAACTCTGTGTAAAGTCTGTTGTCCAATCACTGCATTCCACTTCATGGTGTAATGACTAGTCAAACATTTCCAAACTCTGTGTAAAGTCTGTTGTCCAATCAATGCATTCCCCTGCATGGTGTAATAAATATTCAAACATTTCCAAACTATGTGTAAAGTCTGTTGTCCAATCACTGCATTCCCCTGCATGGTGTAATAAATATTCAAACATTTCCAAACTCTGTGTAAAGTCTGTTGTCCAATCCCTGCATTTCCCTGCATGGTGTAAAGACTAATCAAAAATGTCCAAACTATGTGAAAAGTATGTTGTCCAATCACTGCATTCCCCTGCATGCTGTAATGACTAGTCAAACATTTCCAAACTCTGTGTAAAGTATGTTGTCCAATCACTGCATTCCCCTGCATGGTGTAATGACTAGTCAAACATCTCCAAACTCTGTGTAAAGTCTGTTGTCCAATATCTGCATTCCCCTGCATGGTGTAATGAATATTCAAACATTTCCAAACTCTGTGTAAAATCTGTTGTACAATCACCACATTCACTGCATAGTGTAATGACTCATCAAACATCTCCAAACTCTGTGTAAAGTCTGCTGTCCAATCACTGCATTCCCCTGCATGGTGTAATAAATAGTCAAAAATCTCCAAACACTGTAAAATCTGTTGTACAATCACCACATTCCCTGCATCGTGTAAAAACTGATCAAACATTTCCAAACTCTGTGTAAAGTCTGCTGTCCAATCAATGCATTACCCTGCATGGTGTAATAAATATTCAAACATTTCCAAACTCTGTGTAAAGTCTGTTGTCCAATCACTGCATTCCCCTGCATGGTGTAATGACTAGTCAAACATTTCCAAACTCTGTGTAAAGTCTGTTGTCCAATCACTGCATTCCGCTGCATGGTGGAAAGACTAGTCAAAAATCTCCAAACTCAGTGTAAAGTCTGTTTTCCAATCACTGCATTCCTCATCAAGGTGTAAAGACTAGTCAAAAATCACCAAACTCTGTGTAAACATTGCTGTTCAATCACTGCATTCCCCTGCATGTTGTAATGACTAGTCAAACATCTCCAAACTCTGTGTAAAGTCTGTTGTCCAATCACTACATTCCGCTGCATGGTGGAAAGAATAGTCAAAAATCACCAAACTATGTGTAAAGTCTGTTGTCCAATCACTACATTCCGCTGCATGGTGTAATGAATATTCAAACATTTCCAAACTCTGTGTAAGGTCTGCAGTCCAATCAATGCATTCCCCTGCATGGTGTAATGACTAGTCAAAAATCTCCAAACTATGTGTAAAGTCTGTTGTCCAATCACGGCATTCCCCTGCATGGTGTAATGACTAATCAAAAATAGACAAAATCTGTGTAAAGTCTGTTGTCCAATCACTGCATTCCCCTGCATGGTGTAATAAATATTCAAACATTTTCAAACTCTGTGTAAAGTCTGTTGTCCAATCACTGCATTCCCCTGCATGGTGTAATAAATATTCAAACATTTCCAAACTATGTGTAAAGTCTGTTGTCCAATCACTGCATTCCCCTGCATGGTGTAATGAATAGTCAAACATCTCCAAACTCTGTGTAAAGTTTGTTGTCCAATCACTGCATTCCCCTGCATGGGGTAATGAATAGTCAAACATTTCCAAACTCTGTGGAAAATCTGTTGTACCATCACCACATACACTGCATAGTGTAATGACTCATCAAACATCTCCAAACTCTGTGTAAAGTCTGCTGTCCATTCACTGCATTCCCCTGCATGGTGTAATAAATAGTCAAAAATCTCCAAACACTGTAAAATCTGTTGTACAATCACCACATTCCCTGCATCGTGTAAAAACTGATCAAACATTTCCAAACTCTGTGTAAAGTCTGCTGTCCAATCAATGCATTACCCTGCATGGTGTAATAAATATTCAAACATTTCCAAACTCTGTGTAAAGTCTGTTGTCCAATCACTGCATTCCCCTGCATGGTGTAATGACTAGTCAAACATTTCCAAACTCTGTGTAAAGTCTGTTGTCCAATCACTGCATTCCGCTGCATGGTGGAAAGACTAGTCAAAAATCTCCAAACTCAGTGTAAAGTCTGTTTTCCAATCACTGCATTCCTCATCAAGGTGTAAAGACTAGTCAAAAATCACCAAACTCTGTGTAAACATTGCTGTTCAATCACTGCATTCCCCTGCATGTTGTAATGACTAGTCAAACATCTCCAAACTCTGTGTAAAGTCTGTTGTCCAAT
Source organism: Salvelinus namaycush (assembly GCF_016432855.1). Taxonomy (NCBI): domain Eukaryota; kingdom Metazoa; phylum Chordata; class Actinopteri; order Salmoniformes; family Salmonidae; genus Salvelinus; species Salvelinus namaycush. The sequence continues at coordinate 8,407,259 of NC_052316.1, forward strand.
CACTACATTCCGCTGCATGGTGGAAAGAATAGTCAAAAATCACCAAACTATGTGTAAAGTCTGTTGTCCAATCACTACATTCCGCTGCATGGTGTAATGAATATTCAAACATTTCCAAACTCTGTGTAAGGTCTGCAGTCCAATCAATGCATTCCCCTGCATGGTGTAATGACTAGTCAAAAATCTCCAAACTATGTGTAAAGTCTGTTGTCCAATCACGGCATTCCCCTGCATGGTGTAATGACTAATCAAAAATAGACAAAATCTGTGTAAAGTCTGTTGTCCAATCACTGCATTCCCCTGCATGGTGTAATAAATATTCAAACATTTTCAAACTCTGTGTAAAGTCTGTTGTCCAATCACTGCATTCCCCTGCATGGTGTAATGAATATTCAAAAATCTCCAAACTATGTGTAAAGTCTGTTGTCCAATCACGGCATTCCCCTGCATGGTGTAATGACTAATCAAAAATAGACAAAATCTGTGTAAAGTCTGTTGTCCAATCACTGCATTCCCCTGCATGGTGTAATAAATATTCAAACATTTTCAAACTCTGTGTAAAGTCTGTTGTCCAATCACTGCATTCCCCTGCATGGTGTAATAAATATTCAAACATTTCCAAACTATGTGTAAAGTCTGTTGTCCAATCACTGCATTCCCCTGCATGGTGTAATGAATAGTCAAACATCTCCAAACTCTGTGTAAAGTTTGTTGTCCAATCACTGCATTCCCCTGCATGGGGTAATGAATAGTCAAACATTTCCAAACTCTGTGGAAAATCTGTTGTACCATCACCACATACACTGCATAGTGTAATGACTCATCAAACATCTCCAAACTCTGTGTAAAGTGTGCAGTCCAATCAATGCATTCCCCTGCATGGAGTAATGAATATTCAAACATTTCCAAACTCTGTGTAAAGTCTGTTGTCCAATCACTGCATTTCCCTGCATGGTGTAAAGACTAATCAAAAATGTCCAAACTATGTGAAAAGTATGTTGTCCAATCACTGCATTCCCCTGCATGCTGTAATGACTAGTCAAACATTTCCAAACTCTGTGTAAAGTATGTTGTCCAATCACTGCATTCCCCTGCATGGTGTAATGACTAGTCAAACATCGCCAAACTCTGTGTAAAGTCTGTTGTCCAATATCTGCATTCCCCTGCATGGTGTAATGACTAGTCAAAAATCTCCAAACTATGTGTAAAGTCTGTTGTCCAATCACTGCATTCCCCTGCATGGTGTAATGACTAGTCAAACATCTCCAAACTTTGTGTAAATCTGTTGTCCAATCACTGCATTCCTCTGCAAGGTGTAAAGACTAGTCAAAAATCACCAAACTCTGTGGAAACATTGCTGTTCAATCACTGCATTCCCCTGCATGGTGTAATGAATAATCAAACATTTCCAAACTCTGTGTAAAGTCTGTTGTCCAATCACTGCATTCCCCTTAATGGTGTAATGACTAGTCAAAAATCTCCAAACTATGTGTAAAGTCTGTTGTCCAATCACTGCATTCCCCTGCATGGTGTAATGAATAGTCAAAAATGTCCAAACTCTGTGTAAAATCTGTTGTACAATCACTGCATTTCCCTGCATGGTGTAATGACTAGTCAAACATCTCCAAACTCTGTGTAAAGTTTGTTGTCCAATCACTGCATTCCCCTGCATGGGGTAATGAATAGTCAAACAACTCCAAACTCTGTGTAAAGTCTGTTGTCCAATCACTGCATTCGCCTGCATGATGTAACGACTCATCAAAAATATCCAAACTCTGTGTAAAGTCTATTGTCCAATCAATGCATTCCCCTGCATGGTGTAATGAATATTCAAAAATGTCCAAACTATGTGAAAAGTATGTTGTTCAATCACTGCACCTTTTATTACTATTTTTCCGAGGTAGAGCTAATCCCCTTTCCAATTAATAATTCATTTGTCACATCACTTAATTTCTCCTATCAAAGCCTACTCTATATAGTACAGACATTATTTCTGAATACTACAGATGACTTAATGTCTTATTCTAGTACAGTACTTCAAATATCACTGTGTTTTTCCCTTTACAGATATCATTATTTATTCATTTTATTAGTTGCTTATTTTATCACTAACTTTATTCGGTGTATTAAATCAATTTAATACATTTTTCCTTATAATTTAGCTAGTTTAATGTTACATTCTTATCATTGTCTTTTAACTTATTTTACTAATAATTCCTGATTCATGGTTTTAGTGAAAACAGCCTCAGTATTTTTTACACCCCTCTCTGTCCTTCAGGCTATTTTAGACTGCAGTCTGTGGGTACAGAGCAACTGATCTCTTGCTGTTTTCCTACAATTTACACTGCTTCGTGATATCTTCAATATGAGTTCTAGACTTATGTTATGGTGTTTCTTGTGTATTTGTCATTCTAAACAGCCTAGATTTATTTGAACCTCATAGTATAATTTCAGTTTATTATAAACTTTCTTTACGTTTATATACTATTCGGGGCTCAGTTTAATACCTCTTTAACACCTATTGTTTTTACAATGGTCTTTTAACACATTATCACGTCAATTGTATCGTTATTTATAACTTATTTTGCCCAATATTTTTCGATTTTGTTCCTCTTCCCTGTGAGAGTTAAATGCACTCTCCTTCTCAAATTACACTCAGTTAACTGTCAGAGAGGCTTGCGCATTGCTCTTCCTACCAGCAGTTGGTCACAGACACACACACACACACTATTTTCCTATCTCGCTCATTCATTTATTCACGCATACCCTTCGTTTTACTAAAACGACCCAGAGTTATTCCTACTAATAATCCACTTCCTCAACATAAACCGGAATTATACTTATGGGATTTTTACGATATGACGAGACTACTACCTAATCGGGCCAGCCTGTCTTCATATCCTATTCATCACCCAATATGATCTCTATTCCATATTAGAGCAATATCGTGGCGTGACCTACTGAATTACAAACCCCGTTTAGCTAGACGGAGCGTTTCTTATTGTAGGATTTCGCTTGCAGTTGAACGCCGCACAATCGGGCCAACGTTCTTCCTGCCTTCTAAATATTCATCCGTTCAGTCCCCCTCTTTGGGGCGGTAGCCATGAAATATTTATTTACTAAATATTCATCCGTTCAGACCCCCTCTTTGGGGCGGTAGCATGAAATATTTATTTACTAAATATTCATCCGTTCAGACCCCCTCTTTGGGGCGGTAGCCATGAAATATTTATTTACTAAATATTCATCCGTTCAGACCCCCTCTTTGGGGCGGTAGCCATGAAATATTTATTTATAAATATTCAACCACAGACCCTCCTGCCGTGAATATCCCACCCAAGCAGACCCCTTTAAAAATGTTCTTTTTAAAGGGCGGTATCGTGGCTTCCTAACTACTTATTTATGCAGTTCTCTATTATTTTTAGAGCCGTTATTCATAAGTAACCTGTCCAAGCATTCCTTCTACTAATTTATTGAAGAGGTATCACAGGATTTTCTACCTACATTATCTGTTTTGACCGTTATGGCTGTCCCACATTATAGCCAGCCATCTCAGCCAGATGGCGCAAACAACCGCATCATTTAAGCTACCCATTCGAACGATCCGATCAGAACGAGCGCATGCCCGCTCCGTTAAACACCCAACACAAGCAAGTTCACAGCGCCTATTCACTCAGTCTCTATACATGCGCATACATTTATATTTAATACAATTCCAAATTACACATACATGCAAATTCATTGAATTAAAAGTTCTTTAGTATTTACTGGTTTCTTTTAGGAAATTGAAAGAGAGACTTACATGGCGCCCTCTCGCTGAGACAGGATCTCTGAAGCAATCCATACAAACATTTCAACTATGTAAGAACAGGCTTACCTTTTTATAGTTGTGGCCATATTGTTTGCAAGATTGTCCAAAGAAACTATCACCAGCCCTGAACGCCATTCCGCAGTCCTGTCCTCCTGGCTAAGCTCGCAAATTATGTCGTGGAAAATCGGTTCAAATATAACACTTACAAGAACTTGTGAAATCAATAGACTTTTAATACAGAGTATATCAAAGCCGAATGGTCCGCGGAACACACACACTTCCCAGCCCCGGCTCCAGCATTTATACACATATAGCATATAGGTCCAACCCATATGCAAATAAGCATACTTCCCCTAATTCTTCCTGTCACCATTATCTTTTTAGTTCAGTGCCTCAGTATGTTCTCTGGTATGTGTGCCCTTATTGGAATCGCAGACTATGTGTTCCTTCTATCATTAGTGTGTCCAGTTGCCCTAAGCGCCTATTTCTCTTGGTATGTGTGCCCTTAATGGAATCAGCAGACTATATGTCTAGTGTGTCCAGTTGCCCTAGGTGCATATTTCTCTGGTATGTGTGCCTTTAGTGGAATCAGCAGACTATGTGTCTCTTCTCTTCGTGTGGTCTGTTTTTAATGTTCAGCTGTCCTATGCCTTTATGTGTTATCTATGTGTCTCATTTACTTCTACACTAGTCAAACATCTCCAAACTCTGTAAAGTCTGTTGTCCAATCACTGCATTCCCCTGTAAAATGTAATGACTAGTCAAAAATATCCAAACTCTTGTAAACTTTGCTGTTCAATCACTGTCTTCCCCTGCATGGAGTAATAAATAGTCAAACATCTCCAAATTGTGTAAAATCAGTTGTCAAATCACTGCATTCCCCTGCATGGTGGAATGAATAGTCAAAAATCTCAAAACTCTGTGTAAAGTCTGTTGTCCAATCACGCATTCACCGCATGGTGTAATGAAGAATTGTTCTATTTACTTTAGAATTGTCCCTATATTTTACACAGCCAGCTGTCTTTCCTTTTCTGTGAATTATCTCTATTTTTATACATAGTTTCTAGAAATAACACCCCTTCACTACCATTACCTTCATTTATGAGCCCCCTCATATCCCCAATGTAGTCACAGTTTTTCTAACCCATAACAGCCATTGTTTGATACATACTTAAAACATTCTTAAATCAATTTATATATCATTTATATCAGTATCAGTCCCTCCTCAGGAACATATACACAACCTTATGTTCCTCAAAACAAAAATAAATTGACCAAACGAGAAAAAGAGAAAAATAAATTATAATAACTGCTCATTTGCAATAAATTACCACTATTTGTAATGTAATTAAACCTGGGGAAAACGTCCATCCGTTTCATTCTATGCCAATGTTATTGTTGGTCTCTTTCTTCTTCATCATTGGGTATCATCGCACAACAGACTACCTTTTTATTCAATTATATTATTACATTTTTATCATTACAATTCCAATGACATTATAAAACAAAAGAAACAAAAACCTTTAATCTAATATTCTGTAAGTTTTGTCAACCACCTTGTCTCAGGATTAGTTTCCAGAGCTTCCCTAGGCCTATTACATTTAAACAGTTCTATATCCACATAACTAAACAGTTCTTTTTTAAATACATTTTCCAACCCAATATTCAGGATAACAGTCCTTAGTGTTTACTTTAACTCAAATTTGACCTTATCTATTCAATACACAACATCCCTTTAATAATTAACATTTATACTAAACACTTTTATTACCAGTATTATCTATTTTCCAATAGCCCTTTTGTCTCAGTTTTTCTCTCATGAGTGGCCTGGTAATAAAAGGTCAGTACCCCAATTCCTCTAAGTCATTATTCTCCCAACAAATATAATTTCAGCATGTCTATTTTTAGATACAGTTCACAGGTCATCAGACACAGTTGTCCCTCACTATTCAGTCGGTTAGGGTGGGTTTGAGCTCCACACCCACTTGTGGTGATATTCTCTCCCATGCCTTAAAGCATTCTGACGTCACCTTCCATGATAACTCCCTTATTCTACTGGTGATCTCTCAGACGAATTACAGATGATGTATCTATCAACATAACCCTCACAGAGACCCACACTCCAATAAACCCTTTTGAGTAACTTTCATCACTTTTTATATGCAGAATGAACAAAGCACATTTGTGTATTTACCCAAAGACCATAACCCCAGGGAACTGATATTTTTTCAAAGTAATTATACACTTTGAATAGAGTCTGGTGTTTCTTAATTATTTTATAATTAAATCCCACCTGTTCCAACAATTTCTAGTGAAGGTGATCAGTCTTTCACAGGAAATTCTTAGGATTCAGGGCATTTTGACACCATTCAAATGTTTCCACTCCCCTTTCTTTAGAAACAACTTAAATACATTTTTCAAAAAACTTTTCCATCCTTCTGCATAACCAATTTGAAACTGAATTGGAAAAAACCCTTCCAATAAATCTACTAATGCATATTCATTCCCAGTACATGGTGTACTTACTAGTGAACCATAGGCCAATAACACAAAGGGACTGGACTCACTTATCCAGAACTCCATTTTTTAGCCTTATCCAGATATTTTTATTTTTAAAGCGGCTGACTTTAACTAACTGCTTTCCACAGTAATGCAGTCTCCAATTACATTTTGACCAGAGAATATTAAAACCCTTTTTTTTTTCTGGTAAAGAAAGTGTGCATATCGTTAATATTCACAATGTTACCTTTTAATCAGCAAACCAATATTATTACTTATACATAGATTTTATTCTATAAGCGTCTTAACAGTTCCAGAGAATTGCGGTATAGAATGTCTAACAATTAAAATTCCATCGGTACTCTACTAGAAGTTAGGTAAAAACATGATCTAATACTTTTTTCATCACATATAAACTGTAATCTCTATGAACCACTCATTGATCAATCAGAGACTATACACCGCCAAGTGAAAATTCCATACCTACTAACCTCAAACCAATTAGTTGTTTGTTATTTTGACAAGGATACAAACTCTTGTATAGCGGCATTTCCTGCTATTGCACTAAGTTCTAGTGTCACCTTACACTAATTTTCCCCATACGCGAGATCACCATATGCAAAACAGGGAGCTATTTTCTTATTGGTTCTTAGATATTGTCAATAGTTCTGCTAATCACCCGCACGTCTGCGAGGACGAGTGGAACCACATTTGTCTTTTATCGTAATGTATTTTCTGATGATAGAATGTTACCGGGTAATGGCGTCCCCCATTATCCAGTTTTTTCATATTCAATCCGAATTCGGTAGAACTAATGTGCGCTTCTTTCAGTGACTCCATGGCTTTTTTTAAATCCCTCATCTCTCTATGCTATGGAGAAACAGTCCTTTTGTTTTCATTCCACTATTTATTTATTTATTTATTTTTCCTAAATACTCCCATGTATTATACACCTTTTATTTACTATTTTTCCGAGGTAGAGCTAATCCCCTTTCCAATTAATAATTCATTTGTCACATCACTTAATTTCTCCTATCAAAGCCTACTCTATATAGTACAGACATTATTTCTGAATACTACAGATGACTTAATGTCTTATTCTAGTACAGTACTTCAAATATCACTGTGTTTTTCCCTTTACAGATATCATTATTTATTCATTTTATTAGTTTGCTTATTTTATCACTAACTTTATTCGGTGTATTAAATCCAATTTAATACATTTTTCCTTATAATTTAGCTAGTTATAATGTCTACACTTTCTTATCATTGTCTTTTAACTTATTTTACTATATAATTCCTGATTCATGGTTTTAGTGAAACAAGCCTCAGTATTTTTTACACCCCTCTCTGTCCTTCAGGCTATTTTTAGACTGCAGTCTGTGGGTACAGAGCAACTGATCTCTTGCTGTTTTCCTACAATTTACACTGCTTCGTGATATCTTCAATATGAGTTCTAGACTTATGTTATGGTGTTTCTTGTGTATTTTTGTCATTCTAAACAGCCTAGATTTATTTGAACCTCATAGTATAATTTCAGTTTATTATAAACTTTCTTTACGTTTATATACTATTCGGGCCTCAGTTTAATACCTCTTTAACACCTATTGTATTTTTACAATGGTCTTTTAACACATTATCACGTCAATTTGTATCGTTATTTATAACTTATTTTGCCCAATATTTTTCGATTTTGTTCCTCTTCCCTGTGAGAGTTAAATGCACTCTCCTTCTCAAATTACACTCAGTTAACTGTCAGAGAGGCTTGCGCATTGCTCTTCCTACCAGCAGTTGGTCACAGACACACACACACACACTATTTTCCTAATCTGCTCATTCATTTATTCACGCATACCCTTCGTTTTTACCTAAAAACGACCCAGAGTTATTCCTACTAATTTAATCCACTTCCTCAACATAAACCGGAATTATACTTATGGGATTTTTACGATATGACGAGACTACTACCTAATCGGGCCAGCCTGTCTTCATATCCTATTCATCCACCCAATACTGATCTCTATTCCATATTAGAGCAATATCGTGGCGTGACCTACTGAATTACAAACCCCCGTTTAGCTAGACGGAGCGTTTCTTATTCGTAGGATTTCGCTTGCAGTTGAACGCCGCACAATCGGGCCAACGTTCTTCCTGCCTTCTAAATATTCATCCGTTCAGTCCCCCTCTTTGGGGCGGTAGCCATGAAATATTTATTTACTAAATATTCATCCGTTCAGACCCCCTCTTTGGGGCGGTAGCCATGAAATATTTATTTACTAAATATTCATCCGTTCAGACCCCCTCTTTGGGGCGGTAGCCATGAAATATTTATTTACTAAATATTCATCCGTTCAGACCCCCTCTTTGGGGCGGTAGCCATGAAATATTTATTTACTAAATATTCACCCACAGACCCTCCTGCCGTGAATATCCCACCCAAGCAGACCCCTTTAAAAATGTTCCTTTTTAAAGGGCGGTATCGTGGCTTCCTAACTACTTATTTATGCAGTTCTCTATTATTTTTAGAGCCGTTATTCATAAGTAACCTGTCCAAGCATTCCTTCTACTAATTTTATTGAAGAGGTATCACAGGATTTTCTACCTACATTATCTGTTTTGACCGTATGGGCTGTCCCACATTATAGCCAGCCATCTCAGCCAGATGGCGCAAACAACCGCATCATTTAAGCTACCCATTCGAACGATCCGATCAGAACGAGCGCATGCCCGCTCCGTTAAACACCCAACACAAGCAAAGTTCACAGCGCCTATTCACTCAGTCTCTATACATGCGCATACATTTATATTTAATACAATTCCCCAAATTACACATACATGCAAATTCATTGAATTCAAAAGTTCTTTAGTATTTACTGGTTTCTTTTTAGGAAATTTGAAAGAGAGACTTACATGGCGCCCCTCTCGCTGAGACAGGATCTCTGAAGCAATCCATACAAACATTTCAACTATGTAAGAACAGGCTTACCTTTTTATAGTTGTGGCCATATTGTTTGCAAGATTGTCCAAAGAAACTATCACCAGCCCTGAACGCCATTCCGCAGTCCCTGTCCCTCCTGGCTAAGCTCGCCAAATTATGTCGTGGAAAATCGGTTCAAATATAACACTTACAAGAACTTGTGAAATCAATTAGACTTTTAATACAGAGTATATCAAAGCCGGAATGGTCCGCGGAACACACACCACTTCCCAGCCCCGGCTCCAGCATTTATACACATATAGCATATAGGTCCAACCCATATGCAAATAAGCATACTTCCCCTAATTCTTCCTGTCACCATTATCTTTTTAGTTCAGTGCCTCAGTATGTTCTCTGGTATGTGTGCCCTTATTGGAATCGGCAGACTATGTGTCTCTTCTATCATTAGTGTGTCCAGTTGCCCTAAGCGCCTATTTCTCTGGTATGTGTGCCCTTAATGGAATCAGCAGACTATATGTCTAGTGTGTCCAGTTGCCCTAGGTGCATATTTCTCTGGTATGTGTGCCTTTAGTGGAATCAGCAGACTATGTGTCTCTTCTCTTCGTGTGGTCTGTTTTTTAATGTTCAGCTGTCCTATGCCTTTATGTGTTATCTATGTGTCTCATTTACTTCTACACTAGTCAAACATCTCCAAACTCTGTAAAGTCTGTTGTCCAATCACTGCATTCCCCTGTAAAATGTAATGACTAGTCAAAAATATCCAAACTCTGTGTAAACTTTGCTGTTCAATCACTGTCTTCCCCTGCATGGATTAATAAATAGTCAAACATCTCCAAACATTGTGTAAAATCAGTTGTCAAATCACTGCATTCCCCTGCATGGTGTAATGAATAGTCAAAAATCTCAAAACTCTGTGTAAAGTCTGTTGTCCAATCACCGCATTCACCGCATGGTGTAATGAATAGTCAAAAATCTCAAAACTCTGTGTAAAGTCTGTTGTCCAATCACCGCATTCACCGCATGGTGTAATGAATAGACAAAGATTTTCAAACACTGTGTAAAGTATGTTGTCCAATCACTGCATTCCCCTGCATGGTGTAATGAATAGGCAAACATCTCCAAACTTTGTGTAAAGTATGTTGTCCAATCACCGAATTCACCGCATAGTGTAATGACCCATACAACATTTCCAAACTCTGTGTAAGGTCTGTTGTCCAATCACTGCATTCCCCAGCAAGGTGTAAAGACTAGTCAAACATCGCCAAAATCTGTGTAAAGTCAGTTGTCCAATCACTGCGTTCCCCTGCACGGTGAAATGAATAGTCAAAAATCTCAAAACTCTGTGAAAAGTCTGTTGTCCAATCACTGCATTCCCCTGCATGGTGAAATGAATAGTCAAAAATCTCAAAACTCTGTGAAAAGTCTGTTGTCCAATCACCGCATTCCCCTGCATGGTGTAATGAATAGACAAACATTTTCAAACTCTGTGTAAAGTCTGTTGTCTCATCACCGCATAGTGTAATGACTCATCAAACATTTCCAAACTCTGTGTAAAGTATGCTGTCCAATCACTGCATTCCCCTGCATGGTGTAATGACTCGTCACACATCTCCAAACACTGTGTAAAGTATGCTGTCCAATCACTGCATTCCCCTGCATGGTGTAATGAATAGTCAAACATCTCCAAACTCTGTGTAAAGTCTGTTGTCCAATCACTGCATTCCCCTCCATGGTGTAATGACTAGTCAAACATCGCCAAACTCTGTGTAAAGTATGTTGTCCAATCACCGAATTCACCGCATAGTGTAATGACCCATACAACATTTCCAAACTCTGTGTAAGGTCTGTTGTCCAATCACTGCATTCCCCAGCAAGGTGTAAAGACTAGTCAAACATCGCCAAACTCTGTGTGAAGTCAGTTGTCCAATCACTGCATTCCCCTGCACGGTGAAATGAATAGTCAAAAATCTCAAAACTCTGTGAAAAGTCTGTTGTCCAATCACCGCATTACCCTGCATGGTGTAATGAATATTCAAACATTTCCAAACTCTGTTTAAAGTCTGTTGTACAATCACTGCATTCCCCTGCATGGTGTAATGACTAGTCAAAAATCTCCAAACACTGTGTAAAGTATGTTGTCCAATCACTGCATTCCCCTGCATGGTGTAATGAATAGTCAAACATCTCCAAACTCTGTGTAAAGTCTGTTGTCCAATCACTGCATTCCCCTGCATGGTGTAATGACTAGTCAAACATCGCCAAACTCTGTGTAAAGTATGTTGTCCAATCACTGCATTCCCCTGCATGGTGTAATGAATAGTCAAACATCTCCAAACTCTGTGTAAAGTCTGTTGTCCAATCACCGAATTCACCGCATAGTGTAATGACCCATACAACATTTCCAAACTCTGTGTAAGGTCTGTTGTCCAATCACTGCATTCCCCAGCAAGGTGTAAAGACTAGTCAAACATCGCCAAACTCTGTGTAAAGTCAGTTGTCCAATCACTGCATTCCCCTGCACGGTGAAATGAATAGTCAAAAATCTCAAAACTCTGTGAAAAGTCTGTTGTCCAATCACCGCATTCCCCTGCATGGTGTAATGAATAGACAAACATTTTCAAACTCTGTGTAAAGTCTGTTGTCCAATCACTGCATTCCCCTGTAAAATGTAATGACTAGTCAAAAATATCCAAACTCTGTGTAAACTTTGCTGTTCAATCACTGTCTTCCCCTGCATGGATTAATAAATAGTCAAACATCTCCAAACATTGTGTAAAATCAGTTGTCAAATCACTGCATTCCCCTGCATGGTGTAATGAATAGTCAGAAATCTCAAAACTCTGTGTAAAGTCTGTTGTCCAATCACCGCATTCACCGCATGGTGTAATGAATAGTCAAAAATCTCAAAACTCTGTGAAAAGTCTGTTGTCCAATCACCGCATTCCCCTGCATGGTGTAATGAATAGACAAACATTTTCAAACTCTGTGTAAAGTCTGTTGTCTCATCACCGCATAGTGTAATGACTCATCAAACATTTCCAAACTCTGTGTAAAGTATGCTGTCCAATCACTGCATTCCCCTGCATGGTGTAATGACTCGTCACACATCTCCAAACACTGTGTAAAGTATGCTGTCCAATCACTGCATTCCCCTGCATGGTGTAATGAATAGTCAAACATCTCCAAACTCTGTGTAAAGTCTGTTGTCCAATCACTGCATTCCCCTCCATGGTGTAATGACTAGTCAAACATCGCCAAACTCTGTGTAAAGTATGTTGTCCAATCACCGAATTCACCGCATAGTGTAATGACCCATACAACATTTCCAAACTCTGTGTAAGGTCTGTTGTCCAATCACTGCATTCCCCAGCAAGGTGTAAAGACTAGTCAAACATCGCCAAACTCTGTGTAAACTTTGCTGTTCAATCACTGCATTCCCCTGCATGGATTAATAAATAGTGAAACATCTCCAAACGCTGTGTAAAGTATGTTGTCCAATCACTGCATTACCCTGCATGGTGTAATGAATATTCAAACATTTCCAAACTCTGTTTAAAGTCTGTTGTCCAATCACTGCATTCCTCTGCATAGTGTAATGACTAGTCAAACATCTCCAAACTCTGTAAAGTCTGTTGTCCAATCACTGCATTCCCCTGCAAAATGTAATGACTAGTCAAAAATATCCAAAATCTGTGTAAACTTTGCTGTTCAATCACTGCCTTCCCCTGCATGGATTAATAAATAGTCAAACATCGCCAAACTCTGTGTAAAGTCTGTTGTCCAATCACTGCATTCCCCTGCAAGATGTAATGACTCGTCAAAATTATCCAAACTCTGTGTAAACTTTGCTGTTCAATCACTGCATTCCCCTGCATGGATTAATAAATAGTGAAACATCTCCAAACGCTGTGTAAAGTATGTTGTCCAATCACTGCATTACCCTGCATGGTGTAATGAATATTCAAACATTTCCAAACTCTGTTTAAAGTCTGTTGTCCAATCACTGCATTCCCCTGCATAGTGTAATGACTAGTCAAACATCTCCAAACTCTGTAAAGTCTGTTGTCCAATCACTGCATTCCCCTGCAAGATGTAATGACTAGTCAAAAATATAAAAACTCTGTGTAAACTTTGCTGTTCAATCACTGCCTTCCCCTGCATGGATTAATAAATAGTCAAACATCGCCAAACTCTGTGTAAAGTCTGTTGTCCAATCACTGCATTCCCCTGCAAGATGTAATGACTAGTCAAAAATATCCAAACTCTGTGTAAACTTTGCTGTTCAATCACTGCATTCCCCTGCATGGATTAATAAATAGTGAAACATCTCCAAACTCTGTGTAAAGTCTGTTGTCCAATCACTGCATTACCCTGCATGGTGTAATGAATATTCAAACATTTCCAAACTCTGTTTAAAGTCTGTTGTCCAATCACTGCATTCCCCTGTAAAATGTAATGACTAGTCAAAAATATCCAAACTCTGTGTAAACTTTGCTGTTCAATCACTGCATTCCCCTGCATGGATTAATAAATAGTCAAACATCTCTAAACATTGTGTAAAATCAGTTGTCAAATCACTGCATTCCCCTGCATGGTGTAATGAATAGTCAAAAATCTCAAAACTCTGTGTAAAGTCTGTTGTCCAATCACCGCATTCACCGCATGGTGTAATGAATAGTCAAAAATCTCAAAACTCTGTGTAAAGTCTGTTGTCCAATCACCGCATTCACCGCATGGTGTAATGAATAGACAAAGATTTTCAAACTTTGTGTAAAGTCTGTTGTCCAATCACTGCATTCCCCTGCATGGTGTAATGACTAGTCAAACATCGCCAAACTCTGTGTAAAGTATGTTGTCCAATCACCGAATTCACCGCATAGTGTAATGACCCATACAACATTTCCAAACTCTGTGTAAGGTCTGTTGTCCAATCACTGCATTCCCCAGCAAGGTGTAAAGACTAGTCAAACATCGCCAAAATCTGTGTAAAGTCAGTTGTCTAATCACTGCATTCCCCTGCACGGTGAAATGAATAGTCAAAAATCTCAAAACTCTGTGAAAAGTATGTTGTCCAATCACCGCATTCCCCTGCATGGTGTAATGAATAGACAAACATTTTCAAACTCTGTGTAAAGTCTGTTGTCCCATCACCGCATAGTGTAATGACTCATCAAACATTTCCAAACTCTGTGTAAAGTATGCTGTCCAATCACTGCATTCCCCTGCATGGTGTAATGACTCGTCACACATCTCCAAACACTGTGTAAAGTATGCTGTCCAATCACTGCATTCCCCTGCATGGTGTAATGAATAGTCAAACATCTCCAAACTCTGTGTAAAGTCTGTTGTCCAATCACTGCATTCCCCTCCATGGTGTAATGACTAGTCAAACATCGCCAAACTCTGTGTAAAGTATGTTGTCCAATCACCGAATTCACCGCATAGTGTAATGACCCATACAACATTTCCAAACTCTGTGTAAGGTCTGTTGTCCAATCACTGCATTCCCCAGCAAGGTGTAAAGACTAGTCAAACATCGCCAAACTCTGTGTAAAGTCAGTTGTCCAATCACTGCATTCCCCTGCACGGTGAAATGAATAGTCAAAAATCTCAAAACTCTGTGTAAAGTCTGTTGTCCAATCACTGCATTCCCCTGCATGGTGTAATGAATAGTCAAACATCTCCAAACTCTGTGTAAAGTATGTTGTCCAATCACCGCATTCACCGCATAGTGTAATAACTCTTCATACATTTCCAAACTCTGTGTAAAGTATGTTGTCCAATCACTGCATTCCCCTGCATGGTGTAATGACTAGTCAAACATCGCCAAACTCTGTGTAAAGTCTGTTGTCCAATCACTGCATTCCCCTGCAAGATGTAATGACTAGTCAAAAATATCCAAACTCTGTGTAAACTTTGCTGTTCAATCACTGCATTCCCCTGCATGGATTAATAAATAGTGAAACATCTCCAAACGCTGTGTAAAGTATGTTGTCCAATCACTGCATTACCCTGCATGGTGTAATGAATATTCAAACATTTCCAAACTCTGTTTAAAGTCTGTTGTACAATCACTGCATTCCCCTGCATGGTGTAATGACTAGTCAAACATCGCCAAACTCTGTGTAAAGTATGTTGTCCAATCACCGAATTCACCGCATAGTGTAATGACCCATACAACATTTCCAAACTCTGTGTAAGGTCTGTTGTCCAATCACTGCATTCCCCTGCACGGTGAAATGAATAGTCAAAAATCTCAAAACTCTGTGAAAAGTCTGTTGTCCAATCACCGCATTCCCCTGCATGGTGTAATGAATAGACAAACATTTTCGAACTCTGTGTAAAGTCTGTTGTCCAATCACCACATTCACCGCATAGTGTAATGACTCATCAAACATTTCCAAACTCTGTGTAAAGTATGTTGTCCAATCACCGCATTCCCCTGCATGGTGTAATGACTAGTCAAACATCGCCAAACTCTGTGTAAAGTATGTTGTTCAATCACCGAATTCACCGCATAGTGTAATGACCCATACAACATTTCCAAACTCTGTGTAAGGTCTGTTGTCCAATCACTGCATTCCCCTGCATAGTGTAATGACTAGTCAAACATCTCCAAACTCTGTAAAGTCTGTTGTCCAATCACTGCATTACCCTGCATGGTGTAATGAATATTCAAACATTTCCAAACTCTGTGTAAGGTCTGTTGTCCAATCACTGCATTCCCCTGCATAGTGTAATAACTAGTCAAACATCTCCAAACTCTGTAAAGTCTGTTGTCCAATCACTGCATTCCCCTGTAAAATGTAATGACTAGTCAAACATATCCAAACTCTGTGTAAACTTTGCTGTTCAATCACTGTCTTCCCCTGCATGGATTAATAAATAGTCAAACATCTCCAAATATTGTGTAAAATCAGTTGTCAAATCACTGCATTCCCCTGCATGGTGTAATGAATAGTCAAAAATCTCAAAACTCTGTGTAAAGTCTGTTGTCCAATCACCGCATTCACCGCATGGTGTAATGAATAGTCAAAAATCTCAAAACTCTGTGTAAAGTCTGTTGTCCAATCACCGCATTCACCGCATGGTGTAATGAATAGACAAAGATTTTCAAACACTGTGTAAAGTATGTTGTCCAATCACTGCATTCCCCTGCATGGTGTAATGACTAGTCAAACATCGCCAAACTCTGTGTAAAGTATGTTGTCCAATCACCGAATTCACCGCATAGTGTAATGACCCATACAACATTTCCAAACTCTGTGTAAGGTCTGTTGTCCAATCACTGCATTCCCCAGCAAGGTGTAAAGACTAGTCAAACATCGCCAAAATCTGTGTAAAGTCAGTTGTCTAATCACTGCATTCCCCTGCACGGTGAAATGAATAGTCAAAAATCTCAAAACTCTGTGAAAAGTCTGTTGTCCAATCACCGCATTCCCCTGCATGGTGTAATGAATAGACCAACATTTTCAAACTCTGTGTAAAGTCTGTTGTCCCATCACCGCATAGTGTAATGACTCATCAAACATTTCCAAACTCTGTGTAAAGTATGCTGTCCAATCACTGCATTCCCCTGCATGGTGTAATGACTCGTCAAACATCTCCAAACTCTGTGTAAAGTCTGTTGTCCAATCACTGCATTCCCCTGCATGGTGTAATGAATAGTCAAACATCTCCAAACTCTGTGTAAAGTATGTTGTCCAATCACTGCATTCCCCTGCATGGTGTAATGAATAGGCAAACATCTCCAAACTTTGTGTAAAGTCTTTTGTCCACTCACTGCATTCCCCTGCATGGTGTAATGACTAGTCAAACATTGCCAAACTCTGTGTAAAGTATGTTGTCCAATCACCGAATTCACCGCATAGTGTAATGACCCATACAACTTTTCCAAACTCTGTGTAAGGTCTGTTGTCCAATCACTGCATTCCCCAGCAAGGTGTAAAGACTAGTCAAACATCGCCAAAATCTGTGTAAAGTCAGTTGTCTAATCACTGCATTCCCCTGCACGGTGAAATGAATAGTCAAAAATCTCAAAACTCTGTGAAAAGTCTGGTGTCCAATCACTGCATTCCCCTGCACGGTGAAATGAATAGTCAAAAATCTCAAAACTCTGTGAAAAGTCTGTTGTCCAATCACCGCATTCCACTGCATGGTGTAATGAATAGACAAACATTTTCAAACTCTGTGTAAAGTATGTTGTCCCATCACCGCATTCACCGCATAGTGTAATAACTCTTCATACATTTCCAAACTCTGTGTAAAGTATGTTGTCCAATCACTGCATTCCCCTGCATGGTGTAATGACTAGTCAAACATCGCCAAACTCTGTGTAAAGTCTGTTGTCCAATCACTGCAAGATGTAATGACTAGTCAAAAATATCCAAACTCTGTGTAAACTTTGCTGTTCAATCACTGCATTCCCCTGCATGGATTAATAAATAGTGAAACATCTCCAAACGCTGTGTAAAGTATGTTGTCCAATCACTGCATTCCCCTGCATGGTGTAATGACTAGTCAAACATCGCCAAACTCTGTTTAAAGTCTGTTGTACAATCACCGAATTCACCGCATAGTGTAATGACCCATACAACATTTCCAAACTCTGTGTAAGGTCTGTTGTCCAATCACTGCATTCCCCTGCACGGTGAAATGAATAGTCAAAAATCTCAAAACTCTGTGAAAAGTCTGTTGTCCAATCACTGCATTCCCCTGCACGGTGAAATGAATAGTCAAAATCTCAAAACTCTGTGAAAAGTCTGTTGTCCAATCACCGCATTCCCCTGCATGGTGTAATGAATAAACAAACATTTTCAAACTCTGTGTAAAGTCTGTTGTCCCATCACCGCATAGTGTAATGACTCATTAAACATTTCCAAACTCTGTGTAAAGTATGCTGTCCAATCACTGCATTCCCCTGCATGGTGTAATGACTCGTCACACATCTCCAAACACTGTGTAAAGTATGCTGTCCAATCACTGCATTCCCCTGCATGGTGTAATGACTCGTCACACATCTCCAAACACTGTGTAAAGTATGCTGTCCAATCACTGCATTCCCCTGCATGGTGTAATGAATAGTCAAACATCTCCAAACTCTGTGTAAAGTCTGTTGTCCAATCACTGCATTCCCCTCCATGGTGTAATGACTAGTCAAACATCGCCAAACTCTGTGTAAAGTATGTTGTCCAATCACAGAATTCACCGCATAGTGTAATGACCCATACAACATTTCCAAACTCTGTGTAAGGTCTGTTGTCCAATCACTGCATTCCCCTGCACGGTGAAATGAATAGTCAAAAATCTCAAAACTCTGTGAAAAGTCTGTTGTCCAATCACCGCATTCCCCTGCATGGTGTAATGAATAGACAAACATTTTCAAACTCTGTGTAAAGTCTGTTGTCCCATCACCGCATTCACCGCATAGTGTAATGACTCATCAAACATTTCCAAACTCTGTGTAAAGTATGTTGTCCAATCACCGCATTCCCCTGCATGGTGTAATGACTAGTCAAACATCGCCAAACTCTGTGTAAAGTATGTTGTCCAATCACCGAATTCACCGCATAGTGTAATGACCCATACAACATTTCCAAACTCTGTGTAAGGTCTGTTGTCCAATCACTGCATTCCCCTGCATAGTGTAATGACTAGTCAAACATCTCCAAACTCTGTAAAGTCTGTTGTCCAATCACTGCATTACCCTGCATGGTGTAATGAATATTCAAACATTTCCAAACTCTGTTTAAAGTCTGTTGTCCAATCACTGCATTCCCCTGCATAGTGTAATGACTAGTCAAACATCTCCAAACTCTGTAAAGTCTGTTGTCCAATCACTGCATTCCCCTGCATGGTGTAATGAATAGTCAAAAATCTCAAAACTCTGTGTAAAGTCTGTTGTCCAATCACCGCATTCACCGCATGGTGTAATGACTAGTCAAAAATCTCAAAACTCTGTGTAAAGTCTGTTGTCCAATCACTGCATTCCCCTGCATGGTGTAATGAATAGACAAAAAATTTCAAACTCTGTGTAAAGTCTGTTGTCCCATCACCGCATAGTGTAATGACTCATCAAACATTTTCAAACTCTGTTTAAAGTCTGTTGTACAATCACTGCATTCCCCTGCATGGTGTAATGACTAGTCAAAAATCTCCAAACACTGTGTAAAGTATGTTGTCCAATCACTGCATTCCCCTGCATGGTGTAATGAATAGTCAAACATCTCCAAACTCTGTGTAAAGTCTGTTGTCCAATCACTGCATTCCCCTGCATGGTGTAATGACTACTCAAACATCTCCAAACTCTGTGTAAAGTATGTTGTCCAATCACCGAATTCACCGCATAGTGTAATGACCCATACAACAGTTCCAAACTCTGTGTAAGGTCTGTTGTCCAATCACTGCATTCCCCAGCAAGGTGTAAAGACTAGTCAAACATCGCCAAACTCTGTGTAAAGTCAGTTGTCCAATCACTGCATTCCCCTGCACGGTGAAATGAATAGTCAAAAATCTCAAAACTCTGTGAAAAGTCTGTTGTCCAATCACCGCATTCCCCTGCATGGTGTAATGAATAGACAAACATTTTCAAACTCTGTGTAAAGTCTGTTGTCCCATCACCGCATTCACCGCATAGTGTAATGACTCATCAAACATTTCCAAACTCTGTGTAAAGTATGTTGTCCAATCACTGCATTCCCCTGCATGGTGTAATGACTAGTCAAACATCGCCAAACTCTGTGTAAAGTCTGTTGTCCAATCACTGCATTCCCCTGCAAAATGTAATGACTAGTCAAAAACATCCAAAATCTGTGTAAACTTTGCTGTTCAATCACTGCATTCCCCTGCATGGATTAATAAATAGTGAAACATCTCCAAACGCTGTGTAAAGTATGTTGTCCAATCACTGCATTACCCTGCATGGTGTAATGACTCGTCACACATCTCCAAACACTGTGTAAAGTATGCTGTCCAATCACTGCATTCCCCTGCATGGTGTAATGACTCGTCACACATCTCCAAACACTGTGTAAAGTATGCTGTCCAATCACTGCATTCCCCTGCATGGTGTAATGAATAGTCAAACATCTCCAAACTCTGTGTAAAGTCTGTTGTCCAATCACTGCATTCCCCTCCATGGTGTAATGACTAGTCAAACATCGCCAAACTCTGTGTAAAGTATGTTGTCCAATCACAGAATTCACCGCATAGTGTAATGACCCATACAACATTTCCAAACTCTGTGTAAGGTCTGTTGTCCAATCACTGCATTCCCCTGCACGGTGAAATGAATAGTCAAAAATCTCAAAACTCTGTGAAAAGTCTGTTGTCCAATCACCGCATTCCCCTGCATGGTGTAATGAATAGACAAACATTTTCAAACTCTGTGTAAAGTCTGTTGTCCCATCACCGCATTCACCGCATAGTGTAATGACTCATCAAACATTTCCAAACTCTGTGTAAAGTATGTTGTCCAATCACCGCATTCCCCTGCATGGTGTAATGACTAGTCAAACATCGCCAAACTCTGTGTAAAGTATGTTGTCCAATCACCGAATTCACCGCATAGTGTAATGACCCATACAACATTTCCAAACTCTGTGTAAGGTCTGTTGTCCAATCACTGCATTCCCCTGCATAGTGTAATGACTAGTCAAACATCTCCAAACTCTGTAAAGTCTGTTGTCCAATCACTGCATTACCCTGCATGGTGTAATGAATATTCAAACATTTCCAAACTCTGTTTAAAGTCTGTTGTCCAATCACTGCATTCCCCTGCATAGTGTAATGACTAGTCAAACATCTCCAAACTCTGTAAAGTCTGTTGTCCAATCACTGCATTCCCCTGCATGGTGTAATGAATAGTCAAAAATCTCAAAACTCTGTGTAAAGTCTGTTGTCCAATCACCGCATTCACCGCATGGTGTAATGACTAGTCAAAAATCTCAAAACTCTGTGTAAAGTCTGTTGTCCAATCACTGCATTCCCCTGCATGGTGTAATGAATAGACAAAAAATTTCAAACTCTGTGTAAAGTCTGTTGTCCCATCACCGCATAGTGTAATGACTCATCAAACATTTTCAAACTCTGTTTAAAGTCTGTTGTACAATCACTGCATTCCCCTGCATGGTGTAATGACTAGTCAAAAATCTCCAAACACTGTGTAAAGTATGTTGTCCAATCACTGCATTCCCCTGCATGGTGTAATGAATAGTCAAACATCTCCAAACTCTGTGTAAAGTCTGTTGTCCAATCACTGCATTCCCCTGCATGGTGTAATGACTAGTCAAACATCTCCAAACTCTGTGTAAAGTATGTTGTCCAATCACCGAATTCACCGCATAGTGTAATGACCCATACAACAGTTCCAAACTCTGTGTAAGGTCTGTTGTCCAATCACTGCATTCCCCAGCAAGGTGTAAAGACTAGTCAAACATCGCCAAACTCTGTGTAAAGTCAGTTGTCCAATCACTGCATTCCCCTGCACGGTGAAATGAATAGTCAAAAATCTCAAAACTCTGTGAAAAGTCTGTTGTCCAATCACCGCATTCCCCTGCATGGTGTAATGAATAGACAAACATTTTCAAACTCTGTGTAAAGTCTGTTGTCCCATCACCGCATTCACCGCATAGTGTAATGACTCATCAAACATTTCCAAACTCTGTGTAAAGTATGTTGTCCAATCACTGCATTCCCCTGCATGGTGTAATGACTAGTCAAACATCGCCAAACTCTGTGTAAAGTCTGTTGTCCAATCACTGCATTCCCCTGCAAAATGTAATGACTAGTCAAAAACATCCAAAATCTGTGTAAACTTTGCTGTTCAATCACTGCATTCCCCTGCATGGATTAATAAATAGTGAAACATCTCCAAACGCTGTGTAAAGTATGTTGTCCAATCACTGCATTACCCTGCATGGTGTAATGAATATTCAAACATTTCCAAACTCTGTTTAAAGTCTGTTGTCCAATCACTGCATTCCCCTGCATAGTGTAATGACTAGTCAAACATCTCCAAACTCTGTAAAGTCTGTTGTCCAATCACTGCATTCCCCTGCAAAATGTAATGACTAGTCAAAAATATCCAAAATCTGTGTAAACTTTGCTGTTCAATCACTGCCTTCCCCTGCATGGATTAATAAATAGTCAAACATCTCCAAACGCTGTGTAAAGTCTGTTGTCCAATCACTGCATTCCCCTGCATGGTGTAATGAATATTCAAACATCTCCAAACTCTGTAAAGTATGTTGTCCAATCACTGCATTACCCTGCATGGTGTAATGAATAGTCAAAAATCTCAAAACTCTGTGTAAAGTCTGTTGTCCAATCACCGCATTCACCGCATGGTGTAATGAATAGACAAAGATTTTCAAACTCTGTGTAAAGTCTGTTGTCAAATCACTGCATTTCCCTGCATGGTGTAATGACTCGTCACACATTTTCAAACTAAGTGTAAAATCTGTTGTCCAATCACTGCAATCCCCTGCATGGTGTAATAACTCGTAAATTATTTCCAAACTCTGTGTAAAGTCTGCTGTCCAATCACTGCATTCCCCTGCATCGTGTAATGAATATTCAATCATCTCAAAACACTGTGTAAAGTCTGTTGTCCAATCACTGCATTCCCCTGCATGGTGTAACGACTAGTCAAACATCTCCAAACTCTGTGTAAAATGTGTTGTCCAATCACTGCATTCCCCTGCATGGTGTAATGACTAGTCAAACATCTCCAAACTCTGTGTAAAATCTCTTGTCCAATCACTGCATTCCCCTGCATGGTGTAAAGACAAGTCAATAATCACCAAACTCTGTGTAAAGTCTGTTGTCCAATCACTGCATTCCCCAGCAAGGTGTAAAGACAAGTCAAAAATCACCAAACTCTGTGTAAAGTGTGTTGTCCAATCACTGCATTCCCCTGCATGGTGTAATGAATAGTCAAAAATCTCCAAACTCTGTGTAAAGTCTATTGTCCAATCACCCCATTCACCGCATGGTGTAATGACTCATCAAACATATCCAAACTCTGTGTAAAATCTGTTGTCCAATCACTGCATTCCCCTGCATGGTGTAATGAATATTCAAACATTTCCAAACTCTGTGTAAAGTCTGTTGTACAATCACTGCATTCCCCTGCAAAATGTAATGACTAGTCAAAAATATCCAAACTCTGTGTAAACTTTGCTGTTCAATCACTGCCTTCCCCTGCATGGATTAATAAATAGTCAAACATCTCCAAACGATGTGTAAAGTATGTTGTCCAATCACTGCATTCCCCTGCATGGTGTAATGAATATTCAAACATTTCCAAACTCTGTGTAAAGTCTGTTGTCCAATCACTGCATTCCCCTGCATGGTGTAATGAATATTCAAACATCTCCAAACTCTGTAAAGTATGTTGTCCAATCACTGCATTACCCTGCATGGTGTAATGAATAGTCAAAAATCTCAAAACTCTGTGTAAAGTCTGTTGTCCAATCACCGCATTCACCGCATGGTGTAATGAATAGACAAAGATTTTCAAACTCTGTGTAAAGTCTGTTGTCAAATCACTGCATTTCCCTGCATGGTGTAATGACTCGTCACACATTTTCAAACTAAGTGTAAAATCTGTTGTCCAATCACTGCAATCCCCTGCATGGTGTAATAACTCGTAAATTATTTCCAAACTCTGTGTAAAGTCTGCTGTCCAATCACTGCCTTCCCCTGCATGGATTAATAAATAGTCAAACATCTCCAAACTCTGTGTAAAGTATGTTGTCCAATCACTGCATTCCCCTGCATGGTGTAATGAATATTCAAACATTTCCAAACTCTGTGTAAAGTCTGTTGTCCAATCACTGCATTCCCCTGCATGGTGTAATGAATATTCAAACATCTCCAAACTCTGTAAAGTATGTTGTCCAATCACTGCATTACCCTGCATGGTGTAATGAATAGTCAAAAATCTCAAAACTCTGTGTAAAGTCTGTTGTCCAATCACCGCATTCACTGCATGGTGTAATGAATAGACAAAGATTTTCAAACTCTGTGTAAAGTCTGTTGTCAAATCACTGCATTTCCCTGCATGGTGTAATGACTCGTCACACATTTTCAAACTAAGTGTAAAATCTGTTGTCCAATCACTGCAATCCCCTGCATGGTGTAATAACTCGTAAATTATTTCCAAACTCTGTGTAAAGTCTGCTGTCCAATCACTGCATTCCCCTGCATCGTGTAATGAATATTCAATCATCTCAAAACACTGTGTAAAGTCTGTTGTCCAATCACTGCATTCCCCTGCATGGTGTAACGACTAGTCAAACATCTCCAAACTCTGTGTAAAATGTGTTGTCCAATCACTGCATTCCCCTGCATGGTGTAATGACTAGTCAAACATCTCCAAACTCTGTGTAAAATCTCTTGTCCAATCACTGCATTCCCCTGCATGGTGTAAAGACAAGTCAATAATCACCAAACTCTGTGTAAAGTCTGTTGTCCAATCACTGCATTCCCCAGCAAGGTGTAAAGACAAGTCAAAAATCACCAAACTCTGTGTAAAGTGTGTTGTCCAATCACTGCATTCCCCTGCATGGTGTAATGAATAGTCAAAAATCTCCAAACTCTGTGTAAAGTCTGTTGTCCAATCACCCCATTCACCGCATGGTGTAATGACTCATCAAACATATCCAAACTCTTTGTAACGTCTATTGTCCAATCAATGCATTCCCCTGCATGGTGTAATGAATATTCAAACATTTCCAAACTCTGTGTAAAGTCTGTTGTACAATCACTGCATTCCCCTGCATGGTGTAATGACTAGTCAAAAATCTCCAAACACTGTGTAAAGTATGTTGTCCAATCACTGCATTCCCCTGCATGGTGTAATGAATAATAGTCAAACATCTCCAAACTCTGTGTAAAGTCTGTTGTCCAATCACTGCATTCCCCTGCATGGTGTAATGACTAGTCAAACATCGCCAAACTCTGTGTAAAGTTTGTTGTCCAATCACTGCATTCCCCTGCATGGTGTAATGAAGATTCAAACATCTCCAAACTCTTTGTAAAGTCTATTGTCCAATCAATGCATTCCCCTGCATGGTGTAATGACTAGTCAAACATCTCCAAACTCTGTGTAAAGTTTGTTGTCCAATCACTGCATTCCCCTGCATGGTGTAATGACTAGTCAAACATCTCCAAACTCAGTGTACATTTTGTTATCCAATCACTGCATTCGCCTCTATGGTGTAATGACTTGTAAAGAATAGACAAACTCTGTGTAAAGTCTGTTGTCCAATCACTGCATTCCCCTGCAAGATGTAATGACTTGTCAAAAATCACCAAACTCTGTGTAAATGTTGCTGTCCAATCACTGCATACCCCTGCATGGTGTAATGACTAGTCAAACATCTCCAAACTCTGTGTAAAGTATGTTGTCCAATCACTGAATTCACCGCATAGTGTAATGACCCATCAAACATTTCCAAACTCTGTGTAAAGTCTGTTGTCCAATCACTGCATTCACCGCATGGTGTAATGACTTGTCAAGAATAGACAAACTCTGTGTAAAGTCTGTTGTCCAATCACTGCATTCCCCTGCATGTTGTAATGACTAGTCAAACATCTCCAAACTCTGTGTAAAGTATGTTGTCCAATCACTGAATTCACCGCATAGTGTAATGACCCATCAAACATTTCCAAACTCTGTGTAAAGTCATTTGTCCAATCACCGCATTCACCGCATGGTGTAATGACTTGTCAAGAATAGACAAACTCTGTGTAAAGTCTGTTGTCCAATCACTGCAAGATGAAATGACTTGTAAAAATCAACAAACTCTGTGTAAAGTATGTTGTCCAATCACTGCATTCCCCTGCATGGTGTAATGACTAGTCAAAAATCACCAAACTCTATGTAAAGTCTGTTGTCCAATCACTGCATTCCCCTGCATGGTGTAATAAATAGTCAAAAATCTCCAAACACTGTGTAAAGTCAGTTGTCCAATCACTGCATTCCCCTGCATGGTGTAATGAAGAGTCAAACATCTCAAAACTCTGTGTAAAGTCTGTTGTCCAATCACAGCATTCACTGCATGGTGTAACGCATAGACAAACATGTTCAAACTCTGTGTAAAGTCTGTTGTCCAATTACTGCATTCCCCTGCATGGTGTAAAGACTATTCAAACATCGCCACACTCTGTGTAAAGTCATTTGTCCAATATCTGCATTCCACTGCATGGTGTAATAAATAGTCAAACATCGCCAAACTCAGTGTAAATGTTGCTGTTCAATCACTGCATTCCCCTGCATGGTGTAATAAATAGTCAAAAATCTCCAAACACTGTGTAAAGTCTGTTGTCCAATCACAGCATTCACTGCATGGTGTAACGCATAGACAAACATTTTCAAACTCTGTGTAAAGTCAGTTGTCCAATCACTGCATTCCCCTGCATGGTGTAATGAAGAGTCAAACATCTTAAAAATCTGTGTAAAGTCTGTTGTCCAATCAACGCATTCCCCTGCATGGTGTAATGCATAGACAAACATTTTCAAACTCTGTGTAAAGTCTGTTGTCCAATTACTGCATTCCCCTGCATGGTGTAAAGACTATTCAAACATCGCCACACTCTGTGTAAAGTCATTTGTCCAATATCTGCATTCCACTGCATGGTGTAATAAATAGTCAAATATCTCCAAACACTGTGTAAAGTCATTTGTCCAATCACCGCATTCACCGCATGGTGTAATGAATAGACAAACATTTTCAAACTCTGTGTTAAGTCTGTTGTCCAATCACTGCATTCCTCTGCATGGTGTAATGACTTGTCAAGAATAGACAAACTCTGTGTAAAGTCTGTTGTCCAATCACTGCATTCCCCTGCAAGATGAAATGACTTGTCAAAAATCACCAAACTCTGTGTAAAGTATGTTGTCCAATCACTGCATTCCCCTGCATGGTGTAATGACTAGTCAAAAATCACCAAACTCATTGTAAAGTCTATTGTCCAATCACTGCATTCCCCTGCATGGTGTAATGACTAGTCAAACATCTCCAAACTCTGTGTAAAGTCATTTGTCCAATCTCTGCATTCCCCTGCAAGATTTAATAAATAGTCAAAAATCTACAAACACTGTGTAAAGTCATTTGTCCAATCTCTGCATTCCCCTGCATGGTGTAATAAATAGTCAAAAATCTCCAAACACTGTGTAAAGTCATTTGTCCAATCACTGCATTCCCCTGCATGGTGTAATAAATAGTCAAACATCTCCCAACTCTGTGTAAAGTCATTTGTCCAATCACTGCATTCCCCTGCATGGTGTAATGAATAGTCAAAAATCTCAAAACTCTGTGTAAAGTCTGTTGTCCAATCACCGCATTCACCGCATGCTGTAATGACTAGTCAAACATCTGCAAACTCTGTGTAAAGTCTGTTGTCCAATCACTGCATTCCCCTGCATGGTGTAATGAAGAGTCAAACATCTCCAAACTCTGTGGAAAGAGTTTTGTCCAATCACTGCATTCCCCTGCATGGTGTAATGAATAGTCAAACATCTCCAAACTCTGTGTAAAGTCTGTTGTCCAATAACTGCATTCCCCTGCATGGTGTAATGACTTGTCAAGAATAGACAAACTCTGTGTAAAGTCTTTTGTCCAATCACCGCATTCACCGCATAGTGTAATGACTCATCAAACATTTCCAAACTATGTGTAAAGTCTGCTGTCCAATCACTGCATTCCCCTGCAAGGTGTAATGACTAGTCAAATTGATAGGTTCTCTTTCAGTTACATGTCATCTAGAAAATGCTGGATCCTTTTTACCCTAAAATGCATTACAATGCTTCCGTAACAGAGTTCTCCTTAGCAGTCTGTGGCCATTAGAATTGGTAGTGTCCAGAGCCAGATTGATATAACAGTGGTCAGATGAATGAATGGGTCCCCAGCATTACAGAGGAAACAGACACCAGCTTTTCTAAACAGAGCAGGGCTGACCGCAGTCTGAAAACAAACAAACAGCCGGCAGTAAACGCACCACCGCGCCCCCAGGCTCCAGTCCCCAGTCCCCAGGCTCCATCCCCCAGACTCCAGTCCCCAGGCTCCTGCCCCCAAACTCCAGTCCCCAGTCCCCAGGCTCCATCCCCCAAACTCCAGTCCCCAGTCCCCAGGCTCCATCCCCCAGACTCCAGTCCCCAGGCTCCAGCCCCCAATCTCCAGTCCCCAGTCGTCAGGCTCCAGCCCCCAGACTCCAGTCCCCAGGCTCCAGCCCCCAATCTCCAGTCCCCAGTCCCCAGGCTCCATCCCCCAGACTCCAGTCCCCAGGCTCCAGCCCCCAATCTCCAGTCCCCAGTCGTCAGGCTCCAGCCCCCAGACTCCAGTCCCCAGGCTCCAGCCCCCAATCTCCAGTCCCCAGTCGTCAGGCTCCAGCCCCCAGACTCCAGTCCCCAGTCGTCAGGCTCCAGCCCCCAGACTCCAGTCCCCAGTCGTCAGGCTCCAGCCCCCAGACTCCATCCCCCAGACTCCAGCCCCCAAACTCCAGTCCCCAGTCGTCAGGCTCCAGCCCCCAGACTCCATCCCCCAGACTCCAGCCCCCAAACTCCAGTCCCCAGTCGTCAGGCTCCAGCCCCCAGACTCCATCCCCCGGGCTCCAGCCCCCAGCCTCCAGCCCCCAGACCCCAGCCCCCAGGCTCCAGCCCCCAGACTCCAGTCCCCAGTCGTCAGGCTCCAGCCCCCAGACTCCATCCCCCAGACTCCAGCCCCCAAACTCCAGTCCCCAGTCGTCAGGCTCCAGCCCCCAGACTCCAGCCCCCAGACTCCAGCCCCCAGACTCCAGCCCCCAGACTCCAGCCCCCAGACTCCATCCCCCAGACTCCAGCCCCCAAACTCCAGTCCCCAGTCGTCAGGCTCCAGCCCCCAGACTCCAGCCCCCAGACTCCAGCCCCCAGACTCCAGCCCCCAGACTCTAGCCCGCAGCCTTCAGCCCAACGATTGCATCCTCATCCCTACCACAACCCAATGAGTTCACCGCATGGCCGGACAACACAAGAGGTCACTGTAAATCAAAGCCCACATACTGGAGAAAACATTACAAAAGGCTGCAGTTTCATACACACACACACAGGCACGCACACGCACGTACAGGGACACACAACCTTACCCTCCCACAACCCCCCAACCCCAAGCCACACCCAAATTACATATCCATTAGTGCTCTTATAAACTGAGTGGCCAGTCCTGATTAAACTCCATCACCAATGACAGGGCTCTCCTCTACCAGCCCACAGCCAATCACAGTTCTCTGTTGTTCTCCTTTGTTGTAATTACAACTTTACACTTGTGCATGTCACCACCTGGTGGTCACACAATGTCACTGTTGGTGCCCAGTAGTCTCCCCACACAGGGGACATGTGGGTGCGTGTCATGTGACAAGGGTGAGATGTGTGTTCAGTGTGTAACCTGTCCATGGGCAGCTATACCAGATATACCGGACTGCTCCACATCTTCATCAACACAGCAGGCTCTGCGTCCCAAATCGCACCCTATTCCTTATACAGTGCACCACTTTCGACCAGAGCGCTATGGGCCTTGGTCAAAAGTAGTGCACTACGTAGGGAATAGGGTGCCATTTTGGGATGCGATCTAATATCAGTACAAGTGTTCAGGTGAGTAACTGAGGCTCATACACCGTTAGCTATTAATTGAAACTTGTGAACGGCATGCAAGACACCTTGACAGTACCTCCATCCTCCATCTGTCTGTCAAGTCCACTGTCCCCAAAACCAGCTTCTCGTAGTAAGGATCTCCCTGAGTCTCTGTACTCAGATGGTCCACTCTAGGAAGCCATGTGTCCTCTTGCCAACACAAGGGAATGTAACCATTATCCCAAATCCAAGTTCAACTGTCCAGCTATCCTCAAACTGAATGACTTCAGTCAATGTGAATCTATCCAGCCACACAGTATCTAAACTCGAAAAGTCTTAGAGTCTGAGTCTTAGTAGCTAAGCTAAGTCAACCGAGGTCATGTCACTCACTACTCACAACCAGGTCTCCATCTGTCTGCAGCCACAGCAGGATGTGTCTGACTGGTGTCCTGACTGACTCCTGAGAGGATGTGCTTGCTGTCTGTCTGTCTGTCTGTCTGTCTGTCTGTCTGTCTGTCTGTCTGTCTGTCTGTCTGTCTGTCTGTCTGTCTGTCTGTCTGTCTGTCTGTCTGTCTGTCTGTCTGTCTGTCTGTCTGTCTGTCTGTCTGTCTGTCTGTCTGTCTGTCTGTCTGTCTGTCTGTCTGTCTGTCTGTCTGTCTGTCTGTCTGTCTGTCTGTCTGTCTGTCTGTCTGTCTGTCTGTCTGTCTGTCTGTCTGTTTGTGTGTGTGTGTGTGTGTGTGTGTGTGTGTGTGTGTGTGTTTTTGTGATGGCACTGAGAACCAGACATGACAGAAGCCGCTGGCCGGGTGACAGACGCCTTTACGAGGTGAGCGACACAGAGCCAGGACTAAGCCAAGCTAGGGTCAAACCTGGATTCAAATACTACTTGACATCTTGCAAATACTTTTAGCGTTTGCGCTAGCCTGCTTAGATCTGGCAAACAGTAGGAGCTTGCCCTTTAAAGGCTATTCCATTTGTTCGATTGGGCCAGGCAAGCTCAATTTAGCCCAGAAATGATTTCAAAGAGTATTTGAACCCAGGTTTGGTCAGGACGCGGTTCAAAGCCAAACAAGAGGTCCGCCTGTTAGGGAAGGCAGCTGCAGTAAATAGTGACAGAGTGATGTAGTGATGGAGGAGTGTGGCGGGTCTGACCAGTGTCAAAAGCATCACCACACCCTGCTGCTTCACAAAAAAACAACACTTAACATTTCACTTTAAATTTGAATTTCATTTGAATAGTAATATTTCCACTTACTTCCACGTGGACAAACCATCTTGGATTTTACTGTTGGAGATGATTTGAAATGTGTTTACTATTTTAATGGTTGTTGGTGTGTGTGTGTGTGTGTGTGTGTGTGTGTGTGTGTGTGTGTGTGTGTGTGTGTGTGTGTGTGTGTGTGTGTGTGTGTGTGTGCGTGTGCGTGTGCGTGTGTGCGTCCCAACCACAGCCTTAGAATTTTAATGGTTGTGGTTGTGTGTGTGTGTGTGTGTGTCTGTGTCTCAGTGCGTGTGCACACATTCAAGTGTGAGCACATGCACATGTGTGCATTGCGGTATGTGTGTGTGTGTGTGTGTGTGTGTGTGTGTGTGTGTGTGTGTGTGTGTGTGTGTGTGTGTGTGTGTGTGTGTGTGTGTGTGTGTGTGTGTGTGTGTGTGTGTGTGTGTGTGTGTGTGTGTGTGTGTGTGTGTGTGTGTGTGCCCTTCTACAATCACTCATGAGAATAACCACTGTATATAAATCCGCTGTGAAAAATAAACAAGACAAAGTTTGCGCAGAAACAGAGCTTTCCTCTAGAACAATAGGCCTCAGTCTCTCTCTGCGCCTGCTAAAACCATATAAAAACACTGTTGTATTCCCTGTGAAACGTATGTTAAACCTTATCCAGTTGTCAAACATCAGCATGTAGCTCTATTTGTCACAATTACTGTACTGACCTGCTGAAAACTGATCATTTTCTTTACATTTATTTTGTCAAACAAGGGTTGACTCATATTATGTCTTTATAATGGTTTCCTTCACTTTGTACCACAGATCCCAAGTGACAATTGTGAAGCACATGAGTAGTAGAGTTGCGTCTAAGCATTCCTATAGTATGACAACAGCACGCAAAATTACACTGTGACAGACAATGTTTCCTCTTTGTCACACAGACCTGGGACTCTGAGCCCTCAGAGCAGCACATCTTGCTCTTGTCTCTCAGTTCAGATTAACAGAGCTTTGTTAGCCGATCCCAAACCTCAGCCAACATCATGTTCACAGTTTGACTCAACTCAACTGGCTGATAGTGATAGTGTTCCAACGCTACACAGCGGCACGCTACGGTCCACCCAGCCTCAGCCAATTTCTAATATTTACAAGCAAGCCCAAATCTGTGAGAATTCGATTGAACACAGATGGCAGGAAATTCCCCCTAAATGACATTGGCCAAACTCGACCGCAAAACATGAGAGTAACCCGGAGAGTAGTAGACGCGCCTGAGCACATCTTATGGATCTTCTTTACGCTAGCCGCTCACTGCGTGTCTGCCATTGATTACCGTTTGACATGAGGGAAGATTTATAGGACTTCTGTAAAACAAGTAATCAATTTGCAGCAATTATTGTATATTTTTTAATGGTTTGA
Organism: Salvelinus namaycush; assembly: GCF_016432855.1. NCBI lineage: Eukaryota > Metazoa > Chordata > Actinopteri > Salmoniformes > Salmonidae > Salvelinus > Salvelinus namaycush. Next base: position 8,439,741 of record NC_052316.1, read on the forward strand.
AGGGACGTAGGGAGAAATGAACTAATGTTTAGCTGACTGCGTGGAGGAACGTGGAGTCAGGGGGAAATTCCCTCGCTGGTCCGACTGACCACGGTCCAAATGAGGGGTTGGATTTAAGTGGTGGTAATTATATTGCATTTAAATGGAATACATTTGAAAAGTATTAGTTTGTTACCTACACAGTACATAAACCTTCTGTAATTCTCAGAGGGGATACTCGTTATTAAAAACCAGATGTTTACACCGCAAACGAGAGACGGAATCATATTTCACTTCCTATTGTTTTATGATTGTTTTAGTGGATGAGGAATCTTTTTAGGATACGTTCAAAGCATGCATTGTAATTGCTTTGGGTTTAATGTTTCCGGCTAGGGTTGAGACAGAATGCTCAATGAGTAGGCTATATTGGGTCATCAAGATGATTAGGGAAGGACTTTGCCGCATAATGTTTCTCTTTGGGGAGGAATGAGTTATTTTTTTTGTAAATGCACAATTTGTTTTGACAGCAGAGGCAGAGAGGGGAAGCTTGTATTTTGATTTGATTATTGGTATTGTTTCATGTCGCCATTTTCCATGCCCTCAGGTTTCAGAGAGTACAGTAAACTGATCTGCAAACATACGAACTAAATCCCCCAGCCTATCCTCAAAACAAATGTCATCTCACAACTCAAGACAGATGTCACAGCCCTAATCCCATTCACTTTCATGTTGTGTGAGGGTACTGTTGGCCTACAGTCCAGTACAGCATACCCTCGGTTACACTGTCACAGTACAGTACCTGGACAATGCTTCTTCTCTATCTGCTCAGTCAATTCAGGAAATGGCCCACAGGCAAACACTTGAGTGATGTGGTTAAACATCAATCGGCTTTTGTGAATCCAACCAATCAATATTATTCTCTTTTGGGAAGGCGGCCAAGAGGCCTGCTGGGAAAAATGACAACATTTTCTTCATGACTCTCCACTTTTGGGACCTCCCTAGTGGGACCGAAGGCGCAAGAGTATCATAAGTCTTAATAACGCCACAGAATAAATAAAAGAGTACCCCTGCGCCTTTCCACTGTGTAAACCTGTGTTGAGTTTCAAACCACATATACCTAAGGAAGTGAGTAATACGATTCCCCTCTTTTATTGTGGGGGGAGTTATTTCTCACCAAAGGTTTTTGCTCTGAATCTCAGCTCCTTATACACACACGCACATGCACACGCACACATAAACACACACACACCCACACACTCACACACCCTGGCCTCCTCAGGCCCCTACAGGTAACCTGAGAGAGACGGTCCAACAGACATTATATATCATCTCACATCAAACAGCGTCTCACAATACAGGCAGGAGTAGGACGAGGGGGAGGGGGCACCAGTCTGAGTCCAGTACTCATCTGACGGCAAACTCAGGAAGGACCCATGATGGGCCACCACATGAGAAATGATGGCATGACTTAGGAACCCTGGTGTTTCTGGGGGTTGGCCGACGTGGGCCCAATAAAATAAAAAATACGGTACCGAATGACACCTATGGAAACACATTCAATCTTGCATGGTGAGGGGTTAATATACAAGCTATTTATTCAGACAGCAGTCCAGTGCGCAGGGAAAGACAGGGCCACCATCAAAGAATTTACAAGCAAATATATTGTCACTGTGTAAACATTTGGATGTCCAGGCATTCAAGCTCTCTGTGTTTTCCCTTCTCTTGTTTAATGGCTGTAATAAGAAGCCTTTTATTATTACTTCTTGCTCTCACAGCGCTCTTCCCACCGGATGCGGTGAGAATCGGGTCCCAGTATGCTGAGATTAAACCTGGGCTGCGTCTCAATACTGACTTAGCACTCTTTTCAACATCCAATCGCCGCACCTATTTGTTCATCTGACAGGACATAGAGAGAATTTCAATTGGTTTTGCCTGCCTCAATTGGTTCTCTCCTCCGTTCCTCTTCTTGCCTACTTTTGAAGAAAGTCAAAGGTAATTGAGGAGAGGCGGCGAGGAGAGAGAGAACGTGGAAACAAATGTGCTTGTATGAAATGAGCCTCTTCTCTATTTGTGCATCATTAGGCAAATTATATTTACAGGGGTGGAAGTGGAATCCCAAAATAAATGTAAAAAAGAAAAAAGAACTAATTTAGCTAGTTGTGCAAGACATTTTATAGATAAAAGGAGATCATTAGCATATAATTTTTTTAATGTGTGCATGCTTTTCTCCTTTGAGAAAACAACAGCTGATTCAAAGGGGCTGTGGCGGATTTTCAAACACTTCCGCGCCAGGCACCAAAAGGATACTCATGAGTATCCTCAGCGAAAGGAAGCTATCGAGGAGCCTACAAGTACTAAAGAAATGAGACTCTCCAACCACTCGACCACTTATCGGTTTCCAGGTCAAGGCGGAGAGGACTGATTATTAATTACCAATTGAGACTCTCCCATAGAAACAAGTCTACCACTTGGCAAAGAAGAATGTCGGCCATTTTGTCGGCCACCTAGGGATGAATCCCAAATCACCCCCTTCCCCTATCCCCTCGGCCCTCCATTTGCGCATTCACGTGTGCCTCTGCCCTTTGCACAAGTGTCCCAAAGCTGAGGGAGTGAAAATTATCAAGGGTGTATGAGCTAATTAGATCCTCAGATGGCCACTTTGACCGAGCCAGCAAGGCTGCAGGCTTCAGAGACACGTGTTATCCCGACATGCACTGCGATATGTTTTGAGTTAACATAATTTCGTACTACAGAATGGAGAAGTGTGCCTAATTATATGTCATGTGCATTTGTTTATGTCTGATTTCAACACCTGACACGTGTAACAGATGAAATACCTCCTAAATTAAATGTTTAACTGTTACTTAGGTTTATATCTTGTAAAACGACAGGAGGGATTTGTTCATTAGAATTTCATGCTTGTTTAATTATTTAAACGCGGAACATGAATTGCATCATTTAAGTCAGGAGTGTGTCCCAGGTTTATTGATCCCATCGCCACTCTCTCAAAGTATCCCTCACCCTCGGAGTTTCGTCAACAACACGTGACAATGGAGGGCCCTCCGAGCGAGTTGGTAGGGCGCGGGGGTGGTTTGGGATTCACCATCGCTTTCACCTACCCAGGTGCAGATGGGAGGAAACACAAAGGAAATTCTGGCCATTAACCGCTATTGGATCGGTTTGCGATTGGTTTTGTGGCGAAAGGCAGCATAAGTAGACGATAATGATGAGAAATAAAGAAATCATTCTTCTTTATTAAATGAATCACTCCGTCCTTGCCATCTGTGTTGTTGGCGCTGCATGGGCCATGATGTTTAAAGGCTGAATTAGGAGGGATTCTCTAAGGGCTTGAGGCTCAAGTTTTTCACATAACCTGGCATTCATTGTGAAGGACTTTATACGAACTATAAAAAAAATATTCATTTCGTCCCTGAACTGTTTTCCAATATAGACTCCAAGCCCATAAAAGGGTTTGCTTTTCATTTATTTTTATTTGAAGAACTTTGAAATGCAAATGTTTGTTTCCTTACGCATAAAAAATGAGGGAGAAAATGATCTTAAAAGCGAAATTTGATGTGAAATATGAATTCTCGCCATGTTACATCATCCCTGACACAAACATGGAGAAAAAATGCTGGGTTTACGGTGCAACTCGTTTTGTGCTCTTAAATCAGTGTACCTTGGCAGCGAGGAGTGTACATATCCTTACGCTCTGCCTCTCTCGCTCTCGCTCTCTCTCTCTCTCTCTTACTGGACTCGTTTCATGCCCCACAGCTCATGAGGCCTGTGGAAGACTTTACAGTGGCCAGGTTAGAAAGGGCTTCATGTCCAATGATAGGATTGTAACAGGACTGTACATGTAAAATGAGGTCTGTGTAGCTAAATGGGCATTTAGATCAACTGCTAATGCTATCTACAACATGGCTAACAAGAGTCGACTTTCACTCAAATTGCGGTTTTCAGGGTAAACACAAAACGTTTCTTTGATTACACCCTTCTCCAGACCACTTTGCTTTACAGGGATATGGCTCTGGCTAGGCTAACCTGCTTTCAAAATATGCACTTATTAAATACATAGTTCATTGTCCCGTTTAGTTTATAGTCCCAGCTTGTTGCTAGTTGGAGTCCAAAGCAAAATGCAGAAAACAATAATGATTGTTATTCTACAAATCACAAAATATTTATTGTTCCCAGAATAAAGTACACCCAAACCCCTGAAACATTTACACATATAGAGACACATGCTTGTAGTTTAGTTGGAAACCAATACACCATGTGAATGATTTGTAATCAGATATCACTATGTGCATCAAAATAACAAAGAACAAAAAAACATGACAGATGAATTTGATAAATAAAACAAACTCTAAAGACTTTAATAATTCCACTCTTCGCCTCAGATTTCTTCCAAAACCAATTGAAGGGACAATTTCTTTTTTAAATGCACAGAACAGCCTGTTTCACTTGTAATGCTTATGCCCAGTTTAATAGAGCTATACTCCAAATGTAATTAGAATATTCTGTCAATTCTATAGAGGCAATCAACTTCAAGTGTAAACAGTTATGCTTTATTCAAAGTGTTGAGCATTGGCTTTGCAAATGTCCTAAAACAGCTCTACTCTGTTTGTGCCTGGAGAGGCAACCTGGTGTCAGAGCATTTTCGTATTATTCTGTACGTAAATCCGAGACACTCCATTTACACTCCATCCACTCCATGATATGTTACGTTTGGTATGATTACATAAGACAGTTAGTTACTTAAGGCAAAAACGAAAGTAGAGTGATTGGTCACGAGTTTGAATCTCATCACAGACAACTTTAGCATTTTAGCTAATAGCAACTTTTCAACTACCGTAATTCCCGGACTATAAGCCGCTACTTTTTCCCACGCTTTGAACCTTGCGGTTTATACAATGACGCGGCTAATTTATGGATTTTTCCCGCTTTCACAAGATTCATGCCGCCAAAAAACTGAGCACCGTCACATAATGTGACGTAAATCGAGCGCGCTCAAACTTCCCATAATTCTGATTACGGTAGTCATTTTGTCACCCTCATCATGGCAAAGACACGGAGAAATTGTCACGTTCCTGACCTGTTTTTCCTTTTTCTTGTATTTATTTGGTTGGTCAGGGCGTGAGTTGGGGTGGGTTGTCCATGTGTTATTTTTCTATGTCGGGTTGTTTGTGTTCGGCCGGGTATGATTCTCAATCAGAGGCAGCTGTAAATCGTTGTCCCTGATTGAGAATCATACTTTTTGTATCTCGTGTCTGTATTCGGGTCGTTTCTCTTTTGTCATTTTGTTTCGTTAGTGTTCCGTTTATTTGGTTAATAAATAATCATGGACACAAACCACTCCGCATATTGGTCTGATCCTTCTCGCCTCTCCTCCTCGTCCGATGAGGAGGATTACGCCGACCGTTACAGAAATGCATATGATGCAGCTTTCAATTTGAAGGCGATCGATCTGGCTGTTGGAAAAGGAAATAGAGCTGCTGCACGGGAGCTTGGCCTTAATGAGTCGATGATAAGACGTTGGAAACAGCAGCGTGAGAAACTGACTCAGTGCAAAAAGACAACAAAAGCTTTCAGAGGAAAGAAAAGCAGATGGCCCGAACTAGAAAATGAGGCTTGGATGACAAGTGGGGAGAAATCCTTCACTAAAACGGGCCGCATGCGAAGAGCAACTTATGGTCAAGTCTGCCAGTGGGTCCTGACAGCGTGGAGCATTGTCAAAAAAAAAAAAAAATCCACTATCATCAACGGGTTTCGAAAGGCTGGACTGCTGCGTATTGAAGAGGGCAGCATGAGCTCAGCGGGCAATTTGCCTCCGGATGAAAGTGACGAGAGCGACAATGAAAACGATCCAACATCGGATGAAGCAATTCTGAGGCTATTCAACTCCGACACCAAAGGAGATGACTTCAGTGGTTTCAGTGCACAGGAGGAAGATAGTGACCAATGACTTTCTTGGTAGGCTACTGTTTACTGCAATTTTTTTTAAATTTGTTACAAGCCGTGTTTCGTTAAAGCCTATTTATTTTTGTTACAAGCCGTGTTTCGTTTAAAGGCCTATTTATTTTTGTTACAAGCCGTGTTTCGTTTAAAAAGCCTATTTATTTTTGTTACAAGCCGTGTTTCCTTTAAAGGCTGTGTAAAGTTCATTTGTTTCAATGTACCGGTAGGCACCTGCGGCTTATAGACATGTGCGGCTTATTTATGTACAAAATACATATTTTTTTTAAATTCAGTGGGTGCGGCTTATATTCAGGTGCGCTTAATAGTCCAGCAATTACGGTACTTACTTATTTTTAGCTACTCTGTAACTACTTAGCTAACCCTTCCCCTAACCCTAACCTTAACCCCTTTAGCTAACCCTTCAACTAACCCTAACCATAACCGGTTTAGCTAACCCTTCTCCTGACCCTAACCTTAATCCTTTAACCAAACTCCTAAACGTAACCTTAAGCTTAGCCCGAACATTAGCCACCTAGCTAAGAATTAACATATCCTACATTTTGCAAATTTGCAACATATTGTATGTTTTGCAAATTCGTAACACATAATACAAATTGTAATTTGTAACATATCATACGAAATGGGTGATGGACTTCCAGAAATGATTACATACCATACAAAACGTAACATATAATACTAAATAGAGTGTCTCGGATTTACGTACAGAATAATACGAAATACTTTAAGACCAGGTTGCTAGAGGAGCCTAAACTGTATGGAGATGATTAGGACACTGAGTATTCTGAAGATGTGGCTAACCCCATGTAAACAAAGAGAGCGTATGAAAAGACATAGAATACGAGTCCTCTTAAAGATGAAAGATGTGTGGTTGGCAGCATTCTACTCATGTGGAATGTGAAACATGTCCATCTAAGAAACCATAAGGGGCTTTTCTTCAAGAGACCGAGAGAGGCAACAATGAAACCTTAGACGAGACAAAAATGTCTGTATTTTATCATCTAATTCTAAACCCACATCTTCCGATAAAAAGTTTGTCTTAATTATATTGTAGATTGTCGTAGGAAGTCGCTGTCATGTAATCTCTCGGGAAAATTAGGCGATCCATTGACTTTGGGATTACAGTGCATGTGGAGTTTCGTTCAATGTCAAGTGTCAAGCAAGCTGCCATGTAATCCACTGATTCTATCTATATCAGTTAAGGGAAATGTTAGCCACACGGTTGAGGGCTGGTATTAGAGTTGTCATGAGTTGTCGCAGTCATCTCAAGACACAGTCAACACTTAGATCCACATTTAGTCTTTCCGAATCACCGTAGTTGTTTCAAAATGCAAAAAAATTCAAATCCTCTTGAGCCAGGGCTATATATCGAACTACGCACCTTCGATGTCTCAATCTCAGGCATCGACTCTCCAACCATCTCTGAACCCACTGCGACACAGTAGGCCTATGTGTTACCCCCACGGGAACAACAAACACACTGTCAAACTCGATGGATCGTTCCCAATGAGCCTGTGTAACGCTGCCGAGCAAAGCAGCAGGTATTTGTTAGTTAGCCACTGTTTGAATTAGGCCCTGTCTCAAGCAGCTATGCATACACTCGTTCAGGAGCGCCAAGCGTTCACAACTGTTTTGACTAAGCCATCTCAGAGAGGGCCCGGTCGTGGAGACTCCTAGCATTTGTAAAATATTAGTGGCCTAGGCCCGGTGTACTGAGTCCCAGGTCAGGGAGAGTGCAGCAGAGCAGGCATGCAGACAAGGGAAGGCGGCGGTGGTGAGTAACTCCCAGATCCTATCTTTTCTTCCCATCTGTGGCAGGCCAGTTAGGCAGTTACACAGGCCGTCTGCCCTGTGTATACATGAGGCACAGGTCTGTAATGTAATTAATGGTATGTAGTGACAGCGGGGGATGACCTTACAGGAGGCTAGGTCTTCAGGTCTGGTCGCCTAGTTTGACAGTCAATGCCAATGTCATGCCGTAGAGGGCATGGTGGATTGTGGGTGTTGTACTGTAGTTGTGATTGATGCTGTCATGATTGACTTTTGTTTACAGGAGTAGTTTTCTGTTTGTTCTTCAGAACGCAAGGCATTTACGTCGGTAACATTGCATGTTTTGGTCAGATTGAATGTTTTTGATTTGACTAGCCCCAGTTAGGGTATGTATGAGCTGTTCAACAAGGGGAATGGCCCACATGCTCTTAACCTAATCATTAGCCAATAGCCAAAAGACTAAATGAAAACCAACTGTGCGGGAATAATACAATAATTTGTCAAGGGAAAGGGGTGCAGATAAATTCTGCAAAGCATTTTCCAATTGGCCGCCGCTGCCGTGCTCGGAGCCAGCTACTCAGCACCTGGCTGTCAGAGGCTCAGAGCTGCCTAACTTCATTTCAATTTGAAACGCAACCCTATTAGATCACTGTCGATACAAGCTCAAAGAGGCTGATATGGCTTTTGATCAGTATTAGTCAACATATGCTGCACGCTGAGTTTTTAAGGGCAAAAGTGAAATAAACAGATCGAAAAAGAACAACGAAAAACTACCCAGCTCCCCTTCCCCAATCCTATGACTCAGCCTAGAGCCCATACTGGGGCCAAGGCCAGACGTTTCTCCCAAATATTCTTGTCAAAAACTCAAAGTGATGTGGCCTCCCGGGTGCATCGCAGTGCTAGCTGCGCCACCAGAGTCTCTGGGTTCGCGCCCAGGCTCTGTCGCAGCCGGCCGCGACCGGGAGGTCCGTGGGGCGACGCACAATTGGGCTAGCGTCGTCCGGGTTAGGGAGGGTTTGGCCGGTAGGGATATCCTTGTCTCATCGCGCTCCAGCGACTCCTGTGGCGGGCCGGGCGCAGTGCGCGCTAACCAAGGGGGCCAGGTGCACGGTGTTTCCTCCGACACATTGGTGCGGCTGGCTTCCGGGTTGGAGGCGCGCTGTGTTAAGAAGCAGTGCGGCTTGGTTGGGTTGTGCTTCGGAGGACGCGTGGCTTTCGACCTTCGTCTCTCCCGAGCCCGTACGGGAGTTGTAGCGATGAGACAAGATAGTAATTACTAGCGATTGGATACCACGAAAATTGGGGAGAAAAGGGGATAACATTTTTTTTTTTTTTTAACTCAAAGTGATATATAAGAATTGCTTCCTGTTGCGTGTACCTTTAAATGGGAGCCTTGTGAGCCTACGCGTCCATTCTATGTCGATCCTGAGAATGCCAGCAAATCAGTTATATGGCATAGCTTCTCTCGATGGGCCGTGGCTCTGTCGTAAATGCTGAGTACAGCGCAGAGCTGGGGGAAAGGCCATAAACGTCAGGCCAGCTAGGACACTCTAATGACCTGGTTCTTACTAGAGTGAGATTGTTTTGCTTTTCCATGTTGGCTGCAGCCCCAATGAGCCCCCCCCCCCCACCCCCCCACGTGGGATTAAGCTCTGTTTCAAAGCTCGGCTCAGTCAGATATGTTTTTCTTCTACTTCCAATCAGAAGCACATATAGTGTTGTGTACACACTGGTGCACATACACGTATACACACACAGAAACGCACGCACGCACACACATACCACTCCAGTCACATTCTGTGTTCATGTATCTGTCGGTCTCCGGTTCCCCCCACTGTGCACCCGACTTCAGCTCTGGTCCGTACTTGTTAAACCCAGCTCGCTCCTGTAACTGCCAACAGTATAACCCCCTAAGAGATCCTAAGTGTCTAACATGATGTTTGCATTAAGTAGCTTTTTATATAAACGGACTGCTGAGCCTTGGGGGGAAAAGGTTTAACATGTAAGTGAAGAGGTGGCGGTGCAAACTCGGGGTGACGCGGGGTGCAAACTCGGGGTGCAAACTCACCCAATGCACATTTACAAGGAGACTGACTAGGAGATTAATCATGGATTTCAATGGGGTTTATCATTTGAGGTTAATCTTTGATATTAAGAAGTTGATTAAATTATATAGCAGCTTTAATCTTACTAAACACTTTCCATTGGCCGGGGCAGGTCGGCTTGTGTCAGACAGAAATTGATGACATAGAAAAGCAACATTGGGCAAGCCCTAGAGCTCTTACTGAGACAGAGTAAATAGAATGAGTCAAACAGATGAGTGATGCGATGATGCCTCTCCTATTCCAGTGGAAACTTCTGGAACGAGACAGCAGCTCATCTGTGAGATGTGGTTTCCAGCTCCAGAGGGCGAGATCAGGCAAACATCTCTGGGAGAGCAGTCAGCAACATCAGTGTAAAAGCCAAAAAGACCTAAGTCATGATCTCAAATGAGTTTGGTCAGAAGTCCACAGAACACTAATATTGAAATAACATCTGACAAACCTCAGAAACATAATCTTCTTCATTAAAGTGGATAGAATAATTTTTGTTTTTTTGTTTTATTGTCACATTCACTGGATATGTGCAGTGACATGTTTTGTTTTACAGGGTCAGCCATAGTAGTACGGCGCCCCTGGAGCAAATTAGGATTAAGTGCCCCGATTTTTCAACTCGTCAGCACGAACCAGCGACCTTTTGGTTTCTGGCCCAACGCACTAACCGCTAGACTACCTGCCGCCCTATATCACTAGGTTAGTTATTCTGGGAGCTGGATGTCGGCAAAATGCAGACAAAAAAATAAGAAAGAAAATAAGTTATAAGTATACATAGGGATATGAAGAGAGTCTCTAAGAGTCCGTCCCAAATGGAACCCTATTCCCTATTTAGTGCACTACCCACAGGGCTCTGGTCAAACGTAGAGTACAATAGAGGGTGCCATTTGGGACGAAACCAGTCTCTTCCTCTAGGTCCCAGACAGGTAGGAGAGCGAAGACAATCTACAGCATTAAGGCGGGAGAAAAGGGAGAAGAAGCCCATCGTGGGAAATTGCATGTCCTTATCACATTGTGGCATCTCTCCCCTACAATATTAACCATCCCAACAGCGGCCTCTCATTTCAAATCTAATTGAAGTCTGTCTAAATAACCCAAAGCGTACCGGGTAATCACAGCACTGGCACGGAGCCTCCAAACTTTATTAACATCCCAGGCCATGTCTCAAATGGTACCCCATTCCCTACGTAGTGCACCATATAGGGAACGGGGTACAATTTGGGACGCAACCCATGTGTTGGGCTGGGTTTCTCAGTCAGTTCCTAGTCCCAGTTCAACCATGCTGGTGGATTAACCTGGACAGGGAACCACCGTCACCCCACGTCCCAGTAGTACTCCACTTCCTCCCGGCATATGGTCTACTAGTATGTCTGGGATATGATTAGTGTATTACAGTGAGGACTAAATGAGAGGCACTGACACCTGTATACTTCAAAGTTACTGTATGTTAAGTGTGTGTGTGTGTGTGTGTGTGTGTGTGTGTGTGTGTGTGTGTGTGTGTGTGTGTGTGTGTGTGTGTGTGTGTGTGTGTGTGTGTGTGTGTGTGTGTGTGTGTGTGCGTGTGCGTGCGTGTGTGTGTGTGTGTAAGAGAGGGAAGATATTTGTGCATCTGCCTGAATTAATACCATTTTCAATATTCCATCTTTAAGTATGTTATGTGTCTGAAGTCTTGCCATTGGACTCTCATCGAGTAAAACTGGTCGAAGTCAAAAACAGTATCCATATTGCGAGACTGCAAGCAATGCGAGATTGTTTTATTTATTTCATGAATTCAAATGCAATCTTCACTGTAAGAAGCGAAAAGAAACTGGGCAGCACGTTAATTCAAACATGCTCTCTTGGAGCAGAATGTTGTTTTAGTTTTTCCTCGGAGACCTGTAACCCGTTTTGATTGAATAGGGCCTGTTGTCTTTACACAGCCTCATCGGTTGGATTGACGCTTTGGCACGGACAACGTTGTAGCCTTGGTGTGGTGTCAAACAAGTTGTCAAAGTGAACCCTGTTCTTAAATTGGAGAGAACAACAAAGGAATCCAAAACCTTTGCCCCAAACACATGTTGACAGGCGGACAAAACTGAGATGAATGCCTCATAACTGCACATTACCGTAAAGCAGGCAAGCAACGTACAGAATTAAGACATAGGCTATTTTTCTTATTCTATTGCGCAATCACACATTACGTTTCTAATTTCCCTAAATATTATGAGAGGATATAGACACATCTCTATCTTGAAAAACGCTTAACACACAGCACTCTTCTGAACGTACAAGTCAAAAGTAGCAAGGTACAGTAACACAATTTGTCTTTCTTCGGTTTATGATGGATGACAGCCCACATCATTCACGAGCATTGCGAAAGAAGCAAAGTGTTTTTTCTCTAAACAAACTTAATTCAGTGCTTGCTCATGTGCGGTTATTAGTCCAGGCAGGGGAAAGCTTGGGAGTGTCATTTAATATTGCAGCAGGGCTGGATTGGATTACCCAGGACTAGAGAATAACTAATTCTTCCAGAACGCTGGGCTTTTATTAACGAGCAGTAATAAAATATATAAACTGCACTATTAGACTTTATAATGTCTTTCATAGTCCTCTGGGGCCGAGCCAGCCAATCGCGTAGTCCGTTCAGTGGGCACTGCCCCATGGCAGCTTCCTGGCACAGACGCACAGCGAACAACAGAGAGGATAAAACTGAGCCTTTTGGCTGATTCCTCCCCTTCGCTAATGAAGGCATAAAACAGCTCTGCAAGCATCATGTTTGCCCGTTCTGTTTTTGACCACTCAGATGAAGCCAATGGCTGATTGGCTTGGTGATTAGTCGGTGACATGCCCAGCCTTGTAAAAGCTAGGGCCGTTGGTTTCAGACACTATCCACAAGAGACTGTGTACTGTTATTGTACTGTACATTGGAAGGGAGAGCGAGTTGCTGTTGCAATAGGTTTGGCCTCAAAAGCTACATTTGCTCATACCAGTAACTACAGGTAAGTACCAGCTTAGATATAAGGCATATTCTGGAGCACAAGAACAGCACCGGGTGATTACTTAGCCACATCTTCAATAGAAGAGAACGAAGCTGACCCACCGACTCAGCGCAGTACTTTTTATCAGCCTGGCCCCGGGGAGGGAGGAGGTCAAGGGTCAAGTGAAACAAGGCCCTGATGACCGGTATCTCCGTCAGCCTTTGGACCCATCCATCTTCCGCGGGCCTCTGCTAAGCACAGCCTATCGAACTGCCGCAGAGCCAGCAGATTTTTTTCCCCCCTCTTTGATGAAACAAGGCAGAGGTGAGCCAAGAACAGCAAGTGCCACAGCCGACATGTAAATCAAAAAACCACCCGGGCGCTAAAGTCATACACGGGAAGGGTCCGGGAGACGCAGTCGCTGTCGTCTGAAAATGCATGAGTAATACAGGCTCTATGTACGTGTGGCTAAAGGCATGTAATGCCTCCCCTGGCACAGAGAGAGAAAGAGAGAGGAGATGTAGAGAGAGAGAGAGAGAGAGAGAGAGAGTGAGAATCATCTCAGCTAAGAGTCAGTGAAAGAGTTCAGGCAAAACAATCAGATCCATTTCACGTGTAGGAATTTAATCCGCCATATCAAGAAAAAAAAGGAGGAACGTGTGTGTGAAACTTTATGAGTGATTCTCAAGGCAAAGTTCATGCTAAAAATACATTTCATGATGACATATCTGAGCCAATGCTGTTTTTCTTCGATTAAACCAAGGTCCAACGCACAATTCCTCTGGTGTTCCAAAGATATTTCGACACTCATTCAAACCAGATCAGATTTTTGCAGAATGACTGTTGGGGCTACATTGGCAGAGTGCTCTGGCTCTGGAAAGTCAGGATGCCTTTGGTTAGTGTGACATGCCAGTCATACCACACTAATATAATAACTTTGAGGAGAGGATTCACCAAAAGACAATACATTCTGTACTAGTTTACTCACAGAACAGTGAAACAAGTGAAAACCTCATTGGTGAGAGAACTGCTGCTATTTGAAAAAGAAACATGCAGTAAAAAGTGTTTCACTACATCTTCAGCACAAACCATATAAAAAAAATGTTCAAGTCATATCTGATGGTGTGTGTGTGTGTGTGTGTGTGTGTGTGTGTGTGTGTGTGTGTGTGTGTGTGTGTGTGTGTGTGTGTGTGTGTGTGTGTGTGTGTGTGTGTGTTTGTCCGTGTGTGTGCCCGGTGTGTGCGTGTGTGTGCTCGCTCACATACGTGTGTTTGTGCGCGCACATTCTTGCGTAGGTGTGTTTGCCGATGGTTGTGTCACAGTTGCTTTTTCAGAGGACACTCAAGAGGAAATGCTCTGTCACTACATAACCTCACACCAATAAACATCTCAGGGTCTTTAAAACAACCTCAGCAAAGCTGACGCAACACCCGTTACCTAGTTCCATCTCCGATCAGCTCTTATTTCCACAAACGTCATGAGTATTCCTGGGACACCTTTGTGTGACTGAAGAGATTCAACCCACTCTACTGCCAGAATCAGGGTGTTCTCCCTCTCTTTCTCTCTCTCTCTGTCTTCTTTCTCTCTCTCTCTGTCGGCCTGTGTCTCTCTCGTACGCTCTCTCCCTCTAGTATCTCTTCCCTCTCTCTCTGTGTGTCTCTCCCTCTATTATCTCTTCCCTCTCTCTCTGTGTGTGTCTCTCTCTCTATTATCTCTTCCCTCTCTCTCTGTGTGTCTCTCTCTCTATTATCTCTTCCCTCTCTCTCTATTATCTCTTCCCTCTCTCTCTATTATCTCTTCCCTCTCTCTCTGTGTCTCTCTCTCTCTATTATCTCTTCCTTCTCTCTCTATTTTCTCTTCCCTCTCTCTTTCTGTGTGTCTCTCTCTCTCTAGTATCTCTTCCCTCTCTCTCTATTATCTCTTCCCTCTCTCTCTATTATCTCTTCCCTCTCTGTGTCTCTCTCTCTATTATCTCTTTCCTCTCTCTCTCTGTGTCTCTCTCTCTCTATTATCTCTTCCCTCTCTCTCTCTGTGTCTCTCTCTATTATCTCTTCCCTCTCTCTCTCTGTGTCTCTCTCTATTATCTCTTCCCTCTCTCTCTCTGTGTCTCTCTCTCTATTATCTCTTCCCTCTCTCTCTCTGTGTGTCTCTCTCTCTATTATCTCTTCCCTCTCTCTATTATCTCTTCCCTCTCTCTATTATCTCTTCCCTCTCTCTCTCTCTGTGTCTCTCTCTCTATTATCTCTTCCCTCTCTCTCTCTCTCTGTGTCTCTCTCTCTATTATCTCTTCCCTCTCTCTCTATTATTGCTTCCCTCTCTGTGTCTCTCTCTCTCTATTATCTCTTCCCTCTCTCTCTGTGTGTGTGTCTCTCTCTATTATCTCTTCCCTCTCTCTCTATTATCTCTTCCCTCTCTCTGTGTGTGTCTCTTTCTCTAGTATATCTTCCCTCTCTCTCTCTCTCTCTCTGTCTCTCTCTCTATTTTCTCTTCCCACTCTCTCTCTCTCTCTATTATCTCTTCCCTCTCTCTATTATCTATTCCCTCTCTCTATTATCTATTCCCTCTAGTATCTCTTCTCTCTCTCTCTCTCTCTGTGTGTGTGTGTGTGTGTGTCTCTCTCTCTCTCTCTATCTCTGATGACTAAGGAAGTGCTTTCATTCCATCAGTGAACATTCCCTCCTGTCCTTTTCTCAGGTCTGACTTCAGATTTTTACTGGAATACCGCAACAGAGCCATCATCAACCCTGGCTTTATGAATCAATGGAACATACTGCAAACATTACACACCTCCGTCCCAACGTCCGCGGAAGCACCATCACATTTACCCATGCCTCATGGCTGAGGTCATGTGACTCACACACTGTGAGAGACGTGGGCTGGGGCTGGGACCCCTGGCAAAAGGAGTCAGTGGTGTTTGTGTGTGGGTGGGGGATAAGTGTGTGTGTGCGTGCATAACAACACTTGGGTTGCGTTCCGACTGGCACCTATTCCCTTTACAGTACACTTCTTTTGACCAAAGCACCTATTACAATCCCTATATAGTGCAAACATTTTGAAGAAGTGCACTATATAGGGAATAGGGTGCCATTTGAGAAACAACCTTGGTGTTTGTTTATGCAAGCATCTTACATTGGAGTCCAGCACAGAGAACAGAAGATGGAAATAGATGGTAAAGAACAGCAGCACTGTTCTATGATACAGTAGCAACTAAAAGCATGGGGAATAATGTTTGACTGTTTCCCATAAACACTCAGATTATCACTCCTCAATCAGAGGGGCACAAACACAGGTAACTAAGTCAGTTATGGGGAATTCAACATGGGTGCCAATGCCACTTCATGAAGAGTTGTGGTGTGATCCAACTGTGTGTGTGTGTGTGTGTGTGTGTGTGTGTGTGTGTGTGTGTGTGTGTGTGTGTGTGTGTGTGTGTGTGTGTGTGTCTGTGTGTGTGTGTGTGTGTGTGTGTGTGTGTGTGTGTGTGTGTGTGTGTGTGTGTGTGTGTGTGTGTGTGTGTGTGTGTAATGTCATAGCTGCCTCACAGACTCATTCCAAAGTCGATTACTCATCTTTTCACGAGCTGAATAAACAGACAGACCGGTGCATTTATCTGAGAAAGCGTAGGATTCCAGCACTCCGCTCTAATTAAAACATTTTCCTCAAATAAGCTCATAACCTGCGTCCCAAATGGCACCCTATTCCCTATATAGTGCACTACCTTTTTGACCAGGGCCCATGAGGCTCTAGTCAGAATTAGGAACCAGTGTTAGGCGAATGAGAAAATACGAGGGTTTTTTAGATGAGTCCCAAGTCTTACAAAACCGATCTGTTGAGGGACAAGCATTGCGTATGAGTGACGCCATCTGACTTGAGACAATGCCGTATGTCATGTACAAATCTTCCCAGCGTGAAATAGTTCCCGTTCGTTCTGATTGTGTTGTGATTGTGACTTCGTGTTGAATAATTTCTCACTGCGGATGTTTCTTTCACACCCTTACTCGACCTCGACACCGTATACTTTCCCTATTCACATCCATCATTTTTTTTGCCCGGTACCAGGTTACCTTCAGACCAGTCCGTGACAGTTTTGGGGGACTTAGAGGAAAACGGAGAACACCGTGTTTGTGAGAGTCTCAGCTATTATATTGTATCCAAAACCACTCAGATGCTACAGACAGAAGTGGGGGGGGGGTCGCAGAGCAAAACGGAAACCTTTCGGATGATACAGACATTTTTGTGAGAAGACCGATTTTCGGGATGTCTCCTGGTCTGACAAACACCACTCTAGTTCTGCCACCTTCCACCGCAGACGCGGAAGGCTGATATCAGTGGATGTGGTGGCTTGAGACGCAGCCCATGCAAAAAACAAGATATCCCTACCTTTAAAAAAAAAAAGATTTTGATGGGGATTTTTTTATTATTATGCCAATTAGATTTCCGCTCGGACATCGACTCTAAATGCCTCAGAGCCAAATTGAACCGAACTGTCACATAATGGGGATTTAGTCAGAGACACTGAGATGTGATTGGTGTGTTGAATTCCTGATGTGTTCCATATGGAATGATCCATATGGGCTCTGGAGGGGAGACCCAGAGTGAGAGACAGTGAGATAGAGCTGAACGGGTTTGAATCAATAGTGACTCCTTCCTCCGCACTAGCAGAATGGACCGGCCCAGCAGCCAGAGATAATAACAAATATGGCTTAGACTAAAGGCCTTATTTCATCAAAACCGCTAAGTGGGATTGGGGATATTCAAAGAAAAGTGTGTTGTTATGCCATAAGAAATGTTTGAAGTGAAATGAGATAGATATATTATCTTCTTTTTGTGCAGCACAATCTTTATTCGAATCCCCAAACTCCAGTTACCGGTTTTGTTCCAATAGCTAGGTCCCTTAAAGTCCAACCCTAAAATGATGATGATGTTAAATGTTCAAATTGAAAGAGATATTATAGTCGCAGGGAGAAAAAAGATTTGCATGAGATCTGTCTACTTTGTTGGTCTATGGAATCCTGGGGTATTGTCTACAGAACCTTCTATGGGAATTTCAGGGAGGCAGGCCAGGTATTGCTTCAGGTACGGTAGTGTACTCAGTCAGTGGCAATACCCTTAACAAAGGAAACAGCAGTTAATCTGCAGTGTAGCCTACCTTGGGGCTACTGCACTATACATATCAGTGCCCACCAGCAAATACAATATTATCTAGCATAGACAAACGGCCTCCTCATGATCATGTTTTTTAAGCTTGTATTTTTTATTTAATTTGATACCTTATTAAAGTTTCTCCTGGCTTGGCCAATGTTGCCGGAGATTCTATGGCTCTGTCCCAAATCTCAGCCTACTCGCTAAAGAGTATCTCCTAAATCACTCCGCTCTCAGTAGCTATTACGCACTGGCTACTATGGCAAATTATGCTCGATTAACTGAGCAAATGTACTCCAGCTAGCAGCCTAGTGCTAACTGGTTTCAATGGCCATACGTTTGCCAGCTTGTTGATGAAGTTGTACGGCACCAAAGTTAAGGGGATTGTTCTCAGAATTCAGCATTTATCTGACTCTGACAGCTGGCACTGTCCCTCGCTACTTTGTAACATTTGGCCAACGCAATAACGTCGCAGAGAAGAAAGAGTCAGCTGTGCTGTAGAACTCAGCGCACTAATCACGGCAGAACAGATATCATGAAAACAAATTTGTGCATTAGCTAGAACTTCACTACAAGTTAGCTAGCTAGCTAGAGGGAGTATTCAGCATTAAGTGTATGAACTGGCGTTGTTAGCAAGAATCAGGGTTATGGTCAGATTTGCCAAATGGAGGGCGAGGGAGAGCTTTGTACACGTCTCTGTGTGTGGAGTAAAGGTGGTCTAGAGTTTTTCTCTCTGGTTGTACATGTAACATGCTGGTAGAAATGAGGTAAAATGGATTTAAGTTTCCCTGCATTAAAGTCCCCGGCCACTAGGAGTGCCACCTCTGGATGAGCATTTTCTAGTTTGCTTATGGCCTTATACAGCTTGTTGAGTGCGGTCTTAGTGCCAGCATCGGTTTGTGGAGGTAAATATACAGCTACGAAAAAATATAGATGAAAACTCTCTTGGTAAATAGTGTGGTCTACAGCTTATCATGATATACTCTACCTCAGGCGAGCAAAACCTAGAGACTTCCTTAATATTAGATTTTGTGCACCAGCTGTTATTGTCAAATAGACACAGACCGCCATTCCTTGTATTACCGGAGGCAGCTGTTCTAGCTTGCTGATTCACCGAAAAACCAGCCAGCTGTATGTTGTCCATGTCATCGTTCAGCCACGACTCTGTGAAACATAAGATATCACAGTTTTTAATGTCCCGTTGGTAGGATAGTCTTGATCGGAACTCATCCAGTTTATTATCCAATGATTGCACGTTGGCTAATAGGACGGATGGTAGAGGCGGATTTCACACTCGCCGTCAGGATCCTTACAAGGCACCCCGACCTACGTCCCCTATATCTCTGTCTCTTCTTCATGCGAATGACGGGGATTTGGGCCTTGTCCGGTGTCTGAAGTAAATCCTTCGCATCCGACTCTTTCTTATATCTCTCAGACATAGGACAAACACTTCAAAACATTCTTACATTTGATTTATTTTTGACTATCTGTTTTTCCATGTATGAATCTGTTATTCAACGTGTTTCTATGGGCTAATAACATTAAGGCCAAATTCAATGTTTCATCAAATCATTTGTAAATATTTTTTGGGGGATACCTACAGGGGTCCTAAAATTCTAAATCAAATAGCTAAATGATCCATGGCATGATCATCTTAAAACAATTAAGGCTTCGACACGAGATTAAGGCATGGACATTTTTGATGGTTTCACGTGGTTCGCATTGTTGTCTCTACAACTCTTCTGATGAAGCCTTTTGTCTGGAAAGAAATTGGCCATATTCTTCTATCATTACATGTAAAGTTTCCTTTCTTGTATAAAAGACATACAATATTACTAAAGGCAGGGCCGAAAAGTTCACTTTCTCTGAATAAATGTTTGATAAATGTATGCTCTTAACTCTAAAACCATTATCTCAACTCCGCACAGAGAGAAGTTCATAATCTGTTGAGTCCAGGCTATCTATGGCATAAATCTAAAATAATGGTCCAACATTCCACGTGAGACCCTATAGTCTCATCCAGAGACAGGCGAATTAAATAAGATTAGGCTGAAATGAAGCATGATACTAAAGCCTGATGAGCCCTATAGATCATTTACATGTACTGTCTATAGATTCAGTACTGTAAAACACACCACAACGTGAGCATAGGGATTAGGGCTGAGGCACTACCCTAAGAAAGAGGCTGAACTGTGTTAAGACAAAAAAAATACGTGAAACTATTCCACAAAACTTTACCCCAAACAAAGAACTCAATCGCTGTTATTACTTCGGAACATATTTTTGTCTGCTATAAAAAATACCTTCGGACAGCTGAAGCAAGAAAAAAAAATGTATATGCATGTTTACCTTTCATAAATATTTCTAAATGCACAACACTGAATAATCATCTGAATGTCTTTCAAGAAAATGAAAAAAGGACTATAAATTATCTCCTGAATATTCATCCACACAGACCATAACTTCCTCCACAGCATATCTTGCATTCCCACATTCACAACAACAAATCCAGTACAAAAGCATCGTAAAAAAAAAAATGTCATGATTCATGTTGGTCTGGGACGATGGTGAGGGCACAACGGTGCTCAGCTCAGAGGAGTCAGTCCTCATAAATTCTGAGACACATTCAGAGACATATGGTTTGTGTTTGGCCAGGAAGAACAATAATCAAATCCTTTGAGCCTCTTTTTGTTAAAGGATGAATGCTAATATAAAAGTGGGTTTTGTATCATCATAATTTAGGATGAGGGAGTAATTACATCTGCCCTCTCTCTGCTGCACAACAACAACATAATATAATATCTTCTCAACAGGATGTAAAGTAGACCAGGCTCCCCCCCCCCCCCCCCCCCCCCACATAATCCGGGTAGGTATACAATGGTGTCTGTCTATATACAATTATGGGCACCCTTGATAAAGACGAGCAAAAAGTAATACTAATAATAAGCCGTATTGTATGAAATGTTTTGTGACAATTATAATATATTATACTAATACAATTGCTCAGATAAAGATTTTGTTCGACCATTCCTCCATACAGAATCTTTCCACATCCTTGATATCCTTTGTCTGCGCTTATGGACTGCCCTCTTCAAATCAAACCACAGGTTTTCAATGGGGTTCAAGTCCGGAGACTGAGATTATCATTGCAAAATATTGATTTTGTGGTCAATTAACAATTTTTTTTGTGGATTTTGATGTGTGCTTGGGGTTATTGTCTTGCTGGAAGATCCACTTGCGGCCAATTTTTAGCCTCTTGGCAGAGGCTACCAGGTCTTTGGCTAGGACACCCTGGTACTGGGTAAAGTTCATGATGCCATTGACCTTGACAAGGGCCCCAGGACCAGGGAAAGCAAAATAGCCCCATAACATCAAAGATCCACCACCATATTAAAATAGTATACTGTATGCATTGGTTGAAGCTCAATGTTAAATTCCAATCTCCCTACTGTCATATCTAAGCCAATATGACACCAATGTCGATGAAAATTAGCAAATCAACTTGATTGGAGGTACACAACACACTCCCAGCCTCTCATCATGAGCCATCTGGCCATTACCAAGAACCACATACCGAATTAGGTCATTGGCATTAGGAAAAAAATACAATTTCTTGCCCTGACCTAGCTGAATATCTAGGCATCAGTAAGGACGAGACTACAGCATCCATAAAGTGACCATTAGACTTGCCACCTTTCGGACTGAATATGTTTGTAGGGGCAACTGTTTTGATTAAATGTATAATTTATCGCTCTCACATGCTCATTTCTGTCCATTAAAGAACCAATGATGTGCTACCTTTTTGTAGCATTTCTGACAATGCTAACATCTTTTCAGCTGAATCTCAGAGTTCTAAAATCAGGCCAAAGCACTTGGGTTGCACAGAAATAGCGCTAGTAGCTAGCTAACACCAGTTGAATGAGAGGCAAGCTACAAGCAAAGGAAGCTAGCTATACTTTACTATGGAAGGTGTTTCACATGGTTGAAGTTATCTGTGTAAACTGTTGGCCTTGAAACGTGCGTGTAATCAGAACACAACCACATAAGCACAAACAAGATAGCGAATGTCCTTAGCCGCTATTGCCAGTTAGCTAACCAACTAACATTAGCCCGTAACATTAGCTAGTTAGCTAAAAGCCAACAAGACTGTAACATTAGCTGTATGGACAGATTGCGATGCACCGGGACAATTCAATGTTGAAAATATCTCCCACATTCTTCCAAAAAGCACAGCTAGCTAGCTAGCTAAGTAAAGTTCATAGTCAACACCAAACTTTGGGAAACTGCCACACTGCTAATGTATAATACATGTAATGGGCATTGCTCATCTAACGTTAACATTAGCTAACGTTACTCCAAACACTAGGTAACCTGGCTTGAATCCTAAGCAGCCTGCATACACATTGTTTGAAGTACAATAGATCAACATTGCTACTGTAGTGCTGGAAAACCTTGGTAGAGCATGGGTGGAGTAGGAATTGTGGTGCTCATGTGAATTTCCTTTATTTTTCGGCCTCTGACTAATGCCTACTTCTCACTTAAAACATCGTTATTAATGTTTTATTTTACAGTAGGTATGGGATTATTCTCTGCTTATGCATCCTTATTTCAACACCAAAGAGTTCTATTTTCATGTCATCCAACAAATGTAAAAACCTGGAGTTTGCTAAACGGCACTGGCACTTGAATTGAAACTGGTGCTATAGTCAGATGATATGAAAATAGAGCTCTTTAGCCACATACACCACTGGTGATTTTGGTGTTTTTGGTGTTGAAATAAGGATGCATAAGCAGAATTTTTTTAAATTTAAATTCAGCATACAATATTAGATATAGCTCAGTATTTGTATTACTTATTTTATACAGTCTTTTTTGCTCATCTTTATCAAAGGCGCCAATAATTTTGGACTGTATATATCTGACCGTTATTTCAAGACACGGTATGAAAGGGTCTGAAGACTAGTCACTGCACTCACGGCCTGTGCAGGATTCACAGTCAAAAATAATTTATGATTGAAAAAAAGGGAATATCAAACAAAACAACAGAAATTTTTCAGTTCAACAAATTCTATAAAATCTATATTTCTGAATGATGAAAAGGATAAAAATATAATTCTATCTTCAAAGCATGATAGAAAGAAACTACAAATAATACTGTATGGTTGACGTAGATTTGAAGCAGACGGTATGTGTGTGTAACTAACGGCAGAGAATCAAACCCAGACCATCTGCACAACTCACCATCGACATGTTAGCCCACTGAGCTAACGTTTTAGGGGTTAGACATAGGTGCTAACACAAGTATTTAAGTCCCAGACAAGATATTTGCCGCATAATACCTCTACATCATGAAGCACTACCTGCATTCATCCCAGTTCACAATATCCAATAATTAAAGGGGGACATTTTTTAAAACAATTTAATGTTCGTTAATAAACCTGAGTGAGGAGGTTACAAATTAGATTATAGAAAAGCCTTGAGGAATGTTTATTAATCTCAATGATGCTTAAATTCAAACTATTTTAGGTAATTCACCAAACAAATGGTATTTCATCTTAAAATATCTACTATTACATTTACGCTTAAAATGAATTTCTTAAAATAAACGTGTGCTAATAGGCTACATAAATAATGTTCTATTCAATTTGTCTATTGAAGTTAGTTTGTACCTATCCAATTACAGTATGTTATCTGTAACAGCTCAATCTGTCCTCATACAGAACGTGTTCAATGAAGCACTTTCCCTAAAGTGAGTGCAGTCACATCTGTTGATGATCCACAGAGGAGAAGTCAAAGTGCTCCATTCTCTGGCTGTCCCTTCACATGTATCCCTTTAATCACTTCACAGGGCTGCGCTGTGTTGCTGAGATGACTTTGATTGTGGTGCTCTTTATGAAATTGGCAAGACTATACATCAGTGACCTCTGCACTTAATTAATGAGGTTGTTATCAACAGTAGAATCCATAACTGCAAACACAGATCTGTCAACTAAATATACAGTAGGGCCCCACCGCTGGATCAAAGGGGAAGAGCAGTGCACTTATAAAGACTCCATATGTAGCCAACTAGAAACTCTGGCACAATTTCAGAGTAACCAGATGGATGGGCTGGAAGGAATGACAATAAGGGCTGGAAGGAATGACAATAAGGGCTGGAAGGAATGACAATAAGGGCTGGAAGGAATGACAATAAGGGCTGGAAGGAATGACAATAAGGGCTGGAAGGAATGACAATAAGGGCTGGAAGGAATGACAACAATAGGATATTATTTGATACACTTATAAAATAGAATCCCTGTTTAGCATAAAAAGTGCAAATTAGAAGCTATAAATGTTAGTGATTGTGTTAATATTTCCCCAATATTGGCATGATACAATTTAGATTTAGACAGCATGTTTCACCGCCCAACAAAACTGTTGCTTTAAACAACTAACGTTAGATTTTACTGATAAAATACATTATGCCATACAGATGAGCGTGTTGAATCAAAGGTTTAGCTTTACCTTGTTCGGGGGAGAGAGAGAAGCATGCGCGGGGAGATTTGGCTGTCAGAAGGCCTTTATCTTGAGGTCCATAGCGCTCTTCTGGCGCGGCATGCCGCTTTGGACTCGGACATTGCATATGACTCTGGGCTCCAAAACCGTCGTTCCCGATGCGTCTGGCGCAGATGTCCGATTTACTGCTGTACATGGAGAGAGTCAGTCCCGTGAAGTCTGAAAACGATGGGGTTTGGCAGTGACTGACCATTCCGAAGAGTGCTGAGGATTTCTGCATCGGAATTTCGTTGTTCCCAGTGTGTATTTTCTGTGTTCACATTTACCTGTGTTCGGGACAGAAAATCACATATCCCCTTTAAAAGATTTGAAGACACATCAAACCATCTCCTAAACGTTTGGCATTGTTTTCCGAATTGGAAAATAACATGGAATCTTTTGGGATGATAAATGCAAGAATATACACTGACAAGAAGTGAATGATCTTCATTCTCTTGACGACACCTACCTTATCCGACTAATGAACCGACAAAAGGGGAGAATATGTATAGCCTATGGTCGGACTCGGTCAACATCAACATCGTCGGCCAAATGCGAAGAAAAGCACGTCTTAACCAACAGCATCCTTTCTGCTTCCATAAACTTGTAACACTTTTCTAAAGTATCAATTCTCAGCATCCAAAACATGCGTCTTCCCTTTGACTGACATCTGATGCATCCACTGAGTCGGCAGTATTCGAGTCATTGCATTTCTGCACCAATGAAGGCACTGTCAGTTGGCCAATGGGAGGATATGAAAATATTGATCGAGGAGAGTCGTTTTACGGGAGAGAAATTGATGCGCTATTGACGAAACAGCAGATCATGGACAGGTGCCAAGTAAATTATGAGCAAATATCACTACAGCCATATGGCTTTAGGTTACTAGGACTACAGGCACTTGTAGAGTACTGCAAACTTCAGTTAGAAATCGATTAGGAATAAGGCAACATTTATTTTATATGACAAAGACAAATAAGGGAACATGTTGGGGGGGATTTCATTGAAATGTATGGTAGCTCTGGTTCACATTGTGATTTGTTTAATTATTTTTATTAAGAAACTATAAAAAGGAAATAGAACAAGTGTCGATGATTTCATAATGATTAATTAAAAGACAGTGCACACGCACGCACACACACGCGCGCGCGCACACACACACACACACACACACACACACACACACACACACACACACACACACACACACACACACACACACACACAGAGAGACAATATAATAAATAATCTAATTTATGTGACAACATAGATGTTCGATTTATTTCCAAAGGAAGCACATTATTGAAGTATTCAATGTATTTTATTTGAGCTTGTAAGCCTAACCTGCCAGTTGTTATAGTTGTATTTTTATTTCCGTTAAATTGTTTGTGTAGGTCAGGGAATTGAAAAGCCTATATGCTTATTTTTCATAAATTACAGTGTATATCGTATGTTGTTAAGGCATGCACCTATGCATCTGGCTCGTATTAGGTCAGAAGTAAGAATTATCATGTGTCGCAAAAATAGACTGGAATTATAAGGCCTATGTGAACTAAGCCTGTTCGAGAACTTTATAGGCCTATAGACGTCCATCCATATTAACATGAATCACCTAAACAAATGATGCATTTGATTAGTAAAATAAATCAATTTAACAATATAGGCCTATGCCTATGAATTGGATAAGCATGATAGCACATGCTGTGAGGTTGAGGGTCTAGGATTGACATTTAAAAGAAAATAATAATGTGAAATATATTATTATAATTTTATTATATTATTATATATTTCTCTTAAATAAAATATAGGATGTGAATAGCCATAGCCATTCGAGCATTTTCGTAATTTAGATAATTATTTCGAAATAGTGGTAGGCCTTGTGGTTTACAACACGTCAACGATATTAGATATAGGGTCATTCCATTTGATTTCAATCACTTTTGACCGCACCCCTTTTGATTTCAATAAAACTTTCTATATATATTTGCCCATGGTAGAAGTGGTCAGAAAGTAACTTAGGGGACCTGAATGCCAAAACATTTAGGAGAATGAGGTGCTCAAAGTTGACTCATTTTGCATACTCCACCCTACCATGAGACATAATATTAATCAAATAAATTTTTCAATCAATCAAATGTATTTATAAAGCCCTTTTTACATCAGCAGATGTCACAAAGTGCTATACAAAAAAACAGCCTAAAACCCCAAACAGCAAGCAATGCAGATGTAGAAGCACGGGTACAGATGTAATATGTGTGTGTCTTCATCTCTGGATCGGATAAACATTTGAGTTTGACAATTTAAAAGCTTACAAACAGGGTTGTCAAACTATTTTATAAAAATGTATCTAAAAATGTCTGAACTCTGTTTTTATTATTCATTTTAGCATATGTTGTAGCTTAGACCCTATTTTACATCATCTGAGATGTTTGTGTTGTGCCCGCCATTGGTTGAGACACAGCATGCTCTTGAATACGGGGTGGGTGCACCATGCGTGCCAAGGTTTTGGCTGATAAATGTACTAAAATGGAATAAAATAACATTTTCAACTTTCAAATGGTAGCACAAAGATGGTTGCAGGTCCACACATCAGAGAATGTGGACTTGAATGGGAATATCCGTTGTTTTAAATTATACTGTCGGTCTTCAATGGGAAACCTATTGAAATCATAGAAATTTAGATAATAGAATAGAACTTCCTATTTATATGGATATTCAGGTGGGTTGACCGGTGGCCATCAATTGTGGTAGTAATTTAAAGTTTCATTTCTCGCATTCCTGATGGCAATTTCCCTTGTCACAACTGTGTTCACTGTAATGCTATGACCACAGGTTGGAGGTGGAATAACTTGTAACACAAATATGTTGTACATGTCCTTAAGTGTTGCTGTAACTTTCATTATGTGGGTAAGACCAAACGTGAACTTAAGACAAGGATTTGTATGCATGATGCCTCCATTCGTAACCAAAATGAAAAATCACCTGTTGCCAGCATTTCAATTGCAATAATCACGAACTGTGTGCCTTACATTATTTGGGCATTGATTAGTGAAGGCGTCACGTAGGGTATAGGAGATAGGGATAAATTACTTCTCCAAAGATCGACACATTGGATAGATCGCTTGGGCACCCTTGCCCCAGCAATAATGTTCCTTTTCTTGTTTTTTTTGTAGAAGGCTATAAATATGTAGGCTGAGTATACGCTCCCAACATTTAGGCTGATATCATAATGTATCTTTATTGTGTGTTTTGTGTATACACTGAGTATACAAAACATTAAGAACACCTGCTCTTTCCATGACATAGAGTGACCAGGTGAATCCAGGTTAAAGCTATGATCTCTTATTGATGTCACTTGTTGATCCACTTCAATCAGTGTAGATGAAGGGGAGGAGACAGGTTAAAGAAGGATTTTTAAGCCTTGAGACATTGATTTTTTATGTGTGCCATTCAGAGGGTGAATGGGCGAGACAAACGATTTAAGTGCCTTTGAACAGGGTATGGTAGTAGGTGCCAGGCGCACCGGTTTGTGTCAAGAACTGCAATGCAGCTGGGTTTTTCACGCTCAACAGTTTTCCGTGTGTATCAAGAATGGTCCACCACCCAAAGGTCATCCAGTCAACTTGACACAACTGTGGGAAGCATTGGAGTCAACATGAGCCAGCATCCCTGTGGAACGCTGTTGACCGACACCTTGTAGAGTTCATGCCCCAACGAATTGAGGCTGTTCTGAGGGCAAAAAAGGGTGGGGTGGGGTGGGGTGGGGGGGTGCAACTCAATATTAGAAAGGTGTTCCTAATGTTTGGTATACTCAGTGTATTTTCATGTTTTCCCCAAAGCTCCCTCTGCTGGGATCTCTTGGGCCAATATTGACTTTGTGAATCTATAATTATGCCCTCTTGTGTGTAGCCTGTATTGTTGTTGTAACATTACCTCCTATGCATTCTGAAGAAGGCGTCATACCCAAAACGTTTGTAAGGCAATACAAATATGTTAATTTAAGTTTATTTAGCGGAGAGCTGTCTTATTTTTGCTAAACTTCAATTTCAATAATGTACCAGCTAAATTGCAGTGATCTGAAGGAACATGTCCATTCTATTAATTATATTTCTATGATTAAAATGATGCCCGCCCTGTATTCAAGAGTATGCTATGTCTCAACCGATTGTGAGCACAACACAAACACCTCAGATTATGTAAAAAGGGTCTAAGCTACAACATATAGATGGGGAAAAAACACGAGTTTACATGTTTTTAGACTATTTGACAGCCTTGTTTGTAAGCTTTTGAATGATATAAAACTCAACCGTTTATTTTTTCCAGTGATAAAGACATGGATGCCTCGTGGTAGGGTGGGGTATCGGTATCACTTTCAGACAACTTCTACCATGGGCAAATAGAATGGAAAGTTATTGATGTCAAATGGAACGACCCAAAATGCTACTGGTTGACGACAATAGGAGACATGAATATCAGTGATGTACGGCTGAGTAGTGACATCTAGTGGATGATTCAGTGTCTGGTCAACACACATACGCACTTCTTATTCCTAGTCCTAGAGATATAATTGTTAAGTGCGCTCACAAGGTGTAGTTTACGGTAAATTCAATCGTCAAAATTATCCAAAACGGATCTCAAATACCTGGATGGGCTAAAGCAGTATGGTGTAAAAAAATTGGGCCAAAATGTATTACAAAATTCTACTTTATTCTGTCAAATCGCATACAAGTCAGGGGTAAAAGTAACGTTTAGAC
Organism: Salvelinus namaycush; assembly: GCF_016432855.1. Taxonomy (NCBI): domain Eukaryota; kingdom Metazoa; phylum Chordata; class Actinopteri; order Salmoniformes; family Salmonidae; genus Salvelinus; species Salvelinus namaycush. The sequence continues at coordinate 8,468,943 of NC_052316.1, forward strand.
AAAAGCCCACAAAGACGGTCGAGGAGGAAGTGTTTGTTTGCACAACGTTCCACTCTGCCATAAAATAGGCTAGAAATCACGCATAGGCTATTGTTTCGCTGAACACCAAAGAAAAAGATGATATTAATATGGAAATTGTTCATTTATCTGTCAATGCCATGTTTATTTTGCTTTGCGTTCATGAAATTTGTCTTTCTCACGCTTCTGAATTTGATTTCACGAAGCTTGACCAAGAAACTTATCTTAAAAATGGGCGAAAAGGTAACTATGACCCAGAATCCGAAGTTCAAGTATGAAGATTGGGGACCAACTTTTATGTCATGGAATTTTGTCAAGACCATCCTAGGGCACATGTGGACTAATGTCGGTCAAGAAGCTTTTGTGGGCAACAATGCTCCCGACTCACCAGTGATTACATTGGACGGCAAGATTACCAGTATCTACAACTATTTGAAAGGTGAGTAGACGATTGCTCGTGTGCAGTAAGTATAGTCAATAGTATCATGCCAGTTATTTTATCAATTTCCTTTCTAAATACTAGGCTACTATAATGTTCTCTCTGTTTTTTGTCTGTCAGACAACAGACCACTGGTGTTGAGTTTTGGAAGTTGTACCTGACCCCCGTTCATGTATAAACTTTGCGAGTTCAAGCAACTCGTCAAGGACTTCAGCGATGTGGCAGACTTCCTGGTGGTCTACATTGCCGAGGCGCATTCAACAGGTGAATGATGTGGAGGTGGTCATTGGTCAAATATCCGGACACTTCCGCCTTTGCTCAATTAGCCTGGGAACGATGTTATTGATCAAACGAATAGTACTAGACCATATAGACCTATGTGATGATGTAATCTATCCTAAACCTGGAGAAATTATTATAATGATAATTTAAGAATTTAACTGATTGTGGCTTTTTTAAATAATCGGTTGTATTAAACTTTATAAGGTATATAGCCTAGGCTACACATATCAAGCCACTACAATCCTCACTGGGATTTTGTCTCCGCTTCAGATGGTTGGGTCTTTGCCAACAACTTTGACATTACTAAACACCGAAACCAGGAGGAGCGTCTGGCTGCAGCACAGTTCCTGGTCAAAGAGGACCCCCTGTGCCCCATCGTAGTGGATGAAATGAAAGACACCACAGCTAGTAAATATGGTGCTATTCCAGAGAGGCTGTATGTGCTGCAGGCAGGAAAGGTTGTTTATAAGGTAAGGACAGTTAAGAAAATTAAGAGTTAAGAAAAAAGGAAGTAGTAAAAAGACAACACATAGAATCAAATGTCATTTTTTTCTGCATAACAAAACTGATGGTGTGCAAAGGTAAAGAGAAATCAAGGTGCACTTCTTGTCTTGAGTTTTTGGAATCCTACCAAAGCATTCTTTGCTTTCTGGCTCACATGGACACATCCTGACTCAGTAGTTTTTCAGAATTATGGGAAAGGATATTTGGAACACAGTGAAGGCTGTTGAACTTCTGTTACACAGGTATTTTATTGTATTTTTATTTAACCTTTATTTAACTAGGCAAGTCAGTTAACAACAAATTCTTATTTACAATGACGGCCTACCAAAAGGCAAAAGACCTTCTGCGGGGACAGGGCCTGGGATTAAAAATATATAAAGAATAAATAACAAATATAGGTACAACCATATCATACAAAGGTATAGGCCTATAAGACCTGTTAGGCACCTGAATCTCACTTTCTTTTGTGAGCCTCAAAGAGAGGAGTCTGTCACTCACAGTTCACCAATAAATCCACTTGTTGCTCCTGTCCAATCACCAGTCTTCTGTCTGTTACCAGGGAAAGATTGGGCCAAGAGGCTACAGCCCTGAGGAGGTGCGCTCCTTCCTGGAGAAAATGAAGTAGGAAGAGGTGAATCACATCTGTCACTTAAACTCTGTTTTTCTGTTATTTTTTATTATCTTATCCCATATTATTGTGTGTAATTCTGCTCTCTGGGATCCCAATTATTCACCTTTGAGTTTGGAGACTGACGGACACAGATCAAGCCTACGGCCTCTGTAACCCGATGAAGAGAAACATGGAGAGAGACCATTCAATCAGAATGGGTGGGTTGATAAAACAAGGAATTTATCATAGGAAGTAAAGGTGGATGTTAATCCTGACTTTTTATAAATCCAGGTTCAGGTCAGAGTTATTATATTGTATTGACATAACTACAATATCATACCTTCCCAATGGCTGAATGTGAAACAAGCCCTTTGGCTGCTAGATTATCAATATATATGTTGTATTTGACATAACATTAAGAATTTCTCAAATGTAGGTAGGTCTATTTGATGTGTAATAGCCATATGGTAATTGCACTGGCATGTCTGTAACCATTCTCTTGATACATTGTCTATGAATGTTCGTAAGTTACTTTGGGATACAACTGCTTTTTCCATGATGGTTACAGTGCAAACCTCTGGTCACTGTAATTTGATGAACTGAAAGCAGTTTTTTGCTAAATCATTTAGGAGCATTTAGAGCATGTGGTGATGAGGATATACCTGCTTATTACTCTTCATGAACTGACGTTGCCCTTGGGATCATTGTTTATAAATAAAAATTTAAAAAATTGTTGCATGTTTTCATTATATGATTAATTGTTCAGAATTCTCACAAGATTATTGACTTCATACACTGAGTATACCAAACATTAGGAACACCTTCCTAAAATGAGTTGCCCTCAGAACAGCCTCTATTTGTCAGGGCATGGACTATACAAGGTGTCAGTCCTCGGCTGCTGACCCATGTTGACTCCAATGCTTCCCACAGTTGTGTCAAGTGGGCTGGATGACCTTTGGGTGGTGAACCATTGATGCACACAAAACTGTTGAGTGTGAAAAACCCAGCAGCATTGCAGTTCTTGACACACACCGGTGTGCCTGGCACCTACTACCATATCCCGTTCAAAGGCACTTAAATCTTTGTTTTAAACAGCAACATCAATAAGGGATCACAGCTTTCACCTGGTCAGTATGTCATGGAAAGAGCAGGTGTTCTTAATGTTCTGTCAACTCAGTGTCGTAACAGAAGACGAGACACAAAGAAGTTGTTCTCATCAGTCCATCTGCACATCACATGACTGTGCCTCACCTTGGACCTGTCCCAATGGCACCCTATTCCCTATATAGTGCACTATATGGGAATTGACTACCATTTTGGGACAAGCCGCACCTCACCTTGTTATTGAACAGGTCACCACTCAAGCAGGAAAAATAAATATTGCAGACGCCTGCCAGATCTAAAAACGCCTGGATAGGTGTTTAACAGATCAGCTAAACACATATGATATAGGAATCTGATAGCCGACTGCACAGTCGATTACGTGGCATGCCACCATTGGTTAATGCAATACAATGTCGGCCTGGAACAGGACCAAGGCCACAAACAGAACAAAGACAGAAGGAACTTTGGCCCAGACATCCACCCATTTTTACAAGATAAATCAATAATCTGGCTCCATGCAGTGTATACTATTCCCATGACAGCCTCAGCTCGTAAGACATAAACACACAAATAAAAAAGCACAGTGGGAAAATCAAAGAGAAACCTGAGGCATCATAACTCAAGGTTATATGTGAATTACTAGGATACAGTGAACAAACTGTTTAGTGTTGCTACAACTTTCCAAACAATCTTGTGAGGAGGACCTAAGCCAGCGAGGGAGAGGTTGGTTGGCTCGTCCCCAGCCAGGCCACATCCTGTTGCAGTGGATGTGTCCCAAATCACATCCTATTTCCTTTATAGTGCACTGCTTTTGACCAGCTCCCTATGGGTCCTGGTCAAAAGTAGTGCATTGCAACAGGACTAGCGTGCCATTTGGGATGCGTAAAGTGAGGAAAAACGACTGGATTCACTGGAGCAGTTTAGGCCTAGTTCCTATTGTGAGGCAGGAGCCAACATGCTAGATGTCTGTCAGACCTCTCCCCTATAAGACTGGCTGCATTTGAATCCAAAAATGTTGTATCCTTCCACACTGTTCTCCCCCTTAGCAAATCTGAAATAACTAAATACGTGAGAGCTATATAAAACTCTATACGAGCAATATGAAGCTATTGCCTAATCACCACAGCTATCCAGTGGTTACAGAATCAGAGAGGAGAGAAGTGGGCAATAGCTGGGACAAGTGGATGAGCTTTCGGATTGGAATACAGCCCTGAGCATAGTAGAGTGATGGGCTTGCCCAATGTGCAGAATACATGCAGAGCCTTATATTGGTTTGCTGTAAATATTTTGTACAGTGACAGGAGCTTGGCAGTGCTCCAACGCAAGGTGAGGGGGGCTGAGTGGCAAAGGCAACCCACAGAAAGCACATAAGGGGGAGGGAACAGGTACGAGTGTAACGATTGCTCCTGTCCATTCCCCATTACAGCAGAGCCAACCTGGGCAGGTAAGAGAAAAACCTCAGCAGAACCATCTATTCATCTGTAGTGGGTCACCGAGCTCTATCGGATCAGAGCTATGTTGCATTGTAAAACAAGACATTTTTTATAGTAGATATTGATTATTTGCTTAGCATCAATATCAGCTACATATTTAACAGTTTACAGTTGTTTAAAATTGAAATTATTTTCAAATGTGTGGTTTATGGGCAAAAAATATATAATGTGGTGTGGACATCATCACTTGTACTTACCACTACCGTTTAGAAATGGCAGCCAAGCACGCCAGAGGCAGCGAGGTTCCAGCCACTGCCTCAGTGAGAGAGAACCAGGAGAAGAGCAGCAAAGCAGTAGAGGTACAACAAGGGACCATATAAACCTATAACTATTGTAACGGGGGACAACATTTTATAATTTTTTTTAACAGTACATGAGTGTTGCCTGGTCAATTTCAAATGTTTTCGTGTCCAGCCTTGAAACAGAAAGTACACAATGATGAATGTCTTCCCAGTGGATCTACTAGATGTTTATTATTCAAATGGTTACCACCAAATGGGGTGTCCACTGATCTTTTGTGTCTATATGTTAAATCACAGGTGTCAGGGGGAGCCCCTTCATTGCTCCGTAGGCTGTCGTCTAGGCCAGCTCCCAGCCAGGCTCATGCCCACACTAAACCCCAGGCCCTCTTCAGCCTGAAAGGGCTCGTCGCCACCCAGAAGTTCTCCAAGGCACTCAAGGTGGGGGCACAGTATTCCCTACATAGTGCACTTACTTTTGACAAGGGCTCTGGTCAGAAGTAGTGCACTACATAGGGAATAGGTTGTACTTTGGGACATAGTCAAGGTAAAGCCCCTCAAGGAGCCAGAGGACCCATTCAAACCAATGGGACATGTTCAATAGGAAGAAAACATTTAAGAAGAGTGAAACTGGGAAGTTCACTATGAATATAAACGCATGTTGATGCAAACTGTTTTGCAATGGTGTGCCCTACTGAACACGACCCAGTGTTTCTTATTGAATACCTAATTGAATCACTACAGTCTGCCTGTTAAGTATCTCTTTTTAGCTTTCACGTTGTATTAATTCAGATGAATAAATGATGGATATAGAACATAAGTAGACATTGGTCGTATTCACTGGGAACAAAATGGAAGCAACGGTATGGGACAACCTGAACTTGTCCTGTAAGAAACGCTTGTTTTTGTATTTTGCTACGGTGTTCACTAATGAATATGACCCTGTTGTCATACTGGATCTCTCTGTTAAGTTTTTAATTGTGTGTACTCAGGAACGCATTGCACTGAAGATTGCAGTGAGGAACATCCCGGCAAGGAAACCTATTGTTATAGTCAATGAGCAGGTCAGATCAACACATTCATATGGCTACACACTAAAGTTGAACAGAACAGCCCTGATCTTTCACCAGTAGTCTAGCCACTTAGCCAACAGTTACCCCTCTCCCTGGCCTGGGCATCTCTCAGTCTAAAGTGGCTTCGTTTCATCTCATTTCCTTCATCTGCACTGATATAGAAGAAACCGGACAGACAAAAGCAAATTCCTGGTGGCCAACCGCCATGTTGCATTTACCTTTCCTCTGTTTTCAGAGCAGTGCCTATAAATGAGATAAATAAGACAATATAAATAAATAAGACAAAGGAATTTTAGACTGTTAAGACACATCCCTGGCTGTCTCTTCAGATTGAATCTCAATTTTAGGTCCTTGATTCCTCGTGTCTTCTCTCCTCACCTTCCCAAAGTGCATTGGAGGAGAACAGCAGAGGGGAGGAACCACAGATCTTGTCCTCCAATGCATTTGGAGAAGTAAGTGAGGAGGACTTGAGAAATCAAGGAAATATAATTGGGTTTCACCTCTGCTCTTCAGGTGCCAGCGGGTTCGGCCCAGCCTGCCGAGAAGTTCCCCTGCGGCCTGGTCCATCAGATGCTGCAGGACTTCCTGTCATCTCGGCTGGAGGCGGTGGGTTATAGCGCCCCCTCCTGTGGTGGTCTGGTCAAGGCGCTGAGTGAGGAGGTGAAGGCTCTGGTGAGGACTGTGTGTCCTGACCGCTACCGGCTGGTGTGTACTGTGGCGCTAGGCCAGCTGGGTCCAGAGGGGCAGCAAGGATATGGAGGGCTGGTACTGGCTAGTCGTAGTCTCTGGGATCCCCATACAGACACCTGTGTTGCCCACACCTACCGGAGCCAAGAGATATTCTGTACTGCAAATGTGTTTGCTGTGTACTTCGAGTAAGGTAGAAGTTGACAAAGGCACTAATCCGATATATGAAAGTGGTCCAAAAAAATTAAAAAAAAAGCTGTGACACAGGGTATGCATCCCAAATGGCACCCTATTCCCTATATAGAGCTCTGGTCAAAAATAGTGCACTATGGTCCCTAGTTGAAAGTAGTGCATTAAATAGGTTAAAGGGTGCCATTTGGGATGCAGACTCTTGAACTAGAGGTCACCAGCACTAGTCACTTCCTGTCTGTCCAATTTGTATGAAAGACTCATCTGCTGTTCTTTATAAAAACAGCAATAATCATATTTGGAGTGTACTTGAATAAAACAAATGTATTTATTTATGTATACAAGTTGTTAGGTTTAAATATTTGTTACTAGTTCTTCTCTTGGACACTTCCCTGATATCTATTGTCAGACATGGAGTGAGTCAGGGCGTTTTGTGTGTGGCTGCTTGTATTACTATCCTCGTGGGTACCAGAAATCCCCACACAGATAATGAAACAGTTATTTTAGGTTAGGGGTCAAGGTTAGTGTAAGGGAAAATAGGATTTAGAATTGAAATTAATGTGTTCAGACAAGGATAGTAAAACATGTGAGTGAGAGAGTGTCAAGGTAATTAAATAGTATCCAAATCACCCTACTTGCTTTGAAAAGTGGCAAACAGGAAAAAAGAAAATGGACAAGAAGTTAAGTTATTGTAAAATTATATTAACAGCACTTTCCCCAAATTTGAAAAAAAATTATATATACCAGCAACAGGTGTATAATGCTTAATATTCACAGAAAATGAAATAAAAGTTCACATTTACAAGACTGCCGCTAAGTTTATGATACTAGAATTGGTTTACAAAGCTTTAACTAATCTTGAAATAACTGGGCCAATATATGTAGTCAAATTTGTATCAAAATATATATAAAAAAAATTTAAAAAAATACCTTAAGAAAAAAAAAAACTGCCAATCTGCATCTCAGGTTACAATGGGTTTAACTTTCATCATCACCGTGATGGAACAGTAGGAAAACACTGACTGCTACAACGATGGCGAGAAAAAAAGGGCACAGAGTGTTAAGCACAGGCAGGGAAGAGGTTAAACACACCACATGTGGACTGGAGCAGCACTAGGTAGTATGATGTACAAAGATCTTAGTCATGCACCCCCCCCACCTCCCCCCCCCATTGCATCCACACCCATGGTTTAGCCCAAGTTAGCTTTCCCCTTGACAGAACAAGAACAGCAGTCCGACTGTTTAAATAAAAAGCAACATAAAACCAGAGCAGAATAAGATCGCTCTCCTCGACAAAAACAGAACCCACAAAACACATTCCCTATCGACGCGTCGCATCCGAGCCGACATTTTAAAAACCTCACTGAGCACTTCCAAACTGTTACAGGCCCTATTCTTACTGAGGCCCAATTCGATCACGCCACTTCCCTTTGAAAATGTGGCTAAATAGTGCGAGCTAGTACATCGGGACAGTCATTCAATGGAGTGGTCAGAGTAACAGGCAGATTCAGACTCCATGTTTTCAGACTAGTTTTGTGACATACTACCTGTGGCTGAACACGGGACCTGAAATATGAAAACAAAAAGATACATTTCTCCTAGTTCACAATGCACACTTCAGTGTTTTAGGTGGCAAAAACTGACACGTGTTCTGCACATCTTGCACTACAAAGCAATAATTAAAGCACGTATGCAGTAGTTTCCGTCGCTGGTTTCGTCACACTTGGGGTGGTGATTATAGAAGAACTGTCCTTCATTTGGAACGAGGAGGAGCAGAAGTCACCAGCCATTTTGAAAATGTGTATATCAGCATTCTGGAATTGTGTGGAACCAAAATGGCACCCTGTCCCTAGTTCTGTGCTGATGTGTTTTGGCCATGTCCTGTTATGAGCGCAGATCCTCAGTGATGGCAGATGGAGGGGGATGTCACACACTCATCGTCATGGTAGGGGAGTACTGCTGAGGGGTACAGACGGGAAAGAGTTAAAAATCAGGAAAGCCTATTAGAATGGCCTGACACAAACAAACAGTAGAGCACATACCGCAACCGTAGATATGAAGTGCACTTTCTCACTCCAGCCAAAACTGTTACTTGGCAACCGCCCAGTGCCCCCACACTACACCGCCACTCTAGTCAATGATGCGGTCACTGTGGCTTTGCCTGACTGTCAAGGTACCACCACTGGAGTCAATACTGCCCTCTAAGCCCTACAGTACATATAGGCTTCTTCAAAGCTTTTATTACTGGCAACAGTGGCCTCAGCTTGGTCGTGTTCATTAGGCATCAAACGGAACAAAATTGGACAGAAAAAAGTAGGGGACAACTCTTTTTTAAAACGTTTTCTATTGCATGCCCTAATAAAAACGGTCCATAGAGATATATGGTGGGGTAGGGAACTTACATTCTCACTCTGAAAGGAGTGCAGGAAGTTTCCGCCCAACTCGTCACCATCCCTCGGGGTTCCAGGAGGGTTGCTAATGCCACTTAGATTGTTTGGGGAGTTCTACGATAGGGCAGGAAAGAGAGTAAGTAAATTGGGCAACTAGCAGTAGCCTCAGTGCCAGTCTGTTGTGCCATCATGCCCACTCTTGACATTGACAGCAATGGAGTTGGCAAGAGCATAAACAGATCTGGGACCAGGCTAAACAAGTAGTAGTAGATGCAAACAAATGCATTGCTTACGTTTTATGAAGGAAGTCAAAATGATTTGATAGGAATCTAGATATATGGCCGTGTTATAATATTCACCTTGTTGAGTCCGTCCATGTCGCCAGAGCCTAAGAAAGAGAGAAAACAATTCACAGTCCAAAATTAAAACCTTCCTTTCTAACTTGAACTCGTAATGCAAAAGGTGCCCCCGGTGGAAGCGTTCCTTGCATCTTTGGCCAGATTAAGCGAAAGCCTGGCACCTCTGCTGAGAATCCGCCTCCTTGCTTCACATCACTGGTTTGTCTATTACACGGTGTTCGTCCCATAGGACACCCTATTCACTATATAGTGCACCCCTTTTCACCAGAACCCTTTGGGCCATGGTCAGCAGTGCACTACATAAGGAATAGGGTGCCATTTGGTACCGTACCATATGTTCAGATTGACTGAGTCTGCAACTATTCTCAACCAGTCATACACTAGTCAATACTGTTATTCCCTAAACCAAATCCCAAATTGAGACTTGCAGCTCCGGTGTTGTTGTGTTGTAACAGTGGCGGAGTAGAGTGTTACCTAGCGATCCATTCATGTGGTGTGGCTCCATGCCCGCCATGGCGCCTAGGGGTCCGTCAGAGCCGGGGCCCATAGGGAACTGCAGCATAGGAGACATAAGCACTGCCTTAGTGGTGCTTGTCCTGTTGACATGGGTACTATCAAACGAGACTGGGCCAGGGAGAAACCGTGTGCATCCCAAATGGCACCATATTCCCTACATAATGCACTACTTCTTACCAGGGCCCCCCTAAGGCTCTGGTCAAAAGTAGGGCACCATGTAGAGAATAGGGTGCCACTTGGGATGCAGCACAGTTTCATTATGGAGGACGAGAAAACTCGTAAAGATATGACTGGAAGAAACATCTGGCGATCATGAAACTACGTGACTGCAACAGATGTGAGGAGAGGGCTGGGGCGAGAAGGAGACTCACATTTGATCGGTTGCCAGGTCCAGTGTTGATCATAGTGTAGAGATTGTCCCCAGAGTTGTTAGAGTCTGAAAAGTGGTTCATACACAAGTCACTCTAGATTATGATGATCAATAGACTAGTGTACGTTGGGTAAATGAGAACAGACAGTCATTGAAGACTAAGGTTGACATGCATTCCTGTTCCTCCGTGAAGACTTGGTGTACCTACCAGCAGGGCTGGGCATAACGGGGGTTCCAGGGGGTCCCCCTCCACCAGAACCTCCCTTTAGAGTGGCAGGAGAACAAAGAATTATTACAATTCAACAGGAAATCACAATACCGGCAATGCATCTGTATCAGGTCAGATTCTACCTACACCAATACAATCAATTAAGAACCTTGAAAGACAATACTACAATAGTGGCTTCAAATGGGTGAAATATAAACACTGCCGTAATGGCCAGTGTGTGCGTTTGTGTGTGAGAGCTCATCAGAGAGAGTGCTTACCCCATACGCTCCAGGAGAAGGTGATGAGTAAGGCATCTGAATAAATCACAACAGAAACATTACCGCCCAGGAACAGGGAATGGGATTTATGTACTCACCTCTCAAAACATCACCATTCATCGTTTTAGCATCATCCTATCATCGTCAGTATCTATGGGGTGTGTCCCAAGTGTCCTTATTCTCCACGTAGTGCACTACTTTTGAACAGAGTCAAAAAGGCCCCTGGTCGAAAGTAGTACGCCAGAAAGGGAACATGGCGTAATTTAGGACGTAGCCTGGGATACATAATACTACAATTACATCCAGAACTGGGTAACTTGGTAATGCATTGGGCCTCCAGAGCTCTTACTGAGAGAGGACAGACACAGACCGGTGCAATCTGAGCCGATAACATCATGGTGTGTGTGTGTGTCTAAAGTGGAAATTGGACTCACAGAGTTGCCATTGTTCGGATTGGGCCATGGCCGTCCAGCACCTGGGCCCCTGCAATACAGCGAGAGAAACCCGTTAGATATCAACACACAGTGGTGATGTATAATGTATTAAGATGGAGAGGAGGCTCACATGTTCACTCCTGGCATCCCGGGGCACATAGAGTTGTGTGGTGGCCGCATCCCACCACCAAAGTTCTGCAATGACAACCAAGGGTCAGACTACCATAAACAAAACCAGAGAGGGGGGCGGGGGGGGGGGGGGGGGGGGGGGGGTTGGAAAGACATGGTTCGTGGGGAGGGTGTCTGAAGCGTAATCAACAACTTGGAATCCAAGGAGACCGACTGGAAGGGTGATGTTGCACGGGCAGTTTCAAAAACAAAATGGGCTAGTCTGAAAGACTACACGCAAACTGCTGAGAAATACTAGCTGCTCATAGATGAGTGTGTGTAACAGTACTAGTCTGACAAAAATAATAGAATTGGGGCATATCAGTAGTGTGGTCTACCTGGGGTCCTGGCCCCATAGGGCCCATGCCTCGAGGGCCACTCATTCTCTGCATCGGTCCCAAGTTAGGATGGCCTTGTGGTCGTGTGTGGTCCATGTTTTGGAGCATGGGATGGGGGCCAGGGCCACCGCCAGGAGGCTACAAGGAAGAAGAGGGGTGAACACACGTCAAATAAAAACGACGACTAGACATGTTATCAAACAGCAACTCATACTGAAGTTAGGCTCTTTTGTTAAACTGATGGTAGTACTGGTGGAGAATTATTACATTTACATTTAAGTCATTTAGCAGACGCTCTTATCCAGAGCGACTTACAAATTGGTGCATTCACCTTTTGTAAAGTGGTTGTTCCACTGGATATCATTAGTGCATCTAAATCTTTTAAGGGGGGGGGGGGGGGGGGGGGGGTTAGAAGGATTACTTTATCCATTATGGGTGCAGTAGTTTGTTTACCTGGTTGCCCATCCGGATAGGGGGACCTCGCGGGCCTCCAGCGACGCGTAGGTTCATGAAAGACTAAACCGCAATACATTTATCATTGTTTCCTTCACAACAACAACTACACTGAACAGCCATGCATTTTTCCCCCCCTCACTGATTTTTCAGACGGAGTAATACGTTTCACTTTTAATAGAACATAGCCTAGTTTATAACCTAAGCAAATACACAACACAAGAACTAGCTACACAAAATGGCGATCCTGCGTAGCTGTATCGTGTTACAAATATGCTATGAGAGTACGCAGAACGGCCATTTTGCGTAGCTAATTGCATAGGGTATAAATGAGGCTTAATGGTATAGTTTCCGATAACATTTTAAAACGAGTGTGATTATGCACTGCCGCATAAGCATCAAGCCAAATGACATAGATGGTACAGACATACATCAAGTGGGCATGGGTGGGGTGAAATGACCGTAGTCTTCCCAATATGAAAGCATATAAAGAAACAGGAGTGCCAACAGAGAGCAGTTGTGTCCCAAATTACACCCCATTTCCTAGATAGTGCACTACGTTTGACCTGGGCCCTGGTCAAATGTAGTGTACTATATCATTTGGGACATCCTGAGAGAACATCGGTACCTGGCTGTGGGGTCCCATCATAGTGTTAGGGGGAGGAGGCTGGGGATGAGGAGAGCCTTGGGGACCAGGTGGACCCTGTGGCGTCACAGAGAAAAAGTGGGAGGGAGAAAGAAGCAGAGAACGGAGGGTTACTGAGCGGAGGAGAGTGCAAGAGGGTGGTGGGCAAATGCAAAAAGCTGTGCTTAGGAAAGAGGGTTGGGTGTTTCCGTTGATCATTCTCTCCTTCAAGGCGCAGTAAGAGAGTGTGAAAAAAAGAGACGTGCAAGAGAGAAGGGTGGGGTGGGGGGGGTAGAGCGAGGCAGAGAGGATGTGTGCTAGCCAGAACAGCAGCCAGCTTGTGATCACTGGCAATTTACCCTATCTGCCAATTACCACCGAATCAATTAAGCCCTGCTTTACAGCAGCTGCCCCAAACACTGTCACTATGGAGCTAATGACTGGGTTGTCTAATTAACACCACTTGCATATTCAAATGACTGATAAAGAGTGTGTGTGTGCCTGCAGCGTTTCCCCTAGGGCGTTTTTCAGCAGCGGGGATTTACAGAACAACTGAGGTCACCTCTGGTGACTTTAAAAAGACATTCTACTCCGAAATGCATGGACATGTTGACACCATCTGAATAACTGATGCGCGCCACTGCGCTACAGGGAGCTGAGGAGAAAGCGGTGGCTGTGCGCTCGTGGCTCTCATTCGTGCCACTGCTCGCTCTGTTTGCTACAAACATAAGCCCCATTTCTACTTACCCAGAGTCAGATGAACTCATGGATACCATTTTTATGTCTCTGCATACCGTTTGAAGAAAGTTTCTAATTAGCGTTAGCGCAATAGCTAACTAGCATTAGCGCAATGACTGGAAGTATACAGGAACAGCTAGCATGCTAGTAAAAGTATTAATTTGAAATTATTCACACCTCTTTTCCACATTGTGTTGTGTTAGACTGAATTGAAAATGGATACAATTTAGATTTTTTTGGTGACTGGCCTACACACAACACAATGTCAAAGTGGAATTGTGTCCAAATTTTTACCAATTAATAATGAAAAAGCTGAACTGTCTTGAGTCAATAATTATTCAACCTCTTTGTTATTATGGCAAGCCTAAATAAGTTCAGGAGTAAATAAATGTACTTAACAAGTCACATAAGTTTGTGACGACCCTCCCACTGTCTGCCCAATTCTCTCTTTGCTCTTGTTTTCCTTAACAGGATGCCGGTGGGCAGAGCCGGGAGGGTCGTCAGCGACATGGGACACACCTGGGCCTGGGTGTGTCCTGGAATAAATAGACCTCTTCCCCATTATTGAGGAGACTCTCCATGCAGACACACTTATAGATGTTGGTTTGTTGCTGTTTTGTTTGTTCGCTTTGGCACTTTCAGCATCTCTCATTATCACATGTGTGTGCAACCACTCACACTACTGATTACACACACCATTGTTAATTGTATTTAGTTTACTTCAGTTAATAAATATATTTTGTTATTCCTTATCTCCACGTTGTCTCCCTCTTTGTTACGAACTTCGAGCCGGTTTGCGACAAGTGGGTTCTCATCCGGGATCTTGAAGGTATTGTGTTCGGGAGAAAACGTGGAGTTAATGTTGAGAACTCTAGGTGCTTTAACTTTTGTTACAGCTTTTGAGTTGTAATGTTTGGTAGGCCCAGTGTTTGCCTTTGTTTGGTAAACTTGCCACTGTGGTGGATAGTTGTGTGCTACGTTGGAGAAAGTATATCGGTTAGTTTCCAGGACCGAGGCTGGAGACTCTTGCTCTACTCGCTGTTGGGACATCGGTCTGAGGTGAGTACAAATCGGCTGTGTACCTCAGTGGGAGATTTGGGTAGGGTAGTGAAACTTGCTTCCGGGAGATATTGCCTTTCCTTTTCCCCTGTTAGACTTAGCGATGTGTTTCACTTTGGAATATGTTGGGCATGGTTATTTTGTTTATTTTTGTGTGGCATCTGGACGGCGCAGTTGTCTCGGGGGCACATCCATGGCTTGGGGGAATCTGCCAGCGTACTGGGTGGTTTATTTCCTTATCAGCGGGCTACAGTGCGTAATTACCCACCGCAAATCCGCACGAAGACTAGGGTTGAGTTACTGTAGATTATGGGGAAGCTCCATATCATCTCTATTCTGTGGTGCCCAGTGTGATTGTTATTTCTCTGGTTGTGGTCCGGTCTGGTGAGCTCAGCAGAGGGGAAGAGTGATATTTTCTTGTGACTATGGTGTCTTACGTACACGAGTTCATTCGCTTTCCGTCAGAAGAACTGTTAGAATTATGTACTAAAGAACAGCTGTTGAAGATTGCTGAACGATAAGGTTGAAATTAGTGAGATGTCAAATTCTATTAGGTTAATATTGAAGGCCAATCTGATGGAGTGTTAGTCTTGAAGTTACCACTGGGGCAGCCTCTGCTGAGGACTCGCCATCTCCCGGTAACATTACAATAGCCACGCCATCCGTTAGGCCGTGTCTTCTTTTTGAACAGCAGAAATAACTGCTTCTGTTACAGCTAGAGCATGATAGTGTAAAGTATGAAAAAGAATTGGCATTTAAACAAGATTTGAAGCGTGCTAAAATCAAGCTGCGACTAGAGCTGGTTAGGGAATATAAAGCTCTCAAGGGAGTTTGCTCTGGGAAGGTGACCCAGATTTACCTAGGGGTCGCTCCTCTTTTGGTCGTGCCCCGGACACATTTGACATGGTTGGGAACTTACGGTTGTTGCCTAAATTTAATGAGAAGGACCCTGAGACATTCTTTTCGTTGGAGCGTGTTGCTGACGCTAGGAGTTGGCCTGATTCTGACCGCACTTTAATGTTGCAGTGTCTGGACTGGTAAAGCGCAGGAAGCATTTTCAGCTCTTAGTGTAGCCGACAGTGTAAGTTATGTTAAGGTTAAAATGGCTGTTACAGATTTACGAATTGGTTCCTGAGGCTTACCACTAACGAATTAGAACTTTAAAAAAAGGGATAAACAGACTCAGGTTGCGTTTGCGCGACTTCTGTCTTCAGTTTAATCGCTGGTGTTCCGCCTCTGCAGTTATGACTTTCCAAGGGCTGTGTGATCTGATTATGCTAGAGCAATTTAAAGGACACAATCCCTGATCGTATAGCCACGTACATTAACGAAAAGTGAAGACTGTCGCTGAAGCTGCGGTTTTGGCGGACGAGCATGTTTTGACACCCAAGTATCTTTGCAGAGCCCCGTATTCGGAGTGGGGGCTTTCGGAGAGTTTTGGGCCTCTCTCACCGAGATACTCTGCTTCACGGGCAGTTTCATTCAACTAGGGTTGAGCCTGACTCCTGTGGTAAAGCTGACTTTGGTCAAGAGTGTCACTACTGTCAAGATTCAGGTCATTGGAAAAACAAATGTCCGGTTCTCAGGGCTAAGGGTAAATTCAGTACTTGCGCTTACGTTAAATCTAAGCCTACGGCATTAGAAGCGCCTGTCCCACATCAGTTCACTCCTGACACATTGTCTCAGGCGCAGGGGCATGTGAAAGTCCATATTGACCCAGACTATTTACCTTTCATTACAGATGGTTTTGGGTCTATGTTAGGAAGTAAGGACTTAGTGCCAGTGAAGATCCTGAGACACAGGTGCCTCAGTCCTTTTGTGTTGGAGTCTGTTACCCTTCTCTGCTGAGTGAGTCCGGAAGTGTTCTAATTAGGGGAATAGGTTTGAACACTCAGTTCCATTGCATAAACTGATGTTGGATTGTGGACCGGTGAGGTTGTTGTGGGGGTGCATCCTTTGTGGCCTATTGAGGGGATCAACGTTATCCTTGGGAATAACTTGGCTGGTGAGCGTGTATGGCCTGTCGTGTTTGCATATCTAGTGGCTTCTGCTAAGCCGTCATTTGTAGGGATTCCTGATGAGTGCCCAGAGTTTCCCCAGAGGTGTTCTCTGCGTGTGCAGTGATGCGTTCTATGAGCCGTGGCGACCTGGTCACTGTACCGGCTAACAAGAATGGCACAAAGAAATGTCACTACTTTCCCTGTTATCAGTACCCCGCTCTGATCTAATCAAGGAGCAAAGGGCTGACCCCACATTAAAGACTTGTGACCAAATTGTGCCTGTGGAACAGTTGGGAGATGTTGCCCATGGCTATTTTCTCCAAGAGGATGTCCTGATGAAAAAGTGGGTGTCATGGTAGTTTTCTGGGGGAGGCGATTAGTCAGGTTGTTGTACCAGTTAAGCTTCGTGAGTTGGTGTTGACAACTTCCCACAACAACATTGCTGGGCATATGGTGGTGAAGAAAACCTACAATCGCATATTAAGACATTTCTTTTGGCCTAGGTTAAAGAGGGATGTTTCTGAGTTCATCAAAACTTGTCAACTGTCAATTAATTGGTAAACCTAATCAAACTAAGCCGGTACCACTGTTTCCTATTCCTGTACTCAGCCAACCTTTTGAGTATCTGATTGACTGTTGGGCCTCTGCCCTGTTCTAAAAATGTACTAAATTGTTTCACCCCCTCCATACTGACAAAGCAAAAACCTTTTTAATTGCTACATTATATATATATATATAAACAGAAATTACATTTACAGTTGAGGTCAGAAGTTTACATACCTTAGCCAAATACATTTAAACTCAGTTTCACAATTCCTGACATTTAATCCAAGTAAAAATTCCCTGTCTTAGGTCAGTTAGGATCACCACTTTATTTTAAGAATGTGAAATGTCAAAATAAGAGGGATTTATTTCAGCTTTTATTTCTTTCATCACATTCCCAGTGGGTCAGAAGTTTACATGCACTAATTAGTATTTGGTAGCAATGCCTTTAATGCAATGTTGGCCCATTCCTCCTGACAGAGCTGGTGTAAGTCAGGTTTGTAGGCCTCCTTGCTCGCGCACGCTTTTCCAGTTCTGCCCACATTTTATATAGGATTGAGGTCAGGGCTTTGTGATGGCCACTCCAATACCTTGACTTTGTTGTCCTTAAGCCATTTTGCCACAACTTTGGAAGTATGCTTGGGGTCATTGTACATTTGGTAGACCCATTTGCAACCAAGCTTTAACTTCCTGACTGATGTCTTGAGATGTTGCTTCAATATATCCACAATTTTCCCTTTCATCTATTTTGTGAAGTGCACTAGTCACATGGAGACAATCTTTGTCCCCATGTGCAGTTGCAAACCATAGTCTGGCTTATGGCAGTTTTGGAGCAGTGGCTTCCTTGCTGAACGGCCTTAAAAAGGTTGTTGATATAGGACTCGTTTTACTGTGGATATAGATACTTTTGTACCTAAGGTCCTTTGCTGTTCTGGGATTGATTTGAACGTACTTTGGTGCGGCTGCGTGGTCCCATGGTGTTTATACTTGCGTAATATTGTTTGTACAGATGAACATGGTACCTTCAAGCTTTTGGAAGTTGCTCCCAAGGCTGAACCAGACTTGGAGGTCTACAATATTTTAAAGTCTTGGCTGATTTCTTTTGATTTTCCCTTGATGTCATGCAAAGAGGCACTGAGTTTTAAGGTAGGCCTTGAAATGCATCCACAGGTACACCTCCAATTGACTCAAATGATGTCAATTAGCCTATCAGAAGCTTCTAAACCATGACATTTTCTGGAATTTTCCAAGCTGTTTAAAGGCACAGTCAACAGTATATGTAAACTTCTGACCCATTGTGATAGTGAAATAGTCTGTAAACAATTGTTGGAAAAAATTACTTGTCATGCACATAGTTGATGTCCTACCCGACTTGCCAAAACTATAGTTTGTTAACAAGAAATTTCTAGTGGTTGAAAAACGAGTTAATGACTTCAACCTAAGTATGTAAACTTCGACTAACTGTACATAAGTATTCAGACCCTTTACTCAGTACGTTGTTGAAGCCACTTTGGCAGTGATTACAGCCTTGTGTCTTCTTGGGTATGATGCTACAACCTTGGCACACCTGTAATTGGGGAATTTCTCCCATTGTTCTCTGCAGATCCTCTCAAGCTGTCAGGTTGGATGGGGAGCATTGCTGCACAGCTATTTTCAGTTCTCTCGGGCTCAGGTCGGGCTACAGCTGGGCCACTCAAGGACATTGAGACTTGTCCCGAAACCACTTTTGCATTTTCTTTGCTGTGTGCTTAGGGTTGTTGTCCAGTTGGAAGGTGAATGTTGGACCCAGTCTGAGGTCCTGAGCGCTCTGGAGCAGGTTATCATCAAGGATGCCTCTGTACTTTGCGCCATTCATCTTCACCTTGATCCTGACTAGTCTCCCAGTCCCTGAAAAACATCCCCACAGCATGATGCTACCACCACTATGCTTCACCGTAAGGATGGTGCCAGGTTTCTTCCAGATGTGACGCTTGGCATTCAGGCCAAAGAGTTCAATCTCATTTCTCATGGTCAGAGTCCTTTAGGTGCCTTTTGGCAAACTCCAAGCGGGCTGTCATGTGCCTTTTATTGAAGAGTGGCTTCCGTCTGGCCAGTCTACCATAAAGGCCTGATTGGTGGAGTGCTGCAGAGATGGTTGTCCTTCTGGAAGGTTCTCCCATCTCCAGAGGAACTTCAGCGCTTTGTTAGTGACCATCAGGTTCTTGGTCACCTCCCTGACCAAGGCCCTTCTCCCTGACTGCGCATTTGACTGGGAGGACAGCTCTAGGAAGAGTTTGTGGTTCCAAACTTCTTCCATTTAAGAATGGAGGCCACTGTTCTTGGGGACCTTCAATGCTGCAGAAATGTGTTGGTACCCTTCCCCAGATCTGTGTCTTGGAGCTCTACAGACAATTCCTTTGACCTCATGGCTTGGTTTTGTTCTGCCATCCACTGTGGGACCTTCTAGACAGGTGTGCCTTTCCAAATCATGTCCAATCAATTTAAATGTACCACAGGTGGACTCCAATCAACTTGTAGAAACATCAAAGATGATCAATGGAAACAGGATGGACTGGAGCTCAATTTCAAGTCTCATATCAAAGAGTCTGAGAATACCTATGTAAATAAGGTATCAGTTTACTTTAAAAAAATATATACAAACCTGTTTTTGTTTTGTCATTATGGAGTACTGTGTGTAGATTGAGGACATTTTTATTTAATCCATTTTAGAATAAGGTTGTAACGTAACAAAATGTAGAAAAAAGGGAAGGGGGTCTGAATACATTCCGAATGCACAGTATATATATTTTTGGGGAGTGGCGGCAATGTTTTAGCAGTGGT
Source organism: Salvelinus namaycush (assembly GCF_016432855.1). Taxonomy (NCBI): domain Eukaryota; kingdom Metazoa; phylum Chordata; class Actinopteri; order Salmoniformes; family Salmonidae; genus Salvelinus; species Salvelinus namaycush. The sequence goes on from NC_052316.1 coordinate 8,488,880, forward strand.
GAGCGAAAATGGGGGAAATGCTGGTGTGTGTGCTTTGGCTCTCACCACACCATGCTACAAAGAATTGCTTCTCAATAAACATCTATGACTAAATTCCCATACACAACATACCTGCAAGTATATACTTAAAGGTCCAATGCAGCCATTTCTTATTATCATAATGTTCACAATATTACCTCAGGTGTGGAAATAATATATAGAAGATGCAGGAAAATCCCATTTTACTGCAATGGGCCTTTAAAGAAACAGAAGTGGATGCTTTGACTTGTGCTACAGAATAATACTGCATGGAATGTTGAAGTCAAATCCTCCACGGCTGCCAAGCGTTCATTCTCATGAGATATTGATCTACGGCAGGTGGTGCAGCACCTTTTAAAATGTCTTGAGTAAGGGCTAGGCCCAACCGCGCCTCCACGTTTCACTACAGTACACTGGAGTGGGTAGTCAGACAACAGCACTACACGGGACACGTCCCAAATGGCACCCTATAGAGTAAGTGCACTACTTTTCACCAGGGCCCATAGGGCTTGGTCAAAAGTAGGGCACTTTGTAGGGTGCCATTTGGGATGAAGACAGGCTCAGAGCAGAGACGAGACACAGCCTACAGACCAGAGCAGAAGCAGCATCATCATCATTGACACACGCAGAGCTTTAACACATCCTGATAAGCCCAGCCAAGTTCACAGGTACGAATGTGGAATGCACATCAGCAGGGCGGTAGAACAGGTGAGAGACAGAGCAGATGCCAATGTGAGGAGCAGTTGCGCAATAGTGTGTTCCATGCATGCACATACAGGCTAAATTCTTTACTTGAGAATCAGACATACAGTAAATCAACCCTATATTGACGACAAAGGAGTTCAGCAGTAATTGAAGTCAATTTTTCATGCTGGCGGAGCCCAAATTAGGATTCAGCCCATAGAGCAGTGGTCTACAACCTGAGAGACAACTTGTGGTCCACACATTCCCCCCATAACATGATAAAGATATGTTGGTCCTCAAAGGAAAGGGTTGGGATATATATACACACACAGCAAAAACGAAACAGCCCTTTTTCAGAACCCTGTCTTTCAAATATAATTCGTAAAAATCCAAATAACTTCACAGATTTATTGTAAAGGGTTTAAAGCACTTTCCATGCGTTTTCAATGAACCGTAAACAATGAATGAACATGCACCTGTGGAACGGTCGTTAAGACACTAACAACTTAGACGGTAGGCAATTGAGGTCACAGTTATGAAAACTTAGGACACTAAAAAGAAGCCTTTCTACTGACTCTGGAAAAACACCAAAAGAAAGATGCCCAGGGTCCCTGCTCATCTGCGTGAACGTGCCTTAGGAATGCTGCAAGGAGGCACGAGGACTGCAGATGGGGCCAGGGAAATAAATTACAATGTCCGTACTGTGAGATGCCTAAGACAGCGCTACAGGGAGACAGGACGGACAGCTGATCGTCCTCGCAGTGGCAGACCACGTAACAGCTGCACAGGATCGGTACATCCGATCATCACACCTGCGGGACAGGTACAGGATGGCAACAACTGCCCGAGTTACACCAGGAACGCACAATCCCTCCATCAGTGCTCAGACTGTCCGCAATAGGCTGAGAGAGGCTGGACTGAGGGCTTGTAGGCCTGTTGTAAGGCAGGTCCTCACCAGACATCACCGGCATCAACGTTCAAGTTTCCTATGGGCACAAACCCACCGTCGTTGGACAAGACAGGACTGGCAAAAAGTGTTCTTCACTGACGAGTCGCGGTTTTGTCTCACCAGGGGTGATGGTCGGATTCGCGTTTATCGTCGAAGGAATGAGCGTTACACCGAGGCCTGTATTCTGGAGCAGGATCGATTTTGAGGTGGAGGGTCCGTCATGGTCTGGGAAGGTGTCACAGCATCATCGGACTGAGCTTGTTGTCATTGCAGGCAATCTCAACACTGTGCGTTACAGGGAAGACATCTTCCTCCCTCATGTGGTACCCTTCCTACAGGCTCATCCTGACATGACCCTCCATCAGCCATACTGCTCGTTCTGTGTGTGATTTCCTGCAAGACAGGAATGTCAGTGCTCTGCCATGGCCAGCGAGGAGCCCGGATCTCAATCCCATTGAACACGTCTGGGACCTGTTGGTTCGGAGGGTGAGGGCTAGGGTCATTCCCTCCAGAAATGTCTGGGAACTTGCAGGTGCCTTGGTGGAAGAGTGGGTTGGGTAAAATCTCACAGCAAGAACTGGCAAGTCTGGTGCAGTCCATGAGGAGGAGATGCACTGTAGTACTTAATGCAGCTGGTGGCCACACCAGATACTGACTTACTTTTGACTTTGACCCCACCTTTGTTCAGGGACACATTCAATTTGTTAGTCACATGTCTGTGGAACTTGTTCAGTTTATGTATCAGGTTGTTGAATCTTAATGTCATACAAGTATTTACACATGTTATGTTTGCTGAAAATAAATGAAGTTGACAGTGAGAGGACGTTTCTTTTTTGCTGGGCACATACTTGTGTATATATTGTATGTGGACACCCCTTCAAATTAGTGAATTTGGCTATTTCAGCCACACCCGTTTCCGTCAGGTGTATAAAAATCGAGCACACAGCTATGCTATCACCATAGACCAACATTGGCGGTAGAATGTCCTTACTGAAGAACTCAGTGACTTGCATGGCACAGTCATAGGATGCCACCTTTCCAAAAAGTCAGTTAATCAAATTTCTGCCCTGCTAGAGCTGCCCCGATCAACTGCAAGAGCTGTTGTGAAGTGGAAACATATAGGAGCAACAACGGCTCAGCCACGAAGTGGTAGGCCACACAAGCTCAGAGAACGGGATTGCCGAGTGCTGAAGCGCATAAAAATCATCTGTCCTCTGTTGCAACACTCACTACAGAGTTCCAAACTTCCTCTGGAAGCAACGTCTGCACAATAAGTTTGTCGGGAGCTTAATGAAAATGGGTTTCCATGGCCGAGCAGCCACACCATGCACAATATCAAGCGTCGGCTGGAGTGGTGTAAAGCTCGCCGCAATTGGAGCAGTGGAAACGCGTTCTCTGGAGTGCTGAATCACGTGTCACCATCTGGCAGTCCGACGGATGAATCTGGGTTAGACAAATGCCAGGAGAACGCCACCTGCCCCAATGCATAGTGCCAACTGTAAAGTTTGGTGGAGGAGGAATAATGGTATGGGGCTGTTTTTCATGTTTCAGGCTAGGCCCCTCAGTTCCAGTGAAGGGAAATGTTAAAGCTACAGCATACAATGGCATTATAGATGATTCTGTGCTTCCAAATGTGTGGCAACAGTTTGGAGAAGGCCATTTTCTGTTTCAGCCAGCTAATCTTTATAGTTTAAATTTAGCCAACTAGAATCTATTTGCTAGCTAGCAAGGTAGAACTGTTGAATTATTATAAACACACCCTTCTGCAGTGGTGTAAAGTACTTATGTAAAAAATAGTCGTTTTGACAACTTAAATCACTACATTCCTAAAGAAAAGGTACTTTTTACTTCATATATTTATCCAGACACCCAAAAGTACTCGCTACATTTAGAATGCTTAGTATGACAGAACATTTTTCCATTCACACACACACTTAAGATAACATCCCTGGTCATCCCTACTGCCTCTGATCTGGCGGCGGAGTCACTAAAACACAAATGCTTAGATTGTAAATTGTCTGAGTGTTGGAGTGTACCCCTGGCTATCCGTAAAGAGAATTTAAAAAAACATTAACATTGTGCCATTTGGTTTGCTTAATATAAGCATTTAGAAATTATTTATACTTTTGATACTTAAGTTTATTTCACAGATACTTTTACTGGGTGACTCACTTTGAGTAATTTTCTATTAAGGTATTTTTACTTTTACTCAAGTACTTTTTCCACCACTGCCCTTCTGTCAGTCTCCAACTGTTTGAACATAATTCTAGCCTGTCCACTTATGTCGAAATCAAGTGGCCTAACTTATTTCTCAGAATGATAACAAGTAGTCAATTAACTATATACAGTGCATTCGGGAAAGTATTCAAAGCCCTTGACTGTTTCCACATTTTGTTAGGTTAAAGCCGTATTCTATTCTAAAAATGTATAACATTTTTCCCCCTTATCCACACACACAATACCCCATAATGACAAAGCAAAAACAGGTTGTTAGAAATGTTAGTAAAAATAGAAAACAGAAATCACATTTACATAAGTATTCAGACCTTTTACTCAGTACTAAGTAAACCTTAGGCAGCAATTGGCCTTGAGTCTTCTTGGGTATGACGCTATATGCTTGGCACACCTGTATTTGGAGAGTTTCTTCCATTCTTCTCCGCAGATCCTCTCAAGCTGTTAGGTTGGATGTGGAGCGTCGCTGCTTAGCTATTTTCAGGTCTCTCCAGAGATGTTCGATCGGGTTCAAGTCCGGGCTCTGGCTGGGCCACTCAAGGACATCGAGACTTGTCCCGAAGCCACTGCTGCATTGTCTTGGATGTGTGCTTAGGGTCATTGTCCTGTTGGAAGGTGAACCTTCGCCCTAGTATGAAGTTCTGAGCGCTCTAGAGCAGGTTTTTAAATCAAGGATCTGTGTACTTTACGCCGTTCAACTTTACCTCGATCCTGACTAGCCTACCAGTCCCTGCCGTTGAAATACATCCCCACAGCATGATGCTGCCACACACATGCGTCACCATAGGGATAGTGCCAGGTTCTCCAGATGTGACGCTTGGCATTCAGGCCAAAGAGTTCTATCTTGGTTTCATCAGACCACAGAATCTTGTTTATCATGGTCAGTCCTTTAGGTGCCTTTAAGCAAACTCCAAGCAGGCTGTCATCTGCCTTTTACTGAGGAGTGGCTTCAGTCTAGCCACTACCATAAAGGCCTGATTGGTAGACTGCCGCAGAGATGTTTGTCCTTCTGGAAAGTTCTCCCATCTCCACACAGGAACTCTGGAGCTCTGTCAGTGACCTTCAGGTTCTTGGTCACCTCCCTGACCAAGGCTCTTCTCCCCGATTGCTCAGTTCTAGGAAGAGTCTTGGTGGTTCCAAACTTATTCCATTTAAGAATGATGGAGGCTACTGTGTTCTTGGGGACCTTCAATGCTGCAGACATTCTTTGGTACCCTTCCCCACATCTGTGCCTCGAGACAGTCCTGTCTCGGAGCTCTACAGATAATTCATTCGACCTCATGGCTTGGTTTTTGCTCTGACATGCACTGTCAACTGTAGGACCTTATATAGACAGGTGTGCCTTTCCAAATCAATTGAATTTACCACAGGTGGACTCCAATCAAGTTGTAGAAACATCAAGGATGATCAATGGAAAGAGATGCACCAGAGCTCAATTTCGAGTCTCATAGCAAAGGTTCTGAATACTTATGTAAACAAGGTATTTCTGCTTTTTATACATTTGCATTCTAAAAAAAACTGTTTTCACTGTCATTGTGGGTTATTGTGTATATTGTTGATGATTTTTTATTTCATCCATTTTAGACGTAACGTAACAAAATGTGGAAAAAGGGAAGGGGTCCGAATACTTTCCGAAATCACGGTAATTGTGTTTTATGCTTAATGGCACATTTATAAAAACAGACTAGACAGCTAGTATAACAGTCTGTTTAAAATGCTGCTAGCATTACATGTTACGATATTCTGGAAAATGAATGCTCAGTTTCAATGTTCATCGAAAGTCCGTTTTAGTAGTCAGCTCACAATTTGAGGAGTTGACATAAAAAGGGTATCATTAGAAAGGCTAACCTTTATTACAATGAAATAATGTCTCACCGTGTTCCAGTGTCCATATGATCTATTCTGTTGGACCAAATAGCAAGTTGAAACCATTTGTCAGAGTACAAAGTGATCTCTCGTCTTCGCGGTGAATTGCAGGGGTAGGGGCTTGGTGTGTGTGTGTAAATGAGAAGGTGCACACAGCCTACAGTCACTGCACACAGCACAGAAGGAGCGAAGGAGACAAGACTAAAAAGACAACGAGAACAATTGGACAAACGCTAAAAAAATGGGGAAACCCCCCAAAAACAACACACTTGATGCACAAAAACGTAGATATCACCCAGCCCTAAAACCACTGCCATAGAGTGTAGATGGAGGTGTGTGAGAGAGTAGGAGGAGACTGACCTGGAAGAATCCGGGGGGCATGGGTCCACTGGGCATCCCCTCTCCAGGGGGCATCCCCCCCATCACTGGACTGGGGGCTGCAGCCGCACTCTGTAAAGATAAGACAACACAGAGGGGGGTTAGGGGGGTTAGAACTGAGATAAGGATATTTGGTAGTCACTATTGGAGTTTAATACCAGAGTTTCAGCATGAAATATCCTTTATATTTTTTCAGATAGGAAAATAAACTATGTCAAGGTCTTTGTTGCAAATGTTTTTGCGCCAAACTGGTGGCAGTTTTGAAAAAGTCAATAGTTGGAAGTGTTGCAGAGTTAATTGAAATTGTCATTGTTTCTCAGATGCTTTTTTCATTAATTAGGCAAATTCTCGACCCATATGGTTTATCCACTAAACTCAGACAATATGGACACAAATAAAATATTTTATTTCTTAAAAGCTATTCAAGTATAAATCACCTAAATTACCATAGATTGATGGTTACTTTGGTAAATTACCACTAGCGTTGCAACCAGTCTGGTATATTGATCGTTCAAGTTTATCATTGACTGGTTGGCTCTATGAGCTCTTTAAAGTTTAGAAAACCGGTCAACGTGTGTTATTATGCAAAATGCCAGAAGTCAAACCTTTAAAACAATTTGCATAGACAGAATGGTAAACATGATTTCTTAGTCCAAGACTAGGCTTAATCTGTGTCCATGAAACGGGCCCTTATAAGTATCACACACACCAGACAGAACAAGCCTCTCAAGTTTGACCGGGGTGGAATCTAACTGCACAGCCAAACGTGCTGATCCAGCAAGTACCCAGTAGATTTGATAAGAATCTGTGGGATTCATTCCAAAGTGCTCATATACAGCAAGGTCTCACTGCTAGGCCATTTCCTGTCCCAACCACAGCCATAATTCACTAATGTGCCATTTGCTTTGGTCGCACACTTGTAATTGACTTTTTTTTGTAGGAGCATTTCAGCAGAGGCTAATGCCTACATTGCACACTTGTATTAGCATCTGGTATCAAAGGCTAGTTATGACAGGTGGTTTGTGAGAGCATGGAGTAGTCACAAGTAGGGTAACAGGATATAAAGTACCGCCACCAAAAACGCACATCTTGAGAAAATGAAGTCACATCCAGGCACACACACCTTACCATCGCCCTCTCACCTCCCTGCACTCTCTTAAGTGCTCAACCTCCACAGACAACATAAGTGGATATAACCGAACACACTCGCAGTCCCTGGTATATCGACTGACTGCACCCCTTCCTAATTATATCTGAGCCGGGTCCTGCAGGTCCACTGTGAAATACCACAGTAGGGGGAGAAGTGAGGCCAGAAGGACCCATCCAGCCCAGCTGTACCTGGAACACTGACAGAGTTAGCTACATTCAGGAGGCATCCGTCAACCCTATGACACCTGGGGGTGGGCTGTGTCACAAAGTAGGACCAATGACAACCAGTCGACTTGCTTGAATGTTCAGAAATAACTTCACATTTCTAAGAAGATATTGTTAAAAATGGGACTATATTGAAATGTAGATTTGTTATATGACCCAGAAACAATGTATTTGTTTATCTAAGTTAGCTGGCTAACATGATCCTGCTTTGTAGGATCACTGGGTCGTAAGCTATTCACTGGGAACCAAACGGAAGAAAATTGACTAAAAACGGAATGGAGAGACTAACCTAAAAGGTAATGGGTAATGCTGGGTTTGGTTGCAAAAGGTTTTGCAACAGAGTACCCTAATGAGTACAACCCTGCCTTGAGCCTACAGGAGGCAGACCTGCCAACCCTGTCCAACTTTTGAGTACCAGACACGCGCGGCAAATTGGCGCTTCAACTCGCACGCATGGTATGCGCCGAGTTGGGGTCCCCCCCCCCTCCCATGCTCACGGGCTGTCTGTTAGTCTGATCGCAACTACAGAATTGTACCAAATGAAGTCTATAAAAAGGTTGGAATACTTTCTTGAAAGCATTCCATTTACACATATGGTCAAAGTCACTAACAAGATCTATTTAGAACACACAAAAGGGCCTTTATTCTTGGAGTTATTTTATTAAACAAGTTATTTGTTTAGGTACAAAATGTACAAAGGTCTTAGCCACGATAAAAAAAACAATTACTCTGATATGGAAACAAATGTTTGAAGCAGATCATCAAATAAATATGTTATCCATAATCAAAACGAAAAAGCTATGATAGGAAACAGTGGGTTAGATCCAATCTTCTGGAGACCTTCAAAATGTAGACAGATTTGCCTGGTAGCTAGCAGATTTAGCATTTTAGAGCCCACTGAATGTCCAGCTTATGTTCGCTAACGTTAGCTTGAAACAATTAGTGTTTACCTTCCCACAACACACAGAGTCAAAAAGGGATTGGTCCTTGTGTTGACGTACAGCTGACAGTCTGCAAACTCAGCATCACAACAAACAGGAGGGGCAGACACGGCGATTAATTATGTATTAATGTCCGTTAACAAACTCCGTACATGTCTGTGTGTTGCAGCTCGAGAATCAGGATGTTAGATTTACTCCATTCATGATTCATTTTTTTAAATTAAAATGTTTAAAAAAAATACAGGCCCTATTAATTTCTGCATATTTTTAACTCGGATCTCGTACCTTCGAACGTGGACAGAGAATAGGTTTATAGATAAAATGTCTCTGGGAGACTAGTATGGTTGTCATAGAATAGTGTGATCATCAAATCAAATGTATTTATATAGCCCCTCTTAGATCAGCTAATATCTCAAAGTGCTGTACAGAAACCCAGCCTAAAACCCCAAACAGCAAGCAATGGTGGCTAGGAAAAACTCCCTAGAAAGGCCAAAACCCTAGGAAGAAACCGAGAGGAACCAGGCTATGAGGGGTGCCAAGTCCTCTTCTGGCTGTGCCGGGTGGAGATTATAAACAGAACATGGCCCAAGATGTTCAAATGTTCATAAATGACCAGCATGGTCAAATAATAAGCACTGCTATGCATGAAATGGATGTCAGGTAGCTGTGGAGGGATATTAGAGCGTTGACACTTCATGGACTATGGGGATGTTAGTGTTACACCTAAGAATGATCTGTTACTTCAAAATGGTAACAATCATATTTATGTTCTAAAACAAGTCTACATTGCTCTTGTACCTTAACACATGAACTGTAAGCTCTCAAATGCACTAGTGTGCATGGAAAGTCTCCAGGAATGTTCCTTCTGATACTTATCTTCTGGTACTAGAGCCCACTGCGGTGCATATTCAACTGTAGCTCTGCATCCCCCACCAAATACCCTCTGGGCCCCTTGTGAAAAGTAGTGCACTCTAAAAGGGAATAGGGTGCCATTTGGGATGAACCCACTGTTCTGCTGCGGGAGGAGGGCCAAGACTCCCAGATGCTTTGGTACAGGAGGGGGCAGATGTCAGACTCCGCTGCCTGGGGGGCAGCTGAGTGGGGTGGTGCGGGGGCCCATCTCTAAACCTCCCCTAGGGGGGGGGCTTCTTTTTGACAGACTAGACCCACCCCCCTGGTTGTGTGTGTGTGTTGTAGGTCACAGCAGCTGTTGTCTCTGTACAAAGACAGCCAGAGAAAGTGGGGGAGCGAGGACAAATAAAATAGGAAAGTGGTTGACTAAGGTAGCTCTGAGAAGGTAGAGACAGAAAGGGACAAGGGGGATGCAGCACAGCTCGGAGAAAAGGGGACGGGCCAGAGAGACCACACTAAACTAACTGTCCATGACCTAACCTGGGCCGTATGTATCAAGCGTCTTGGAGTGTCAGTTGTCTTTTACGTCACAATGAATAAAACGTCACGGACAGTGATATCTCTAAGACGCTTGATACATACGGCCCCTGGACTGCTTTACCATCTCACTTCATCCACCTGAACCAAGCTATAAAAAGGAAGCCTGGGCCTAAGCTAGTCGATCTTCAACCATCCACCAACTCCATAAAAATTGCTTTGTTGTTTTCATAGCAGTCTCCTCCTTGTCCCTGATGGTGAAAGGTCTGGCAGTAGGACCCAGAGAAGAGAACTCAGGCTCTCTACCACTCCCCATCCCCCCCCTTTCACATATTCTCTCTGCTCCTCCCTTGGTTGCCAGGCATATGCCACAGTGGCCACTCCCCTTTTCTAGTCTGTCCCTCAGCTCCCTGACAGCCATCAATCAGCTGCTGACACCATGGCGACGGAGCCCCGGGGGAGCATCCATCCGACCAGGCGTGAATACGCCAGGGAGGAAGGGCCCTGCGCTTTACGAGCCGCGATGCATCACTGCTTTCCTGCTAGCAGCCCAGCCAGCCACCTCCCCCCACCTAAAGAGACAAAGACAGCACTGGGACTACTGGCCATGGAGGGAGAAAGATAGAGAACGAAAGACAAACCCTAGGCCTACTGTACGCAAACAGAGAGCAGAGAAAGAGAAAGTCTGGGCCCACGCAAACAAAGAGAGAGCACTGGACTCACATACATGTATTAGCCTAAGATGAACACAGAAAGAACCAACATCGATTCACAGAGATCCCATCTCCAAATGGGATCCCCGTTTGATGAACAGGACCTTTATTTGAATCTAGGTTTCTCTGTAGACAATTACAAATGATCTATAAAACAGAGGGTGGATAGGGCCCTGTATCAGTTTGACCAGATAGATCACCTGTTAAATGGTTATAACGAGGTTTGACCGTGTAGACAAATCAAAATGACCTTCGGAGATATGCTAAGTTGCAGTCAAAACAGCTCATAAAAGTCAGTCAGTGGTATGAATACTTAGTAAAACTCTAATACAGATACCAGTTACCCTCAAATGTACACAGTGCTGTATTGGTGTGTTTTTTTTTACTGAAAATGTGATATACAGTGAGCTGCAGAAGTATTGGGACAGTGACACATTTGGTTTGGCTCTGTACTCCAGCACTTTGGAATTTAAATGATACAATGACTAGGAGGTTGTCATCTTTAATTTGAGGGTATTTTCATCCATATCGGGTGAACTGTTTAGAAATTACAGCACTTTTTGTATTAATATATTAGGTTAGCATGTCTTAGGGGTATGATATTTGTGCATCTAACTTTCTCACTCATTATCCATAATCATGCTAGCATCCACATTAATGTAGAAATGTTTAGAAAAACATTTACCATTAGTTTCTATTGGGCACAAAAAGAAATCTGAAACCAAACGTAGTCATGGCGTGCTATAAATATGAGACCAAATACTTATGTTTATTAAAAAGTTAAGAGAATTTGTCCTAATACTTTTGGTCCACTAAAATGGGATTACAGCACTTTCTAAATACATGTTCCCCCCCCATTTTAGGGGACCAAAAGTAGGACAAATCCACTTATGTTTATTAAAAAGTTAAGTTAATGGCCCCCATATTCATAGCACGCAATGACTACGTTTGGTGTTTTCAGTTGTTGCCCTGTCCCTTTCTCTGCGATTATTAGTCTAGTGGAATCCAGAAAGAACAAGACCTTGTCCTCAAACATTTACATCAGAAGGTGCAATGTTATGGGCAAAGCAACCAAACATCCACAAATTAAATATTTTTCTTGATCAAATAACATGGAAACAACCACTTATTGTGCAGTATTAAATTGACCATCCATACAAACCAGTTAATGTAAATCACTGTATTGTACATAGGCTAGTCATCTAGGGTTGGTACCTTTAGACTTTGCATCACCATGAAGAAAAAGTGATTGAGACATCAAGGGGTTTGTGATGATTTGATATGTGGCTCAGTTGGTACAGTAGAGCTTAGCGCTCACAACGCTAGGGTTGAGGGTTCAAATCCCACAGGGGACCAGTATACACTCACTAGTGTAAGTTGCCCTGGATCAAAGCATATGCTAAAATGCCAACGGAATGAATATACCATTTCAGGTTACACAAAAATAAGTTGCATTTGCAAAGTATTTCAGGAAATTGGAAAACATAACAAGCAAGTATTTTTTATGCTCCACAAGTATTATCAGATTCACTGTTTTGTACAGATAATTATCAGACTCAAGTTACAAATGCTGGTTAAACACTCAAATACAAATATACAGAACAAAAATATAAAACGCAACATGTAAAGTGTTGGCTCCATGTTTCATGAGCTGAAATAAAGATCCCAGAAATGTTCCATACACACAAAAAGCTTATGTCTCTCAACTTTTGTGCACAAATTTGTTTACATCCCTGTTCGTGAGCATTTCTCCTTTGCCAAGATAATCCATCCAACTGACAGGTGTGGCATATCAAGAAACTGATTAAATAGCATGATCATTACGCAGGTGCACCTTATACTGGGGACAATAAAAGGCCACTTAAATGTGCAGTTGTCACACTTCAATATCACAGATGTCTCAAACTGAGGGCGCGTGGAATTGGCATGCTGACTGCTGGAATGTCCACCAGAGATGTTGACAGATAATTGAATATGAATCTCTACCATAAGACGCCTTCAATGTCATTTTAGAGAATTCGGCAGCATGTCCAACCGGCCTCACAACCGCAGACCACGTGTAACAATGTCAGCCCAGGACCTCCACATCCGGCTACTTCACCTGCAGAATCGTCTGACGGGGTGCTGAGGAGTATTTCTGTCTACAATAAAGCCCTTCTGTGGGGAAAACTCATTCTGATTGGCTGGGCCTGGCTCCCTAGTGGGCCTGGGGCCCTAGTGGGTGGGCCTATGCCCTCCCAGGCTGAACCATGGCTATGCTCTTGCCCAGTAATGTTAAATCCATAGATTAGTGCCTAATTAATGTCAATTGACTTATTCCTTATATGAACTGTAACTCCGTAAAATAGTTGCCTGTTGTGTTTATATGTTTCTTCAGTATACATTTAGTTTAAACGTTCACACAAAAGTAGCGCACTGGGCCTTCACTAGTCCTATATTAGCGGACTGATGTAGATGTCTCCAGCGCCGGCTTGGTAAAAGCACGGGCTAGTAATAGTTCACTTCCTGCCAAATTTCTTATACCAGTAATTTCTTTTCAAATCAGTAAAGGGAAGTGAACAAGTGCACACTTTGGGAGGAAGAGGAGATAATTGGGATGTAGCCATGGTTATTTGGATGCTTCCAATGGGGTTTCTGACTGCCTGTCCTGGGGCAGACTGACCTGACCAGCAGTAGTACGAGATAGGAATGAAGGAAGACTAAAGCCATTTCCCCAAATGCTGTGTTCTGAACATGTAAAGACCGTATGCAAATTGTCAATATGCAAGAGCAGAGTTTAGTGATAGGCCACAAGCACTGTGCATCCATTTTGGGAAAAATTATCTATTTGAACAGAAGAATCTTTAAAAAGTAACAGGCTCCGTAAATGACAGTTCCAATGGAGTACTACTATCCTGTTAGCTCAGGAAAAAAGCCCAATGTAGCTCAAGATGGAGATGGGTTCATCTAGAGTTTAAAATAACAACTCTTGGCCCCTGCCATCCTCAAGATAGTTGAGAATCTGAACCCATCTCTGCTCTTGAACATTGTGCAACAGTGACTGGCCACAACAAAGGGAGAGCTGGATCGTGTTCATTAGTACACACTTCGCAATGTTAAAGAAAAATAAGCATTTATTATTGGAAACATCTATAAGCAGAAGTGTAAGGTAACATGAGGTAACTAGCCCCCCTAAAAACAATGTCCAGTTGCTGACACAAAAAAGCAAAGGGAAATAAGTGGCTACAGTTTACACTTTAGTTATTCAATTAAATGTTTTTAGAAAAGGGGCATTTTTCCCCAATCACCGGAGTAACTGCCCCCCCACCCACAAAAATGTGTTATGGTTTTATTATGATTTTTTTTTGTAATACTCTTAAAAGCTCAAGGTACTTAATTTTTTATTAAATAAATAAAATATTGAAACAAAATGTCATGGCACATGTCCCAATTAATATCCACACTATGAGGTTGATGCAAGATCCCTACTTACATTTTCACACCAAAACATATATATTTTTAGATACTTTAAGATGAGCAATAGTGGCAGCAATGGAATGTGTGGGGGGATGTGACAAAGTAGTTTGTGAAAATTACAGGGGGGGGGGTCCATTTAAATTAAGAGTAGAAACAAACAGTCAGAAGAACATCTCTCCATTGCCACTACACATGGCATCAAAACTGTATGAGGTGGAACAAGGAAGATAGGTCTACATCAACAACAAAAAAGGTACTGATGGAAAATTAAAAAAAATTGCGTAAGCTGGGCTGAGGCCCATCTGGGTGCAATCTCATTCTACATTTGAAAATGTAGTAGGTGCAAATGAAACCAGGGTCCGTATTTATAGAGGGTCTCAGAGTAGGAGTGCTGATCTAAGATCAGTTTCCACTTTTAGATCATCTTCAAAACAATTATATGTACAGGAGGGGACCTGATCCTAGATCAACACTCCTACTCTGAGACCCTTTATAAATACTGCCCCAGGCTCTTCAGCAGAACCCCAGCAACATGTGCAGCAGCAAGTCTCATGAGGAGCAGAACTCACATAATCATGGAAGGCTTTCGCTTCACTGGAGTGGTCACATGTCTCTCTTCTCTCTGGTGCGGCACAATACAGGTCCCAAAATACACTGTGGACAAGACACACAAGTCATAAAGCAATAGAATACTGTACACGGTAGAACTTGGTGCATTGTTAACAGTGACATAAGTAACACTTACCACCACCAAGAGTGTAGGAACCCAGGGGGTTCCCCAAGTGTGATGTTCTTTTCCCATCTTATCTGGAAAGTAGAGAATAATTTATTTTTTTAACGTACATGAACAATAAGGCCTACTTATTTTTTTAAATAATGGCTTCATATGGAAATGTGTTTGTTAGTATGCTACCGTGTTTGGTAGTACGATACTCACCTCTGATAAAAAGGTCTGTGCGGACTTCTGTGCTCCTATGTGTAACAAATATTCATAGACGTATAAAGCTAACCTGTGAACACATTTTAAAAAAACAGTTTGAACAATACAACAACAAAAAGTGTTAGAACCACACAGTTTAGCCAACTCTAAACTAACCTACTTTGACTCTATTAGGACTAATGAGTGTCACTAATAAACTAATATTTCTTGCACTTTGGGGTACATGATCGACAGACATTCATTCTTCAGTAGTTTGCATGGACCGCCGAATCCAAAAGGCCTTTCTGACAATGGCTTTTCAAACACTTCAAATCGGAAACACTAATCAAGAAAACGCGTTATTATAAATAAAAGAGATTGCGTGTTGGAGACTGCCCTCATAGCCGCGAACTGAAACAAAGTAACGTTAGCAACCGAAGCACTGGTGGAAGCAAAAGTGTATCAATTAATGCAACAGAAACGACGTAAAACCAAATTGGACAGTACAATTTTTTTACGCTCATTTCACGTTTTCCGTAAAAAAAAAATACAAAGATAGTTAGACGCTGAATTGCAAATACAAACACCAATTTACGTTCAGTAATGAGGCCCAGGAATAATATAAAGCCGAAGGCAGGGCAAGGAAGGAATGGCGAGCAGACAAGGCGGTTCATTCAATTCCATCCTCGAATGAGGAAATTCGCTCCTTTAATTCAGCTGTCCAACAAACCACACACCCGAGGGGGGAAACAATTTGCATTAGGTAAGACATAGGTTTTAAAACTTACTTTTCCCGTGCTTGGCCATCCGACGGTACAGCGGACACTTTGCCTTTAGGGAACATGGTTTTCTGAGGGAGGAGGACGCCCGTCTTCTCTTTCTGTATTTTCGCTATTTCATCTGTCAGACCATCAGTCAGCCTCGGCCGCGACCCTCTCACACTCCAACCGCACTTCTCAACCGAGCCTGGTCAATGGGAAGAGATGGGGCTAAATTGACTGGCGATTATTTTTCACCAATGAGCGTACAGTACTTCCATCTAGTCCTGCCCTAAAGTTATGTCATGCCTTTTGTTGCCAATTGGAGGTGGTTGTTACAGTAGGCAATCTACTTTACATATCCCAACGTTTATTGTCATGCAATGTTAGAATAAAAGGCAAGCTATCTTCAACATTGAGAGGTATCATCTCTAGACGATTATTTCAGCATTTCAACAAATCATTACATACCAGCACACTCCAGTTTCAGCCCTCTCTATGATGACTTATTAAATTGTCAGTTATTATTAGAGCCTTATCCATAGTATACCTTATCCATAGGACATAAGCAAATAAAACACATTTTATGTATTTTTACCCATATCCTGTTCCATTTCCATGGTTAAAATAGCTTTTGTGAAATACAAAGGTTTTAGTCCCTTAATTTAATAGATAGGCTATTAAATTGTGTGTTTTTATCATAGGCCTAGGCTACCACCTGTTTCCATCTAGTCTAATATGTATAATTGACCATTCAAGAGACTAGGCTAGATCTGAACTGAAGTAACAGCATCTTCCCCTTTAAGGACACTCAAAGTAAAAAGAGACATCTTATTGGTTGTTGATATGGAATCAGTTCACGGGTTCCTTAAAACCGCTGACTGTTCTACACGCTCTTTCACGCGTCTGTCTATCACAATTGTTGCAATTAGAATGTCCTGTTATCACATTTCTACCGTTTGTATTGTCATTAGCCTTCTGCTATTGGGAATTTTGAAAATTATAGCCTACTGTAGGCTCACATGTAGTTGATCATTTTCCCAAAATGATTTAAGAATGTATTAATGTCTTCTCATTTTGTTTAAATCCGATTTGACTCAAACTAGGTCGCTGAAATACATTTTTCAGTTGTACATACATTTATCATCATACCTGGCGTTATGTAAATCAAATAGGCCTACAGTAGCCTTCAGATATGATAATGAATTTCAACTAAGCAGTCGATGTTCCACTATGAGAACCCACAGGATTCTGTCTAACTGGTCACAGATGGTTTATAGGGGGAACTTGAAACCGACAGTAGACTATTACTCATAGGGGTAAAATGTGACAGGACAAACCTGCCATAGTGCGGCGCTCGTTTCACTCTGCAATGAAGAACATGGCTTTAGGCCTACAGTAAATATGACCTATAAAACAATGTAACCTGTAACCTATAACCTTATAACAACTATAGACTATTTAAGCAATAAGGCACGAGGGGGTGTGGTATATGGCCAATATAGCACAGCTAAGGGCTGTTCTGATATCTATTAAAGGCAAATAACTCAAATAACAAAAATTAATTTACTATCTGTGTAAATAAAGTGATATATCCACGTTTCCATTTTTATTTTTTTGATGTATAGGGCCTACTTTCCTCCCAAACAGACTAAACAAATAAAAAAGCATGATTTGTGTGTGCCTATGCTACCACAGCCTCGGTCAAGAGGTCTGAACCCCTATGGCACAGTTAATAGTTCAGTACAGGGTCATTGGATCTGGATTAACTGGTGTGCCTGACTAACTGGTGTCTGTATGTAGCCTTGCTACTTTTATAGCCTCGCTACTGTATATAGCCTGTCTTTTCACTGTTGATTTATTTCTTTACTTACCTATTGTTCACCTAACACCTTTTTTGCACTATTGGTTAGAGCCTGTAAGTAAGCATTTCACTGTAAGGTCTACTACACCTGTTGTATTCGGCGCACGTGACAAATACACTTTGATTTGAAGCCCCATTTTTGGTTGTTTTCTCTCAATCGCTACATTGTTGTTAGTAGGCCAGCAACCGAAAGGTCGCTGGTTTGAATCACCGAGACGACTTTGTGAAAAAACAGTCGATGTTCCCTTGAGCAAGGCACTTAACCCTAATTGCTCCTGTAAAATCGCTCTGGATGAGAGCATCTGCTAAATAGCTGAAATGTACATTTAAATAGGGCCTAGGCCTAAGGCTTTTGATGGAAGTGTCCCCTGTTCACATTGGGGTTTGTATATGGAACACTTCAGGAGAGTGGATTGTTGTTACCTCCCTTGTACACTGCCAATAGGTCTGGACCTATGGCACGTGTATGTATGTGTGTCTTTCGGAGGGGTTGGGTTAAAAGCGGAAGTCAAATTTCGGTTGGACCTTGTGTGCAATCAGTGGCGGATTTAGGTATAGGCGACATGGGCAGCCGCCCAGGGCGGCATCTTGCCGGGGGAAGCACAGGGCACCCGCACAAAAAAAATCGGAATGTTGACATTTGGCGATCGGTTTTCTATCGCTCATTTGCACGTCACGTCAATGATATCATGTCACTGTGTGGGACTGTGGGTCAATTAACCTTGTCGGAGTGGGCGCCCTGATTCTAGTGTGAGCTAGGCAAGCTACTGCCTGGGAAGGTCTCCCACTCAGAAGTACTAGATGCAGAGGGGGGCGGGGGTAGGTTGACCTCCGGTCTCCCCACTGGAAGCCCGAGGTAGGGGGAGCAGGGGAATCTATCAAATAGCGCATCTCTAACTTTTACAGTACTAATGCAACTAGGAAAATCAGTCACACTACGAAATGCTACCAAATAAACCACAATTCATTCATAATACTGTGAATATATAGTTTCACAGACATATTGTTGCAATTTTTCTGGTTTGTGCGAAATAGTTAAGAATAATATAAAACCAGTCTACACACCACCAAGGTGAATTGGTTTAGTCTTGACTCTTGGTTGACAGTGTTGGGGGATGGGTAATGTAGTCTTGACTCTTGGTTGACAGTGTTGGGGGATGAGTAATGTATTGATGCTCAAGTGCCAAATCAACACAAATTTGCCAAATCAACACAAATTTGTTTATATTTGTCTTTATTACTTATTTTTAGATAATTATTAGTATAATTTTTGTATATATATTTTTTTATATATGTGTTTTAAATGTTATGATTATTTGTGTTGTTCCAAATGTCTGAATAAAAATTACAGTTAGTGCAGAATGGTGCTTTTTTGGGGGGGGCAGGGGGCGCTGAAGAGGGGAGGTGAGCCATGCAAGCTAGAACCGCCGCTATGTGCCGCCAATAAAGTGATATTGATCTTAAAATTCCACCTTAAAAAGTTTAAATTAAATTGGTCACGCAACTCTAACAACAGGAGGTGTGTGGTCTGTTTAGTGGCGACACCACACTGTTACGTCCGAGGAATGGGCAGAGAGGGGGTGGTGTTTGTTGTGCGGACTTTTCTCGGTGAGACTGCCTCTACGTACGTTTTGTTGTGCACATTCATTCAAGCAAATGTGACCGGGTCGTCTGCATATCATTTCAGTTTGGGTAAGTACTTTTTTGTGTCTTGGGAAAGTATGTAAAACGTTTAATAAGCGATTGCCTAATCTTTGTTTTTAGTCTGCTCTGTCAAATTACTCTGCAGACAGACTTGAGACTTTGTGTTGTGTGGATATATACCTATAGTTTTCTACTCCCTCGGTAGTTTCACCACGCTAATAGCCTATAGCCTATCTCATGAGTGTGGGATGATAACCGGATAATCGAATAACGGGATTGATAACGGGACCAATCCAGTTATTGGAGGTCACTGCTACTGCTCCGCTATGTCGCCATGTCCGGTGAGCACGAGACAGGAAACCATTCCATGAGAGCTGGAACAGACAGTTGATAACTTTATGCCAAATGGCCCTATGACGATTCTATCCTTCTCAGCCGTGATGGATGCATAGTCTTTAAATTGACTGTGTTTTAACCAGATAATGTGTCGAACATAAATACTGCTTTTCTTTGGAACTAATGTGTGGAATAGATTCCAATCCAAAACGATATTATACAGTATTTCTCACCATTCTTCGAGGAAGAAATAATGGTTTTAAACATATGTCAGAGGACAAACTGAGCTGCAGATTACTCCCCAGTAAAGCATCTTGTTTTGTGAAGCACAATAACTTTTGTTGGCGCAGTGGTCCAAAATTACTGCGCTGCTTGAGCGAATTGAACTGTAAAAAACAGCAATAAATTATTTATTTAGTTATTTGTTTCATTGAGAAATGTGACTCCTTCAGAAGTTATTTTTGAAATTTCGACGAGACCCATTGTATAAACACAGCAGTTTAGGGTGGGAATTGCCTCTTGTTCACCTCGAGCATTGTTTTAGACAGATCAAAGCCAAATCCTGCTGAGAGCCAAATTGTTTTCAGACAGGAAAAAAACTGTTTTGTTCTGTTTTCCTCATACCTAGTCATGATAGATTAGGATTTCCACGAATGGGGTGCTATTAAGACCTTTGCATAATGAAATAATATATTCAAAGAGCTTGATACAACTACAATATTCCTTGTTTGTGTTTTAAAACTATTCTAGGAGCACCTGTATGATGACGAAACGTTATAATATATAATTTCGTCCACCAAACAGCTACATCTCGGGTAACAATTGAGCCTGGGGTCAATGCTATGTTGTATTATGATCCGTGACCGAATTGCAGTGGGATCGCGAAAGTACATACAACTGTATGGGACGATATACTGTCCAGCAGGGGCACAACTTTGGTTTTAGAAGTGGGGGGGACATAATTATTATTATTTAAAAAATTATCCAGTCTGAAAAACACTCCAAAGGCCTACTTGATGCTCGGAGGCGTCCGCATGGTCCTAAAGCACACCGTTGCCTCGTTTTGTATCACATTCCAATGATAAAACTGGGGGGGACAAAAATACAATTTCAAAAGAATGTGGAGGGGACATGTCTCCTCCGTCCCCAGTGACAGTTTGCGCCCCTGCTGTCCAGTATGTAATAGTTATGCTCTTCTATGTTGTCACAGCTGAAAGACACACATGGTCTCCCTGTATTACCAACTCTGTTGATGACATCCACTTTGACCGCAGTATAGGGTAAGTCTTTCACTCCCTAAAACAAACCTTTTCAGTATGTTTATACTGCCTTTTAGGCTTTTGCTCAGCCACAGAAAGGAGGGCCTGCCATTCTTCCGTTTACACAGTAACCACTGTCCAATGTTGATTCTATAAATATAAATGCTTCTGTCTGTTTGCACGCAGAGTCGGACAGGTTGTCAACATCAAAGCGAAAGTCAACAGAGCCTTCACATCCAGTATGGAGGTTTGTGGGGACATCTTTTTTTTATTTTTTTTTATCTTTGTGTAGTACAAAGGAGAGAGAGTATAGAGTATTACTTTATTAATCCCAACTTGGGAAATTGTTTTATCACAGCATGCATCATCAATGACCAACACATGATAAAAAAAAATATAAAATGAACAGATTAAGACAAAGGCACATGTCCCTAAAATAATAGTCTGATTCAAGTGCTGTTTTCATTAAAAAGCCTCATGGCTGTGGGTAAAATTGATCATTTAAACCTCTCTGTGGAACATCTGGGCAGGATGAACCTGCTACTGAAGCTGCTTCAATGTGAATCCATGGAATAGTTGGTTTGATATAATGAATAATGTATGCAAAATAATATTTGCATACATAATGCTGCTTCACAATAGATGATACAGGTCTAGATCATGTGTTCTTTACAGTAGCATCTTCTCCTGTTTATTTCACTAATTACTTAATCTGCATCCTAAATGGCATCCCTTTCCCTATATAGTGCACTGCTTTTAACCAAGGCTCATAGGGCAGTGCTTCCCAAACTCTGGGGCGTGAGGCGTCGGTGGGGAAGGCGCAGGAACTCAAGTCGGGCTTTCAACTTACTCTTGAAAGTTGTAATTGTAGAAGGCACAAGGTGCAATCTTGAAATTGGGTAGTGCCTCAGCAGTTTTCCCTTTTGTCATTGCAGACCTTAGAGAGCTATTTCTAACTTGTCAATAATGTCCAGATCAACTAGCCCTTATCAGCTAACTTTTTTTAAACTAGGTTTTTAGCCCATGGATTCTGTTTGAGTCACTCAGATATCACATGAATACACATAAGACATGGCCAAATGTGTAGAATTGCAGGAAATTAGCTTTAAACCTGCAACATTTTCTCCACCAACAAACATGGTGTGTACAGTTTGTTTCATGTACAGTGCTTGTGCCCATAGAAATAGATGTGGTGTGGGGCAGGGGGTTACCAATTGATGGAATGGGGGGGCCAGAGGGAAGAAGTTTGGAAACCACTGCCATAGGGCATATAGGGTGCCATTTTGGATGCAGACTTAGTAATAGATGTGTTGTAAAAATATATCTGACATGATGTGATGCCATGTGGGCACTACCCTCAGGTGGGCATCGCAGTGAGCTGTGAGGACCCGTTCAGTAACTGCCAGTGGAACGTGCGCAATGCCACCTTTTGTGGTGTGACGCACTGAGGCGGGGAAGGTGAGGGCTGAAGAGCGAGAAAGAGGGAGAGAAATCACCCATCTAGGTTTGACAGTGTTGGACATATCAACCACATCAATATGTCATGCTCCAATAGGAGGACACACACCGCCCACCAACACTCTGTGTTTGCGTGTGCAGATGCAGGTGACTCAGGGGACGCAGACAGAGCAGATGGAGTACAGCATCGCGGCAGAGAGGAGGATGAGACTGATCCCCGCTGAGATCATCACAGACCTACTGAGCAGCAGCACCGCTCAACTAGGTACAGGCCAAACAGGAAGCATTGGAACTAAGGCATGGAGTTTTTCCTTACATGACCCGACCAGGAAGGTCACAAAATGCTTTAGACGTCCAATTTCCCTCTTATCTCGAATGTAAAATAGCTGCCCTTATCAGTGGTAGTCACACCCATGCCACAGCCTGTTGTCCAGTGCAGTTGCATTGCGCTCTCGCGTGTGTGTGTGTGTGCGTACTTGTGTGCCAGGAGTACAAGGACGCAGTGCCAGCCGAGCGGACGCAGGTAGAGAGCGTGGCGCTGGTGCTGCCGCCCCATGCCAACCACCAGGTCAGCACCGTGGGCGGGCAGATCCATGGCCTGGATGGAGAACGTGGCCACCATCGCAGCCCATTGAGTCCTATTATATCTGTGACCTGCCCGTCTTTCTGAACTCATAGAGATACTGAGGTTTCTTATTGTGTCAAAATGTGGATGTAGTTGTAGTAGACTGAGTAGATTGGCCACAACAGGGTTGAGCCTCCGTAGAAGAAGTGAGATGGATTAATAGTCTCCCTCCCGCCTTGTTCCTCTCCCCTCTTTCTCTCTCGCTCTCTTTCTCCCACTTTCGCACACACATCCATTCTCCAGTCGTCTGTGTAGCGCTCACCCCACTCTGAGGACCATAGATATGTTCCACTTTCGGGCTCCGTCTCACATTGGTGACCGGCTGGTGCTGAAGGCCATTGTTAATAATGCCTTCAAGAACAGGTGAGGAGGAATTAGTCTGAAAAGTACACTGAACAAAAATATAAACAAAACATGTAAGAAAACTGAACAAAAATATAAACGCAGCATGTAAAGTGTTGGTCCCCTGTTTCATGAGATGAAATAAAACATCCCAGAAATGTTCCATACACACAAAAGCTTATTTCTCAAAAAATGTGTGCACAAATGTATTTATTTACATCCCTGCTAGTGAGCATTCTCCTTTGTCAAGATACTCCATCCACCTGACAGGTGTGGCATATCAAGTAGCTGATTAAAGAGCAGGATCATTGCATAGGTGCACCTTGTGCTGGGGACAATAATAGGCCACTAAAATGCGCAGTTTTGTCACCTAACACAATGCCACAGATGTCTAAAGTTTTGAGGGAGCGTGCAATTGGCATGCTGACTGCAGGAATGTCCACCAGAGCTGTTGACAGAGAATTGAATGTTCATATCTCTACCATGAGCCACCTCCAACATCATTTTAGAGAATTTGAGAGTACATCCAACCGGCCTCACAACCGCAGACCATGTGTATGGCGTTGTGTGGGCGAGCGGTTTTCTGATGTCAACATTGTGAACAGAGTGCCCCATGGTGGCGGTGGGGTTATGATATGGGCAGGCGATTATCGATTGGCAATTTGAATGCACAAACTTTTTTTTGAATCTGTAACCAACAAATGCATATCTGTATTCCCAGTCATGTGAAATCCATAGATTAGGGCCTAATGACTTTGTTTCAATTGACTGGTTTCCTCATATGAACTGTAACTCAGTAAAATCGTTAATTGTTGCATGTTACATTTGTATTTTTGTTCAGTATAGCTACTGGACTAACAACAAACAAGAAATGGGAAACTGGTCTCATTCTATTTAACCTGTCAATGCGTGTTTGCTTGTCGGTGTGTGTGTGTGTGTCTCTGTGTGTTATGTTTCAGTATGGATGGTAGGTAGGTGTGTGCAGAGGCCTACCAGGGTGCGGGTGCTTTGCGGCACATCAACAATGCCTTTATGATCTTTTGAGGTGCTGGACAAAGGCAGAAAGCCACGCACGTTGCCCCGGATACGACCTGAACTGGTGGTGAGTTCTACAGAATCCCTCTGATGCACAGGCTACTGTACCTGTGGAGCGAGACAGTTTGTGTGTGTGTGTGGGGGGGGGGGGGGGGGGGGTACGAGTATGCATGTCTGTGTTTGAGAGAGATAGTATATGTATACGTGCAAGAAAGTGTGCATGTACGTGTGTATGGAGGTCAATTAAGCAATAAGGCATGAGAACCAGTGGACTATGAAGCAATAAGGTCTGAGGAGGTGTGGTATATGACCAGTATACCAGGGCTAAAGGCTGTTCTTAGGCACAACGCAACACAGAATGGCTGGACACAGCCCTTAGCCGTGGTATATTGTCCATATATCACAAACCCCCAAGGTGCCTTATTGCTATAATAAACTGGTTACCAACGTAATTAGAGCAGTAAAAATACATTTGTCATACCCATGGTATACGGGCTGATATACCATGACTGTCAGCCAATCAGCATTCAGGGCTTGAACCACCCAGTTTAGAATAGTGAATAACACACGGCTGTAATTAGGGGAAATAACCCTTAGGAGTGTCTTATTCACCATAATTCATGGGTCAAGTACCTTATTGCTTTTATCAAATGGTTAGTCAAATACAGTTGAAGTCAGAAGTTTACATACACTTAGGTTGGAGTCATTAAAACTTGTTTTTCAACTACTCCACAAATATCTTGTTAACAAACTACAGTTTTGGCAAGTCGGTTAGAACATCTACTTTGTGCAGGATACAAGTAATTTTTCCAACAATTGTTTACAGACAGATTATTTCACTTATAGTTCACTGTGTCACAATTCCAGTGGATCAGAAGTTTACATACACTAAGAAGTACTCTGTGCAGGCTTCAGTATCTGCGAGGAGGCCGACTCAGGGTGGGCCAATGGGGCTCTTTGTTAGCTCAGCGAAAAGCTAGCCTGGTCCAAGATCTGTTTGTGCTGTAAAGCCTACTTTGGTCGTTCTCATGCCAAACATGACAATGACCGTAGTTGGCAAGACAGTATAAATAGATCTAGGACCAGGCTAACTGTGCTTCTTTTCTTCACACTGTGTATTCACCCTTATTCTATAAGCTGAGAATGTGGAAATCTATATGGACCACTGATCTCATTGTCTCTGTGTATTTTGCCTCAGATCTCCTACTACAACCAGGCCACACCGGGAGTCCTCCATTATATCTCCAACGACATCGCAGGCCCTTCTTCCAGCGTCTACGGCACCTTTTACTCCTGCAGCAAGTACCGAGAGGAGAACAGAGACAGCCTAGCCACCCTGCCCCCTTCTGACCTGTGACGGAATGGTATCATCCTGATCCCCTCTGTCCTGTCACAAATGGTACAGTCCTGGAAGCTCTGCCCCTTTGACCTATGATAGAATGGTACCATTCTCCTGGCCGCCTTGCACCACTCTGACCTGTGAAAGATGGTATCACCCAGCCCCCTTCTGCCTTGTTACTGAATGACACCGTCCTGCTGCCCTGCACCCCTACCAATATGTGCACTTGGAAAGGACCAGGTAGCTTCTCCTTGGGAGACCTGATAACGCCAGTTCTGGAATATCCCCCGACCCCAACTGCCAAGGAAATCTGTACTTTTGCATTTCTAAAATGTGGGATTTTCAAATGTGGGACTAGTTTTGGGATTACTAATGTTTGTTACTCTTCCAGACCAGTGTACATTTCCACGCTACAGGTTACTCTTATCTCTTAAGACTGTCAGCTGGTGAACATTCATTAGAATAATATTATATAGAATTCACCTCACCTTTTGATATTATGTGCAATACTTAACAATACTTGTGTTTAGTTAGGACTTATGTGGACATTAAACAGTTAGTAGCCCTATGAACAGGAGAAGTATGCAAACTGGTTTGCTATGCAGTTGAGTCTGACATGTTTGTGCATGTTTTTGTCATGTCTCTTGCTACCGAACTGTGGATAAAAAAAGCAGACTAGTTCAAGTAGGAGTATTTACATGCAATTTTTTTTTATAATGGGCTATTTTCTACCTCCTTAAATCACATTCTTAATCCACCATTTGCCTTTCGAATCTGTAGTCGAGATATACATATACTGTATTTGTGATAGCATTTTGATTTGGGAGACTAGTGTACTGTATAATCTCAGAATGAGCCAAATACACTTTGCTTCACAACAGGAATTTCAACAAGAGTAGACGCCACGAGGTGAATAAATAGCCATGATTTCACTCAACAATAAACACAATAGACCAGTGACCCCTTTGTTCGACCTCTCCCTTGTGCCTTACTCCTTGTGGTTTCATAAACAGAATAAAAGAGAAACAAATACCCCCAAAAAACTGTACATAGCATTTAACCCTTGACAAGCGCTGCAATGGCGGATGGATACCGGGGGGACCAGAGGTGGCGATTATAAGACCTTCATAGATGCCTCTCAAATGATCAATAAGCTTGCGATGCTATGTAGGTGGTGGGGGAAAAGGGTCTGTTTTAACATCTTTTATACATTATGATTATAAATGTCATGTGAAGCATCTATGTTGGCTTTATAAAGGGTTTTCGAAATCATTCTGAATGACAATGATGAGATTAAGGTACATTTAGAGGTAGAGAACAGTTACAATCCACCTGTTGACCGTACAGTACCTGTCTTCTATGCATCCCTTGATGAGTTTCCAGTTTTCAATGATCTCCTCGTCAGAGATCACAAAGTTATCCAGAGTCTCCAGTGACCAGATGCTGTTGACGATGCAGTGTCTGTATTTACCCTTTAAGCACAGGGGGCTTGTCGTAGAGGGTCAACGCTGTGAGGTTAGGACAGCCTGACAGATCCTCAATGTTCTTCCTAGTCCCCATGTTGTTATCATGGAGATGGAGAAGCTGGAGTCATCTCAGGCTGTCCTAGAACACTACGCCAGGCAGGGAAAAGACAGATGGAAAACATCTAGCTCTGGTCCAGGGCGTTAGTGCTCGTTCCTCCACCAGTGTACCTCATGAACACTAGTGGAGGAACGTGTACTAATGCCCTGGACCAGAGCTAGAATGCATCATGCTCACATTTCATGTTCTGCAAAATGTGGAACAAGTGTTCCACATGTCACACACATGTTGTTCCACATAATTTAAAACTCCTTAAAAAAGGGGTAGAAGTCTGGCACATCCAAAGCATCCGTAAAACTCAAAGGCTGTATCTCATGACCAGAGCCCAATGAGGCATATATGGGACAATAGTGAATAAGGTGTCATTTGGGACAAAACATTTAAGAGAGTGAGATATTAGTCATGACTCATGATGTTATAGTACGATACAGAATATAAATGGATCACTACATTAAACAAATCACATACACAAAGATAGAGACAGTAGCATCCAGGTATAGCGAAGTAATAAGATATACCACATAAATATCAAGTGAATTGAGTCGTATCCAGGTCTCCCTTCCGAAAGAGGTCTTCTGACCTCAATGGGACTTCCTGGTTAAATAAAGGTTAGGCTTAAATAAATAAAAAAGTTTCATTTTATTCTAAATTACCTGCAGCATGCCCGATTGTCCAGGTTTTTCAGCAGTAAGCTGCCATAACAACCTGTTTAGGGTCAGTTTATTTCTCCTCCTTTTCCAAACCTGCCCATGGCTCAGTATAAAGTGCTCTGGGCATTGAGTGAATCATTTTCTCCAGGGGTATTCATATTTTCCCTCTGATTTGTTGAGGCATATTATAGGCTAGTTGTGAATATTACAATAGTAGCCTAGCCACATTTGTTGGAATTTACATCTAACAAAAAGTTAATAAAACCAAAAGTTGGGAATAAAGAAAAGACCCTACAATGATATTAAATAAAATATTAAGTTAAATATTCAGCTTTTTTTGTTGAGAATTAGATTTCTGATAACAATTAAGGTATTCACTGTGCAGTGTTGCCATCCCAGTGTCAGTGAACATCAATATGTTTCGTGTTGTCATGGCTACAATTAATATGCACACCTTCAAAGGTTTGGCTTTGCAGAGGCAGAGAGCAAGCAAGGTGTGTTTCTCGCTTTGTTGTCACCTTTTATCAAATAAAATACAAAGGTATTCTCATAACATTTCGTCCAGTTCCAATAAAAGACAACCAACAGTTGTAGGTAATGGGGCTAGGGCTATTTACATGGCTGAAAGAAATAAACGGATGACTAAATGTTGAAAATAAATGTTTCTCTGAATGTAGGCTATGAATTGGACTGCATTCATCATTGAACCTTTAGCATACACATTTCTACAAGCATCACAACTAGTCCTACACTAACTAGCCCAATTGTTTTGGTCTGTTGCCTGTTACAGCCTATGTTGCGCATTTTACACATGGCAGCACTGACCTGTGTGACCAAAAATTTATATGGAAAATCCAGTGTTGGGGAGTATAGTTACATGTAGCTAAACTAGTAATTTAACTACATCTTGCAGTGCCTTGGTGGTAGTTTAACTACATTCAAATCCTGGTTGTGTTTTTAGTAATAAATAACTTTTTTTGTGATGTAGCGGTGTAGCTACTGGAACTACACATTACTTATTTTGCAAAAATAAAAAACATATGGGTGAGGTAGGCAATAATTTGCTTTCTTTGTCAGCATCAGACCTGACATTTTTCTGTTAATAACATATGACTCCAAAGTGATTTGTTATTGCAATTTTGTAGTCTACATTTGACTCCAAAGTGATTTGTTATTGCAATGCTGTAGTCTACACATGACTCCAAAGTGATTTGTTATTGCAATGTTGTAGTCTACATATGACTCCAAAGGGATTTGTTATTGCAATGTTGTAGTCTACATATGACTCCAAAGTGATTTGTTATTGCAATGTTGTAGTCTTCATATGACTCCAAAGTGATTTGTTATTGCAATGTTGTAGTCTATGACATTGAAGATTTAGATATGATGATTCATCACAAAGTACTTTGGATATAGCCAACTACTTTTTTAAAGAAACTTTAGTTGAGTAAACTATATTTTCTTACAGGTAGCTTTAGTGTATCTTAACTTCTTCCAGTGTGAAATCATTGGTAGCTTGGTAAACTATATTTTAAGAGTAGCTTCCCAAACACGGGTAAAATCCCAAACGCTCTTCGTTACGTTCGTTTTTACAACTCACCCTGTTGCTTGTTTTGTGATGGATATGATGTCCACACCTTGTTGCCTACTGACACTTTTTCCTTTTTCTTCTTCTTTAAATTTGTATAGGCAGATCGCAACCAACAGAAAGGTGCATACACGCCACCTACCGTACTGGAGTTTGAGGCCGTTCCTATTCATCTATTTCGCTTATCTCGCCCCGTGTTCCCGCCTACTGTTCTGGAGTGTGAATTTGTTACACTGTGACACAAAAGGGAAGAGAAAAAAGGACAGGAAAAAGGGAAGAAAAATTGCCCTTCCAGCTAACCCTACACCCATTAAAACCCCACCACTATTCCACTACTTGACCCTATCTGATCCTACACCAGGCCGGCAGCCTGGGAGAACGGGACACTATCATTCAACACAACTTGTAACTCCTCTGCAGTAACACATCTTACACCCAAGTACTTCTCTGCAGCTGCCACCACAACATATATTTTCTGTGATTTATGTTCACTTTCTACAGTACAGTTGATAAACCATGGCCATAAACCTCGACCTGCCTTTCTCTCACCGGACACTTCTGATCTCCAGCACCATGGGTACCCCTACAGTTAACAGCTTTTTTAAACTGATACTACACATTCCTTTGTCTCATGCCCTCCCGTACACTTCTCACTTCTATGAACCTCCCTCCTACGCCCTGCTGCAACATAAGCATAAGCTTGACAAACTGTAATGGGTTTGGGACAAAAGCTCTCACGGGATAACTGACACATGCTAACTTGACTTTGTCGGGTAAAGACGGCATCAAAACTCAGCAGGACAGACAGCGTCTTCTGTTTCACCACGCTCTACACCAGGTCTGCGTCGCTCCAAACAGCGGGCATCACAGACACTGGGAATCTTCCATTTCAGTTGGTCCTCCTCAACACGTAACATCATTCGAGTTATCACTCCTTTCAATGGCGGCCTGATCCGGAAAGCAAAGCAAGTCACAGGTCTTGTCCCAAGGCACGTGGTGCGGAGCGCCTGCTACGTCTGGACAAAAAACACACAACAAATCATCACGATTTAACAGTCCCCAACCTCTTCTCCACCCACCCTGATACCCAGGGGCACAACTTTCACTGGGGACAGGGGGAGGACATGACATTCTGAAATTGCCCTTTTGAGCCCCCCCCAATTTTATGATTGGAAAGTGATACAAAATGAGTCAACAGTGTGCTTTAGGACCATGCGGACACCTCTGAGAGGTCGGGTAGGCTGTTTATTATAATTATGTCCCCCCCCACTTCTAAAACCAAAGTTGCGCTCCTGCTGACACCACATATGGGTCAGCCAGAAGGCAAGGATTCCTTCTCTCCAAAAATCTCACTCAAACTGGGCTCCCACAGGCGTGAACTCGGCGGTGTTTACCGCACCTCAGGCCCTTCTCGGAGGTCTCTGAAGATGCTCTGGGTTCAGTGCAGGGGGCAGTGGACTCCGAACTCAAATCCACATGTTGTGCACTTTTCTTTCTCTTCTTCTTCTCCAGGACGGTCCGCACGAGCCCAAAGACTGTCTCATTGATGTTATCAGCAGGGCTGTCTTGGGGCCGGGCAGCCTTCTTATCAATGGTCTTCCATATCACAACCTATGTGTTGTGACAATTGCTTTGTTTGCTCTATAACCTGTTAATGCATATGCCTTGCGACTATGATATAGAAGCCTAAAGGCCGAGACAATAAGACAGTGGCGGAATAAATTCAACACCTTTGATTTATTGCAAAATTGTATCGCAACCTCGTCCGGTGAAGTCCACAACGCATATTGCACGTAACAAACAGTTATATGACCTACAACATGGTCAAGCAAGTTAATGTTTCCGACATTTTCGGACCACTAAACAACTATTGATTTAGAACCACAGAGATTTACCACACGTCGCAAAGAAAAGCTGCCTCCAATATTCCAGCACCATTTCAACTTCAACATCATCAAATCACCTCTGCTTAGTCTAATACAGTGTCAACTAAAAGATACCAAAAACGATTTAGCCCAATCTCCATAAGCTAAATATGATGTGTCTGGCCATGGTTCTGTTTTCTGTTTGCGCATGTCTGCACGCGCGTTCGTGCAGTAGAAAAACATGTTGACTCACCCTACTTGTAGAGAAACGCCGATGTCATCCTCCTCTCTTTCTTGTTGATGAAACGTCTATCAACCACTCTGTCATATAGTACACGCTTTTATTTTTTGTTGTCCTAGTCTAACTTCCATTCATGGACAACGTGAGCTAGTTAACATTAGCCTTCTACATCTAGCTACATATTGCACTTCCACCCTCACAGGCCAGGAGCACAATGTATGAATTAATGGTTGGAGCAGAATCGCCGTTATAATCATTGGCCAGTACGGAGAACTAAGTAAAACCACAAGTCCAAATCACTATCTCCATCCATGGGTAATTTAGGAAAGGGACAATTTTAGCTAGCTAGCTAGCCACCAGAGGACAACAACACAATGAGACGCACCAATTCAAGTTGTTTATGTTATCTAAGTGATTTGATTGGAGAGACGCCAAATCCAAGCTGGCTTCCTTTCACACTTTTTTCAGGCAGGACCATTCACAGCTGAGCTAAACGCTGCTTGGCAAATGTTTTATACTTTTTTTGTCAAGTGATGCCAACTGCTCACTGCGTTCGCTTACATTCAATGCAACGGACGGCAACAATGTCATACTCGTTTGGACCAGACAGCATCAGATAGATGGCCTTCAAGTAGAGAGACAGAGGGGCGCTGTTTCGCTCGCTCGGATGCTTTCTCCTGTAAGATACATTCAGCCTCTTGCGAATTGAAGGAAAATTATGAAACACAAAAAAATATGAGACAAAAGATACATTATTATTATTTTTTATATATATTTTTTGGGGGGTACATTTTTGGGGGAAGCCTGGCTTCCCTTGGCTTCCATGAATACACGCCACTGCTCATCAATGTCATTTTCAGCCTACTGTAGCACTATATCAAACATGTTCTTGCAGGTGTCCATGTCTGATGGATTTATTTATAAAGACGAGTGTGCTCGCATACTCCCTTAATAAAAGACATTCGCTTGAAAAACGCCAGAGTGGTGGTCTAAGGCACTGCATCTCAGTGCAAGAGGTGTCACTACTGTCCCTGGTTTGAATCCAGGCTGTATCACATCTGGCTGTGATTGGGAGTCCCATAGGGCGGTGCACAATTGGCCCAGCATCGACAGGGTAGGCCGTCATTGTAATTAACTGACTTGCCAAGTTAAATACACTTTAAAAAGCGGCAATAGTACTGTTTGTCCATTGTGAGACGCCGTAGACAGTATACACTTCCTCAAAATAGCCAGAATTAATCTAAAATAACTCAAGAAATCGGTCATTAATTGCAGTATTTCTGGTGCAGTATTTCCAAGAAAAAAAATGCATTCAAATGATTCGTCTCTTGTTGAATGACAACAATGACTTTATTGAATAATCCCTATATATATATTTTTTTTTTTTATGTGTGTGTCGGACACCGCCAATCCACTAAAAACCTCTCGACCCACCAGTTGAGAATCGCTGGGCTATGTTGTAGCCAAAACCTTCTGTGTCATTGAATCGATTAAATAATTAGTTACTTTGTAACTAGTCTCTCGCTGCCAGACAGAATGGCTACTTTTTTGCAGTCTTGTACAACATTGTGGATAAATAAAGATGTCCTTTACCATTGAATAAAATGTATAATTTCCGGTCTACTTAAGGTCCCATAGACACCAATGCGATAGCAGCTGGGCCTGGTCTACTTAGTTCTTTGAATGTATATGAACGAGAAGAAAATGAGGGAGTGGGGTGTCTCGCATCCTCTTCTGTCTCTGATTGTAGCCCTCGGGCATAATAATAACCATGTGACCAAACCCGGAAATTAGGCAGGTGACATCACTGCACCAGTTTCGAGTCAGAGCATTTAAATTTCAATCCATTCCATATCCACAAGAACTGAATAGGCTACATTTAAAAATTGAATGACGCAAATGTGATGTTAGTTGTTCTGCGGACGCCCGTTTCGTATGCATTAGACCACTTGACTTTGAGCCAGGAGAATGAACGAACAAGGAAGTAAAAAGTTGCAAATTGCAACAATGGAGAAACTTGAGAGATTCGATACATTACGTGGTAAGTGTAGCCTATTGTAACTATTCAAACTGTAAGGGTTCAATGTAAAAGCTTTAGGATAGTGACTTCTACAAAATTTGATTGGCTGATTGATTGATAGGCAGTAGTAGCCTAGTCACCAGTCTTAGGCTATCAGTGTCATTTAAGTCATGTTTGCTTGTCATTTAGGTAAGCAGGTGCAACCTGGAGAGTTTTGGGATCTAGTTGTTTTAACCGCTGTAGATGACAACCAGAGAGAAGCATACGAGCTTCAGATCTCAGAGAAACTTGAGAGGAAAGAGATCCCACTTGGCATTTCATATCACGTGTTCTCAGATCCACCTGGAGCCAAAATAGGTGAGGATAACCCACCCTGATTTGTGCTGATTATGGACCAGTTTTGCCGGGTGGGTATAATTTGTGGAACGTTCCAACAGGAATCTGTTCTAAAAACGTAAAGTACAAGGTTGCCAACAAACAACGCATACAAAGTAGCACGATCAACTCACCACGTAGCTTATTCTTAATGTTTGTCCATAGGCTACCAGAGTGAGAACAGACATTTTCGGAATAAACATGGTGAGTGAAAAATGGAATGAAATAGCCCTCTCCCTACCCGGTGTCTCATTGGGCCGCTATACAACTTTGAATGCGTTGTTTGTTGACGACCTTGTTATTTACGAAGTTTTTGGTACAGATTCTCGTTGGAACGTTCCACAAATTATACCAACCCAGTTTTGCCTTTTGAATCACACTGAATAAGATTACATGGACAAGGCGGACCTGATCCTAGATTCCTACTCGGAGAACCTTGATACATACTGCCCCTAATTTCACTGAAGCATTTCACTTTGACTGAATTGAACTTCTCTCGCAGGAAACGGAGGCGCAACACTGTACTCTCTGCAACGGCTGGAAGACATCTATGGGAAGGCGCTGGGTGGATACAGGGTCCTTCTGATTCATGCAGGTATAATCGCTCATTACATTGTAAAACTGTATATTAGTTGGAAATTATTTGAAAGTGATATAAATGTAAGATAGGCCTATATTATTTAAAATAATTATGCAAGCACTACTGTAAGTCTATTGTAGGTAACTGCTAAATGGTGTATATTTTTGACTGTTTTCAAATAACTTTGATTTTCCTAGGTGGATTCAGTCAGCGTTTGCCCAATGCCAGTGCCCTGGGGAAAATCTTCACCCCCATACCCCTGGGTGACCCTCTTTACCAGATGCTAGAGCTCAAACTGGCCGTGTTTGTGGATTTCCCCAAGCACATGAAACCGGGTGTGCTGGTGACCAGTGCGGATTGCATAGAGCTCTACAGCATAGCGGAGGATGAGAACATCAGGTTTGACAGGTCTGGGTTCACCGCTCTAGCCCATCCCTCCCCCATCTCCATTGGAACAACCCATGGAGTATTTGTGCTGGACCAGAAGGAGAAGTCTGTATTGGCTGACATGGAATACAGGACCTGCCTCCATTTTCTGCACAAACCTAGCGTCAAGAAGATGCACGAAAATGGTGCTGTGTGTAAGAACCAGGATAGCTGTATGTCACTTCTGAGTGATGCAGAGTTTGTGTACACAGACAGTACATATTATGTAGATTACAACACTGCAATGTCATTGCTTAGTCTATTCCGAGAAGTGGGTCCTTTGGGCTGTGAGATAGATGCCTATGGGGACTTCCTTCAGGCCCTGGGTCCCCAAGCCACGGTGGCTTACACCAACAACACTGTCAACGTCACCAAGCAGGAGAGCAACCTGGTGGAGATGCGTCAGAAGATCTTCCACTGCCTTAAGGGAACCCCGCTCAACCTGGTGGCTCTCAACCACTCCAAGTTTTACCACATCGGCACCACCACAGAGTACCTCTTCTACCTCACAGAGGACCCGTGCCTGAGGGGTGAGCTGGGACTATACAAGGTGCTAGGCTACAGCCAAAACTTTAGCTGTAAGGTCTGCTGTGCGATGCACAGTGACGTGAAGCCCGGCTGCTCTTTAACACCAGGCTCGGTGGTAGAGTACTGTAGGCTGGAGGCCGGCGCTCATGTTGGCGGGCGGACCATTGTCAGCGGCTGCTGGGTAGGTGCGGGCCTGAAGGTGCCTGATGGAACCTTCATGCACTCCCTCTGCGTGAACCGGGAGGGCCAAACCTGTTTTGTTACCGTCGCCTTCGGCATCGAGGACAACCTCAAGAAGAGCGTGGGGGCCCCTGCGAATATGGAGAGCTTGAACCTGTTCGGGGACAGTTTGGTCGAGTGCCTGGCCAAGTGGGGCCTGAGTCCCGAGAGCCTGAGGTTTTCTGGTGACACATCGAGTTGTAGTCTTTGGAACGCCTGTCTCTTCCCTGTGTGCCCGGACATGCGCGACTCGTTCTCCCTGACTCTGGAGATGCTGCAGCCCGGCGGGTCCACTATCACGTTGCCCCCAGGCACCAAGCTGATGTCTCTACAGGAGGCCCTGCAATGTAAAAACTTGGAGGAGATGCTCAAGTACAGGAAGAAACTAATGGAGGATGTAAAGATGAAGAAATGGAGCTGACTGTGATCTATAGTGATAACTAGGCTACTATTGATTGTAATACCATTGTGCCTTTTGTAATCATGATGGGAAGGATTGTGTGTTAAATTGAACAGAAGTAGGGATACAATGTGGTGGGCATTTGGTAGCATTCAGGTACAATGGTTGGATCAGCTGTTTGATACAAACGGGACATTTGGATGTAGCTTTTTTTGTTACAAAGATGTTATTTCTGTTGTATTAAAAAAAATTGTCTATGGGGAAATTATTGGGTAAGACGATCCATTTTGTAATAATGACAAAAAATATTTGAAATTTGTGTTTGTCTCTTCATTGTCCTATGCTGGTGTGGGACACTTTCCTCAGAATTAAAATAGATTCTGGTACTGTGCTCAATTTTAGAGCGCAAGTGCAAGGGACAGCTTTTGACATCCTGTACAGCAGCGCAGTGCCAGCTCTAGCCTTTTGGGGGCCCTATGAAGCAAGATTTGGTTGGGGGCCCCCCACCAAGTGAGCAATTATTTTTGGTGGCCCCCCTCTTGACAACGGAGAGAACATTTGATGTTTTAAAGCAAGTTTTCTGCAGTTCTACTAATTTTGCAATGGGGCAGAGAGAATTATCTGCAGTTTTAAAGCTAATTTCCTGAAATTCTACACATTACTTATTCCATGTTAATGATATCTGAGTGAGAGTGATGAACAAAATCAGTATGGGCCCCCTGGAGGTCAGGGCCCCTGGGCACGTGCCCTGCTTGCCCGGTCGGTAATTCGGCTATGATTACTACAAGATTAGCAAACTGACTAGATTAATATATCAATTTAAAAATTGTCAGATGACATGGTTAATTGAGTGACTGAAAAAAACAAGAGGAAAACTGCTGATGCACAACCACATTTCGAACTTGCATCTTGTGTATGCTACTATTCTAACTCAACAGTAAGTTGAGCCCCGACTGTCGCTTATGCCTGGAGCCGGCCCTGCAGCAGTGGTTCCCAACTCCAGTCCTTGAGTACCCCCAAAGGCACACAATTTTGTTGTAGCCCTGGACAAACTCACTTGATTCAACTTGTCAACTAATCATCAAGCCCTGGATGAGTTGAATCAGGTGAGTTTGTCTGGGCGGGGCCCACAACAAAAGTGTGTGCTGTTGGGGGTACTCGAGGACAGGAGTTGGAGAAACAATGCTACACAGTAATATATAGGTAGTGGCCTATCGGCATTCATTCGGAGGCAAGTTTCTAGTCTATGATGTCATGCTGGTATGATTGTTTGGTTTCCCCAGAGAGAATATCAGATATCCACCAGTCTGAGGTCCTGAGGGCTCTGGAGCAGGTTTTCATCAAGGAACCCTCAGTACTTTGCACCGTTCATCTTTGCCTCAATCCTGACTAGTCTCCCAGTCCCTGCTACTGAAAAACATCCCCACAGCATAATGCTGCCACCCCCATGCTTCACCGTAGGGATGGTGCTAGGTTTCCTCCAGACGTGATGCTTGGCATTCAGGCCAAAGAATTCAATCTTGGTTTCATCAGACCAGAGAATCTTGTTTTTCATGGTCTGAGAGTCTTTAGGTGCCTTTTGGCAAACTCCAAGAGGACTGTCATGTGTCTTTTACTGAAGAGTGACTTCCGTCTGGCCACTACCATAAAGGCCTGATTGGTGGCGTGCTGCAGAGATGGTTGTCCTTCTGGAAGGTTCTCCCATCTCCACAGAGGAACTCTGGAGCTCTGTCAGAGTGACCATTGGGTTCTTGGTCACCAGAGGTGTAAAGTACTTAAATAAAAATACTTTAAAGTACTACTTAAGTCGTTTTTGGTGGTATCTGTACTTCACTGAACTATTTATATTTTTGACAACTTTTACTTTTACTCCACTACATTCCTAAAGAAAATTATATCATTTTTACTCCATACACTTTCCCTGACACCTAAAAGTACTCATTACATTTTGACAGGAAAATGGTCCATTTCACACACTTATCAAGAGAATATCCCTGCCTATTCCTACTGCCTCTGATCTGGTGGACTCACTAAACACAAATGCTTAGTTTGTAAATTATGTGTGAGTGTTGGAGTGTGCCCCTGGCTATAGGTAAATTTAAAAAAACAAGAAGATCATGCTGTCTGGTGTGTTTTAATATAAGGAATTTGAAATTATTTATACTTTTACTTTTGTTACTTAAGTATATTTATAACCAAATACTTTTAGACTTTTACTCAAGTACTATTTTACAGGGTGACTTTCACTTTTATCTTTACTTTTACTCAAGTATGACAATTGGGTACTTTTTCCACCACTGTTGGTCGCCTCCCTGACCAAGGCCCTTCTCCACCGATTGCTCAGTTTGGCCGGGCGGCCAGCTCTAGGAAGAGTCTTGGTGGTTCCAAACTTCTTCCATTTAAGAATGATGGAGGCTACTGTGTTCTTGGTGACCTTCAATGCTGCAGATATATTTTGGTACCCTTCCACAGATCTTTTCGTCGACTCAATCCTGTCTCGGAGCGCTGCAGACAATTCCTTCAACCTCATGGCTTGGTTTTTGCTCTCACATGCACAGTCAAATGTGTGACCTTATATAGACAGGTGTGTGCCTTTCCAAATCATGTCCAATCAATTGAATTTACCACAGGTGGACTCCAATCAAGTTGTAGAAACATCTCAAGGATTATCAATGGAAACAGGATGCACCTGAGATCAATTTCAAGTCTCATAGCAAAGAATCTGAATACGTATGTAAATAAGGTATTTCTGTTTTTCATTTGTAATACATTTGCAAAAAATTCTAAACCTGCTTTCGCTTTGTCATTATGGGGTATTGTGTATAGATTGCTGAGGAAAATGTTTTTTAAAATCTATTTTAGAATAAGTCTGTTATGTAACAAAATGTGGCAAAAGTCAAGGGGTCTGAATACTTTCCGAATGCACTGTAACTCAGTAAAGCAGGCTAACAATGTATAATGCTAACTCATATTAAGATGAGTGGAAGAAGCTGAGTGAGTCATACTGCGTGATCATCGAGAGGCTTGAGGATTACCTACGCATCAAAGACAGAGAGCTGATAGACCTCAAACTGGTTTTCAGGAAACAGTAGCTCTCTGTGACTAAAGTGATGCATTCATCCCTATTCCTAGTCTTTCACATGTCATGATATCGCATCATCATAACATCACAGAAATAATATGAGACTCATGCCCTGTCTCCATGTACATTTCATATTTCTAGACAATGTCCAAAGTTTTTGCAACAGTTGTGTAAAAAACGTATTCTGGGATGATTATTACTATTGGTATATGTTTTATTAAATATATTATATTTTAATGGCATTGATTATGTTTTACGTGAGTGTCCTTATTACAGTGTAAAGTACAATGTAATAACTATTGGAATTATACGTTTTTACACTCGATTTACAGTATGTTGTATTTGTACTGCTCAGCTCTGATTAAGCTCCCCAAAAGGTGAACTTCAATTACCGGACAGGGAGTGGGCTGTCCCTGTTGCGTCTCTGCTGCATATTTGGTGGTATGAATGACCAATTACTGTTAATATCCTATTGCCAAAACATGACAGCGTTTTGGCCTTTCATACAGTGATTGTGATGCATGGGGATATTTTATGGTGTTGCCACATGGTGGAGCACAAGTCACATCAAATATCACACATTATTGTCCTATTTTTCTTTCCTGATAAAATGCCTAGAGTGTGTCCTGTCCTGAGGTTTCAGGGAATCAGCAGTACAGATTTAGCCAGATCCCTGATCTGTTTGTGCTATCATGTCAACTCCTTGTCACTCATTGTCATGCCAAACACTCTGCTCAAACACTACAAGCGTCCCCTGGATGACTCCCCTTGCAATGAGTACTACCAGCCCGGAGGAGATGAGTGGAGGAGAAGGGGGTCACTGGGATACTCTGTCATACTCACTGACTGACTAATGTTCTCTATCTGATATTATACACTATATATACAAAAGGATGTGGACACCCCTTCAAAGTAGTAGATTCGGCTATTTTAGCCACACCTGTTGCTGACAGAGGTATAAAATTGAGCACACGGTCATGTAATCTCAATAGACAAACATTGGCAGTAGAATGGCCTTACTGAAGAGTTCAGTGACTTTCAATGTGGCACCATCATAGGATGCACCATCATAGGACGAAGTCAGTTCGTCAAAATTTTCCCCTGCTAGAGCTGCCCCGTCACTGTTATTGTGAAGTAGAAATGTCTAGGAGCAACAACGGCTCAACTGTAAATTGGTAGGCCACACAAGCTTACAGAGCGGGACTGCCGAGAGCTGAAGCATGTAAAAATTGACTGTCTTTTGCAACACTCAATACCGAGTTCCAAACTGCCTCTGGAAGCAACGTAAGCACAAGAACTGTTCGTCGGGAGATTCATGAAATGGGTTTCCATGGCCGAGCAGCCGCACACAAGCCTAAGATCACAATGTGCAATGCCAAATGTTAGCTGGAGTGGTGTAAAGCTCACCGCCATTGGACTCTGGAGCAGTGGAAACTCGTTCTCTGGAGTTATGAATCACACTTCACCATCTGGCAGTCTGATGGACGAATCTGGGTTTGGCGGATGCCAGGAAATCGCTCACTGCCCGAATGCATGCCAACTGTAAAGTTTGGTGGAGGAGGAATAATGGTCTGGAACTGTTTTTCATGTTAAGGGCTAGGCCCCTTCATTCCAGTAAAGGGAAATCTTCACGCTACAGCGACATTCTAAACTATTCTGTGCTTCCATCTTTTGTTTCAACAGTTTGGGGAAGGCCCTTTCCTGTTTCAGCATGACAATGCCCTCGTGCACAAAGCGAGGTCCATACAGAAATGGTTTGTTGAGATCAGTGTGGAAGAACTTGACTGGCCTGCACAGAGCCCTGACCTTAACCACACCAAACACCTTTGGGATTTGGACCAAGTCCAAATTAATGCCCATGATTTTGGAATGAGACATTTGATGAGCATTTGTTTTTTAGCAGACACTCTTATCCAGAGGAACTTACAGTAAGTAGTGAGTGCCTACATAAAAAAAAAAAAAAAAAAAAAAAATCATTCTGGTCCCCTGTGGGAATCAAACCCACAACCCTGGCATTGCAAGCAGCATGCTCTACCAACTGAGCTACACAGAAACAGGTGAGCACATATTTTTGGTCATGGAGTGTATATAATGTATATCTAATGCTAAACTCAACAAAACAAGAAATGTCCCTTTTTCAGGACCCTGTCTTCAAAGATAATTAGTTAATATCCAAATAACTTCACAGATCTTCATTGTAAAGGGTTTTAACACTGTTTCCCATGCTTGTTCAATGAACCATAAACAATTAATGAACACACACCTGTGGAACGGTCGTTAAGACACTAACAGCTTACAGACAGTAGGCAATTAAGGTCACAGTTATGAAAACTTAAGACACTAAAGAGGCCTTTTTAAAAGAAAGATGCACAGGGTCCCTGCTCATCTGTGTGAACGTGCCTTAGGCATGCTGCAAGGAGGCATGACAGGACTGGCAAAAAGTGCTCTTCACTGATGAGTCGCGGTTTTGTCTCACCAGGGGTGATGGTCGGATTCGCGTTTATCGTCGAAGGAATGAGTTTTACACCGAGGACTGTAGTCTGGAGCGGGATTGATTTGGAAGTGGAGGGTCCGTCATGGTCTGGGGTGGTGTGTCACAGCATCATCGGACTGAACTTGTTGTCATTGGAGGCAATCTCAATGCTGTGCGTTACAGGGAAGACATCCTCCTCCCTCATGTGGTACCCAACCTGCAGGCTCATCCTGACATGACCCTCCAGCATGACAATGCCACCAGCCATACTGCTCATTCTGTGCGTGATTTCCTGCAGGACAGGAATGTCAGTGTTCTGCCATGGCCAGCGAAGAGCCCGGATCTCAATCCCATTGAGCGCATCTGGGAC
Source organism: Salvelinus namaycush (assembly GCF_016432855.1). NCBI lineage: Eukaryota > Metazoa > Chordata > Actinopteri > Salmoniformes > Salmonidae > Salvelinus > Salvelinus namaycush. The sequence continues at coordinate 8,530,860 of NC_052316.1, forward strand.
CTGTTGGATCGGAAGGTGAGGTTCAGGGCCATTCCCCCCAGAAATGTCCAGGAACTTGCAGGTGCCTTGGTGGAAAAGTGGGGTAACATCTCACAGCAAGAACTGGCAAATCTGGTGTAGTCCATGAGGAGGAGATGCACTGCAGTACTTAATGCAGCTGGTGGCCACACCAGATACTGACTGTTACTTTTGATTTTGACCCCCCCTTTGTTCAGGGACACATTATTCCATTTCTGTTAGTCACTTGTCTGTGGAACTTGTTCAGTTAATGTCTCAGTTGTTGAATCTTGTTATGTTCATACAAATATTTACACATGTTAAGTTTGCTGAAAATAAACGCAGTTTACATATCTGTTGTAAAGGAGAGGATGTTGCCTATTAACATTATTCATGTTTAAGTCTAAGATAACACATTACCAAGAGTACTCATACAACAGAAGTAAATATGTGATTTTCTTCAAAGGAATAGATGTTGAGCTAGCTTGGTCGCCTGTCTGTTTCTGCTCTCTTGACAACCTTGTGATAGCACAGACAGATCTGGGATCAGGCTAATGTTGAGCATGGTTTGAGCAGAAAACATGGGTGTTTCAGTGAACATCCTGTCTATCTTGTCACTACTCTTTCAGATTGGTCCTACGTGTCTGTGCTGTCCCCCCCTGGGCAAGATCAAAAGCATGACTAAAAGTACCCCAGCACTTCAGCTGATACACACACACACACATATACACATGCACATACACACACTCTGCGTAATCCATCGTCCCAGCAGCACGTCACATCCCTGTCAGCTGGCAGTGACTCACTCACCGGTTCACTGGTTACTGTTGCTATGGGACTTATTACAGAGTGTCTACCAAATAAAATAATATGGTACAACAAGCCAATGTAAAAAAAAAGAAAATGTTCTCTGAAACTCCCTGGATACTTTATTTAACTAGGCATGTCAGTTAAGAACAAATTCTTATTTACAATGACAGCCTACCCCTGCCAAACTCAGACAATGCTGGGTCAATTGCACACCACCCTATGGGACTCCCAATCACAGCTAGATGTGATACAGCCTGGATTCAAACCAGGGACTGTAGTGACACCTCTTGCACTGAGATGCAGTGCCTTAGACCACTGCACCACTCAGGAGCCCACTGTTGCTATGTCACTCAGTAGAGTGTTTCTCCTAATTATTGGTAATCAATATATTAAACACCAAGCTAAACTCTCAGGAGCTCCTGAGTGGCTCAGTGGTCTAAGGCACTGCATATCAGTGCAAGAGGTGTCACTACAGACACCCTGGTTTGTGTCAAGGTGGTCTTTAGTGGGTTAACTTTGTCATCAAAGTCTGGCATTCTCTGGATTTATGGTGCTTACAAGGTCAAATCATGATGATGTCAGAGCTCTAGAGAGAGAGACCCGACTTGCAATTCCAAATTGGGTGACCGTTTAAAATATTTTTTCCCAATCGGAGCTTGTTATTTTCCGAGTTCCCAGTTTGTCTTGAACTCACTGAAGTCTGAGATTTCCCAGTTCCAAGTTTCCAGTTGTTTTGAGCACGGCAGAAGTCATGCTGGATTGAAAGCATGGCCAATGTTGAATGTTTATCCTTTTAAGATTGGAGAAGAGACCTTTAAACCCAGACTTGGACCACACACCCACTCCACTGAATAGCAGGCTTGTGATTGCTTTTCAAAGCTTGCAGTTAGCCACTAATTCCTTCCAAACCAGTCATTGTTTAATTGTTGATTTCCAACATGTTGTGTAATGTTTTTGGCCGATGAGCACTGATACGTTTTATCTATAATTTCTCTTAATTTCAAGGATTGAAAAGGATTTGCCAGTAGATTGTCAAGCGTGTGCAAAGCTGTCATCAAGGCAACAGGTGGCTACTTTGAAGAATTTCACATCTAAAATACATTTTGATTTGTTTAACACTTTTTTAGTTACTACATGATTCCATACAGTATGTGTTATTTCATAGTTTTGATGCCTTCACTATTATTCTACAATGTAGGAAATAGTACAAATAAAGAAAAAACCTTGAATGAGTAGGTGTGTCCAAACTTTTGACTGGTACTGTACATATTGGGGTGGTACCCTAAAAAAGCACATTTGAACCATAATAATCAGGGGCGTAACTTTGGTTTTAGAAGTGTGGGGGGGGGGGCATTTAAATATATATACAGTTGAAGTCGGAAGTTTACATACACTTAGGTTGGAGTCATTAAAACTCGTTTTTCAACCACTCCACAAATTTCTTGTTTGCAAACTATAGTTTTGGCAAGTCGGTTAGGACATCTACTGTGTGCATGACACAAGTAATTATTCCAACATTTGTTTACAGACAGATTATTTCACTTATAATTCACTGTATCACAAATCCAGTGGGTCAGAAGTTTACATATACTAAGTTGATTGTGCCTTTAAACAACTTGGAAAATTCCAGAAAATTATGGCTTTAGAAGCTTCTGATGGGCTAATTGACATCATTTGAGTCAATTGGAGGTGTACCTGTGGATGTTTTTCAAGGCCTACCTTCAAACTCAGTGACTCTTTGCTTGACATCATGGGAAAATCTAAAAAAATCAGCCAAGACCTCAGAAAAAAAATTGTAGACCTCCACAAGTCTGGTTCATCCTTGGGAGCAATTTCCAAACGTCTGAAGATACCACGATCATCTGTACAAACAATAGTATGAAAGTATAAACACCATGGGACCACGCAGCCGTCATACCGCTCAGGAAGGAGACGCCTTTTGTCTCCTAGAGATGAACATACTTTGGTGCAAAAAGTGCAAATCAATCCCAGAAGAACAGCAAAGTACCTTGTGAAGATGCTGGAGGAAACAGGTACAAAAGTATCTATATCCACAGTAAAATTTGTCCTGTATCGACATAACCTGAAAGACTGCTCAGCAAAGAAGAAGCCACTGCTCCAAAACCACCATAAAAAAGCCAGACTACGGTTTGCAACTGCACATGGGGACAGTGTGGTCTGATGAAACAAAAATAGAACTGTTTGGCCATAATGACCATCGTTATGTTTGGAGGAAAAAGGGGGAGGCTTGCAAGCCGAAGAACACCACCCCAACCGTGAAGCACGGGGGTGGCAGCATCATGTTGTGGGGGTGCTTTGCTGCAGGAGGGACTAGTGCACTTCACAAAATAGATGGCATCATGAGACAGGAAATGATGTGGATATATTGAAGCAACATCTCAAGACATCAGTCAGGAAGTTAAAGATTGGTCGCAAATGGGTCTTCCAAATGGACAATGACCCCAAGCATACTTCCAAAGTTGTGGCAAAATGGCTTAAGGACAACAAAGTCAAGGTATTGGAGTGGCCAACACAAAGCCCTGACCTCAATCCCACAGAAAATGTGTAGGCAGAACTGAAAAAGCGTGTGCGAGCAAGGAGGCCTACAAACCTGACTCAGTTACACCAGCTCTGTCAGGAGGAATGTGCCAAAATTCACCCAACTTATTGTTGGAAGCTTGTGGAAGGCTACCCAAAACGTTTGACCCAAGTTAAACAATTTAAAGGAAATGCTACCAAATACTAATTGAGTGTATGTAGACTTCTGACCCACTGGGAATGTGATGAAAGAAATAAAAGCTGAAATAAATCATTCTCTCTACTATTATTCTGACATTTCACATTCTTAAAATAAACTGGTGATCCTAATTTACCTAAGACAGGGAATTTTTACTAGGATTAAATGTCAGGAATTGTAAAAAACTGAGTTTAAATGTATTTGGCTAAGGTATATGTAAACCTCCAACTTCAACTGTATATTTTTTTATCCAGTCAGATAAACACTTCAAACCTGCAGGTAGATTTAAAAAAATATTTTTTTAATATCTGTGTTTTTGCATGTACATTGATTGATTAATCTTATGCTACACAAAGACAAATAAAAATGTGTAAACTAATCCATTCAGTTAGTTCGATTTTTTTTATTTTTTTTTTAGGTAGGTTCCTCACAATGTCCCTAACCCTGGTAGTCATTATGAATGCAGTTTGAGGGTGAATAAAAATTCCAACTGTTGGATATCCTTACTCTAGCTGGATTCCAAAAAGGAATTACACATCACTTTGCAAGCCAGAATAATGTTACATTTCTGGAAAAAATTGAAGGTTGGAAGATTTGACCACACGTAAGTGGAAATGTTGAACCGCTTTAAGTGGTTTATGGTAGAGGTACATTGTACTTGTGGACTACAGTATATGTAATAAAGGTACTATCTGAGGTATGAACTGGGAAATGGTGACCCGTCATTCAGGGCAGTGCCCCACCTTTTTTGAGCGCCACCTGCTTAGCAATTTTTATTTATTTTTATTAACAACAATTAAAAATCTTGCCTGTTTTGCATGTTATTTTGGCATTAATACGTGTCACATATCAGTTTGCGAACAATGTAAAAAATAAATAATAATTGAGTTAATAAAGTTGTATACAAACTTGGTCTCTTTTTTGCTTTCTTGAGTAAGGCAGCTTCAAAATGCAGGTGTTTCAGCCTAGCTCAGTGCTTTCTGTGGTGGTGGGGCAGCCAGCGGAAAATACGGAGTGTAGGGGTTGGTAATGTTATCTAGTTGCGCCATGATTGAATCAATGTTCTGTCACTCATGGGGACACGAAGGCAATGCACAATCTATGGGTGCTGCCCTAGAGTTACATTAGAAGTGCCCATCCAAGAAGGCTCAAGGTCATTGGCCACAGATAAAATGATGTCAAATCACGTTATATCTACAGTAGCTTTGATTGGACTGAACATGTCAACATCATACTTTCAAAATCTTAGCTAGCAGTCATCATCATGAATCAAGCAGTTTAAGGTCAGACCATTACTTTTTCACATCAGCCACAGTTCTGTCTTGCTGCCCCACCTCGTTCACTGCAGCGGCGACAGACTCCCAAGCTACCTGTTTAGCTTTGTTTGTCAACCCACTATTTAGTCCACTGAATATGTGTTGCCTGTCTTCAATCTCCTCTACCATCGCCTTGATCTCATCTTCCAAAAAGTTTGCTTTTCTCTTTTGGTCCATGGCTATTCCTGACTAAACCCTCATTTGTGCTAGCATTCTATAAGGGAAAATCGCTGATTGTAAGGGACGTTCAGGTGCCGCCAATTTTAAGATAATTTCAGATTTAAAGATCACAGGTGCGTAAATTACAAACGGGCTTCTTAGAACCTGCGTAAGCTAGGTTTTTTATGCTCAGTATCTTTTATGAATCGAATGCAAGCACACCGTCGGAAATGATCTTACGACTAAGTTCAGGTATAAATCTAAGATTTTTTTTAAATAAACGAGGCCCCTGGACTTTATTTGAGATAGGCACCAAAACTGCTCTGACACCAACGGAACTGTTATTGAGCTTCCTTGATAGATTTCTATCGTCTTCAAGAAGTGATTTTTTCTTTCAGTAATGCACGCCGGTTAGAAAAATTTGCATTCAGATGTTTTGAAAACAATTTGCCCAATGAGCTACAGATGCAGTTTTGCAGTCTGGTATAAACAGACTGGGTTTTTTCTCTTTCAATGAGAAAATAATTTCCTTTGAGTCTGTTTTTGAAACAGTGTTGACACTTTCAATCACAAAACTTGATTTATGGAACCATGAAATTGGGAACTACTCGATCGTCTGCAGTGGAAAAACTGTCAAGGGGTACAGGTACTCAGCTTGAATTTTCCTGATGGTGTTAAGGCCCGTGTTAATCTGATCTTGATCCATCATTTAACGAATCTCACCAACACGATTTCAATGATATCCCTTCTGAGCTCCCGAGTGAAATTAGCTTTGTGACACTCAGACGATTCCTGTCACACGGTTGAAGATACTTTTGTTTCAAGACTATCCTTTAGCAAACATCACTCAGATAACTTCTGTGGCTTGATAAATTCAAAATGGCTGGATTTAAGACGCTATCAAATCACCACTACTGTGGACTTTACATTTACGGGACTTGGTGAATTGGGATTCCTAGACCTAGGGGATAACAAGATCTCCCAACAGTTTATTTGGCCTGCAAAGCTTAGAGACCCTATTACTGGTAAATAATCCACTCATGCAAACTTCAGAATTTGCGTTCACCCGTCGCTGACGAACGTAGATTTAGGGAACATTCACCATCCATCCATCCATCCAGCCAATGTGAGAAACCTGCTAGTGTGAGTATGAATCTGACGCATATGTTCTGCTAAACATCACCGTCGGCAGTGACAGCACCCCGAAACCAGGCTTCCCCCTACAGCTCTTCACTCAATTGAGTGTGATCTTCCAGGACTGCTGGAGACCATTATTTCAGTCTGTTGTCCACTTTAAGGCTGTCACATGTGGGCCTAACTTCATCGCAAAGTACTTCCTCTCCATTGTCGTGTCTTTGCTATCGTTAAATTGAAGACTTATAGTTTTTATCAAAGATTCCTGTAATTAGGGATTACGCGATCACTTGAGTAATAACGTAACTAATTAACTATGAATTCGAGGGCACCAGGGAAAGTTATTAGATTATAAAGTTATAATTTCCCAATATAACCTTTCAGATATTTTCATATCTGATCAATAGTCTTCTGATTAATGATTTATTTATTTTTACCTCACGTTAGTCTCATTCCAAACGTCGTAAATTGTTGATTATCTGCACGAACCCAGTCTTCACTATGAGTCATCCATACATCAATTGTCTTAAATCATTTATTTATTACTAACTAATTAATTCACAGAAATGCATAAACAAACAAACTTAAAAATAGTTACATGAAATGGGAGAAATATGCCCTAGTGGCTGAACCGGCATGGCGGCTCGTTAGACAAAAGGGAGAAGGGGGGGGGGGGGGGGGGGGTCGATTCAGAAGTCACTACAGAGTATACTCTTTATAACAATTGACATGCTAATCCTTACACATGAACGCTCACTCATTCGGGAACAATTGCAATCAATATATATATATTTACGCTCGGTGTGTGTCGTCTTGATCGTTGGAGAGAAGTTTGTTTCTGTTGGAGATTCGTAGGTCTCTGTCTTGGCTATTGTGGATAGTTCAGAGTGACATTCGTTATAGAATGATTGTTTCGGCGGTTGTCTTTCTTCGCGTTCAATGATACCGAATTCCTAGCTGCAGACTAGTAGTCAATATCGAAACTTGTTCTTATTCGTATAAGAGTTTAACCACGTGGTATGGTTAAAGATTCAGCAATGTTACCTTAACCTTCGTTCTCCCCATGGAGAGAAAACATGGTCTAATGGTAATTTCTCAGAGTCGACTTTTATTCAGATAGCAGGAAGGGGCTGTCCTTGGATGTCTGACGCAACTGGCTCAGGGGCGGGTCCTCGGGTTTAGTTCAAATCAAAAAAGGGATTTGTATTTTTCTTAATTAAACAGTCCAAAATCATATTACACAATTATACAAACAGTATCATACTCACTCATTCATTTTATACTGCAAACAGATGTAAACCTCATATCTGAGGTTATTATATAAACAGCGGTATGGTAATGTAGTCCCACAGTCTCTCATGAGTTTCCCACGTGGTGGCCAATGGGCATGTTAATAGCTGGACTCCTCACCGATCTTTTATACTTTTGCAGGAACATGAAATATGTTCGTACCTCAAGTTCTGTGAGGTGGGAGAAAATTCCTTTGTCCTGAAAGTTTACCCTCTCTCTTAATACTGTTTGGCCATGAGGAGATTCTCAGGAATTTACGGCGTCTCTGTGATCACCGCACGGGTTGTGGTGGAAAGGGAGAGGCAGGGAGAGGGGGATGGGGTTTGCAATACCCAAGCAGGCAACATCATGACATACCCCCCCTGGTGGTTTGGATCTTGTTTGTCCTGCAAGTTACAAATCAACATAAAATCATGAACACGTGGTGTCCTGTTTGTAGATCTTCATTGCAGTCCCCTCTGCTGGTTGAACTTGGTAGGCTTCTCTGAAAGCGGAGCAGTCCACCACAAGGATGGCAGTTGATGTCTGGTTGGTGATCGCCGTTGCGGTCCCTTCTAGTGATGTACCTTGGTAGGTTCCCTGGAAGCTGCAAAGTACCCCAGGGAGGGCCAGGGGATGTCCTGGTTGGTGATCGCCGTTGTGGTCCCGCCCTTGGTGGTTTACCTTGGTAGGCTCTCTGACAGCGGGCATGCCGCCACAAGGATGGGCCGTGGGTGTCCGGATTTGGGGTCGCCGTTCCGGACCCGTTGTCTGGTTGTCGTCCAGACTGGAAGATCTGAGCAGTAACTTAGGCAGATGTTAACAACGCACACACACTCATGAAATATATATATAATTACATTCATTCCCCAATGAGTGGCGTTGTGGCACTAAGTGAATGTTGTATGGGGAAGTTGTTTATGGCTCTATCACTTCCTAAATGTCAAAGGAACTGAACCGAAAAGGAATGAAAGCATAAACAAAAAAAATATACAAAATATAGTTCTCACACAAAAATAATCTAATTGGACTGTATTCTATATACGTCCAATGTTCTGGCAAAATGACTATCATGGCATTGTCTCTAACGCCATATCTAGGGTTTTCCTACTTGGTGTGTTGCTTAGGCACTATCCTAAGTTGATAACTATATGATAACTTTACAGCTGGAAGGCACTAGTTTGGGCAGTCTACAGGGATGACCTATGGACTTCTGGGAAGAAAACTGGTGAGTGCTGTAGAGACAAAGGCCTAGAAGTAAATGTTCAACTTTACTGAGGCTGATATTTTGCTTGGACCCTTAAGTGATCCTAGCATAAATCCTAATTGGATGTTCCGTTGTGCATGTGCGTTTATGCTTAAACAAGCGCGCATGTCAAGGGAAGAAAACCAAGTATCCTGGCAGATTACAACTTGTCCAGAATGAGTCTGACGTAGTCAGGTAATTTTCAGGTCAATGCCTGGAGGTCAGTCAGAGTTGGTGTCGAGGGAGTCTGTAGTAGTTTTTATTAAGTCACTGTGTCTTCCACTATTGTAGTGGTGATAGGTATGAAGTCTATTTCATAGCTATGTTATCCACGGAGGAGCTAACCTCACGACGGAAGTACTATAAGTATTGGACCAGTCGTACGTGGTGTGATCATGGTTAATAATTCTAATAATTTTCCTCCTGAATGACGGATTCTATTTATTAGTGGCATGCGTGTTAACCATTGGAAGAGTGCACTGGAGATTCCCTTCCCCGTGTTGCACTCTGAGTGACTCCTATGTCGCTATTGTCAAGGGTAATTTGATTGGTTAGGTCTCTAACCTTCTTACTGATTGTAGCTAGACTGACTGTTGCTGGTATTGGTACTGGTGCTCAAAGGGACCAGTTATCCTACCGATTTATTCTGAAATATTATACTACCGGAACACATGATTGGAGCATTTTACTAGTTGTATTGTAGTTGAACCTACACATGGCAAGGAATGATTATTGTTGCCATTTGTTTTGGAGGTGGACAAGTCAACTGGACTTCCTTTACGACCAGTGTGGTACACCTCAGTAGTATTTTAGATGTGCTCTAAGATAATCCCCGTCTAGGGGCCTGTCTGCTCCTCAATGTTCTCATAGGGGAGTTTACAACTAGATTTGATTTATGCTCTGGCGGCCTCGTACGGTGTTGTCCGTAGTCTTGACCCCCCCCACCGGCCTCGATGAGGCTCATCATGGGTCTGGGCTACTATTCCCCCCCTTTGTGTCTCGGGACCCCCCCACCAGCGGGTGGTGTTGGTGTCCGAGGCGCAAATGAAAAGATCGGACCCTATGTACGAGTTGTCAGCGGCCGCGTTATGAGAATGGCTGTAACCTTTCAACCAAATTTCCTGGTGTTTGTGCTTCAAAACGCTCAGTGGCTGTCGAGGCATGTCAGTCACCACCGCGTCCGCGTGTGGCAACCTCTTCAGTACCTGCGAACGGAGACGAGGATATCGGTCTGTGATATCGCAAAGTGTTTCACCAGTGGGAATCATCGGGTCAGTTGCTGGACTGACGCCATTAGTGTCATTGTAAGGGTTGACAGTCCCCAACAAAGCGGAAGGTGTATCATCGGAAGCAGAGTATACTCTGCGCATCGATGTTTTTCTTGCTGAGACGGCGACAGTGCTTGGGGAAATGTCTGAAGGGCAAGAGGAGTTCATCTCAACTACCATATTGCACGACTGCACGGAGGAGGGAAGTTGCTTATTAACAGAGACAGCTGGCTCGAAATCATGAAAAGAATGGTCAATCAGGTTGGCTGTTGGAATGTGTCGAGATATCGTAATATCTCCTTGGATCTGATTCTGCCCCAAGAGGTTTTTAAACGTCTTTTTCCCAAGGGGTGCTTTTGACAGATATCCCTCGTGACTGACTGCGTTGCAGCTAGCGTTAGGGGAAGACAGTGTGGTCAGTGGAGAAGGCACTGTGGCCTGTGACCATACCTGGTTGGTTTTCCAATCCATCAATGGGAGTAACCGATCCATCAAGTCTGCTCCAAGTAGCAGGGGTACAGTTTCGAGGCTGGTAACATACACAGGGTGAATGAGCGATACGTCCTTGAAGTGTAGTTTCAGCATGACTCTCAATGTGAGAGCCGAGGTAGTCTGAGTGACCCCTCGAAGTGTAGTGTCGCATCGTTCCACTTTTAACCAACGTTTAGTTGGCTTCAAAGCCCTTTTTAGATCATCAAACAATGTTTGAGAGATGAGTGATATTGTCGCACCCGAATCAATTAGGGCATGACAAGTTAAGCAATCCTCCAGGACTGTTTCCAGGTACGGGCGTTTAGATTCGTGGTTAGTGGACATATTCCCCACAAAGTGGAGTGATTGTTCGCAACAACGTGAAGTGTCAATTCTGTTCAAGGTGGAAGCAGATCGACTTTTCAGATTTTGAGTAGGCTTGGCTTTAACGAAGCGTTTGACCTTTTTCTTCGCAACCTTTGTATCAGAGTCTATAGACAAAGCCCGGGGGCTTGTTTCTTGATCAAGCGGGCCCTGGATAGGGTCTTGAATGAGAGCGGGAGAAATTTGAACTTTAACGTCCTTGCTATGGGTGTTAATTCCTGCGGACCTGGTGTCCGGTAATTCCCCGTCTAGTCCTTGTGACTTATCTTTTACCCTTTTCTCAAATTGTTCTCGCTTTAGTTATTCCCGTAGTGGAACTTCTGGAGAACATTGGTCTACGTTTTGATTGTCCTTCAACCCTTTGTTACCCTTGTGCTCTGACACTTTTTGTGGGTTGGGTGCAGGAACGTAGCGAACAGGTCGATTGTAGCGGTAGTCATGTTGATTGCGACGTACTTTACAGTTATTTCGACCGCGGAGGTTATTGGAATCATGGTTTCGTGGTAGAAACTGTTGTTGTGCGTCATCTCTCAACGCTCCAATACCTGATAATGCACCCTCTAGCTGGAGTGAGTGCTCCTGGTCAAACTTCAAAACCGAGTGGTCAGGGCTCTTAGCGTTGTGAACTTTTGATGCCTCAAAAGCTGTGCTTGCAAGCTCTCTGAGTTGTAAGATAGGCAAGCCAACGTGGGCGGCAGGGCCCAAGTAGGTAATGAAGGTAGGATACATGTTCGACAGGAACATTTGTTTAAAAGGTAACAGGTCTTCCATGCCTGTTTCAGTGAGTAGACCAAAGTAAGCTGAACGAAGCCTATGATAGTAAGCTTGTGGGTGTTCGTTCCGAGCTTGTTTAACGGTGTTAGCCAGTGAGCTATTGTGTTTGCGAGTCGCAGAACCACTGAATTATACTTTCAAAGCTGTGGCAAGTTTAGCGTAGTCATTTAGCACGTGTTGCTGTTGTAGACGAATGAACCTTGTCACGTGTCTATTTGACGTTCGCTTCAACAGGTAAACCCTGTCAGAACCTGTAGCGTTCGGGTAGCCATCCAACGCGTCCTCTATGTCAGTTAGGAACGTCTCAGTATCGTTCGGCTGACCTGGAACGGGGTCAAAGGTGGGGAAATACTTGACGAGTTTGTCAAGGTATTCCGCGCCAAGCGGGCGGAGAGGGTTGGCTTCATCCTGTGGAGAGATTGGGGCCGAAAGGCCAAGAGGAGAAGCCAAGCCTTGTTGTTGTTGGCCAAGAGGTGCAATATTACTCAGTGCCGAATGGCCAAGAGGAGAAGACTGAGGGACACATGAGGGAGGCAAGGTCTGAAACCTATTGTCTTTACTCCTGTGAGTACAGGGCTCCGGTTGCTTGGATTGGTAGTCGCGCTGTAGAGCGTGACCATTCTGGACTTCATCCAGATGGTACCTAAGGGTGGTATTCTGCTGCATTGCAGAGTCCACTTGAGCGCTTAGAGTACTGATTTTGGACACGTGAGTGTCACACTTGCTCCTTTCGGTCTCAAACTTATCTGTCATGGTTTGCAAATAGAGGTCTCGAGTACGGAGCGAGAGATTCAGTGATGAGATTTCCGCTGCTTGCTTAGAAATCAATATTTCCATCTTCATCACCTGAGTTCTCTCATCATTCATTTGGTCAGCGACTTCAATGAGTTCTGCTGATTTGTCATCCAACTTTGTCATTATGTTCATTAACTGATCGTCTTTGGTCTGCAGCGTTTTGAGTAGAACCGTGTTATTTTGAGTAACGTTCAACATAACTGCATGCATGTTATCAAGTTGAGCGCTCCTGTTTGTAGATAACTCTTCAGATTTATCTAGTTTGGCGTGGACATCATCGTATTTAGTTTTGTATAAATCGAGTTGTTCCAATAGCATTTGATTTTGTTCCTGTAGAAAACGATTTTGTTGAAGAGCTTGTGCTTGTTCATCGTCATACGTTTTTGCAATTTTATTTAATTGTTCAGTTTTCAAGCACAGCTCCATAGCTAGCAGAATTTTTCAATTTTCTGCATTTGTCATTAGTTTCCCGGTTCTCTCCACCTGTCCCTCCATGTCTACCATCACCTGCTCGTGCTTCAGCTGTGCACTGCGGTATTGGACAGATGCCAATCTCGGGTGGCAAGACATCAGGGCTAGACTGGAGAGAACCTTTACGAGGCCTGCGCTTGATGGTTGATTTTGGAAAGCGTTGTTGTCTGCTTTTCCACTAAGGGCATAATTAGTGTTGGTATCGCTGCTGAGGTCAGAGATCAATACATTTGCGGGTGGAGGTTCACTAATTAGCGGGCGGGTGGGGATTACCCCCTCTGATTGCTTGCACATTATTAGAACATTTTTGAAACTAAAAATGTTTTTCCTAATTTTCCTAAATTTGGTTTTGGAATATATTGGGAGCTGCAAAGACGATTTTAATCTATTTATAGACGTTAATGAGCTATCAGTACTGGACAGTACTGTGGAAGTTGGACGTGAATGAATTTTGCAAAAGCAAATTGAATGAATAAATGATCATGATTAATCATACCTGGATAGGCTATCTGGGAATTAAACCTTAAATTAACCTGGGAAGTTGGTTCATCTAGGTTACTATTGCAAAGCTTAAAGTGTTTCATTTAACAGAAGAACCTAGAAAGGTATGTTCGACAATTTAAATAAATAAATTGAATGAGACAATAATGCCCAAGCAATTGAGATTGCTGGATTATTATAAAGGTAATGTTAGGTACATTTACAACTATGGTACACTTTCCCCTCAGGCCAAAGCCATATGGGATTCCCACTGGAGGCGGGACTGATTGATTATTCTTTGCAGAAGCAAATTTTACTGATTTATCAAATTTAATGAATAATCAAACCTGTATAGGCTATCTGGGAATTAAACTTTAAATTAACCTGGGAAGTTGGTTCATCTAGGTTACTATTGCAAAGCTTAAAGTTGTCTCATTTAATTGGAAGAACCTAGAAAGGTATGTCCGACAATTTAAATAAATAAATTGAATGAGACCCAAGCAATTGAGATTGCTGGATTATTTAAACATGATCCACGTTTGGATTTCGCCACCTCTTTTAAGGGATGTACTTGCGGTTCTTTACCACCAGGATGCGAAATGCTGAAATCAAACGGAAGTACAAAGGGCGGGACTTCCGACGCGCGAGGCGGAGGAATTTAAACAGCACACAGAAAGTGGAAAAAAAATTCCCTCTATGTTAGCTTGCATCTCGTGGATTTCCCCCCTCGTGCTAGCTTACCCTATGTTGTTCAGAAATATCACGCACAAAAGGGTTCCTCTCACCATGGAGAGAGTAGGTTTACTAGTGACGTCTCACGTTAAACCATTCGGCCTACTTTGCTAGCGTTATGTTGACCGGAGCGACACGGTACATAATAGGGTATGCCTGTAGTCAGTCCACACTGGTTTAGTTTGGTAGGCGGACAAAATACTTTCCGGCTCGGTCACCGAACGAATATCTTCTAATTTCTAACCTTATTGGCTCTAGAAGTTCATATTGGCCTACAGAAATAGTACCGTTTGGCCTAACGGACTAAGTCTGGAATTTATGACTCACTGCTCTGACGCTAAAAGACCGCTACCAGAGGCGCTAATGTAGCCTCTTCAAATAGGAATACGCATCAAATTTCTATTGAAAGTAGTCTGTTTGTTTTGTACGATTTCTGTTTGCACAATTGATATTTGGAATTACACAGCAGAGTCTAATTCTATTTTAGATCCCTCACAGGGGGCGTCATATATGTCGTGTTTTTGCTATCATTAAATTGAAGACTTATAGTTTTTATCAAAGATTCCTGTAATTAGGGATTACGCGATCACTTGAGTAATAACGTAACTAATTAACTATGAATTCGAGGGCACCAGGGAAAGTTATTAGATTACAAAGTTATAATTTCCCAATATAACCTTTAAGATATTTTCATATCTGATCAATAGTCTTCTGATTAATGATTTATTTATTTTTACCTCACGTTAGTCTCATTCCAAACGTCGTAAATTGTTGATTATCTGCACGAACCCAGTCTTCACTATGAGTCATCCATACATCAATTGTCTTAAATCATTTATTTATTACTAACTAATTAATTCACAGAAATGCATAAACAAACAAACAAACTTAAAAATAGTTACATGAAATGGGAGAAATATGCCCTAGTGGCTGAACCGGCATGGCGGCTCGTTAGACAAAAGGGAGAAGGGGGGTCGATTCAGAAGTCACTACAGAGTATACTCTTTATAACAATTGACATGCTAATCCTTAGACATGAACGCTCACTCATTCGGGAACAATTGCAATCAATATATATATATTTACGCTCGGTGTGTGTCGTCTTGATCGTTGGAGAGAAGTTTGTTTCTGTTGGAGATTCGCAGGTCTCTGTCTTGGCTATTGTGGATAGTTCAGAGTGACATTCGTTATAGAATGATTGTTTCGGCGGTTGTCTTTCTTCGCGTTCAATGATACCGAATTCCTAGCTGCAGACTAGTAGTCAATATCAAAACTTGTTCTTATTCGTATAAGAGTTTAACCACGTGGTATGGTTAAAGATTCAGCAATATTACCTTAACCTTCGTTCTCCCCATGGAGATAAAACATGGTCTAATGGTAATTTCTCAGAGTCGACTTTTATTCAGATAGCAGGAAGGGGCTGTCCTTGGATGTCTGACGCAACTGGCTCAGGGGCGGGTCCTCGGGTTTAGTTCAAATAAAAAAAGGGATTTGTATTTTTCTTAATTAAACAGTCCAAAATCATATTACACAATTATACAAACAGTATCATACTCACTCATTCATTTTATACAACAAACAGATGTAAACCTCATATCTGAGGTTATTATATAAACAGCGGTATGGTAATGTAGTCCCACAGTCTCTCATGAGTTTCCCACGTGGTGGCCAATGGGCATGTTAATAGCTGGACTCCTCACCGATCTTTTATACTTTTGCAGGAACATGAAATATGTTCGTACCTCAAGTTCTGTGAGGTGGGAGAAAATTCCTTTGTCCTGAAAGTTTACCCTCTCTCTTAATACTGTTTGGCCATGAGGAGATTCTCAGGAATTTACGACGTCTCTGTGATCACCGCATGGGTTGTGGTGGAAAGGGAGAGGCAGGGAGAGGGGGATGGGGTTTGCAATACCCAAGCAGGCAACATCATGACACCATGCAGGAATTAGAGTTTGAGTTGGTTCTCACACCAGAGTTTCTGAGAGAACAAACTGTGGACATGAATAACCTGAACAGGCTTTTGCAGCTGAGGTATCTCAAGATAATAGAAGTGGATCTCAGTGTGCAGCTAGTGCTGGGCATCATGTTCCATAACTTGACCAGGCTGGAGAGCCTCTGTCTGATTGAATGTAGGATCCTCACTTTGGAGGAGGAGCTGAGCAGAGACCTGCACTCCCTCAGTGTGATTCAAGTTCAATCCCGAGAGGAGTTTAGCATGTTTGAGGTTTTCCCAGAGCCCCTGACCAGCCTGCGGTAGTGTGCATGGACTTCTTCGGTCCTCGCCTATACCACTACTGTCATAACGCCTGGCTGGACAACTGGGCCAGAGAACAGAAAAATGTCCAGGTCATCTTTTGGCTTAATGGGGGGTTGCTTCTCTTTTAGCTGGTGGTCCTGCTCCATCAGCTGGCTTGGGGACTATGTTGGTCCTGGGCCACATTGCCTGTGGCTGGCTGGAGTAGGCAGTACAGAGGCCCAACACCAGAGGGCACCACCCCTACGATGCCTTTGTGTTTTACAAAGTGGGAGAGACGAACGCTGGGTGGTGGAACAGCTGCTGCCTGGAGCAGGGGGGGCCTCCCTTCCTGCGTCTCTATCTGCATAGCAGGGACTTCCAGCTGGGGAAGGACATTGTGAACAACATCACAGACAGCCACTACAGCAGCCACCACACCCTGTGTGTGGTGAGTCATCACTACCTGCACAGTAACTGGTGCTCCCTGTCCCTGGAGCTGTGACTGGCCACCCTGTGTCTGCTGGTGGAGCACAGGGACATTCTCATCCTGGTCTTCCTGTAGGACATCCCCCCCTAGGCAGCTGTCTACCCAAGACTGCCTGGCTAGGCTGGTCAAGACTAGAACCTACCTGGACTGGCCCCAGGACCCGGACCTGTAGCCTACCTTTAAGGACCGCAAGTGGACCAAACAGACTCCTCCTGAACCAGGCCCCAGATAGTAACACAACACACAGATGCACGATTATCAACAGCATTATTCAGGGCCGGATTAATGCAGGGTCTTACCAGGGCTGAAGCACTTGTGTCTAGGCTTGTACGGGGCTGAAGAGGCAGAAAAAAATACAGTAAAAAATATATATAATAATAATAAAGGAAATATGTACTGTATACAGTGCCAGTCAAAAGTTTGGACACATATACTCATTCAAGGGTTGTTTTTTGTTTTACTATTTTCTACATTGTAGAATAATAGTGATGACATCAAAACTTTGAAATAACACATATGGAATCATGTAGTAACCAAAAAGTGTTAAACAAATCAAAATATATTTTATATTTGAGATTCTTCAAAGTAGCCACCCTTTTCCTTGATGACAGCTTTGCACACTCTTGGCATTCTCTCAACCAGCTTCATGAGGTAGTCACCTGGAATGCATTTCAATTAACAAGTGTGCCTTGTTAAAAGTTAATCTGTGGAATTTCTTTCCTTCTTTAATGTGTTTGAGCCAATCAGTTGAGTTGTGACAAAGTTTGGGCATTATACAGAAGATAGTAAAAGACCAAGTCCATATTATGGCAAGAACAGCTCAAATAAGCAAAGAAAAACGACAGTCCATCATTACTTTAAGACATGAAGGTCACTTAATACGGAACATTTCAAGAACTTTGAAAGTTTCTTTAAGTGCAGTTGCAAAAACCATCAGGCGCTATGATGAAACTGGCTCTCGTGAAGACTGCCACTGGATAGGAAAACTCAGTTACCTCTGCTGCAGAGGATACGTTCATTAGAGTTACCAGCCTCAGAAATGGCAGCCCAAATAAATACTTCACAGAGTTCAAGTAACAGACACATCTCAACATCAACTGTTCAGAGGAGACTGCGTGAATCAGGCCTTCATGGTCGAAATGCTGCAAAGAAACCACTACTAAAGGACACCAATAATAAGAGACTTGATTGGGCCAAGAAAAACAAGCAATGGACATTAGACCGGTGGAAATCTGTCCTTTGGTCTGATGAGTCCAAATTTAAGATTTTTGGTTCCAACCACCGTGTCTTTGTGAGACGCAGAGTAGGTGAACGGATGATGAGGCATGGAGGAGGAGGTGGGATGGTGTGGGGGTGCTTTGCTGGTGACACTGTCTGTGATTTATTTAGAATTCAAGGCACACTTAACCAGCATGGCTACCACAGAATTCTGTAGCGATACGACATCCCATCTGGTTTGCGCTTAGTGGCACTATCATTTGTTTTTCTACAGGACAATGACCCAACACAACTCCAGGCTGTGTTAGGGCTATTTGACCAAGAAGGAGAGTGATGGAGTACTGCATCAGATGACCTGGCCTCCACAATCACCCGACCTCAACCCAATTGAGATGGTTTGGGATGAGTTGGACCGTAGAGTGAAGGAAAAGCAGCCAACAAGTGCTCAGCATATGTGGGAACTCCTTCAAGACTGTTGATAAAGCATTCTAGGAGAAGCTGGCTGGGAGAATGCCAAGAGAGTGCAAAGCTGTCATTAAGGCAAAGGGTGGCTACTTTATTAGTTACTGCATGATTCCATATGTGTTATTTCATAGTTTTGATATCTTCACTACTATTCTACAATGTAGAAAATAGTACAAATAATGAAAAAACCCTTGAATGAGTAGGTGTGTCTAAACTTTTGACTGGTACTGTATATATACAGTACATCTATTGCCTCTTAATATTGTACAATCTGTGTGTCGCTTCATTGGCCTGTGCTATTGTTTGTTTGAATTCAAGACCAGCTTGATCTCGGTTTGTCAGTATCAGAGCAGCCACTCATTTCGTTCATTTGTGTGGTATTAAACAAGATTCAGCTAATGTCTTCTGTCATGTAAAATAACGAAGAATTGCATGAAATGCGTTTTTAAAAAGCAGATTTTTTTTCGGACCCGGCAGCAACAAAAAAAGACTTGTGGAAATCCTAAAACGCCTCTGCTCAACTGTAGCCTATGCCACATGGCAATCATTATTATGGCTTTATTATAAAGAGGCTTTTTCTTCAACAGTAAATTTACCACGCATCCAATTGCATCTTGGTGCACGATTTTTTACAGAAAAGGGGGGGGGGGGTAGTGTACCTATAAAAAAAAACAAGGACCCAGACAATTTGTTAATCCGACCCTGCCATTTTTCCTTCCTCTTACATACAATATCAAACTGTATCACAACAGAACTATATAACAATTTAAAGAGTATGTTTGTGTAACTGGCTCTTCGTTAAATATTAGTATGTTATTATTTTATTAAGGATTGGCCAGTAATACATTACTTATAATGTTTGAATAAGGAAATACTTAATTAAAGCCTAATAAGACATAAGAAAGGCCTCATTAGCTACTTATATACACACTTATAAATTACACATTAGTTGCTAATATGTATACCTTAAAATAAGGGATACCTGTACCACAAATGGTGCTAGCAATGAAGAACAAAGTAATTCACAGTGCCCAGCTGGAAACGTGTGTATCATGATAAAGGTAGGCTATGCATTATAAATCTACGATGAATACTGTCTGTCTCCATAGTAACTGTTTCAAGTCTCATTTCTTGGTACTGTCTCTACATCAGTCTTTCCCATCATTGATCTATACTAAGTGTTACTCTGCGTCTAGATGAAGTCTAACAGTCTATGAGCTGGCTCATTGATCTACTGCTGTGTAAAGTGGTATCAGTTGATTGGCAGGGCCAGGGAGCATCGATCTGCGTTGCTAAGTGTCGCTGTTGCTCCTCTAATGATGTGTAATGATGTGTCAATGGACAGGATCATCGACCAAGCTCATCATCGCCATTGACTTGGCCAAGGGCATGGAGTACCTGCACAACCTTAGCCAGCCCATCATCCACAGGGACCACAACAAGTAAATGTGGAGGGTGGGGGTCACTGTGTGTGTGTAGGGGGGAGGGGTGTGTGTCAGATTTAGTAGCATTGGTAGTAAGGTTGAATTGTGACTATGAAATGAACTGTTGTGAGTTATTCTACTTATGATGATATTTGCCATTTCTAGTCACAACATTCTACTCAATGAGAATGGACATGACGTGGTGGCCAACTTTGGAGGTAAGCAGTTACAACAAACCTTTACAGTATAATGAAGACAGATTACAGTAAAATAGCTATTTCCTGTAGTTAATTAGTCATTGACATCACTAACATCATTATCAAGATCATGAACCCTTTTGTTCCCTCTTCAGAATCCAGGTTCCTGTCACCTGAGGTTGTGGACAATATGACCAAGCAGCCTGGGGTTTGTCCAACTTCCTTATTCACCATACTATAAATTACTACATAATGTGAATTAGGACCTGGAAGAAACTGCACTCAGGCAGAATGGGTCTAGATTTGCTGTGTCACCATTGGGGATAGTGCTAGGTCTGTGCTTTTCAGCTCAGATGCTGTGTGTGTGTGTGTGTGTGTTATGCTCACTGGGGGAAGCCTTCGCTGAAGAACAATTTGTATTCGGTAGCCAGAGTGTTTGTGCTGGTAATTGAACCTGGCATGGATGGCCCCAGAGACATTCACTCAGTGAACCCGCTACACTGTCAACGCAGACATGTTCAGCTATGCCCTGTGTCTGTGGGAGCTGCTCACTGGAGAGATTCCCTTTTCCCACCTGAAACCTGGTATTCCCTGCATGAATACAAACACACAAATCTGAAACGGTATTGGGAGAATGTGAAGCAATATGAGTAAATATTGAATTGTTCCAAACATGTAATGTAAACTCAGCAAAAAAGAAACGTCCTCTCACTGTCAACTGCGTTTATTTTCAGCAAACTTAACATGTGTAAGTATTTGTATGAACATAACAAGATTCAACAACTGAGACATAAACTGAACAAGTTCCACAGACATGTGACTAACATAAGTGGAATAATGTGTCCCTGAACAAAGGGGGGTCAAAATCAAAAGTCAGTATCTGGTGTGGCCACCAGCTGCATTAAGTACTTCAGTGCATCTCCTCCTCATGGACTGCACCAGATTTGCCAGTTCTTGCTGTGAGATGTTACCCCAATCTTCCACCAAGGCTCCTGCAAGTTACCGGACATTTCTGGGGGGAATGGCCATAGCCCTCACCCTCCGATCCAACAGGTCCCAGACGTGCTCAATGGGATTGAGATCCGGGCTCTTTGTTGGCCATGGCAGAACACTGACATTCCTGTCTTGCAGGAAATCACGCACAGAACGAGCAGTATGGCTGGTGGCATTGTCATGCTGGAGGGTCATGTCAGGATGAGCCTGCAGGAAGGTTACCACATGAGGGAGGAGGATGTCTTCCCTGTAACGCGCAGCATTGAGATTGCCTGCAATAACAACAAACTCAGTCCGATGATGCTGTGACACACCACCCCAGACCATGACGGACCCTCCACCACGAGTACAGGCCTCGGTGTAACGCTCATTCCTTCGACGATAAACACGAATCTGACCATCACCCCTGGTGAGACAAAACCGCGACTCGTCAGTGAAGAGCACTTTTTGCCAGTCCTGTCTGGTCCAGCGACGGTGGGTTTGTGTCCATAGGCGACGTTGTTGCTTGTGATGTCTGGTGAGGACCTGCCTTACAACAGGCCTACAAGCCCTCAGTCCAGCCTCTCTCAGCCTATTGCAGACAGTCTGAGCACTGATGGAGGGATTGTGCGTTCCTGGTGTAACTCGGACAGTTGTTGCCATTCTGTACCTGTCCCGCAGGTGTGATGTTCGGATGTACCGATCCTGTGCAGGTGTTGCTACACGTGGTCTGCCACTGCGAGGACAATCAGCTGTCCGTCCTGTCTCCCTGTAGTGCTGTCTTAGGCTTCTCACAGTACGGACATTGCCATTTATTGACCTAGCCACATCTGCAGTCCTCATGCCTTCTTGCAGCATGCCTAAGGCACGTTCACGCAGATGAGCAGGGACCCTGGGCATCTTTCTTTTGGTGTTTTTCAGAGTCAGTTAAAAGGCCTCTTTAGTGTCCTAAGTTTTCATAACTGTGACCTTAATTGCCTACCGTCTGTAAGCTGTTAGTGTCTTAACGACCGTTCCACAGGTGCATGTTCATTAATTGTTTATGGTTCATTGAACAAGCATGGGAAACAGTGTTTTAAACCCTTTACAATGGAGATCTGTGAAGTTATTTGGATTTTTAGGAATTAACTTTGAAAGACAGGGTTCTGAAAAAGGGCTGTTTCGTTCCTGAAAAAAATGTGATTTTTCCCATCCTCATCACAGCTGCAGACATGGCCTACCACCACATCCGGCCTCCTATTGTCTACTCGATCCCCAAACCCATCTCTGAAATGCTAATGAGGGGCTGAAACGACTGTCCAGAGGTCAGTGTCCTCGTACAATATATAGCCCCTTTCAGAGAGTGTGAAATGACACAAACTCATGTGAGCTTAGTTCAAGTATGCTATGTATGCTATGTTCATATGAGCTGAATGCTAATTATGCTAAGTTGAAATTAACTGAAAAAACATTTGTATAGTCACATACACCAGATAGGTGCAGTGAACTGTGTTGTTTTAAAGGGTCAGCCATAGTAGTACAGAACACCTGGCGCAAATTAGGGTTAAGAGCCTTGCTCAAGGGCAGATTTTTCCCCTTGTCGGCTTTGGTATTTGAACCAGCGATCTTTCGGTTACTGGCCCAATGCTCTAACCACTAGGATACCTGCAACTATATGTGACAACTGATTTCATGTTCTAAGTATGCTAAATTCATGTTGTAAAGTATGCTAAGTTCATATGAGCTAAGTTTACTGTACTTGTATAGACCTGTAGAGGTGTTTCCACCAGAGTCAATGCTAAGGTCAGATGCTAGCAGAGGGGTTTAGAACGTATCATCAAACCTATAATTAATGGAACTCTATTCCCCAGGTGCTGTGTTGTTGCATGAATCCACACAGCCACACAATCTACAGCTACTCATGAACCGCATGGCCATCCCATAGAGTCAGGCTGTGACGAACCCACTAGATGTGGCATAGCTTATTATTCCCTCATTACCTGTTGCGGGCAGGTTGCGGCATTCATCTCGTATCTCCCATGATGCTCCAGGGTCCTAGTTCTTCTGTTTGTAGGGCTGGGTTGCCAGACAACCGTCTCTCTGGACTGAAATGTTGTGCTGTGGTGCTGTTATCAGCAGCTCTGCTCTCACGATCTCAACCGTAGTTACCTTCTCTTGTTAGGGCTTGAGTGTCCCAGCCTACCCATTCCGAAACTGTGCCAAAGGTCATGTGCTTGAATTTAAGGTCCAGTTGGGGGCAGAATCAACATGCTTCCATTTTTTTGAGGGTCGCCATGTACACATAGTCCAACCATTTCTAGGTGTCCACGGTTGTTCATTTTTGACTTTCATGTTTAAAAGTGTAGAAACATGTGAATGAACGTTGATTAAGATGATTATTAGCAATATACATTGATTAAAGCCTTTTAATTGTTGATAAGGCTGATGAATATTGTGCATTTTAATAATAGACACTCTCAAGAAGCACAATTTGGATACTCTCTTGGGTTTGTTCAATGAAAACAGCACACAGACCATGGCCACTGTGAATGCAATGTATTATTGAGTACCTCTTCTCTGGTCTGTGTTAGTTCTCTTACAGTGAAGTAGGAGATCTAAAGCCTGCTTTTGAAGCAGGGTTCACCTTGGATGTATGCGTGGGTAGATCCAAATGACCACACAGACAGACTGAGAGAGCGCAGGTGTGTGTGTGTGTGTGTGTGTGTGTCTTTGTTCTGTTGAGAGTTGCTTAATATTATGAGGTGATTTAATTCTGCTTTGTCTCCTCTGAATCAGGATAGGCCTGAGTTCTCTGAGGTGCTGGCCACACTAGAGGTATACCTATGCAATGTTGAAGTATGGAGTTACTGCTTGGCTATCCACAAACATACAAAAAGCTTTCTAAAGTAAAAATCTAAATCAGGTGGGAATAAACATAGATGCGTGCTGCTTACATTTCAGACGTTTCCAGATTCCTTTCCTGACTGTCCTTATGATATGATACTTGTTGGATATAATGTCATATTTGTGTGTGTGTGCTTTTTTGTGTGTGTGATCCACAGTTGATGTCACTGGCCTCCCGTAACAGCAGCAGGTCCCTGTCGCCCTCGTGCTCCTCTGACTGCCTGGCGAGGGGCAGTCCTGGTCGGAGTCACGTGGCCGCCCTCTGCTCCTGCTTCGGGCTGGAGTACGCACTCAACGCCCACGCATACGCAGTCTGGACTCTGAGGTAGGGCATCACTATTTTGATCCTAGATCTGTCGTAGCCTGGCATTGATAATGATCGTAGGTGTTGACTACACAGCACAAAGTTATCTGGGACCAGACAAGGATAACATCCTCTCCTAATCATGCAGTGGGGGTTAGAGTAAGAGTGGGTTAAATTAAAGTTTCACTTAGGGAGTTAAGACATTTATCTCTTCTCTATCTGGGCATGTTGGCTTGCGTTTCCTTTCTCTAAGTGCACAATAAACTGGATTGCTAGGCATAACCAAGTTGAGTGTAAAGTCCAGTACTAGTAGGAATTCCATGAATGTCATGTCTGGGCCTGTAATGATAAAATTGAGCTTTGTTGCAGATATAGCACTCGCCTTGACCCATTGTTTGAGCAGGGCACAACACTAGAGATACTTTACTGCAACGGTTAGAGGTGGAGTTGCCCGGATACGGGTCAGGGAAAACAAATGCAAGCAAATGCAATAAAACATGAATGATATTCTGACTAAGGACTAAAGACTCCACTGGTGGCCAGCCCTGTGTGTGTGTGTGTGTGTGTGTGTGTGTGTGTGTGTGTGTGTGTGTGTGTGTGTGTGTGTGTGTGTGTGTGTGTGTGTGTGTGTGTGTGTGTGTGTGTGCGTGCGTGCAAGTGCAAGTGTGTGTGGAGAGAGAAGGGAATAGAGAGCAGTGAGCCTGGCAACGGTCTCCAGGGACACAGTAACTGGAGTTGGATTTGTGTATGTGTGCTCTACCGCTGAAGTGTCTGTCTGTCCGTTAGAAATGTCCTGGCAGTAGATCAAAAGTTTCATAAATTGTGTTTTTACTCAACGTGAAAGTGAGAGAGCGTGGTTATTAGGTCCTGGGGTGTCATGTTTGTCACGGATACACCCCGGTACTGATGCTCATTCTGTTCACCAGTTCCGGAGGTTTACGTCACCGGCTTTCTAGGCTTCACTGAACGGGATTCATTGTCATCAACCCCCAGACTGTCTTGTGTGATTACACACACACCTGGTTCCCATTTCCCCTGATTAGTATGCTATATATGTGCCCTCTGTTCCCTCGGTCTTTGTGTATTCCTGCGCCTGTCTCCAAATCCTTTATACCAGTGTGACAATGTTACCATCACACAGGGGGGGGGGGGGGGGTCATGCTAGATTCATCAGAAGACATCAGAGATGTGTTTATACCTGCCTCATCTAACTCAACCTAATTTATCTTTCATTGGGGAGCACATGCGAAATATACCCCAACCCTATGGCGCAGAATTGTCGTTTTAAGTTCCTTTAAAGTTGGAATCCATTGCGGTGACACGGCCACGTCCGTTTGCGATATTACAACAACAAAGACGCTACTTCACACAACCACCACGGTTTTCTTTTCCTCTGACATCATTGCACACAGGATAGAACAGCAGAGTACCACGGCACTGGATGCACATCGCCTCTGTTCGATAAACAAAACAAACAACAATAACAAATGCGCCAAGGCAAACAGTGCCAAGGCAAACACCTTTAGTGCAACTCAGCTTTAAAGTAAGTGGTGTAGTAGGGGTTATTTACTCTTTAAGCCATGGCATTGTTCAATACTCGTTTCTGATTGGCTAGAAGGGCATTCTAGAGTGGGAAGTACATTACAACCTTATAACGACTCGTGTATTTTTTGTTTTTAGCGAGGATGACGTGATTCCCAAGGTCCATCTCTGGATGAACTGAGGAGGAATATGCCGTTTCCACCAATTGACGGAAATGGTAAGAAGCATAGTAATGAATATACACAAAGCCATAGCCTTATTTATACGTTTATCACATAGACATATTGGTTTATCTAGTCTTGAGTGTTCAATTTGGGTAAAAGAAGAATAAGCTATATCGCTATCTGTATTCCTAAAGCTATCTACTCCGTTCTCTCTGTTCATGGTGTTGAACTATCTGAATAGGTTTTAGTTGGTTTTTATATCTTGTAAATATTTAGGCATTTTGGGGGTTTTGAAAATAGTATAGTATTCGGTTAAAACCATATTTCAGCCTCAGAATGCTCAGTCAATTTGTGCTTTTATTTTCAATAAAATAGAGAAATCACATGGAGTTTCATTCTAGATGATTTGACATTGATATAATATATATGTAAACAATTAATACGTAAACAAGAAGAATCCTAACCAAACTATGCCAAACTAGGCGACAGGTAGCCTAGTGGTTATAGCGTTGGGCCAGTAACTGCAAGGTCGCTGGTTAGAATACCCGAGCCGACAAGGTGAAAAATCAGTCGATGTGCCCTTGAGCAATGTCACTTAACCCTCATTTGCTCCAGGGGCGCCGTACTACTATGGCTGACCCTGTAAAACACCACATTACACTGCACATATTCGCTGTTTGTGACAATAAACACCTTACTTATTAAATACAGGATTCATAATGAATGGCAACTGAAGAAATAAATGAACCAAGAATGATACAGGTATTAAATGTGTTAGCCTCAACATATTTTGACACAAACTGTTTCCTACATAGGGCATTTCACAATTTCTCCAACTATTATTACTTGTATGTTTAACCTTTAACCTTTTATTTAACTAGGCAAGTCTTTATTATTACTGTTTGTGTAGTTGTGTACAGTAGGCATTAATTGTATGTTTTATGTATGACATACAATGTTTTCAAATGAACGGGGTGAATTTTATTTCAACGCATGTCCATTAAATTGGATAAGAAAATTCTCTAAAGGAATACATTGTAATTACTTTGAAAGTTGAATGGAAATGCAGGGATACAATTTGTGGCAACAGATCATGTACACATTACAGATAAAGTTAAACAAATCTCTGGAGAGTTATCACAATGTAAAATATGGAAATCTATCTCCTAAATCTGTGTATAAATAATGAACATTATCTGTGTAATTAAGGTTATACATCCAGTATAAAGAGCCAACTGTATTTCCTCGCCAGTGCCAAACTATAATCCAATCAGGTCTTTGTCATCAACGCAAAAGTGTTGTGGTGCTTTAAGTCAGTGGTGGCCGGGAGTATTTCATTTTCTCTCCAAACCAATCATCACACAACCATGCCTTGCGAAGTGTGTTAAGGTGCTTTGGGGCAAGCTGACCTCCACAAGGCTTAACAACTATGAATGATTTATGTTTTTGTGCAGTGTGAATTGAGGGGTATCTGTTTACAGGGGGCTGGTGACAGCACCTGTGCTTGATACCTCCAGCAGACAAGGCCTCACTGTTTGTCCCCAAAAAGGGATGGTTGTAAACATCTATGCTACTATCAAAACCTTTATAAACACACACATTTTCATGACCCAGACTTTTTTGTTGGTAAAAAGGGGGAAATCATTAAAGCTCTTAGTAAACTCAAACGTGCATTCACAATTGTGGAGCGACTGTTCCTGCAGTGTCATCTCATGAGAACCATTACAGCAAGTTCATCTCAAGAATAACGCAACTTCGGAAAGAATGTGATGTCGAAGAATACCCTTCCAGGCCATCCTGTAGTCATCTGATTGTCTCACGTGCTTTATAATATAGATAGAGCAAACGTCATTCAAAATAATAGGCCTATGTGTTATCTTACTTTCTTGTTCAGATGTCAACAAATCTCCGATATATAGAAATTGAATAATTGTGCAGCTTACCCTTGTGCCAGCCTGTTGCTTTCTTCTAATAATTACCGTCAGTCGGTGCAGTTGTCAACAGAGGGTATGAGGTGTGGCCAAACAGCGAAGAGTCTTCCACTGAGCAGGTGCTCAGCTGGTCAATCAGCTGTAGGTCTTCTTTGTCTCCACTCCTGCTTCCATCCAGTTGTTTGGAATGGAGCTGTACACTTTGGGAGTATTCCTGGCTCTCATTCTCAGATTTCGAAATGACTCTTAGCTCTGTTATTTCTGTAACCTCTGCAGCCTCTTGCTCTTTCGGTTCCTTTGTATCTTTGGTGTCTTCTGGTTCTCTTGATGTTGTGCCAGATTCAGAGTGATTCTTTGGACTCTCAGACGTTGTCAGGACGTTTATCTCTTCCAATGTTTGTTGCTCGTCTAACCCAGAATTGTCTTTGGTTTCTTCAGTCTCTGCTGGATTCTCAATGATATTTTCAGGCCTACCACTGGCAGCTGAATGGTTAGAGCCCTGTATACTTTCAACGTCAGTTTTGGACATTTCTGTCAGATCAGTTTCTCCCTGCATTGTCATATCTTTGTCCTTGTCATCCTCAGACATCCCTGCTGTTCCTTTGAGCTCCTCTGAAGAACTCTGACCCTCCTCCTGTGGCCCAGCTGTGTCTTCTCTGCTGCTGTGTTCAAGTTCAGTAGAGAGTGTGAAGAGAGTGACTTCTGTTTCTTCTTTCACCTCGAGAGAGTATTTCGTTATCCCAGTTTCACTGGCTGCATCGTCTCTTGAGTGAGTACTCCTGAGATCTGATTGGATCACTTCCACCTTGTTATTACTGTGTGACTCATTTGCATCTTTTGTTGATGGGGCTGCCTCTTTAAGTTCTGTTACTGTACTCTCAACAATGGTGTCACCTCCGCCTCCAACGGCTGCGCTCCTCTCTGAGGCATTGGTATCATGATCGTCAGGTTTCGGGTCTGGTGTCTTTGCCGTTTTAGTAGGTCTCTCTGGTCTAGAAAGTTCGGTCACGTGTGTTGGCGCTATAGCCCTGGCATCCGAATTAGACTCACTGATGACATTGTCAGAAGTAAAGTCATCTAGGGGCTCTATGAATGTCTCGAAGAACTTTGAGGATTGATGTACATTCACCCAGTTAGTTACAAGATCCCTATTGTCTCCTTTCTCCAAGGTCTCTGGAGTTGCAGCATGGTCCTCAGCTTTAACACTTTCCTCAAGTACATTAGCTTCTTTACCTGATGCACTGCTTTCTTTTTGTGGTGTTTCTGACTGAGGTTTGAGCACAACGCTGGCTCCGTCTTCAGATGGCTTGCTTGACCCTTCTGTGGATTCGTCTTCCGTTTTATGTTCTTTTTCCTTCAGATCTGATTCAGTCTCTGTAGTATCTTCTAACTCCATAGCTCTGGGTTCTGAAGCTTGAGCTTGTGTCTCTTCAGAAACAACAATCACCTCTGTAGTAGCATCATTAACTTTCTCTTTGCCGTCATCCAAGCTATCTGTGCTTGTATCTGGGTTCTTATCTTCACTCTCACGTGTAGCATCTACAATTCTGTCCTTTGACTGAGTTTTTTGTTCAGACTGCTCTTGAGACTCCACAGATGTCTCTATCTCCTTGACATTCTTAGTCTCCTTATCAGCATTCTCTGACATAGCCTCTTCTTTGGATTCAGCCCCAGTGTTAACTGGCTCTGGGTCTCCAACATGTGAACCAGCATGGCTATCTCTGTTAGATTTCTCAGCCTTAGATTCTTTGTCTTCTTTGTCTGCATCATGATCTACTTTGGTATTTTCACATTTGTCATTTGCCTCTTCCTGGTCTTTAGGATCTTCCTCTGTCTCCACCTTGTTTGGGTCATCTGTCTTTGTTTCTGCCTCCATGTCCTTTTCATCTACCTTGTCCTCTCCTGTATTGTTTTTGCCTTGGGTATCTTGGTTTGTGGACTCTGTCTCCTCTCTTGCAGTGTCACTCTGAACTTCAGAGGCTGCAGCTGTCTCTCCATTCTCAGAATCTACCTCACTGTCCTTTTTCTCTGTTTCTTTCCTGCTGACTCGGGTCTCATCTCTGGCCGCAGTGCTATCGCCAACAATTGGAGAAGAGCCATTCTCTTTATCAGATTCATCATTCTCGTCCACATCACATGCAGATTCTTGAACATTGTCTTTGATCTCAGTCTCTTCAACTTTGACCTCAGTTATTGTCATGTTTTCTCCTTCCTCTGCTTTAAGTTCACCGGCTTCCTCTGCATCCACAACATTTTCCTCAACTACTTCCTCTCCCTCTTTCTCTCCTGTTTCATGCTCAGATACATTTGCTGCTTTATTTTCTTCAACCATTTCCCCACTTTCTAGCTTGCCCTCTTCTTTTACAATTTCTTCTCCATCACTGTCTTCCTTTTCTGCCTGTCCAGCCTTCTTCTCTTCACACTCCACCTTATCTTCTACTTCTGCTGCTTTCTTGCTATCATCTGTTTCTTCCTCCTCTGCCTTATTCCCCTCTGCATTTTCTCCGCCCTGTGTACCCTCTTCTGCGTTATCCTCCCCATCTTTCTCACTTCTGTCTACCTTACCCTCACTAACTTTCTCTTCATCTCTCTTAGCTGCTCCAGTATTTACTTCCTCAGTCTCTTCCTTTTCTTCTTTATTATCATTTCCAGTCTTTTCACCGTCCTTTACTTTCCCTTCTTCAATTTGGGCAAAATCATTTTCTACCTCATCCTCTGTAGTCGTTTCTCCTCCAACTTCATCCTGACCAGCTTCTTTTTCTAGGCTGTCTTCCTTCATAGCCTCCCCTGTGTTCCTCTCAAGTTTGGCTTCGGTTTCTCCAGGTGCATCCTCACTCTTCTCAGCTCCCCCTGCTCTCTTTTCAGCACAGACAGTAGTATCTCCACTTTTCTCTGACACGCTGTTGGAATTATCTGCTGTGACTTCTGTCTCTGTGCCTCCAACCGTGTCCTCCTCCTCATCTCCCTGCCTGTCTTTGTCAGTTATAGACATCTCTTTATGGCTATGGGACTCTGAATCCTCTATGGGCTCTGCTTTCATCTCTACTGTTTCACTCTCTGCCACCTCAGTCCCTGCCTCACCCGTCACAGCTGTTTCTATCTCAGTCTTGCTCGCTGGTTCTTCTGGTGCAGATGACTCATCATCTTTAGTGCTTTTCATCTCCTCTGACTCACTAGGTGGTATGTCAGGATCTGCTGTGGTGTTCTCTTCCTGCTGCTCTTTACTAGTTACAGAATCTCTTGCTTTAGCTGGCTCGTCTGCCTGAAGATCCACAGCCTCATCTTCTTCCTGGTTGCCCTTAGTTTCTTCACCCTCTTCTTTCCCCTTTGTTTCTACTTTGCTGTCTGTCTCTTCTTGATCATCCGTCTCTGGACTGGCTTTTGGATCCTCCTCTTTCTCCTCTGTCACACCACTGGTTTCTTCAGTTATCTGTTCAGACTCCGGTGCACCATCTTCCTCCTCTTTCTTCAGCTCAGTCCCGACTTCTTTTCCCTCGGCAGCACTCTGTGAGGTCATTTCCTGTGCACTGAGTGAACTTTCCTCACAATTCACTTCCTCTGTACTGATCTGACGCTCCAGAGTAAAAGCCCCGGCTTGCTCTGGTTCCGTACCTGCGGAAAAAATAGGCGGTAGGTGAGTGACCAATGAAATTTTCTCACACACTAAATATACTGCACAGGTGTTAAGGACAAATAACTGGAGCTCTTACCAATGGTGTCCTGTTGTTGGTTTTTCTCAGTGGGGTCTTCCTCCGTCTCAGTGCTGGTGTCACTCAGCTCTGGCTCTGAGTGACTCTGAGCCTCCTTCAAAATGGCCTCTGCTAGTTTCTCCTGCACAGACTTGGCTTGGGTTTGGCGTGGGAAGGAGACAGAGACGTGAAGCATGCAATGAATGACTTTTACATGTCAACAAACACAAGCAGTATAATCATATACAAAAAGAACATCATGAGGAGCCATTAAAACAAAATAAACTGAAAGCAATGATTGGACATTAGACAGAACAAAGTAAAATGAAACTTCATTTCAGAGAGAGACTCATTTTAATATTTACATTAGCCAATTGAAGGAGAATAGTATAATGTATATCACATTCAGATGTTCAGCATGCATGAAATAAATGCAGGTTGACGTTTATTGTCATGAATCTGGCCCTGGAGGCAGAACTGACCAATTTCTGCTAGATAGGCCAGCTGCAAAGTAAAAATCAGCTATATTGTACAAATTCATGAAAACAAACATTTGCTTTTTGGTGTTAATTTAAGGTTAGGGTTTTAGGCATTAGGGTTAGCAATGTGGTTAAAGTTATGGTTATGTTTAAAATCAGATTTTATGAGTTTGTGGCCATGCCAGCTAGTGACCACTCTACAGAGCTGCCCCCAGACCAAGATTCATGACGAAAAACGCTAACCAGCTAAATAAACAAGCAAAAAGCAATACAGAGATAAAGTTCATGGGCCCAAACAAATAAAAAAATATATTTTGTGTTGGCCAAAATTACATCAACGTAACAAAGAACACAGGAGAGCAAACCCAAAACAGACCTCAGCTCAGTATTTTCAGACGTAATTTGTCAGGTATACAGTACAAAGTTGTTAATTAAGAATGTTAAATCTGTTCAACCAATTCTGAGGAAGAACTACGGCGAAGTAATACAAATTCCTCAGAGGCACTCTACAGATGTAGGATCTTAATTTGATCACGCTGTTGCAGGAGAACTTTCCTGCAATCCAGGAAATGTAAAACTTGTAGTGTATTTGAGGTTTAAAAAGCCTCCTGAAGTTCGTAATTTCCACTTTGAAATTTTAGACTACAAAAAGGTCCTTGAATTATAATCCACATAATAATTCACATTTCCTGTTGCTTTAGGATTATTTTCCTGCTGTAGCAAACTGGCTCAAATTAAAACCCTACATCTGTACATTACAATGTTTATCAAATTAAAGTCCAAAAACACTGGCACGCACTTGAATACAAACACAAATGAGACCAAAAAAAGCATGTTCCCACTTAGCTCCAACAGCCATCTTATTCATTATCACAATTACAAGGCGTGAAGGAGAATGAGAAAAGGACAGGCAGGTCCAAAATGCAGCAGGAAATGGTTTCTCCCAAGCAACACACAGAATCACCTTTTCCACCATCCGAACTGACCTGTTATCTCACAATACTCAGAATTAAATCGATGGATTCTTATGTAAAGGCCTGTATACATGGAAATATATAAAGCTCAACTAATGTATTATATAGAAAAACTGACAGCTCTGATTATGGAAAAGGCCCCAGAGAGGGGAGGGGTACAGCGCTCATTCAGGCGAGTCTGGATGTGACGGTACATACTTACCCCTCTCAGGCGCCTCCTCCTGTGTAGACTCACCCTCCGCCTTAGCCCTACTCTCCTTGTCTTCCTCCTTAGCCTCAGCACTCCCATCATCATCCCCTTTCCCCTCCTTCTCCGACAGCCCACTTGTGTCTGACACCTCAAGCTCTGTGGGTCTCGCTGTGCTGTCCCCAGGGCTGTACCCCAAGGTCCCTGTGTCTTCCTCCCCAGTCGAGGTGGTCTGGGGTGGGGTAGGAGAGCTGCTCTCTGTGGCTGTGGTGGGATCCTCTGTGGGTGGTTGGTCCGGATCAAGTGCTATGGTGGTGGGGTTGTCTTTTGCCTGTTCAGCCTGGGGAGGAGCCTCCTCTAGGTCAGCTGCCTGGTTGACTGCTTGGTCCTCCTTGGCCTCAGCCTCACTGTCGTCCATGTCACTTCCTGAGGAGCTGGAGTCTGACCTTGACCTTGACCTTCTCTCTTCTACAAGGGAGACAGTGTTAACAGGAGACAAAGGAATAGAACATTTATCATTTGAAGAGCTAAGATCTACGATGAATGGATGAAGTGGACTATATTTGGATTGAGATCTACGATGAATGGATGAAGTGGACTATATTTGGATTGAGATCTACGATGAATGGATGAAGTGGACTATATTTGGATTGAGATCTACGATGAATGGATGAAGTGGGCTATATTTGGATTGAGATCTACGATGAATGGATGAAGTGGACTATATTTGGATTGAGATCTACGATGAATGGATGAAGTGGACTATATTTGGATTGAGATCTACGATGAATGGATGAAGTGGACTATATTTGGATTGAGATCTACGATGAATGGATGAAGTGGACTATATTTGGATTGAGATCTACGATGAATGGATGAAGTGGACTATATTTGGATTGAGATCTACGATGAATGGATGAAGTGGACTATATTTGGATTGAGATCTACGATGAATGGATGAAGTGGGCTATATTTGGATTGAGATCTACGATGAATGGATGAAGTGGACTATATTTGGATTGAGATCTACGATGAATGGATGAAGTGGACTATATTTGGATTGAGATCTACGATGAATGGATGAAGTGGACTATATTTGGATTGAGATCTACGATGAATGGATGAAGTGGACTATATTTGGATTGAGATCTACGATGAATGGATGAAGTGGACTATATTTGGATTGAGCTCTACGATGAATGGATGAAGTGGACTATATTTGGATTGAGATCTACGATGAATGGATGAAGTGGACTATATTTGGATTGAGATCTACGATGAATGGATGAAGTGGACTATATTTGGATTGAGATCTACGATGAATGGATGAAGTGGACTATATTTGGATTGAGATCTACGATGAATGGATGAAGTGGGCTATATTTGGATTGAGATCTACGATGAATGGATGAAGTGGACTATATTTGGATTGAGATCTACGATGAATGGATGAAGTGGACTATATTTGGATTGAGATCTACGATGAATGGATGAAGTGGACTATATTTGGATTGAGATCTACGATGAATGGATGAAGTGGATTATATTTGGATTGAGATCTACCATGAATGGATGAAGTGGACTATATTTGGATTGAGATCTACCATGAATGGATGAAGTGGACTATATTTGGATTGAGATCTACGATGAATGGATGAAGTGGGCTATATTTGGATTGAGATCTACGATGAATGGATGAAGTGGACTATATTTGGATTGAGATCTACGATGAATGGATGAAGTGGACTATATTTGGATTGAGATCTACGATGAATGGATGAAGTGGACTATATTTGGATTGAGATCTACGATGAATGGATGAAGTGGACTATATTTGGATTGAGATCTACGATGAATGGATGAAGTGGACTATATTTGGATTGAGCTCTACGATGAATGGATGAAGTGGACTATATTTGGATTGAGATCTACGATGAATGGATGAAGTGGACTATATTTGGATTGAGATCTACGATGAATGGATGAAGTGGACTATATTTGGATTGAGATCTACGATGAATGGATGAAGTGGACTATATTTGGATTGAGATCTACGATGAATGGATGAAGTGGGCTATATTTGGATTGAGATCTACGATGAATGGATGAAGTGGACTATATTTGGATTGAGATCTACGATGAATGGATGAAGTGGACTATATTTGGATTGAGATCTACGATGAATGGATGAAGTGGACTATATTTGGATTGAGATCTACGATGAATGGATGAAGTGGACTATATTTGGATTGGGATCTACGATGAATGGATGAAGTGGGCTATATTTGGATTGAGATCTACGATGAATGGATGAAGGGGACTATATTTGGATTGAGATCTACGATGAATGGATGAAGTGGACTATATTTGGATTGAGATCTACAATGAAGGGATGAAGTGGACTATATTTGGATTGAGATCTACGATGAATGGATGAAGTGGACTATATTTGGATTGGGGTGTAAACTCTTCTATTAATGAATTTCCCTTTGATTATAAATCAAGATTTTTCAAGATTATTAACTAACCATCTTTGTCATCATCCTCACTGTCAGACCGGTCGTCTTTCTCTCTATCCTCTCCGTCTCTTTCTCTGGAGGGAGGAACACTTTTCTTGTCCTCAGCCTGCCCCTCGTCGTCCGCCTCAAAGTCCTCTTCATAGTCTGTTGGGAAAAACAAATAGCGCCTTATGACTCCATAGCATAAAAACTATTCTTGACATGATTAACTATCTTATTAAGATGATTTTAATCGTGTACCATAGATAGTTAAACAGAGCAACTACTATGCTTCTATTACGGGGCGGCAGGTAGCCTAGTGGTTAGAGTGTTCGGCCCATAACCAGAAGGTTGCTGGATCAAATCCCTGAGCTGACAAGAAAAATCTGTCTTTCTACCCTGAGCAAGGCAGTTAACCCACTTGAGCGCTGAAGACGTGGATGTTGATTAAGGCAGCCCCCCGCACCTCTTTGATTCAGAGGGGTCGGGTTAAATGCAGAAGACACATTTCAGTTTAATACATTCAGTTGGACAACTGACTAGGTATTATTAATAATTTTCACAAAAATATTGGTAACTTATGCCTTGTTTATGACAGCCTATGATGGATGTTATGTCTTCATGTACAGTTGAAGTTGGAAGCTTACATACACCTTAGCCAAATACATTTAAACTCAGTTTTTCACAATTCCTGACATTTAATCCTAGTAAAAATTCCCTGTTTTAGGTCAGTTAGGATCACCAGTCCCTCCTGCATCAAAGCACCCCCACAACATGATGCTGCCACCCCCGTGCTTCATGGTTGGGATGGTGTTCTTCGGCTTGCAAGCGTCCCCCTTTTTCCTCCAAACATAATGATGGTCATTATGACCAAACAGTTCTATTTTTGTTTCATCAGACCAGAGGACATTTCTCCAAAAAGTACGATCTTTGTCTCCATGTGCAGTTGCAAACCATAGTCTGGCTTTTTTATGGTGGTTTTGGAGCAGTGGCATCTTCATTGCTGAGCGGCCTTTCAGGTTATCTCGATATAGGACTTGTTTTACTGTGGATATAGATACTTTTGTACCTGTTTCCTCCAGCAACTTCACAAGGTCCTTTGCTGTTGTTCTGGGATTTATTTGCATTTTTCGCACCAAAGTACGTTCATCTCTAGGAGACAGAACGCGTCTCCTTCCTGAGTGGTATGACGGCTGCATGGTCCCATGGTGTTTATACATGCAGACTATTGTTTGTACAGATGAACGTCGTACCTTCAGGCGTTTGGAAATTGCCCTCAAGGATGAACCGAACTTGTGGAGGTCTACAATTCTTTTCCTGAGGTCTTGGCTGATTTCTTTTGATTTTCCCATGATGTCAAGCAAAGAGGCACTGAGTTTGAAGGTAGGCCTTGAAATACATCCACAGGTACACTTCCAATTGACTCAAATGATGTCAATTAGCCCATCAGAAGCTCCTAAAGCCATGACATCATTTTCTGGAATTTTCCAAGCTGTTTAAAGGCACAGTCAATGTAGTGTATGTAAACTTCTGACCCACTGGAATTGTGATACAGTGAAATAATCTGTCTGTAAACAATTGTTGGAAAAATGACTTGTGTCATGCACAAAGTAGATGTCCTAACCGACTTGCCAAAACTATAATTCGTTAACAAGAAATTTGTGGAGTGGTTGAAAAACGAGTTTCAACGACTCCAACCTAAGTGTATGTAAACTTCCGACTTCAACTGTAGCTGTTATAAAGGCTTTATAAATGCATGTAAGTGGGGCTACAGTAAAGTGTGACCAAAATGTCAATATAATATTGATATAACTCTCAGGTCTCCATCTGTGTAGCTCAGTGTACCGTCTTTGGGTTTGTCCTCCTCTTGTGGAATGTCTTCTTTGATCTCTGTCTCCATGTCCTGTGGCTGAGTTGTCTCAGGCTCTGGTTGAGAGTGACTGTCTTTACCAATCATCTCCTCCTCCACCTCTGCAGTGTCCTTCCCAGTGTCTAGAGGGCGGGTGCCTATGATTTCCTCTTTGACTCTCTTTGGAGGAGGGGTGGGCTTCTTGTCTAAACCCAAGGCTATGATACACCTGGAAAATGAAAATGGACCTCACATACTGTATCCTTGTGCACCTGATAAGACTGCAGACATTGAACGTGTATCACTGAGATTTCATCATAATTGGTGATTTATTGACAAATTCAGATAATAGAGGTGCTAAAAAAAAAGAGTTTGGATTGAATATACATTTTCGAAACACTCAGGATAACATCTTTGCTTTCGACATGACCACTCCATTCACAGACAGTAACACGTACTTTTGAAATCCTGCTGTTACTGTATCTTACCTGTAGCAGGGCGTGGCTCCCTCCGTGCTGGAGAATCCAAAATGTCCGTGGCGGCCGCCTAGCCGGGAGCCCTTCCTGTGTTTGAACTCACAGCAGGAGCTGAGGCGCTCCACCTGCAGCCCGTTGAGAAAGAACGTCAGGCTGAAGGGGAAGCCACGGTGGCGCCGCGACACAAACTGGAACGTCTCTAAAATAAATAGAGGTAAAGTAGATACTTTGTATTGTAGTATTTCATATTTTATGGGATGTTTACGCAATCTGCATGCAAATGGTTTGAGATTAGGAAAAAAATTAAGTGCTATTAAAAAAGTGTCTTTTTTAAATTTGGGCAAGACCGAATAGATCTGAATCTGTCTGTCACACACTCACTGACCTCCCTTCCTGCATGTTCCCATACTGACCTCCCTCCTGGACTCTGCCCTTGTACACACACAGGTTCTCTCCCCCACAGTGCTGCTGGAACACCTTCACCTCATCCCTCATGTCCATCAGG
Source organism: Salvelinus namaycush (assembly GCF_016432855.1). Taxonomy (NCBI): domain Eukaryota; kingdom Metazoa; phylum Chordata; class Actinopteri; order Salmoniformes; family Salmonidae; genus Salvelinus; species Salvelinus namaycush. Next base: position 8,569,383 of record NC_052316.1, read on the forward strand.
TCATGTGACAGGTGCACTGTCTTTCCAAAGAACACCATGCTCACACATACTTTACTCTGCACAGAGGTCCGCAGGAGGGTAGAGTCCTGGAAGCAAAAACAGATTTGTTTTCAATGTGTCCTGCGGCTTTTCTAATACTGCAAAGGAAGAATTAAGTCAGTAAGTACCTGCTTGGGCCATTCGTTCAAAATGTATATACGCATGACTGTAAGTCACTTCAGATAAAAGCATTTGCTAAATTGCACATATTATTATTATATTACACTAAGTAAGCACCATAAAACCTGAATGGTTTCTATTGGGTATGATAGAAGTAGGCAGATAACTTACAGTCACTGTGCCTATCTGGAGAGCCCTTGTAATCAAACTGTACTATAAATTACAGCTGTGCACTGGTACTGGAGCATAGTATATCTGAGAGAAGTGTGATTTGGTCTGACATAAAAATGGTTCACTGTATGTTTATTGTAGAGAATAAAAGAAATTATGTGTAGAATGTCCAATCAAAACGCATATTTTGACAAATGGGTAGAATTATGTTAATTATGTAGATAATCCTCTAAGAAAAGCAATGGTCCAAACCTAATTTCTGTATCAGATAAAAAAAGTTTTTTAAAAATCTGGAAAATTGCATCGCGTCAGCTAGGCTGGATTCTGTGCAAGAATTAAGGCTACTGGCTACCTGACAGGCTCACTTTCCCGTTGAACTCATCATCTTTCTTCCCGAATCCACAGGACATAAAAACAACATAGAGGTAAGATGGATATCGAGTTTGAAACATGACATGTAGTAGTTTCATATTGTAGTATACGATTTTAATATTAAGCGTATCTCTGTGAAATATTAACAGAGCTTATACCAAGCTTTTTATTTTCAAAGCCTTTTACATTTAATTCAGCTCGTGTCATGCTAATTTAGCTCTTTGCAACCCGCAGATAACGATTTTGAAGACGACGACCCCGAAATGTAAAATCCTCAACAGTTGTTACGAGAACCCTGCACCACTATGCCAACAGAGCTCAGTGATTATTATCGGATGTATTAGGTTACGAAATCTGACTTCTTTGATATAATGTTAATGATACGTTAGAGAAAGACCCCAATGAACAATTCAAAACATGAATAATCATATTTGTCTTGGTAAAGTGTATTTTATATCATAAGAAAGTGAAATTTGACAACCAAAGCACGTCTCCAACAACTCTGTTTGTTTATTAATAAAGGTACGTGGTGGAGCTCACGACTGTGCTGATTCTATTTATTTTATACCAACTTTTTTCGCCCAGCACCCCATAAAATAGTGTGCGTTTGATCAGACTTGACTATAGAATGGTTGGACACTCTACCATTTGTCATCTGAAGGGTGTAGGGAACTATGGCTGAAGAGGTAGAGGAGGGAGGAAGGGAGAAAAGAAGAGAGAGACCTCCGTCATTCCGGGGCCACTTGGGGCCGTGGTGGGGCGCAGTCTCCGTCCCCTGAAAGTGCCATTGGGGGTACCCTTAAAACCACCCCTCTCTTTCCTCTTAGTCGGAGGTGGCACTGGGGTAACAAAGTTGTTGATGACTGGAAGGCGGTAGGGGGATATACCACGGGAAAACTCTGTCCCGGTCAAATGTCTTCTGGAGTCTTTGTCCATCTGGAAAGAAAATACAAAATTCCTGTGATAATTCCGCTTCAATTACAAGTTGCCCGGATACGGGTCCGGGAATACAAAGGCAAGCAAGTGCAATAAAACATGCATGGAATTCTGACTAACGAACGGCTAAAGACTCCACTGGTAGCCAACCCCGTAAGTCTGTGTGTGTCTACGTGCGTGTGTGAGTGCTATAGTGTTATAAATAATACAGTCGACGTTGGTGGTCTCACAATGCAGTTGAAAGGCTGGTCCGTTTCATTGGAGGAGTCATGGGGCCTGTAGGGGGAGGTGTGTCTGTGGGAGGCTGTGGTGCTGTTACTATGGATGGGCTTCAGACGCACCGGCCTCTGCATCTTCCCTGGAGCCGTGTTGGGTCGAGACGAGCCCGGCTGAGGCACACACACACATCAACCATATATTATTTTTTTTCTTTCTTTTCTTTTTTTACCCCCTTTTTCTCCCCAATTTCGTGGTATCCATTTGTTAGTAGTTACTGTCTTGTCTCATCGCTACAACTCCTGTACGGGCTCAGGAGAGACGAAGGTCGAGAGCCATGCGTCTTCCGAAACACAACCCAACCAAGCCGCACTGCTTCTTAACACAGCGCGCATCCAACGCAGAAGCCAGCCGCACCAATGTGTCGGAGGAAACACCGTACACCTAGCGACCTGGTCAGCGTGCACTGCGCCCGGCCCGCCACAGGAGTCGCTAGTGCGCGATGAGACAAGGATATCCCTACTGGCCAAACCCTCCCTAACCCGGACGACGCTAGGCCAATTGTGCGTCGCCCCATGGACCTCCCGGTCGCAGCCGGCTGCGACAGAGCCTGGGCTCGAACCCAGAGTCTCTGGTGGCACAGCTAGCACTGCGATACCCGGGATGCCAACCATACATTCTAAGCAGGATACGTTTAAAAATAAAATTCTAATGGACATTTAAATGCTCATCATAGTAAATGTTTCAATATTTTAAACATGCTCTTATCTACACATTAACTATACTGAACAAAAATATAAATGCAACATGCAACAATTTTAAAGATTTTACTGAGTCACAGTTCATATAAGAAAATCGGTTAATTTAAATAAATTCATTAGGGCCTAATCTATGGATTTCACATGACTAAGCAGGGGCGCAGCCTTGGGTGGGCCTGGGAGGGCATAGGCCCACCCACTGGGGAGCCACGCTGAGCCAATCAGAAGGAGTTTTTCTCCATATAAGGGCTTTACTACAGACATAAAAACTCCTCAGACGATCCTGCAGGTGAAGAAGCCGGATGTGGAGGTCCTGGGCTGGCGTGGTTACACAGGGTCTGCGGGGTGAGGCCGGTTCGACTTACTGCCAAATTCTCTGAAACGACGTTGGAGGCAGCTTATGGTAGAGAAATTAACATTCAATTCTCTGGCAACAGCTCTGGTGGACATTCCTGCAGTCAGCATGCCAATTTAACGTTCCCTCAAAACTTGAGATATCTGTGGCATTGTGTTATGTGACAAAACTGCACATTTTAAAGTGGCCTTTTATTGTCTCCAGCACAAGGTCCACCTGTTTAATCAGCTTCTTGATATGCTACACCTGTCAGGTGGATAGATTATTTTGACAAAGAAGAAATGCTCATTTACAGGGATGCAATCATATTTGTGCAATTTTTTGTTGTTGAGAAATAAGCTTTTTGTGCATATGGAAAATGTCTGGGATTTTTTATTTCAGCTCATGAAACATGGGCCCAACACTTTACATGTTGCATTTATATTTTGTTCAGTGTATGTTTAACCAAGTGCTTTTAATGATATTTGAAGTATTTTCGGCAACACTATATAGTAAGATTTGAACAAGCCCCGACATGCTTGTGATACATCTGTTTGCAGATTTTGTCAAGAGACAGCATCTAACTTCTAGTAAATACAACGATCAAAGCCAGAAAAACCCAGGCAGGCGTTCACCCCTCGACATATGTTGATTCAGCCATTAAGCTGAATCTTACATTACCACATCTTACATTTCAAAAGCGTGAGATAAACTTGTGTAATCCCACCACTTCACGTTGAATACACTCTTAAACGAGACATTGAGCAAACACAAGAAGTGTTCTTCAGACCTGCTGACTAGAATGTCAACACCAACCTGGCAACTATCTCAGCACGTACAGGCTATGTTTGCATCCTAAATGGCACCCTATTCCCTATATAGTGCACTACTTTTGACCAGGGCCCATCCCTATATATGGAATAGAGTGCCATTTGGGATGCACAGGCCATGAATCAGCTCCACACACATCCATCAACATACAGCCTATAGCTACCAATGAAATACATTTTCTATGGCTGCTGTGTGGTTGAAACAAAGCTCAATTTGCTACATGTGTATAACTCTGGTAACAATAACTCTTAAAACTTCAAACGTGATCAAGTTTAAAAACAAACATCATAATCGCCAACACTGATACTTATTTTCCGAACCGTTGTCACAACTGTCCGGCTTTACCTTGTCACAATAATGCGACTCTTGAGCAATCATTATCAAAATTGTTATTAGAGATCCTAGTTGTGCATTTGCCTTAATTGCTATAGTCTCAGAGGCATCACTCACAGATTCCGAGGATTCAGAGCGCTCCCCCTCTGGCCCAGAATGCTGTGCGTGGGAGACCCTGGGGCCCGTGGGCGGCCGTGGAGACAGGATATGGATTACCTCCTCCTCGTACCTCTTGGAACGTTCCACCTTCACCAAGACAAAGACTATGGTTATAATGGCTTTACTCACGACTCCCTCCAAAATGCATGAGAGACATCGGGTTGCATACGATTATGTTTGATACAATAAATTCAAAGGAGTCACAGGTTATACAGAATATTAATATCCAAATGAGGCACCTTGATTTTATGCACTCTCTCCCTCCGGGCAAAATCCTCCAACTTCCTCTTGATCTCGATCTGATGGAGACGCTGGATGACAAGGACAATGTTTACGTTACATGCAGAGGCAGGAAGAACCCACCAATCGGAACAATGGGATCATGGTCTCTAGGACAGGGGTCATATTCAGGAGTGTAAATGCAATTTTATTTAGGCTAAATCATATTCTTATTGTTGTATGTTTGAATTATTTAATGTATTGATTGTTGCTGCCTTCTTGGCCAGGTCTCTCTTGAAAAAGAGACTCTGGCTCTCAATGGACTTTCCTGGTTAAATAAAGGTAAAACAATTACTAAAATAAAAAACACTAGTGGGGGAGAGGCAAAACTGACCCATGGTCAGCGTCTAGGGGCAACTTCTCCCTACTAGCCCTCTCACCTCCATGTCCAGCACCTTATGGAAGATGGCCTGGGCCAGGCATTCCCTCACATGCCTCTGGTGCGCTCTCTGCATCACATTGTGTCTGTACTCTTTGTCTGGGACAATCCGCCCACTCCTGGTGATCTGATAGAATATCACAATTCACATTAGGAAGTGTTATTATTAGCCTGTACGGTCCTCAAAAGAAGATTTTTACTATCTTACCATTCGGTCTCCCATACACTTCAGTATCATCACTACATCATGATCATCATCAATACAAAACTGGTTGTTTGGATCCTGGATGCTGATTGGACGAGCAACCTTCCAAGCCGTGCTGTATTGGCCGTCGCAGACACACCTATGCCTGCTATCTCAACTCTGTATTATTTCCCCTTACTTCAAAGCCTACAGTAGCATTTCGTTTGCTTCAGCGTTGGTTAATATAAGACTCGCTGTCTGCCTGTCCAACCTCAGAAACAATGTTTCACTTTTGAATTTCGATCTCTGTAGTACCATACATAGAGTGAACCGTGCCCAAACGAGACGATACAACTTTTTATGAGCCAGTCGAAATCACGCATCAACATCATTATCATGGACATACAGGCTGGTTCCAGGTATAGCGAAATCCTTAGCCTGACCAAAACATTAAGAACACCTTCCTAATATTAATCCCCCCACCCACCTTTTTGCCCTGAGAACAGCCTCAATTCGTTGGGGCATGGACTCTACAAGGTGTTGAAAGTGTTCCCCGGAAATGCTGGCCCATGTTGACTCCAATGCTTGACTGGGTGTCCTTTGGGTGGTATACCATTCTTGACACACACGGGAAACTGTTGAGCGTGAAAAACCCAGCAGTGTTGCCGTTCTTCACACAAACCGGTGTGCCTGGCCCCTACTACCATACCCACTTCAAAGGCACTTAAATCTTTTGACTTGCCCATTCACCCAATCGATGTCTCAATTGTCTCAAGGCTTTAAAATCCTTCTTTAACCTGTCTCCTCCCCTTCATCCTCACTGATTGAAGTGGATTTAACAAGTGACATCAATAAAGGATCATAGCTTTTTCATAGCTTTCACAAAGAGCAGGTATACTCATTGTATATATATATACAGTGGGGCAAAAAAGTATTTAGTCAGCCACCAATTGTGCAAGTTCTCCCACTTAAAAAGATGAGAGAGGCCTGTACTTTTCATCATAGGTACACTTCAACTATGACAGACAAAATGAGAAGAAAAAATCCAGAAAATCACATTGTAGGATTTTTTATGAATTTATTTGCAAATTATGGTGGAAAATAAGTATTTGGTCACCTACAAACAAGCAAGATTTCTGGCTCTCACAGACCTGTAACTTCTTCTTTAAGAGGCTCCTCTGTCCTCCACTCGTTACCTGTATTAATGGCACCTGTTTGAACTTGTTATCAGTATAAAAGACACCTGTCCACAACCTCAAACAGTCACACTCCAAACTCCACTATGGCCAAGACCAAAGAGCTGTCAAAGGACACCAGAAACAAAATTGTAGACCTGCACCAGGCTGGGAAGACTGAATCTGCAATAGGTAAGCAGCTTGGTTTGAAGAAATCAACTGTGGGAGCAATTATTAGGAAATGGAAGACATACAAGACCACTGATAATCTCCCTCGATCTGGGGCTCCATGCAAGATCTCACCCCGTGGGGTCAAAATGATCACAAGAACGGTGAGCAAAAATCCCAGAACCACACGGGGGGACCTAGTGAATGACCTGCAGAGAGCTGGGACCAAAGTAACAAAGCCTATCATCAGCAAGGGCATTGAAGATGAAACGTGGCTGGGTCTTTCAGCATGACAATGATCCCAAACACACCGCCCGGGCAACGAAGGAGTGGCTTTGTAAAAAGCATTTCAAGGTCCTGGAGTGGCCTAGCCAGTCTCCAGATCTCAACCCCATAGAAAATCTTTGGAGGGAGTTGAAAGTCCGTGTTGCCCAGCAACAGCCCCAAAACATCACTGCTCTAGAGGAGATCTGCATGGAGGAATGGGCCAAAATACCAGCAACAGTGTGTGAAAACCTTGTGAAGACTTACAGAAAACATTTGACCTCTGTCATTGCCAACAAAGGGTATATAACAAAGTATTGAGAAACTTTTGTTATTGACCAAATACTTATTTTCCACCATAATTTGCAAATAAATTCATTAACAATCCTATAATGTGATTTTCTGGATTTTTTTCTCTCATTTTGTCTGTCATAGTTGAAGTGTACCTATGATGAAAATTACAGGCCTCTCTCATCTTTTTAAGTGGGAGAACTTGCACAATTGGTGGCTGACTAAATACTTTTTTGCCCCACTGTATATATATATATTACTGTACCAGTCAAAAGTTTGGACACACCTACTCATTCAAGGGTTGTAGAATACATTGTAGAATAATAGTGAAGACATCAAAACTATGAAATAACACATATGGAATCATGTAGTAATCAAAAAAGTGTTAAACAAATCCAAATATATTTGAGATTCTTCAAAGTAGCCACCCTTTGCCTTGATGACAGCTTTGCACACTCTTGGCATTCTCTCAACCAGCTTCATGAGGTAGTCACCTGGAATACATTTCAATTATCAGGTGTTCCTTGTTAAAAGTTCATTTGTGGAATTTCTTTCATTCTTAATGCATTTGAGCCAATCAGTTGTGTTGTGACAAGGTAGGGGTGGTATACAGAAGATAGCCCTATTTGGTGAAAGACCAAGTCCATATTATGGCAAGAACAGCTCAAATAAGCAAAGAGAAAAGACATGAAGGTCAGTCAATCCTGAAAATATCAAGAATATTGAAAGTTAATTTTGTACCTTTATTTAACGAGGCAAGTCAGTTAAAGAACAAATTATTATTTACAATGACAGTCTAGGAACAAAATAATAAAGAAAAACCCTTGAATGAGTAGCCGCGTCCAATCTTTTGACTGGTACTATATATATCTTAGGAACTCAGTCTGGATCTCAACTTACTATTGAGAGTAAGAATAGTAGAATACACCAGGTGCAATTTCAAAATGTGTTTGTGCATCAGCAGTTTTTCTCTTGCTATGTCAGTCACTGACAGTCACTCAATTTGCCATGATCTCCACTCCATGGCAAAATGAGTAGAATTGCAGGAAGCTTGCTTTAAAGGTCCAGCTCAGCTGTTTTTTTAATCTCGATATCAAATCATTTCTGGGTAACAATTATGTACCTTACTGTGATTGTTTTTAATTAAAAGGATCAAAAAAGAAACAAAAAATTGCTTCTTAGCAAAGGCATTTTCTAAAGAAAGAATTTAGCTAGGACTGTAGTCTTGTGCCTTATTGCTTAATCACCATCATCATCATTAGCTCTGGTCCAAGGCGTTACGTGTGGCTTGTAACGCCCGGGACCAAAGCTACATCCTCATCAACTAATACAAACTTTGAGGGGAATGTTGCTGATGAGAGTTAACCACTGGTGTACTTGACGTACCAGGCCAACTCTCTGGAGATGTCTCCTGATCCGGGTGTTGTTGAAGTATCCAGTAAGGTGTTTGTCTGTCAGACTGTTGTAGGCTGAGAGTAGCCTAAAGAGAGAAGGCAAGTCCTATTACATTATGACAGAAAGGCTATTTATTTTGTTATGTGAAAACATCATACGAACTGTATCCATTTAATGTGCCTAATATGTCATGTATCAGTAACGTAATTCATTTGGGCTGTTCTCCTTTATAGTGGGTTGTATTATGGATTGAGAATACCTCTCTAATGAATTATAGTGGTTCACCAGTCTGCATCACCTCTGAAAGTAACAATTATGCTTCATTTCATCATTACAACATCTAGCCTAAATGTCAATGAATCATCTGCGCCATTAGTAAAATTAGTTTAAAAAAAAAATACTTCCATGTTGTTGTTTTTGTCATTAACTAGGCTATCATGGTGTCAGGTCTACCCTCGGATGTGTTCAACTTCAATGCTGCCTAGCTCTTTCCAACACAGGCTTGATTTCCTGAAGCGTTAGTCATTGGGATGACAGTATCCCCACAACTATCGGCTCTATTACCGGTGTCTGATGACCTTAGGAATTAAGGGATGGATAGCGCACTTAACCCAATCGCCCTTTTGTGCCCATGTCTTTCTCTCCTGCTCTAAATAACATCGGTACGGATTTCTCTTCCGGATAGGGTCACCAGAGCTTGTCCAAGAGCATGGGATACATTGTCATCCTATACAAAGATATTCTGAGTGGCCAAATGATTTAGATAAAATACTTAATAATAATATTGCAGCGAACTTAAAGGGATAATTCACCAAATTATAAAATTACATATTGGTTTCCTTACCCTGTAAGTACTCTATGGACAAGGTACGAAGGCAATCCTTGCTTTGGTTTGCTAATCTGACCACATCTTTTTTTCTTTTTTTACGTGTTTCACAAATCCAGTACAAGTCAATGGAAACAATATAAGCATTTTCACGCTTCACGTCCAAATCATCTCTAAGTAACAAAATCATTTAAATATTTTATTTGATACTTTAGGACGACTTGGACATAAAGTGTGAAAATGCTTATATTGTTTCCATTGACTTGTATTAGATTTGTGCCACAAATGCTAAAAAGTTATAATTTGAAACAGTGGCCAGGTAAACAAAACCAAAGTATGGATTTCTGTCATACGGAAATTAATATGTATTTTGTAATTTAAGTAAACTATCCCTTTAACACAACACCTAGTGAGTTTGTTAAGATCGGATCTCTTGGTGTAATGGCTAAAGTAAGGTGATGAAATTCACTGGACCAGCGTTCAAGTCCCGGTTGGGGCGACCCCCTGAATTCACAAAAAAACAGTTTTTGTCATAAGAGGGATGACGGACTTGAAGCCATCGGAGAGGCGTATACACACGAGGAACTTGGTTTATAGAAGCGTGGGACACGCTTTACCGAAGGAAGGGGTAATGTAGCGACCTGAACGCAACAACTTGCGATCTCGTCAAGAGGTTCGGATCTCTTGGCCTAACTGCCAAGGTGTTACAATGACAGTAGCTGGACCAAGGTTACGTTGCTATTTTCTAAACTATGATTAGCTATAAAGTCCTTAACAACTTTTATATTGTATATGAGCCACGTTACAATTCCCACCAATTCAGTTACGCCTAATGGCGAGATGCGTAGGGTGTAGGCTATGCCTTTCACGCCGGTGACCCGAGTTCGCGTCCCGTTCTTTCCATTCGCTACTAATATTTAATGTTCACTCAATTCCATAAAGCCAAGCATTTTTTAAACAGAGTCCAATAGCCTATGAATAAAAAAATATTTCAAACATGAATAATAAAGTCTTAGAATTGTCAACAAGTAGGCTACCCTATCGTTCGCGTCAGTAGACAAGCCCTACTAAAACCTCTATCATCACTAGGGAACGTCAACCTGTAGAAAATTTCCAAAGAATGGCACCTACCCTGGGTATAGGTGACTCATGATTTCGGGATGCAGTTTCATATAATAAACGGAGCACTCCGGGTCGGAAGACTGTCCTCCTTGCTCAAATACATGCAAATATAGAACCAGACGATAGAATACTGTCCTATTCGAATCCCCGACTTGGTAAACCCAGACTGCACTTGCTACACTTCTTTCCGAGCGGAACTGATGACAATTTCCCCGTTGCTATGGAAAGTCACGTGACGATGCTATCGAGGAGGCTGGTCTCCACTTACAACTACAGTAAGGATTATTTTACTTTTTCTGCAGGGTATTTTTCTATTGTATTTTATTCTAGAATAAAAAAACATGTCTGAATTATTGGACCTAAATTATATTATATTCTATCCATTATCAGATATGCATGGACCCAATCTGTCGTTTTTTTGTTTAATTTATTTTGTATTTTATTTGTTATTATAATGATGTAGGTAGCAACCCTGGACTGTATTCAGAGCCGGACTGGCCATAGGGCAGTTCTGGCAAATGCCAGATGGGCTGGGTCATCTTTAGTCTACTGGGCCTGTTGAAATTGGGGGTTTTGCACAAAATGTATTTATTGGGCTGATAATGGGGGCATAGAGGTATAAATAATGGTCCGGTGTCAAAAATGCCCGAGACGATTTCTGGTCCCAGTCCGTTCCTGACTGTATTCAATTCACCTCTACACTATAGATGTGTGTGGAACCAATATTGAACTTATGCATTGCACTACTGTAGGCCTACTACCAAGAACCCCTCACGGTATCCTTCTGCTGGAGATGAGAGACCAGACACAGTGATTACTAGTTACCAACAGCCCATGATATAGGAAATAACCCCAAATCCTCCTTATTGCAATGCATACCGTTGATCAAGTGACAAATTATACAAAATGCACTATTATATAATAATTAGGTGGGTGCTTACATTTGTCCTGTTTCACACATGTACAAGTGTGTGAACTGTAAATTGGATTGATGTGCAAAACAACAGCAACCCTGGAGCAATTAGGGTTAAGTGCCTTGCTCAACGGCATATAGACTGATTGTCACCTAGTTGGTTGTAGGGATTCAAACCAACAACCTTTCAATTACTGGCCCAATGCTCTTAACCAATAAGCTACCTGCCACCCAACACAACAGGTCACCGAGCTCCACATCTATGGTCCATTCCACACAATATGAAAAGATGTAATTAGGAATATGATGTAATCTATCTCTGCCAGACAGAGCCTGTGTCTGTCTCTTTGATCAAGGTTGCCAATCTTTGCTCAGGAACAGTTCCTGGTCCTTAAGAAATGCCTCTCGCTACTGTCAGAGAGCAGCTGTTTGCTGAAGAGGCCTCTGCAGTGCAGCAGTTGACCAGTAGATAGAGCCATAGGTCTTATACGAATGTTTGTGGCTTACAGTATGATGACAATAATCCTCACTGACCCTAGAGGCCAGCCAATCAAGGTATGGGTGTTGATTAGTTGTTTTTGTGCTAGGTTGAGACAGGAGCCTGCACATTCTGCAGCCCTCCAGGCAGGGATGGACTGGCCAAAGGGCAATTCTGGCAAATGTGTAGGAAATGCTTGTGATCCCAGTTTGTCAATGGTTGAAGAGCATGAGCTACTGAGTTCAGCATCTTCTTCACCCTCACAGCCCATACTCGTACAGTGCATTCAGAAAGTATTCAGACCCCTTCCCTTTTTCCACATTTTGTTACGTTACAGCCTTATTCTAAAATTGATTGAATTATATTTTTCCTCATTCTACACACATTACCCCAAAATGACAAAGCAAAAACAGGTATTTAGAAATGTTTGCTAATTTATAAAAAATAAATAAATAGAAATACCTTATTTACATAAGTATATAAGATACACAAGAAAATATTTAAAATATTCCTATAATTGTAATATCATATTTGATCATAATTATGCTAATAAATCTATTCATTTACGTCTCAATAACATTGAAATACACTACCAGTCAAAAGTTAGGACACACCTACTCATTCAAGGGTTTTTCTTTATTTGTACTATTTTCTACATTGTAAAATAATAGTGAAGACATCAAAACTATGAAATAACACACATGGAATCATGCAGTCACCAAAAAAGTTACCACATGATTCCATGTGTGTTATTTTATAGTTTTGATGTCTTCACTATTATTCTACAATGTAGAAAATAGCCAAAATAAAGAAAAACCCTCGAAGAAGTATATCCAAACATTTGACTGGTACTGTATATAAATTCAATATCAAGCTATTTTGATTGGTTTTTGTTTTCTAGTTAGATATTGAGAGCACAGAGGAGCAGTAATGAAGTCTGCTCTTATCTCTAGATTCCTTGACTTAGCTAGTGCCTAATTTGGTAATTATAACATAGTTGAAATAGTTAGAGTATTTGCAAGTACTGTAAAATCCAAGTATTGTAAAAGGATGTGGTACCAAAATGATTCCCTTTATGGTGAGTCAGTATGTACATTGCCTGTTCCAGGTATAAGACACATACAGTTGAAGTCGGAAGTTTACATACACTTAGGTTGGAGTCATTAAAACTCATTTTTCAACCACTCCACAAATTTCTTGTTAACAAACTATAGTTTTGGCAAGTCGGTTAGGACATCTACTTTGTGCATGTCACAAGTAATTTTTCCAATAATTGTTTACAGACAGATTATTTCACTTATAATTCACTGTGTCACAATTCCAGTGGGTCAGAAGTTTGCATACACGAAGTTGACTGTGCCTTTAAACAGCTTGGAAAATTCCAGAAAATTATGTCATGGCCTTAGAAGCTTCTCATATGCTAATTGACATAATTTGAGTCAATTGGAGGTGTACCTGAGGATGTATTTCAAGGCCTACCTTCAAACTCAGTGCCTCTTTGCTTGTCATCATCAGAAAATCAAAAGAAATCAGCCAGGACCTCAGAAAACTAATTGTAGACCTCCACAAGTCTGGTTCAACCTTGGGAGCAATTTCCAAACGCCTGAAGTTACCACGTTCATCTGTACAAACAATAGTATGCAAGTATAAACACCATGGGACCACGCAGCCATCATACTGCTCAGGAAGGAGACGTGTTCTGTCTCCTAGAGATGAACGTACTTTGGTTTGAAAAGTGCAAATCAATCCCAGAACAACAGCAAAGGACCTTGTGAAGATGCTGGAGGAAACAGGTACAAAAATATCTATATCCACAGTAAAACGAGTCCTATATCGACATAACCTGAAAGGCTGCTCAGCAAGGAAGAAGCCACTGCTCCAAAACCGCCATAAAAAGCCAGACTACGGTTTCAACTGCACATGGGGACAAAGATCGTACTTATTGGAGAAATGTCCTCTGGTCTGATGAAACAAAAATAGAACAGTTTGCAAACTGATATGTGACACGTATTAATGCCAAAATAACATGCAAAACAGGCAAGCCGTTTTTTTTTTTTGCAAAAAATGTGGGGCTCAAAACAGGTGGGGTTCTGGCCCACCTGCCCTGAATGACAGGTCGCCACTGATGCCAGGCCTAAATAAGTTCAGGAGTAAGAATGTACTTAACAAATCGAATAATAAGTTGCATGGATGCGTCCTGTGTTCAATAAAAGTGGTTAACATGATTTTTGAATGACTACCCCAACTCTGTACCGCACACATACAATTATCTGTAAGGTCCCTCAAACGAGTAATGCATTTCAAGGACAGATTCAACCACAAGGTGAGGTTTGTCAATGCCTTATAAAGAAGGGCACCGATTGGTAGATGTATAAAAATTTAAAAAAGCAGATGCTGAATATCCCTTTGAGCTTGGTGAAGTTATTAATTACACTTTGGATGATGTATCAATACACCAAATCACTACAAAGACACAGGCGTCCTTCCTAACTCGGTGTCCGGAGAGGAAGGAACTCTTTAGAGATTTCACCATGAGGACAATGGTGATTTTAAAACAGTTACAGAGTTTAATGGTTGTGATTCGAGAAAACTGACAATGGAGCAACAATATTGTAGTTACTCCACAAAACTAACCTAAATGACAGAGTGAAAACAAGGAAGCCTTTACACAATAAAAATATTCCAAAACATGCATCTGTTTGCAACAAGGCACTTAAGTAATACTGTAAAAAAATGTGGCAAAAAATATCATTTTTGTTCTGAATACAAAGCATTATGTTTCGGGCAAATCCAACACGACTGAGTACCACTGTTCATATTTTCAAGCATGGTGGTGGCTGCATCATGTTATGGGTATGCTTGTCATCGGCAAGGACTAGGGAGTTTTTTTTTAGGATAGACAGAAACAGGATACAGTTATAAGCACAGGCAAAATAATGGAGGAAAACTTGGTTCAGTCTGCTTTCCAACAGACACTGGGAGACGAATTCACCTTTCAGCAGGACAATAACCTGAAACACAAGACAACCAAGACAACATTGGATGTTCTTGAGTGGCCTAGTTACGGATTTGACTTAAACTGATCTAGCAATGATCAACAACTAACTTGACAGAAGGGCACAATGGCAGTAGGTGGCACTCGATATTCTGATGCTAGCAATTCTCTGGTTGCCATCTCATACTCCTAACAGATTTCCCATCTAACCCTGGGATTCAAACCATCAACCCTGCAGTTACTGGACTGCTTCTCTAACTTGGAGGCTAGTGTAGAAGCAGGAATCATAGACAGACAGACAGACACTGGCAGATGGGCAGACAACCAGACAGACAGACAAACATGGGCAGATTGACAGACAGACAAACAAACAGACAGATAGCCAGGTAGACAGACATGGACAGATAGGCAGACATACAGACAGACGGGCAGAAAGACAGACAAATATGTATTTAACGTTCCCCTCTCGTCAAGTTGGTGGACTCGAGAGGTACAGTGTGTGTGTATGAATACCTCCAATGCCCATATTAAACATAGTAATCAAGGCCGACATTTCCCTGGAAATAAACGTCTAATATAATTCTTAAAATAACAATTAGCCTGCAAATAGATGTGGGGTGATTATAAATTCCTTTCAGGAGGGGCGGCTTGGCTTTAAGCTGGGGGAGGGGTAGCAGGGAGATCTAGAGGAGTCATGCGGTTTGGGGATGAAGGGGGGGGGGGGCAACCAGTCTTTGCAATCAGTGTTAAATAGAGCAGTTTTGTGCCTGTGTGATTGTCAAGTGGGCCATTACTGGCTGATAAGGGCACTTTTTCCCCCACGTCGCCCTGATTGGGCCCGAGTACGTCGCACCACCTTGCATGCTGTCCTGATGCAATCAGAGCCCTTTTGCCACTGCCATTTTCACCGCCGTGATTTCTACTGAATCCCTCATCGGCCCCCAGTCAACACCAGGCCCCCTTGAGCCTCAACGAGGAACCATTCACATCAAGGAGAAAAGGTCATGCCAAAGTCATTGTTTCAATTATAAACCACCACAATTTGGCCTCATTTCAATGAAACAAATAAGTAGTTGAAGCCCCAAAGTTTGAAAGAAAGCAAGGAAGTAGCAAATTATGGGATTTTAGAAACTCCTTTTTGGCCAATGCTTGTAGTTTCTATTATCAATGATGCTCCAAATCTTGCACCGTAATCTTGATTTGATCAAGCTGAATTATTATCTGTTCAAAACCCCTTGAATAAAACTATTGATATAATGACAATGTTTTGTTTCAATCAAATTCTTAGAGGAATCTCAAATAATCTACTACACTTACATTTGGTTGTGTGTGTGACTGTGCCCGGTTCCCCAAAAGCATTAAGGCTATGTTCATCGTTAGAACCTTTGTAGGAGCATTGTTAAATCTCTGAGCTGTTTCCCAAAATCATTGTTACTAAGGTTGCTCTTGAAAGTCCTTGTTATTTAAGTTCATCGTTAGAACCTTTGTAGGAGCATTGTTAAATCTCAGAGCTGTTTCCCTAAACTATTCTTGCTAAGGTTGCTCTTGAAAGCGCTTGTTATTTAACGACTGTGTTTTTTTGTATATATGAGGATTGCCAAATCATTTTGGAAGTAGGCCTACACGGGGCACGTGATGTCACCGTGTAACTATATACACTACATGACCAAAAGTATGTGGAGAGCTGCTCGTCGAACATCTCATTCCAAAATCATGGGCATTAATACGGAGTTGGTCCACCCTTTGCTGCTATAACAGCCTCCACTCTTCTGGGAAGGCTTTTCACTACATGTTGGAACATTGTTGCTGGGACTTGCTTCCATTCAGCCACAAGAGCATTAGTGAGGTTGGGCACTGATGTTGCGCACTGATGTTGCGCAATTAGGCCTGGCTCGCAGTCGGTGTTCCAATTCATCCCAAAGATGTTCAATGGGGTTGAGGTCAGGGCTCTGTGCAGGTCAGTCAAGTTCTTCATCTCGACAAACCATTTCTGTATGGACCTCGCTTGGTGCACGAGGGCATTGTCATGCTGAAACAGGAAAGGGCCTTCCCCAAACTGTTGCCACAAAGTTGGAAGCACAGAATCGTCTAGAATGTCATTGTATGCTGTGGTGTTAATATTTCCCTTCACTGGAACTAAGGAGCCTAGCCTGATCCATGAAAAACAGCCCCACGCCATTATTCATCCTCCACCAAACTTTACAGTTGACACTATGCATTTGGGGCAGGCAGGGTTCTCCTGGCATCCGCCAAACCCAGTTTCGTTCGTCAGACTGCCAGATGGTGACGTGTGATTCATCACTCCAGAGAACGTGTTTCCACTGCTCCAGAGTCCAATGGAAGTGAGCTTTACACCACTCCAGCCGGCACTTGGCATTGTGCATGGTGATCTTAGGCCTGTGTGCGGCTGCTCAGCCATGGAAACACATTTCACGAAGTTCCCGACCAACAGTTATTGTGCTGACGTTGCTTTCAGAGGCAGTTTGGAACTCGGTAGTGAGTGTTGCAACCGAGGACAGATTATTTTTACGCACTGCGCGCTTCAGCTCTCGGTGGTCCTGTTCTGTGAGCTTGTGTGGCCTACCACTTCATGGCTGAGTCATTGTTGATCCTGGATGTTTCTGCTTCACAATAACAGCACTTACAGTTGAAGTCCCTTGGTCCTGTGTGGCTCAGTTGGTAGAGCATGGTGCTTGCAACGCCAGGGTTGTGGGTTCAATTCCCACGGGGGGACCAGGGTTCAATTCCCACGGGGGGACCAGGATGAATATGTATGAACTTTCCAATTTGTAAGTCGCTCTGGATAAGAGCGTCTGCTAAATGACTTAAATGTAAGTCGGAGGTTTACATACACTTAGGTTGGAGTCAATAAAATTAGTTTTTCAACCACTCCACAAATTTCTTGTTAGCAAACTATAGTTTCGGCAAGTCGGTTAGAACATCTACTTTGTGCATGACACAAGTAATTTTCCAACAATTGTTTACAGATTATTTTACTTATAATTCATTGTATCACAATTCCAGTGGGTCAGAAGTTTGCATACACCAAGTTGACTGTGCCTTTAAACAGCTTGGAAAATTCCAGAAAATGATGTCATTGCTTTAGAAGCTTCTGATAGGCTAATTTACATAATTCGAGTCAATTGCAGGTGTACCTGTGGATGTATTTCAAGGTCTACCTTCGAACTCAGTGCCTCTTTGCTTGACATCATGGGAAAATCAAAAGAAATCAGCCAAGACCTCAGAAAAAAAATTGTAGACCACAAGTCTGGTTCATCCTTGGGAGCAATTTCCAAACGCCTGAAGGTACGACGTTCATCTGTACAAACAATAGTACGCAAGTATAAACCGTTCAGGAAGGAGACGCGTTCTGTCTCCTAGAGATTAACGTACAGTACTTGGGTGCAAAAAGTGCAAATCAATCCCAGAACAACAGCAAAGGACATTGTGAAGATGCTGGAGGAAACAGGTACAAAAATATACATTTCTTCAGTAAAACGAGTCCTATATCGACATAACCTGAAATGCCGCTCAGCAAGGAAGATGCCACTGCTCCAAAACCGCCATAAAAAAAACAGACTACAGTTTGCAACTGCACATGGGGACAAAGATCATACTTTTTTGAGAAATGTCCTCTTGTCTGATGAAACACAAATAGAACTGTTTGGCCATAATGACCATCGTTATGTTTGGAGGAAAAAGGGGGAGGCTTGCAAACCGAAGAACACCCTCCCAACCATGAAGCACGGGGGTGGCAGCATCATGTTGTGGGGGTACTTTGATGCAGGAGGGACTGGTGCACTTCACAAAATAGATGGCATCATGAGGCAGGAAAATTATGTGGATATATTGAAGCAACATCTCAAGACATCAGTCAGGAAGTTAAAGCTTGGTTGTAAATGGGTCTTCCAAATGGACAATGACCCCAAGCATACTTCCAAAGTTGTGGCAAAATGGCTTAAGGACAACAAAGTCAAGGTATTGGAGTGGTCATCACAAAGCCCTGACCTCAAAACTATAGAAAATTTGTGGGCAGAACTGAAAAAGCGTGTGCGAGCAAGGAGGCCTACAAACCTGACTCAATTACACCAGCTCTGTCAGGAGGAATGGGCCAGAATTCACCCAACTTATTGTGGGAAGCTTGTGGAAGGCTACCCGAAGCGTTTGAACCAAGTTAACAATTTAAAGGCAATACTACCAAATACGAATTGAGTGTATGTAAACTTTTGACCCACTGGGAATGTGATGAAAGAAATAAACATTTCACATTCTTAAATAAAGTGGTGATCCTAACTGACCTAAGACAGGGAATTTGTACTCGGATTATATGTCAGGAAAAGTGAAAAACTGAGTTTAAATGTATTTGGCTAAGGTGTATGTTAACTTCCGACTTCAACTGTACAGTTTACCGGGGCAGCACTAGAAGGGCAGAAATTTGACGAACTGACTTGTTGGAAAAGTGGCATCCTATGATGGTCGAACGTTGAAAGTCACTGAGCTCTTCAGTAAGGTATTATACTGCCATTTTTGTCTATGGAGATTGCATGGTTGTGTGCTCGATTTTATACAACTGTCAGCGACGGGTGTGGCTTGAATATCCGTATCCGCTAATTTGAAGGGGTGTCCACATACTGTTGTATATATAGTGTAGCTCCCCTACACATTTTATTGTAAATGTCTACTGCTTGCAAAATCATTTTTTTCAACTAGGTTATGAAATAACGTTTTTTTGCAGGACAAGAATTGTCTTGACTTTCAAGAATGCCTAAATTGGTTTGTCTTACTATTCTGGTTGGCTGGCAAGTTTCACCATCAACTATTTCAGATTTACAGGTGTGGAGGTTTCACCATGGCACATACCGTGGGGACAAGTTGGCACATGATAATTATTAGAATATGGCCAATATTAGTCAATTATTACATTCTAGCCATGCTGGCTTTCACGACCTAGGCCTACGTGAGACATGAAACAGATATGCCCTCGAACCTACCGCGGATTTGTTTGCTTAAAAGGGTAATGGAAAAACTTCAACCACTACATTTGTATTGCAATAAAATACATGTTATTTATCTACACAAGATAGTTGGGCTGAATAGAAACACACCCTAGCATGCAGGCAATTGTGGCATCTATTTTCTGTCCGAACTTAAATGTCGAAAGAAATATCACTGGACAAGTTCATGGAAACATTGCTACTGATAATAATACAAAGTTACCAATTTCTTTGCATATCTAGTGAAAGATATAGATGCTCCAAATGAAAACCGAGATTACTGTATTAAAATTACTGTAATTTTTGCCTTGATATATTTCGTGATGTGTAACATGTGCGCAATGATGTGCCAAATCTTGATGTAGTACATTATTATAGGGTAAGCATTAGAATAAGCCTCAATATTTGTAACCATAGGTGATAATATTTCTCTAGAACAGTGGTATTCAAACATTTTCAGCAGTGACTTCTTTTTTTGGCACCAGAATTTCCGGGGACCCCATTATATCCCCAAGAATGTAACGATCGTCTGTGGTGGTAGAAGGATCGGACCAAAGCGCAGCGTGGTAGGTGTTCATGTCTTTAATATAAATCCAAAACTGAACACAGGAACAAAAACAATAAACGAATGATCAAACAAAACAGTACCGTGTGGCGACAAACACTGACACGGAAACAAACACCCACAAAACAAAAGTGAAACCCAGGCTACCTAAGTATGATTCTCAATCAGGGACAACGATTGACAGCTGCCTCTGATTGAGAATCATACCAGGCCGAACACAAAACCCCAACAGAAAAACACACATAGACTGCCCACCCCAACTCACGCCCTGACCATACTAAATAAAGACAAAACAAAGGAAATAAAGGTCAGAACGTGACAGTACCCCCCCCCCCCCAAGGTGCAGACTCCGGACGCAAAACCTGAACCTATAGGGGAGGGTCTGGGTGGGCATCTGTCCGCGGTGGCGGCTCTGGCGCTGGACGTGGACCCCACTCCACCATTGTCTTTGTCCGCTTTAGTGGCCTCCTAGGAACGGCGAGGACCTTGGCCTGGGAACCCAACTAAAGGGCCCCACTGGACTGAGGGGCGCCTCTGGACTGAGGGGCGCCTCTGGACTGAGGGGCGCCTCTGGACTGAGGGGCGCCTCTGGACTGAGGGGCGCCTCTGGACTGAGGGGCAGCTCTGGACTGAGGGGCAGCTCTGGACTGAGGGGCAGCTCCGAACTGAAGGACAGCTCTGGACTGAAAGGCAGCTCCGGACTGAAGGACGGCTCTGGCGGCTCCTGACTGGCGGGCGGCTCTGGCGGCTCCTGACTGGCGGGCGGCTCTGGCGGCTCCTGACTGGCGGGCGGCTCTGGCGGCTCCTGACTGGGCGGCTCTGGCGGCTCCTGACTGGCGGGCGGCTCTGACGGCTCTGGACAGACGGGCAGCTCAGACAGCGCTGGACAGACGGACAGCTCAGGCGGCGCTGGACAGACGGACAGCTCAGGCGGCGCTGGACAGACGGCCAGCTCAGGCGGCGCTGGACAGACGGGCAGCTCAGGCGGCGCTGGACAGACGGGCAGCTCAGGCGGCGCTGGGCAGACGGGCAGCTCTGGCCTGCTGAGGCGCACAGTAGGCCTAGTGCGTGGTGCCGGAACAGGTGGTACCGGGCAGGGAACACGCACCTCAGGGCGAGTGCGGGGAGCAGGAACAGGGCATACTGGACCCGGGAGGCGCACAGTAGGCCTGGTGCGTGGTGCAGGCACTGGTGGTACCGGGCTGGGGGCACGCACCTCAGGGCGAGTGCGAGGAGCAGGAACAGGACGTACAGGGCTCTGGAGACGCACAGGAAGCCTGATGCGTGGTGTTGGCACTGGTGGTACTGGGCTGGTGCGAGGAGGTGGCACCGGATAGACCGGACCGTGAAGGCGCACAGGAGGTCTCGAGCACCGAGCCTGCCCAACCTTACCTGGTTGAATGCTCCCCGTAGCCAGGCCAGTGCGGCGAGGTGGAATAGCCCGCACTGGGCTGTGCTGGCGAACCGGGGACACCATGCGTAAGGCTGGTGCCATGTACACCGGCCCGAGGAGACGCACTGAAGACCAGATGCGCTGAGCCAGCTTCATGACACCTGGCTCGATGCCCACTCTAGCCCGGACGATACGAGGAGCTGGAATGTACCACACCGAGCTATGCACACGCACCAGGGACACCGTTCGCTCCACCGCATAACACGGTGCCTGCCCGGTACGACGCTCTCCACGGTAAGCACGGGGAGTTGGCTCAGGTCTCCTACCTGGCTTAACACCAGTCCCCGTGTGCCCCCCCAAGACATTTTTGGGGCTGCCTCTCGGGCTTCCTTGCCAGCCGTGCTCCCTCGTAACGCCGGTTCCCTTTAGCGACTACCTCCGCTCTCCTGGCTGCCTCCACCTGTTCCCATGGCAGGCGATCCCTTCCAGACAGAATCTCCTCCCATGTGTAACATCCCTTGCCATTTAGAATGTCCTCCCATGTCCATTCCTCTTCAGATTTCGCCCGCTGCTGCCGCTGCTGCTGCTGCCCGTTACCACGCTGCTTGGTCCTTTTTTGGTGGGTGTTTCTGTAACGATCGTCTGTGGTGGTAGAAGGATCGGACCAAAGCGCAGCGTGGTAAGTGTTCATATCTTTAATATAAATCCAAAACTGAACACAGGAACAAAAACAATAAACGAATGATCAAACGAAACAGTACCGTGTGGCGACAAACACTGACATGGAAACAAACACCCACAAAACAAAAGTGAAACCCAGGCTACCTAAGTATGATTCTCAATCAGGGACAACGATTGACAGCTGCCTCTGATTGAGAATCATACCAGGCCGAACACAAAACCCCAACATAGAAAAGCACACATGGACTGCCCACCCCAACTCACGCCCTGAACATACTAAATAAAGACAAAACAAAGGAAATAAAGGTCAGAACGTGACAAAGAATTTCTCCCCACCCCAACCTAAATAAAAAAATTGGCAAATTTTTTGGTATTTGTCGATTTTTTACATCAACAAATATCATTCAACTCTAATGCATTTTCATCTCAAAGAAACCAGTAAATACATTTACTCAATATAATTTTTTCCCCTCAAATTATGTTTCTCAAAAACATTGTCCCATGGAATAATCTGTACTCTTAATTTTTGTTCCAAATTTTTTTTACGACTTTGAATATCACTGCTCTAGGAGCTGATCTATCATCAGTAGGCTATTGGGTTTGAAGGCTCCGTTGCGAGATCGACACGGCATACTTTTATTTTTTAACCTTTATTTAACTAGGCAAGTTAGTTAAGAACTAATTCTTATTTACAATGACGGACTACTGGGGAGTCCAGTAGAACGACATATTTTTACCTTGTCATCTCGGGGATTCTATCCAGTAACCTTTCGGTTACTGACCCAACACTCTAACCACTAGGCTACCTGCTGCCCCACTTGCTCTGTATACTTGCTCTGTATAGCTCCGCATTGACGTGATTGGTTGACGGTAGGTGAGGGCGGGGAGGTCCTGTATAAACACAAACTCACTTCCTTGACACTTCCTTCACAACAGCTCTGCACTGCTCGGCTAAGCACAATAAGTATTAATACCCTAACTTCTGCAGAGGCCATATAACCATAAATGCTGCACGGACGATGCAAACGTTGGATTGGCCATGTAGCGCTTTTAAGCCTAAAAGGCGCTGCAAGGTCAATCTGACGTCTGCATTGGCCGCACAGCATTTACGGTGATGAGCAGATGAGGTCCCAACATGTTCAGCATGTTTTTACCAAAAGATAGATTTAGAGTTAGATAAACTTAGATTTTTTGGAAGGGACATATACAGGATGCTACCCTCCACAACATAACCTTCACTCCAAATCAAAACTCCCAACCTACAACCTGATTTTGGACGGAATTACCTGGAAGGCTTCCTAATACCAATGATTATTATTCCCAAGCTATACAGCAAATGCTCTGGCAAACAAACAGAAACCTGAAAACACCATCCAACCTGGAACTGAGTGAGTAATGTTGAGTCTGAAGTAATTTTTTATTTTCAAAAGCCAAGAAGAAAAATACATTATAATGATATATTTTACTTTATAAGGACTGAATGCTAAGTTAAGGCTACCAAGCTTGCTAGGACAAAGAGATACAACTTAATTTAGCACTGACGTGGGAAGTGAGAGGCGTCAAAGCCCTTGAGCCCAACAATGGCAGGAGAGTCGCACAGCCTGCCCCAACCAAATGCAGAGGCCTTTGAAGCCCCCTCCTGCTGTTCAGAGGTAATTAAAATACAGTACCCTCTGTATGTAAAAAAACAATAAGGCACAAAAAGAGTACCAAATGAAACTCCTTATGGAAAATCAAGAGACACTTTTTGCTGACTGTTATAAAAATGGGAACATAAGCAACTTAATATTCCACACAGACCATCCCCACAGACAATGTTACCGATGGGTGGAAACTCAGGATACTAGACAACGAGGACTCTGAGTCAGCAAATGTGAACGTGTATACATCTGGAACAGTAAAGGTACAGGGAAACCCCAAACAGTTTCAGCTGGACTTTCACATTATCAAAGAGATAGCTCAGCAGGATAATCTCTCTCTTGAGAAAGATACCCCCACCCCGAACGTGTCATACCAGACCTCTTCATTACACAACCCCGCAGATGAGCAACCCCAAGCGGAAACCTCCCAGCACAGAGTACTACTGGTTGCCCTCTAGGTCACAGAAAGCTGGTAGTCCCATCCACCAAACTACCAGGTGTGAAACAGGGAAGGGACTCAGGGGGTATGCTAATTTGTTATAGAGCAGACCTAACTCACTCTATTAAATTAATCAAAACAGGAACATTATACATTTGGCTAGAAATTTCAACAGAGAAAAATGTCCTCCTGTGTGCTGCCTACAGTATATCCCACCCACTAGAATCCCCATACTTTAATGAAGACATCTTCTCCATCCTGGAGGGGAAATCAATCATTTCCAGGCCCATGGACATGTACTAGTCTGTGGCAACATAAATTCCAGAACTGGACAAGAACCTGACACCCTCAGCACACAGGGGGTAAAAACACCTACCTGGAGGTGACAACATTCCCTCCTCCATATGCCCCCCTAGGTGCAACTGCGACAACATAACCAACAAAAATGGGTCACTATTCCTGCAGCTCTGTCGCACGCTGGGTATGTACATAGTCAAAGGTAGGCTTCGAGGGGACTCCTGTGATAGGTACACCTATAGCTCATCTTTTGGCAGTAGTACTGGAGACTACTTTATCACTGACCTCAACCCAGAGTCTCTCAGAGCGTTCACAGTCAGCCCACTGACACCCCTATCAGAAAACAGCAAGATCACAGTCTACTTGAACAGAGCAATACTCAATCATGAGACATTAAAGTCAAAGGAACTGAATAATATCAAGAAATGCTATAGATGGAAGGAATGTAGTGTGGAAACGTACCAAAAAACAATTAGACAACAACAAATTCAATCCCCTTAGACAACTTCCTGGACAAAACGTTCCAATGTAATAGTGAAGGTGTAAACTTCGCAAGTAGAAAACCTAAACTGTATATTTGACCTCAGCCTCCCTATCAAATCTGAACATGTCAAACAGAAAACCTAAGAAAATTAACAACAATGACAAATGATTTGATGAAGAATGCAAAAAAAACAAGAAAGAAATTGAGAAACCTATCCAACCAAAAACATAGAGACCCAGAAAACCTGAGCCTTCACTATGGTGAATAACTAAAACACTACATAAATACATTACGGAAAAAGAAGGAACAACACGTCAGAAATCAGCTCAATGTATTTGAAGAATCCATAGACACTAACCACTTCTGGGAAAATTGGAAAACACTAAACAAAAAACAACACGAAGAGTTATCTATCCAAAACAGAGATGTATGGGTAAACCACTTCTCCAATCTTTTTTGGCCCTATAACAAAGAACAAACAGCAAAAACATATACATGATCAAATACAAATCTTAGAATCAACTATTAAAGACTACAAGAACCCACTGGATTCTCCAATTACATTGAGTGGACTACAGGACAAAATACAAACCCTCCAACCCAAAAAAGCCTGTGGTGTTGATGGTATCCTCAATGAAATGATCAAATATACAGACCACAAATTCCAATTGGCTATACTTAAACTCTTTAACATCATCCTGAGCTCTGGCATCTTCCCCAATATTTGGAACAAAGGACTGATCAGCCCAATCCACAAAAGTGGAGACAAATTTCATCCAAATAACTACCATGGGATATGCGTCAACAGCAACCTTGGGAAAATCCTCTGCATTATCATTAACAGCAGACTAGTTAATTTCCTCAGTGAAAACAATGTACTGAGCAAATGTCAAATTGTCTTTTTACCAAATTACCGTACGACAGAACACGTATTCACCCTGCACACCCTAATTCACAAACAATCAAACCAAAACAAAGGCAAAGTCTTCTCATGCATTGTTGATTTCAAAAAAGCTTCTGACTAGATTTGGCATGAGGGTCTGCTATACAAATTGATGGAAAGTGGTGTTGGGGGGAAAACATACGACATTATAAAATCCATGTACACAAACAACAAGTGTGCGGTTAAAATTGGCAAAAAACACACACATTTCTTTCCACAGGGCTGTGGGGTGAGACAGGGATGCAACGCTCATCAACATATATATAAACAAATTGGCGATGGCACTAGAACAGTCTGCAGCACACGGCCTCAACCACTAGAATCTGAAGTAAAATGTCTACTGTTTGCTGATGATCTGGTGCTTCCGTCACCAACCAAGGAGGGCCTACAGCAGTACCTAGATCTTCTGCACATATTCTGTCAGACCTGGGCCCTGACAGTAAATCTCAGTAGGACAAAAATAATGGTGTTCCAAAAAAGGTCCACTTACCAGGACCACAAATACAATTCCAAGTAGACACCATTGCCCTAGAGCAGACAAAAAACTATTACATACCTCGGCCTAAACATTAGCGTCACAGGTGACTTCCACAAAGCTGTGAACGAGCTGAGAGACAAGGCAAGAAGGGCCTTCTATGCTATCAAAAGGAACATAAAATTCGACATACCAATTAGGATCTTGCTAAAAATACTTGAATCAGTTATAGAACAAATTGCCCTTTATGGTTGTGAGGTCTGGGGTCCACTCACCAACCAATAATTCACATAATGACTCTGCATGCAGAATTTTGCAAAAATATCCTCTGTGTACAACATAAAACACCAAATAATGCATGCAGAGCAGAATTAGGCAGACACCCGCTAATTATCAAAATCCAGAAAAGAGCCGTTAAATTCTACAAGTATCATAAAGGAAGCGATTCCCAAACCTTCCATAACAAAGCCATCCCCTACAGAGAGATTAACCTGGAGAAGAGTCCCCTAAGCAAGCTGGTCCTGGGGCTCTATTCACAAACACAAACAGACCCCACAGAGTCCCAGGACAACAGCACAATTAGACCCAACAAAATCATGAGAAAACAAAAAGAGAATTACTTGACACATTGGAAATAATTAACAAAAAAACAGAGCAAACTAGAATGCTATGTGGCCCTAAACAGAGAGTACACAGCGGCGGAAAACCTGACCACTATGACTGACCCAAAATTAAGGAAAGCTTTGACTATGTATAGACTCATTGAGCATAGCCTTGCTATTGAAAAAGGCTGCCGTAGGCAGACCTGCCTCTCAAGAGAAGACAGACTATGTGCACACTGCCCACAAAATGTGGTGGAAACTGAGCTGCACTTCCTAACCTCCTCCCAAATGTATGACCATATTAGAGACACATATTCCCTCAGATTACACAGATCCACAAAGAATTCGAAAAATAAACCCAATTTTGAGAAACTCCCATATCTACTGTGTGAAATACCACAGTGTGCCATCACAGCAGCAAGATTTGTGACCTGTTGCTACAAGAAAAGGGCAACCAGTGAAGCACAAACATCATTGTAAATACAACCCATATTTATGTTTATTTATTTTCACTTTTGTACTTTAACTATTTGCACATTGTTACAACACTGTATATAGACATAATATGACATTTGAAATGTCTTCTGTGAGTGTAATGTCTACTCTTGTCACGCCCTGACCTTAGAGATCCTTATTATTCTCTATGTTTGGTTAGGTCAGGGTGTGACTCAGGTGGGAAATTCTATGTTTTCTGTTTCTTTGTTTTTGGCCGAGTGTGGTTCCCAATCAGAGGCAGCTGTCTATCGTTGTCTCTGATTGGGGATCATACTTAGGCAGCCCTTTTTCCCACCATTAGGTTGTGGGGTCTTGTTTTCTGTTTAGTTACTGTTGCCTGACAGAACTGTGCGTTTTTGATTTTGTTATTTTGTTTAAGTGTTTTTTGAATTAAAATCATGAACACTTTCCACGCTGCGCCTTGGTCTACTCTTTCTACCACCAACGAGAGCCGTTACAACTCTTAATTTTTATTTCACTTTTGTTTATTATCTACTTCACTTGCTTTGGCAATGTTAGCATATGTTTCCCATGCCAATAAAGCCCTTAAATTGAAAATAGAAAATAATTGATATGGCCTCTGCAGATGGCAGGAGATTAAAACGGTGCAGAGCTATTGAGCAGAGCTCTTGTAAAGGAAGTGAATTTGTGTTTATACAGGACCTCCCGCCCTCACCTACCGTCAACCAATCATGTCAATGTGGAGCTGTAGGGAGCCCTCCGCATTGTTATAACATTTGGGAGGTGCACGGCGATGCGGTACGGAGCTCAAATTGGCCTCTGCATGCCTCCAGAGCTCCACGATTGCATCACATCCTCCAACCACATTTTTGGATCAAATGTATTTAATCAAATGTATTTATTTATATAGCCCTTCTTACATTAGCTGATATATCAAAGTGCTGTACAGAAACCCAGCCTAAAGCAATGCAGGTGTAGAAGCACGGCGGCTAGGAAAACCCCCCTAGAAAGGCCAAAACATAGGAAGAAACCTAGAGAGGAACCAGGCTATGAGGGGTGGCCAGTCCTCTTCTGGCTGTGTCGGGTGGAGATTATAACAGAACATGGCCAAGATGTTCAAATGTTCCTAAATGACCAGCATGGTCAAATAATAAAAATCACAGTAGTTGTCGAGGGTGCAACAAGTCAGCACCTCAGGAGTAAATGTCAGTTGGCTTTTTATAGCCAATCATTGAGAGTATCTCTACCGCTCCTGCTGTCTCTAGAGAGTTGAAAACAGCAGGTCTGGGACAGGTGGCACGTCCGGTGAACAGGTCAGGGTTCCATAACCGCAGGCAGAACAGTTGAAACTGGAGCAGCAGCACGGCCAGGTGGACTGGGGACAGCAAGGAGTCATCATGCCAGGTAGTCCTGGGGCATGGTCCTAGGGCTCAGGTCCGCCGAGAGAGAGAAAGAAAGAAAGAAAGAGAGAAAGAGATAATTAGAGAGAGCATACTTAAATTCACTCAGGACACCGAATAAAACAAGAGAAATACTCCAGATATAACAGACTGACCCTAGCCCCCCGACACATAAACTACTGCAGCATAAATACTGGAGGCTGAGACAGGAGGGGTCAGGAGACACTGTGGCCCCATCCAATGATACCCCCGGACAGGGCCAAACAGGCAGGATATAACCCCACCCACTTTGCCAATGCACAGCCCCCACACCACTAGAGGGATACCTTCAACCACCAACTTACCATCCTGAGACAAGGCCGAGTATAGCCCACAAAGATCTGCGCCACGGCACAACCCAAGGGGGGGGGGGGGGGGGGGGGGGGGGGGGCGCAAACCCAGACAGGAAGACCACGTCAGCGACTCAACCGACTCAAGTGACGCACCCCTCCTAGGGACGGCATGAAAGAGCACCAGTAAGCCAGTGACTCAGCCCCTGTAATAGGGTTAGAGGCAGAGAATCCCAGTGGAGAGAGGGGAACCGGCCAGGCAGAGACAGCAAGGGTGGTTCGTTGCTCCAGAGCCTTTCCGTTCACCTTCACACTCCTGGGCCAGACTACACTCAATCATATGACCTACTGAAGAGATGAGTCTTCAGTAAAGACTTAAAGGTTGAGACCGAGTCTGCGTCTCTCACATGGGTAGGCAGACCATTCCATAAAAATGGAGCTCTATAGGAGAAAGCCCTGCCTCCAGCTGTTTGCTTAGAAATTCTAGGGACAATTAGGAGGCCTGCGTCTTGTGACCGTAGCGTACGTGTAGGTATGTACGGCAGGACCAAATTGGAAAGATTTGGATCAAGCATAAATTGTCTTGAAGTTCCATCTACTGGTTTTTCAAAAGCATCTGTCATATTCTGTTTTGTTCATATTCATTTTGTTACCACAGAGAAAGACTCTAGAGGATGGTAACATCATAAAGTTGAACAATGAGACAATATTTCTGAAATGGAAGGGTCCGTTGGTACTTAAAGAAAACGATGTCAGATCAGTCATTGTTTTGGTAGATTGTTACTGATGATAGGACGACAGAATTGTATCTTTGAAAGTCTACACATTCTAAACTCAGCAAAAAAAGAAACCTCTCACTGTCAACTGCGTTTATTTTCAGCAAACTTAACATGTGTAAATATTTGTATGAACATAACAAGATTCAACAACTGAGACATAAACTGAACAAGTTCCACAGACATGTGACTAACAGAAATGGATTAGTGTGTCTCTGAAAAAAGGGGGGGTAAAAATCAAAAATAACAGTCAGTATCTGGTGTGGCCACCAGCTGCATTAAGTACTGCAGTGCATCTCCTCCTCATGGACTGCACCAGATTTGCCAGTTCTTGCTGTGAGATGTTACCCCACTCTTCCACCAAGGCACCTGCAAGTTCCCGGACATTTCTGGGGGGAATGGCCCTAGCACTCACCCTCCGATCCAACAGGTCCCAGATGTGCTCAATGGGTGAGAGATCTGGGCTCTTCGCTGGCCATGGCAGAACACTGACATTCCTGTCTTGCAGGAAATCACGCACAGAACGAGCAGTATGGCTGGTGGCATTGTCATGCTGGAGGGTCATGTCAGGATGAGCCTGCAGGAGGGGTACCACATGAGGGAGGAGGATGTCTTCCCTGTAACGCACAGCATTGAGATTGCCTGCAATGACAACAAGCTCAGCCCGATGATGCTGTGACACACCGCCCCAGGCCATGACGGACCCTCCACCTCCAAATCGATCCCGCTCCAGAGTCAGGCCTCGGTGTAACGCTCATTCCGTCAACGATAAACGCGAATCTGACCATCACCCCTGGTGAGACAAAACCTGAAGAACACTTTTTACTAATCCTGTCTGGTCCAGCGACGGTGGGTTTGTGCCTATAGGCAACATTGTTGCCGGTGATGTCTGGTGAGGACCTGCCTTACAACAGGCCTACAAGCCCTCAGTCCAGCCTCTCTCAGCCTAATTCTGTGGTTCTGCGACTCGCAAACATGACAGCTCACTGGCTAACACTGTCAAACAAGCTCGGAATGAACACCCACATGCTTACTATCATAGGCTTCGTTCAGCTTACTTTGGCCTACTTACAGAAACAGGAATGGAAGAGCTGTTACCATTCAAACAAATGTTTCTGTTGAACATGTATCCCAACTTCATTACCTACTTGGGCCTTACCGCCCAAGTTGGTTTGCCAATCTCTGAACTCAGACAGTTTACGCGCAAAGCTTTTGAGGCATCAAAAGTGCGCAGCTCTGAGAGCCCTGACATCCCAGTTCTGAAGTTTGAACAGGAGCACACACTCCAGTTAGAGGGTGCATTGTTAGGTATTGAAGCGTCAAGAGATGACACACAGCAACAGTTTCTACCACAAAACCACAATACTAATACCCACTGTGGTGGGTATAACTGTAAAGTACGTCGCCAACGAAACGGCTACCGTTACAATCGACCGGATCATTACGTTCCTGCACCACATCCACCCGAAGTGTCAGAACACAAAGGTGATGAAGGGTTCAATAACGACTGAAACATACGTGAATACTCTCTAAAAGCTCTGCTAAGAGAAGTGGAAAAAATGTGATAACCCAGACAAGTCACTATGACTAGACGTGGAATTGCTGGACAACAGGTCCGCCAGAATTTACACCCTTAGCAAGGACGTTAACAATCAAATTACCCCCGCTCTCACTCAAAACCCTATCCAGGGCCAGCTAGATCAAGACACAATCACGCAGGCTTTGTTGATAGACTCTGATAAAAAGGTTGCGAAGAAAAAGGTCAAAAACTTCGCAGGATCAAATTCCACTCGAAACCTGAGAAGTCAATCCGTTTTCACAACCCGAGAAGTCAATCTGTTTTCACCATGAAGAAATGAAATGACACACCACGTCATTGCGAACGATCACCCCACTTTGTGTGCTACATGACCACAAAACGCAACTCAAGGCGCCCATACCTGGAAACAGTCCTGGAGGACTGCTTAACCTGTCATGTGCTAATTGATTCGGGCTCGACTATATCACTCATCTCTCAAACGCTGTTCGATGATCTCAAAAATGCTTTGCACCCAGCTAAACGTTTGTTGAAAACAGAAAAATGCAATACTTTCCTTTGAGGTGTCACTCAGGCTACCTCGCCTCTCACAACGCGAATCATGCTGAAACTACTTTTCCAAGGCGTATCGCTTGTTCACCCTGTGTATGTCACCAGCCTCGAATCTGAACCACTGCTACTCGGAACAGACTTGATGGATCGTTTGATCCCTCTGATGGATTGGAAGACAAACCAAGTATGGTCAAAGGCAGCTGTGCAGTCTCCATCGACCACACTGTCGTCTCCAACCGTTGACTGCAACACAGTCACCCACAAGAACCATTTATCACAAGGACCCCTTTTGAAAAAGATATCTCAACACTTCTCAGTGCTGTACCTGACCCAAGGAGATAGTATGATATCTCGTAACCTTCAATCAGCAAACCTGATTGAAAAGCCTGTTCATGATTTATAGCCAGTAGTCTCTGTGAATGGCCAGCTTCCCTCCTCCTTGGAGTCACGCGATTCTGTTGCTGAGATTAACCTTTCTAGCCCAGGGGTTCCGCTAGCGGAACACCCACAACATTCCGCTGAAAAGGCAGCGTGCGAAATTCAAAAATATATTTTTTAAATATGTAACTTTCACACATTAACAAGTCCAATACAGCAAATGAAAGATAAACATCTTGTTAATCTACCCATGGTGTCCGATTTCAAAAATGATTTACAGCAAAACACAACATATGATTATGTTAGGTCAGAGCCAAGTCACAAACACACACAGCCATTTTTTCAGCCGGCGATAGGAGTTACAAAATGCAGAAATATAGATAAAATGAATCACTAACCTTTGATTATCTTCATCAGATGACACTCATAGGACATCATGTTTTACATGTATTGTGTGTTTTGTTCGATAATGTGCATATATATATAAAAAAAATCTCAGTTTACTTTGGCGCGTTACGTGCAGTAATGTTTTGATTCCAAAACATCCGGTGATTTTGCAGAAATACTCATAATAAACATTGATAAAAGATGCAAGTGTTATTCACAGAATTAAAGATAAACTTATCCTCTATGCAACCACTGTGTCAGATTTCAAAAAAACTTTACGGAAAAATAATAATCTGAGAACGGCGCTCAGAACCCAAAATAGACAAAGAAATATCCGCCATTTTGGCGTCAACAGAAGCTACAAAAAACACTATAAATATTCACTTACCTTTGAATATCTTCATCAGAAGGCAGTCCCAGGAATCCCAGTTCGACAATAAATGACTGATTTGTTCCATAAAGTTCCATAAAGCCCATCATTTAGCCACTTGTTGTTAGCATGTTCAGCCCAGTAATCCATCTTCATGAGGCACGAGCAATTCCTCCAGACAAAAACTCAAAAAGTTCCGTTACAGGTCGTAGAAACAAGTCAAATGATGTATGCAATCCATATTTAGGATGTTTTTAACATTAATCATCAATAAGGTTCCAACCGGAGAATTTCATTGTCTGAAGAAAAGCATTGGAACGAGAGCATACTCTCTCGTGACCTCGCATAATGAGACCGAGGCTTTCTGCAGACCACTCAGTAAAAGAGCTCCTATAAGCCCCTCCTTTATAGTAGAATCCTACAACCAGTATCTAAAGACTGTGACATCTTGTGGAAGCCCTAGGAAGTGCATGCACATCCATAACTAACAGGGATTTCAATAGGCACTGTTTTGAAAATCGATTTCTCACTTCCTGTTTGGATTTCTTCTCAGGTTTTTGTCTACCATATGAGTTCTGTTATACTCACAGACATAATTCAAACAGTTTTAGAAACTTCAGAGTGTTTTCTATCCAATAGTAATAATAATATGCATATATTACCATGTGGGACAGAGTAGGAGGCAGTTCAGTTTGGGCACGCAATTCATCCAAAGTGAAAATGTTGCCCCCTATCCCAAACAGGTTTTAACTTCCCTTGTCCTCCGGACACTTCCACAAGCACTGCGGGCGTCTCAGGATTAAAAGCATCAACGAGCAGAGTGTACTCTGCTTCCGATGATACATTTTCTGATTTGAGGGGGACTGAAACCCTGTACAATGAATCTAACGGCGTCAGTCCCGCAACTGACCTGATGATTTGCAGGTACTGGAACGGTCGCTACACACGGACGCTGTGGTGACTGACAGGCCTCGACAGCCACTGAGCGTTTTGAAGCACAAACACCAGGAGATTTGGTTGAATGGTTACAGCCAATCTACAAACTACGCGGCTGCTGACAACTCGTACACAGGGTCCAACCTTTTCATTTGTGCCTCGGATACCCACACCAACCGCTGGTGGGAGGGTCCCGAGACACAAAGGGGGGGAATACCAGCCCAGACCCATGAGCCTCCTCGAGGCCGGTGGGGGGGTCGAGACTACGTGCAGCACCGTACGAGGCCGCCAGAGCAGGAAAAAATCTTGTTGTAAACTTTCCCATGAGAACAGAGAGGAGCGGACAGGCCCTTCGATGGGGATAACTCAGAACACATCTGAGATATCACTGAGGTGTACCACACTGGTCGTAAAAGAAGTCCAGTGGACCTTTCCACCTCCAAAACAAATGGCAACAATAATGATTATTTGCCATGTGTAGTAGCCACTACATTGCAACTAGTAAAGTGCTCTAATCATTTATTCCGGTAGGATAACATTTCAGAACAAATCGGTAGGATTCCTGGTCCCCTTGAGTACCAGTACCAATGCCAGCAACAGTTAGTCCAGCTACAATCAGTAAGAAGGTTAGAGACCTAACAAATCAAATTGCGCTTGACAACAGCGACAAAGTAGTTAGGAGTCACTCCAGATTGCAACACGTGGAAGGGAATCTCCAGAGCACTCTTCCAATGGTTAACACACATGCCACTAATAAATAGAACCCTCCATTCAGGAGGAAAGTTATTAGAAGACATGAACCATGATCACACCGCGTACGACTGGTTCAGTGCTTATAGAGTACTTCCGTCGTGAGGCTAGTTCTTCCGTGGATAACATAGCTATGAAATAGACTTCTTCATACATATCGCCCCTACAATAGTGGAAGACACAGTGGCTTGTAGTAAAACCACTACAGACTCCCTCGACACCAATTCTGACTGACCTCCAGGCATTGACCTGAAAATTACCTAATTGCGTCAGACTCATTCTGAACAAGTTGTAGGAGACCAGGATACTTGGTTTTCTTCCCTTGGCATGAACGCTTGTGTAAGCATAAACGCACATGAACAACGGTACATTCAATGAGGATTGTGTCTAGGATCACTTAAGGGTCTGAGCAAAACGCCAGCCTGGGTAAAATTGAAAATTTACCCTGAGGCTTTTGGCCCTACTGCCACCGTACTCACCAGTTTCTCCCCAGAAGTCCATAGGTCTTGTAGACTGCCCAAAACTAGTGCCTTACAGCTGTAGACTTAACATCTAGTTATCAACTTAGGATAGTGCCCTAAGCAACACACCGCAAAGTAGGTACGCCCTAGACATGACATTGCCAATGCCATGATATTCATTTTGCCAAGACCTTGGACGTATATAGAATACAGTCCAATTAGATGATTAAGGTGTGATAACGATATTTTGTATTTATCTTTTGTTTATGCTTTTATAAATGTTTTCATTTTCTTTGACACATAGGACGTGATAGAGCCATAAACAACTTTCCCATACAACCATCAGTTAGTGCCACAACGCCGCTCATTTGGGAGGAAATGTAATTATATATTTTGGGAGTGTGTGTGTGTTGTTAACATCTTCCTTAAGTTACTGCCCAGATCCTCCTGTCTCGATGACCAGACGACAGGTCCGGAACGGCGATCCCCAACCCGGATATCAATCAAATTTCTTTATAAAGCCCTTCTTACATCAGCTGATGTCACAAGTTGCTGGACAGAAACCAAGCCTAACATCCCCTGGCCATTCCTGTGGTATGTTGCAGCATCCAGAAAACCTACCAAGGTAAACCACCAGAGGGGGACAACAATGAAGACCCACAACCAGGAAAACCCACGGTCATTTTTATGTTGGTTTGCAACTTGCTGGATAATCGCAAGATTGAACCCAACAGAGAGGGACTGTCATGACTTTGCCCTGTTAGGTGAGGGTCATAACCCCCCCCCCCCCCCCCCCCCCCCCCCCCCCCCCCCCCCCCCCCCCCTTCTTTCTCTCCCCCCCCCCCCCCCCCCCCCCACCAGTTTATGACCTATCATAAATACCAAAACTCTCTCTCCACTCTACAGAATGGACTTTTGGAAAGCCCTTTTGTTACCACAGAGAAATACTACAAGATGGTAACATCAGAAATTTGAACAATGATACAATATTTCTGTAATGGAAGGGTCCGTTGGTACTTAAAGAGTATGATGTCAGATCATTGTTTTGGTAGATTGTTACTGATGATAGGACGACAGAATTGTATCTTTGAAAGTCTACACATTCTAGTTATCAGATTTACATCAAAATGTTGCAAATCTTGTGATTAAACATGAAACTATTTGTGAGAACATAAAATGTGATTTTAGATCCTGAATGAGAGAATTGTTTCATAAGTAAACTTATGCTCAATCAGTAACCCCACCCACGGGAGCACAGACATTGGTTAGAAGGATGAAACATGCCCCTTCTCCTCCCCAGTACAAAAGCCCCCATAACGATCATTAACATTTAGTTCCAGAAATGTGAGGACTGCTGTCCGAATGTTTAGAAGGGCGAATTTCAATTTGGAGGTGACGATCACCACGCTGGAATGGTGAATTTCGACTAGACCAGCCAGAATACAGCACAAGCTGATTATGGCAACTTGGTATGAACTTTAAACTATTATTCACTAAAGAAGAAGTGATAGATCCTAGAACTCAGATTATCAGCTGCAGCTGTAAACGTACGTGGCCTAGGAAATGACAGACAATCTCCTAAGAATGACAGGGTACTTCAATGTATCCGCTCTACAGCACTACGAGCAGAAAGATTCTTCAAAGGACAATGGCGATCTCTGCTGGGCAAACCGGTCTTCCATCTATCGAAGTGCAGCTCTGAGTAAATATATATCTTGCATTTTCCTTTTCCGAATGGGTGGTTATTAGTATGCATAAGATTCTGTATGTATGGTAGCATAGCTTCTCAAGGTTTTTATTCGGAAGACAGCAGCTCTATAAACATGCTTCCGTGGTGCCCAAGGTTATTAATGAGTTAATTGTTGCATGGTTTAATTCAATCAGACACTCAAGGTCCTAAACGATATCATAACCACCATCGATAAAAAACAGTTCTGTGCAGCCGTCTTCATCGACCTGGCCAAGGCTTTCGACTCTGTCAGTCACCGTATTCTTATCGGCAGACTCAACAATCTTGGTTTTTCTAATGACTGCCTTGCCTGGTTCACTAACTACTTC
The DNA here is from genome assembly GCF_016432855.1 of Salvelinus namaycush. Classification (NCBI taxonomy): domain Eukaryota; kingdom Metazoa; phylum Chordata; class Actinopteri; order Salmoniformes; family Salmonidae; genus Salvelinus; species Salvelinus namaycush. Next base: position 8,607,024 of record NC_052316.1, read on the forward strand.
TCAGATAGAGTTCAGTGTGTCAAATCGGAGGGCCTGTCTCTATGGGGGTGCCACAGGTTTCAATTCTCGGGCCGACTCGTTTCTCTGTATATATCACTCTTGCTGCTGGTGATTCTTTAATCCACCTCTATGCAGACGACACCATTCTGTATACATCTGGCCCTTCTTTGGACACTGTGTTAACAAACCTCCAAACGAGCTTCAATGCCATACAACACTCCTTCCGTGGCCTCCAACTGCACTTAAATGCTAGTAAAACTAAATGCATGCTCTTCAACCGATCGCTGCCCACACCCGCCCGCCCGCCTAGCATCACTTCTCTGGACGGTTCTGACTTAGAATATGTGGACAACTATAAATACCTAGGTGTCTGGCTAGACTGTAAACTCTCCTTCCAGACTCATATCAAGCATCTCCAATCCAAAATTAAATCTAGAATCGGCTTCCTATTTTGCAACAAAGCCTCCTTCACTCATGCTGCCAAACATACCTTCGTAAAACTGACTATCCTGCCGATCCTTGACTTCGGCGATGTCATTTACAAAATAGCCTCCAACACTCTAACACTGCACGCACTCCAGCAGGTATATTTCACTGGTCATCCCCAAAGCCAACACCTCCTTTGGCCGCCTTTCCTTCCAGTTCTCTGCTGCCAATGACTGGAACGAATTGCAAAAATCACTGAAGTTGAAGACTTATACATGTATCTCCCTCACTAACTTCAAGCATTGGCTGTCAGAGCAGCTTACAGATCGCTGCAGCTGTACACAGCCCATCTGTAAATAGCCCATCCAACCAACTACCTACCTCATTTCCATATTTGTTTTCTGGGTTTTTTCTGCTCTTTTGCACACCAGTATTTCTACTTGCACATCCTCATCTGCACATCTATCACTCCAGTGTTAATTGCTAAATTGTAATTACTTCGCCACTATGGCCTATTTATTGCCTTACCTCCTTACTTCATTAGCACACACTCAATACAGCTTTTCTATGGTGTTATTGACTGTACGTTTGTTTATTCCATGTGTAACTCTGTGTTGTTGTTTTTGTCGCACTGCTTTGCTTTATCTTGGCCAGGTCGCAGTTGTAAATGAGAACTTGTTCTCAACTGGCCTACCTGGTTAAATAAAGGTGAAATAAAAAAATAATAATAAAAAAATCACGTAATCAATTAAACATTAGGTAATCGATTTGATAAAATAGCCTGTCATCTCATTTAATCATAGTCAGAGACATAACACATCTTAGGGCTAAATTCATCTTTAGAACCTAGAGCATCGTTAAATCTCCAAGATGTTTACCAAAACCATCGTTATTAACGTTGCACTTGAAAACTATCTTAATCCAACACCTGCCTCAGACCGCCTATAGAACAGCTAAGTGCGGTGTTAATTTTATCTACGGAATATCTCCACTAAACCTAGAACCACATGGTTTATCCATCTCTCTGTGACCGCCGTAACTTCAGATCAAAGTTGACTACAAGTACAAAGTTGCCAATGTCTTTGCAATTGATACAAACAAGAAATGTATAAAAACAATATGCTTCAAATGAAAACTGAGATGACTGCATTGAAACATAGATACATGTTGAAATACATTTCATGTTCAATAAATTGAGTTCTATTTTTCTACTTAGGCTACTGTTTATAATTTGTCTCAAATTAGCCCCAAATGTAGCCTCAAATGTGGGCAATGATGTGCCAAATCTGTGATTTTGTGAATTTCTTTGAGTACGCATTACAATAAGCCGCCTCACTGTTTGCTACCGAGGTGGTAATCATTGGTGCAAAAAGTACCCAAATGTGATACTTGAGTAAAAGTAAAGATACCTTAATAGAAAATGACTCAAGTAAAAGTGAGTCACCTAGTAAAATACTACTAAAAAGTCAAAAAGTATTTGGTTTTAAATATACTGAAGTATCAAAAGTAAATGTAATTGCTTAAATAGACTTAAGTATCAAAAGTAAAGGTATAAATAATTTCAAATTCCTTATATTAAGCAAACCAGACAATTTTCTTGTTTTTTAAATAGATAGCCAGGGGCGCACACATATTTTACAAACAAGGCATTTGTGTTTAATGAGTCTGTCACATCAGAGGCAGTAGGGATGACCAGGGATTTTCTCTTTAAGTGTGTGAATTTGACAATTTTCCTGTCCTGCTACAGTAAGCATTCAAAATGTAACAAGTACTTTTGGGTGTCAGGAAAAATGTATGGAGTAAAAAAGTACATTATTATCTTTAGGAATGTAATGAAGTAAAAGTAAAATAAATAAATGGTAAAGTAGAGATAAACTAAAAAAATACTTAAGTAGTACTTTAAAGTATTTTTACTTAAGCTCTTTACACCACTGGTGGTAATACAGTATCTCTCTAGGAGCTGAATTGAGAAAGAAAGGCAGCTCTGTTCTCAGATAATATTTCTCAATTCAAATCTTACCTTAACATTATAATTATTTCACAATACTGACTACGGATCAGCTCTTAGAGATAGGCTATTACCACCTAGTCTGCGAATATTGAGGCAGCTTACTCTAATGCGCATCCAATACAAATGCACTAAATCACCAGTTGAAATGTTTCCAAGGGTAAACACTACAACCACTACATTTTTATTACACACTTGGTTTTTGCTATATTTTTTATATATAGGTGTGACGTCATTACGTCCAGCTGTTTTTATCGACACAAGATAGTTAAATGGAAACGCACCCTATTCTGCTAACGGTGGAACAGGCTAAATCTGATAATAACACAACAACAACTTGATGGCAGTAGCCAACTACTGTAGCTAACTAGCCAACTAACTTCTGTAACTAGCCAGTAAGCTAGCTAGCAAAGCTAAAGGGATTGCAAACAGGTTAACATAACTCTAGCCAAACAACAACAACAAAAACATTTTGAAAATAAGCTAGCTGGCTAGCATTTATAAAACCATAAAACACGTTCCTCACACGCTAGGAACGTATTTCCTCCAACATTTAATGAAAAAAATTGCCTCTTGCTCCCAAAACACACATTTTCTGGAGACTTGTGGGCGGAGTGCTGCTGACATTGCATCACACTGTATGCGCTTTTGGTAGCCTGATTGCATCCAGACCAAAGGTGACCCGTCATTCATGGTTCACCTGTTTTGAGCCACACCTTTTAACCTCTTAAACTAGGGGGCAGTATTTTCACGTCCGGATGAAAAGCGTGCACAAAGTAAACTGCTTGTTACTCAGGCCCAGAAGCTAGAATATGCATATAATTAGTAGATTTGGATAGAAAACACTCTAAAGTTTCTAAAACTGTTAAAATAATGTTTCTACGAACTGTAATGGAACTTTTTTGACTTTTCGTCTGGACTTAGTTTCCGCATTTTGTGCATTTGGATTAGTGAACTAAACGCGCGAACAAAAAGGAGGTTTTCGGGACATAAAGATGAACTTTATCGAACAAAATGAACATTTATTGTGGAACTGGGATTCCTGGGAGTGCATTCCGATGAAGATCATCAAAGGTAAGTGAATATTTATAACGCTATTTCTGACTTTTGTTGACCTAGGCGGGTATCTGTATGGCTTGTTTTGGTGGCTGAGTGCTGTACTCAGATTATCGCATGGTGTGCTTTCGCCGTAAAGCTTTTTTGAAATCTGACACAGCGGTTGCATTAAGGAAGAGGTTATCTTTAATCCTATGTGTAACACTTGTATCGTTCATCAAAGTTTATGATGAGTATTTCTGTAAATTGATGTGGCTCTCTGCAAATTCACCGGATGTTTTGGAGGCTAAACATTACTGAACATAACGCGCAAATGTAAACTGAGATTTTTGGATATAAATATTAACTTTATCGAACAAAACATACATGTATTGTGTAACATGAAGTCCTATGAGTGCCACCTGATGAAGATCATCAAAGGTTAGTGAATAATTTTATCTCTATTTCTGCTTTTTGTGACTACTCTCTTTGGCTGGAAAATGGCTATGTTTTTTGTGACTAGGCGCTAACCTAACATAATCGCATGGTATGCTTTCGCCGTAAAGCCTTTTTGAAATCGGACACTGTGATTGGATTAACAAGAAGTTTATCTTTAAAATGGTGTATAAGACTTGTATGTTTCAGGAATTTTAATTTGGAGATTTCTGTTGTTTGAATTTGGCACCCTGCAATTTCACTGGCTGTTGTCAAATCGATCCCGTTAACGGGATTTGAGCCATATGAAGTTTTAAGCTTAAAAAAAGTTTTGCATGTTATTTTGGCATTAATACATGTCACATATCAGTAAGCAAACCATGTCAAAAATAAATGAAAAATCATTGCTCTGAGCCTAGCTCAGTACTTTCTGTGGTGGTGGGGCAGTCAGCGGAAAATATGGAGCATAGGGGTTGGTAATGTTCTCAAGTTGAACCGGGATTGGCTCAGTGTTCTGTCACTCATGGGGACACTACATCACCGCCAAATCCAAGGGTAGAGCTCGATAATTTGCGCCTCTTGTGTGCTGCCATAGAGTTACATTAGAAGTGCCAATCCAAGAAGGCTCAAGGTCATTGGCCACAGATAGAATTATGTCAAATCACGTTATATCTACAGCAGCTTTGATTGGACTGAACATGTCAACATCATACTTTCAAAATCTTAGCAGCAGTCATCATCATGAATCAAGTAGACAATCTAATGGACAATCCTTTTTAATCCTTGTCATATGAAGAAAAAGAATGACGAGAAATTATAGGTAACATGTATCGGTGCTCATCGGCCATTGGACATAAACATTACACAACAAGTTGGAAATCGCGAATTCAACAATCAGTGGTTTGGAAGGAATCACTGAAAGCATTGCAAAGCAATCACTAGCCTGCTATTCAGTGGAGTAAGTGTGTGGTCCAAGTCTGGGTTTAAGGGTCTCTTCTCCAAGCTTAAAGAGATAAACATTCAACATTGGCCATGCTGTCTGTCCAGCATGACTTCTGCCACGCTCAAAATAACTGGAAACTCAAAACTGGGAAATCTGACTTCAGTGAGTTCAAGACAACTGGGAACTCTGGAAAAAACAACCTCTGACTGGGAAAATAGATATTGAAATTATAAGTCAGGAAATCGGGCCTCTTTCTAGAGCTCTGACCTGAAGATCACTTGAGTCATCATGATTCGACCATGTTTTTTTCCGAGTCCCAGTTGTCTTGAAAGCACCATAAATCCAGAGAATGTCAGACTTTGATGTTTGATGACAAAGTTTTCCCATGAAGGATCGCCACCCCACCTTCCTGTTCAAGTGAGAACAGCACAACAATGTGAGTCCAATTATGTCTTGTATGAAGCTGCATAAATGATGTAATATGCCAGGGAAATATGTATACTGTAGCTAAGAAAGTCATACTAATTGTATGTTGTGTAGTAAGCTGTTTGTAGCCCATGTGCCTCACCCTAATAATTTGGTCCCTTTTCCCTTCTTAATTTCGCCTACTGTTCTGACTTGGTGGTGCACATGTAGCTTATAGCCTGTTTTAGAGAAATGTAATCATTGAATATTGTAAGAGCTTCCATTGTCTGGTTATATGCTCTCTTTATTTATCCTACGGTTCTGACTTGGTGTACAGGGAGAATATTGCAAAACGGCCCATATTTAGAATTCTGACGCTGTACATCTCAAAAGTGCTCAACAAATTGATATATTGACTACGTCCATCCTAGCTCGCTCATTAATGCCTTAATCGACATTGCGGATTGCCTCTTATCCGCTCGTCGTCCCCTTATCCCATAGTTTCAATTGCCATTAGAAGCCACATTTCTTTAAGCAAGTCAGCCATATCAGCTGTTTTTTTAAGGCAGTAAATGAGGATGAATGAACTGTTTCACTGCCGACAAGGCTTCGCTGATAGCCAGGTGTAAGGTGTTGGGACTGCTGTTGGGACTCTGCTGTTGGAACAGCTTTATGTAAGCCCTAAAAGTCTTTGGGCACCATTTGTCACAGTTATAGTGCAATTCATCTATTGTTTATTGTTGTGTTGTGTAGTGGCTTTGCTGGCATGCATCAAAAACATATATATATTTTTGCCCCACCAAGATTTACAAGCCAAAATTGCCACTGATCCAGACTGAAGAGAAATCTGCACATAATGTGTCCCTAATCACCTGAAGTGGTCAGCCAGATCTGAACCCAATCCAAGCACAATGCAACTTTTGTTTGTCTAGATCTGTAGTTTTTATGCTTTCTTCGTATTGTGATATCAGGTCAATGTCCCATGTAAGTGTCAAGTGTAGACACAGCCGTAGAACAGCTAAGTGCCCTCCCGAGTCACTTTATACACAGAAGATCTCTACTAAACATAGAATCACATGGTTTAGCTCAGGGGAAAGGCAACCCTGTTCATTGGCTGCAGTCCAAACACATTCGTTTTATCCCCCCAGCCCTTGCGCTAGCCACTTTCCCTCTGGAATCCCCGTCAAAGTCCAATTCATAAATTCATAGTGCTACGGAGCGAGTGAAGAACTTTGATCCACAATTCAATGCAAACTCTAGTCACATGTCAATCTCCGGTGGCCGCGAAGTGTAAAATTTAACCAACACTGATGCATTTTCAGCATGTCTGACAAAATTATGATTCTAGCTTGCTAAAATATATATATACTCTAGATACCATTGATTTTATCTTGAGTAAATTGGCTTAATCTTGTAGTGAAGAGCCTAAAACGTAGCTAGATTCATAAACATATTTTTGGAATTCTGAAATGTATTGGAATAAATGACCAAACTATTAAACTAGCTTGCCAGCTGGCCAGCTATGGGTAGCTAGCTACCTGGCAGGAGTGCTAGCTAGCTATGTTAGCTTGCTAGGTGCATTAATAGATTTAGGTGGGTTGCTATTAAGCTCAACTTCAAGATTTCCACAAAGGACTTGTGTCACGTTCTGACCTTAGTTCTTTTGTATTTTCTTTGTTTTAGTATGGTCAGGGCGTGAGTTGGGTGGGTAATCTATGTTTGTGTTTCTATGTTGGGTTTTTCGTTTGGCCTGATATGGTTCTCAATCAGAGGCAGGTGTTAGTCATTGTCTCTGATTGGGAACCATATTTAGGGAGCCTGTTTTCTGTTGTGTTTTGTGGGTGGTTGTCTTCCGTGTCTGTGTGTTCCACACGGAACTGTTTCGGTTTTAGTTCGTTCACTTTATTGTTTTGTATTTCAGTGTTCAGGTTTGTTCCATTAAATATTCATCATGAACACTTACCACGCTGCGCTTTGGTCCTCCTCTCTTTCTCCCAACGAAGATCGTTACAGAACCACCCACCACAATCGGACCAAGCAGCGTGGTAACGGGCAGCAGCAGCAGCAGCAGCGGCCGAAATCTGGAGAGGAATGGACATGGGAGGATATTCTAGACGGCAAGAGATGTTACACATGGGAGGAGTTTCTGGCTGGAAGGGATCGCCTTCCATGGGAACAGGTGGAGGCAGCCAGGAGAACGGAGGTAATAGGAAAAGGGAACAGGCGTTTCGAAAGAACACGGCTGGCTAGGAAGCCCGAGAGGCAGCCCCAAAAATGTATTGGGGGGGCACACGGGGAGTGTAGCTAAGTCAGGTAGGGAGACCTGAGCCAACTCCCCGTGCTTACCGTGGAGAGAGATGGTCCGGGCAGGCACCGTGTTATGCGGAGATACGCACGGTGTCTCCAGTACGTGTGCATAGCCCGGTGCGGTACATAGCAGCGCCTCGTACCGGCCGGGCTAGAGTGGGCATCGAGCCAGGTGCCATGAAGCCGGCTCTACGCATCTGGTCTCCAGTGCGTCTCCTCGGGCCGGTGTACATGGCACCAGCCCTACGCATGGTGTCCCCGGTTCACCAGCACAGCCCAGTGCGGGCTATTCCACCTCGCCGCACTGGCCTGGCTACGGGGAGCATTCAGCCAGGTAGGGTTGGGCAAGCTCGGTGCTCGAGACCAGTAGTGCGCCTCCACGGTCCGGTCTATCCGGAGCCTTCTCCATGCACCAGCCCTCCTGTGGCAGCCCCACGTACCAGCTCTCCTGTGGCAGCCCCTCGCACCAGCCCTCCGGTGCCGGCACCACGTACCAGGCCTCAAGTTCCAGCACCCCGCACTCGCCCTGAGGTGCGTGTTCCCAGCCCGGTACCACCAGTTCCAGCACCACGCACCAGGCCTACTGTGCGCCTCCCGGGTCCAGTATGCCCTGTTCCTGCTCCCCGCACTCGCCCAGAGATGTGTGTCCCCAGCCCGGTACCTCCAGTTCCCGGCACCACGCACCAGGCCTACTGTGCGCCTCGGCAGGCCTGAGTCTCCCTCCTGTCCAGTGCCGCCTGAGTCTCCCTCCTGTCCAGCGCCGCCTGAGTCTCCCTCCTGTCCAGCGCCGCCTGAGTCTCCCTCCTGTCCAGCGCCGCCTGAGTCTCCCTCCTGTCCAGCGCCACCTGAGTCTCCCTCCTGTCCAGCACCGCCTGAGTCTCCCTCCTGTCCAGCGCCGCCTGAGTCTCCCTCCTGTCCAGCGCCGCCTGAGTCTCCCTCCTGTCCAGCGCCGCCTGAGCCGTCTTCCTGTCCAGCGCCGCCTGAGCCGTCTTCTTGTCCAGCGCCGCCTGAGCCGTCTTCCTGTCCAGCGCCGCCTGAGCCGTCTTCCTGTCCAGCGCGGCCTGAGCCGTCTTCCTGTCCAGCGCCGCCTGAGCCGTCTTCCTGTCCAGCGCCGCCTGAGCCGTCTTCCTGTCCAGCGCCGCCTGAGCCGCCCGTCTGTCCTGAGCCGCCTGAGCCGCCCGTCTGTCCTAAGCCGCCAGAGCCGCCCGTCTGTCAGGAGCCGCCAGAGCCGTCCGTCAGTCAGGAGCCGCCAGAGCCGCCTGTCAGTCAGGAGCCGCCAGAGCCGCCTGTCAGTCAGGAGCCGCCAGAGCCGTCGTCAGTCAGGAGCCGCCAGAGCCGTCCGTCGGCCAGGAGCCGCCAGAGCCGTCCGTCGGCCAGGAGCCGCCAGAGCTGCCCTTCGGTCAGGAGCTGCCCTTCGGTCCGGAGCTGCCCTTCGGTCCGGAGCTGCCCCTCGGTCCGGAGCTGCCCCTCGGTCCGGAGCTGCCCCTCAGTCCGGAGCTGCCCCTCAGTCCAGAGGCACTCCTCAGTCCAGTGGGGCCCTTTAGTAGGGTTGCCAGTCCTAGGTCGGCGGCGAGAGTCGCCGCTCTAAAGATGCTACTGAAGCGGACCAAGACTATGGTGGAGTGGGGTCCACGTCCAGCGCCAGAGCCGCCATCGCGGACAGATCTCCACCCAGACCCTCCCCTATAGGTTCAGGTTTTGCGGCCGGAGTCCGCACCTTGGGGGGGGGGGGGTACTGTCACGTTCTGACCTTAGTTCTTTGTATTTTCTTTGTTTTAGTATGGTCAGGGCGTGAGTTGGGTGGGTTATCTATGTTTGTGTTTCTATGTTGGGTTTTTCGTTTGGCCTGATATGGTTCTCAATCAGAGGCAGGTGTTAGTCATTGTCTCTGATTGGGAACCATATTTAGGGAGCCTGTTTTCTGTTGTGTTTTGTGGGTGGTTGTCTTCCGTGTCTGTGTGTTCCACACGGAACTGTTTCGGTTTTAGTTTGTTCACTTTATTGTTTTGTATTTCAGTGTTCAGTTTTGTTCCATTAAATATTCATCATGGACACTTACCACGCTGCGCTTTGGTCCTCCTCTCTTTCTCCCAACGAAGATCGTTACAACTTGCCTCTCTGATCATCACTCTCCCTCGCTTGGGCAAGGGACATTTAAGGTACACTCGAATGTAACGATGTAAAACGTCGTTCCAGCTAGGTACCTCAACTGACCAACTGAGCAAATTGATCAGTTCAGTGATTGCCTGAATTCAACACACCTGGTCTTCCAGTTCAGTTCAACCAAAAACATGAAGTGCCTGCGGCACTCCAAGACCTGGGCTGCTTACCCATGGTTTAGCCTATCCATCTCTCTGTGACCACGATAACTACAGAACAAAGTTGACGACAAATAAAAAGTTGTCCGTGTCTTTGCAATTGATTCAAACAAGCAACATATACAAATACAAAGTTGCCAATGTCTTTGAAATTGATACAATTTGATATAAAAAAAAAGCTTCAAATGAAAACCCGAGAGGATTGCATTAAAATATAAACAGTAGGCCTAAGCTATTAGCCTATTCAGTGGCGATTTTTAGCATGTAAATCTTGGTGTGGCTAAAAAAAGAAAAGTGGGTTGCATGCCAGCAAAGCCACTACACAACACAACACTAAACAATACATTAATTGCACTAAAACGATGACAAAAAGTGCCCACAAACTGTTAGGGCCTACATAAAGCTGTCACAACAGCAGAGTTCCAACAGCAGTCCCAAAACCTTGCAACTGCTACCCCTGGCTTTCAGCGGAGCCTTGTCGGGCAGCGAAACTGTTCATTCAACCTCATTTACTGCCTTTAAAAAAAACATAGCTGATATGGCTGACTTGCTTAAACAAATGTGGTTGGTGCTGACAATTGAAATGTACAAACTATGGCATATGGGGACGACAAGTGGATAAGAGGAAATCCTTAATTTCGATTAAAACATTAATGAGCGAGTGGAAGTAGTTAATATAACTATTTGTTCAGCACTTTGAAATGTACAGTGACAGAATTTAGAACATGGGCCGTTCTTACAGTTTACTCCCTGTACAACAAGTCAGAACCGTAGGATAAATAAAGGGGGCATATAAACAAACAATGAAAGCTCTTACAATATTCAATGATTACATTTCTCTAAAACAGGTTATAGGCTACATGTGCCCCACCAAGTTAGAACAGTAGGCGAACATAATAGGTGAAAATAGACCAAATTATTAGGGTGAGGCACATTGAACGCCGTTTGTGTCTTTGCGTGTCAAAAAAGATACATGTTATATACCACTATTTGACGCATTAAAATAAGCTTTTAATTTGACACGTCAAATAACACAATTCTAAAATAGAATGTTGTTTGTGCTGAATTTGCACGTGCAAGCCAAGCGTCACCACTACTATCAGTAGCACTGTCAAAGCTGTACAAAAAAAGTTTGCAATCAAGCACACACCGGCCACGAAAGATGTGTTTACAATACCGCGCTGGTGAAAATAGATCAAAATAGACCAGGCACATGGGCTACTAACAGCTTACTACACAACATACACTTAGTATTACTTTATTAGCTGCAGTATACATATCTCCCTTGCATATTACATCATTTATGCAGCGGCATACAAGACATTTTTGGACTCACCTTGTGAAGGTGGCGCAGCGGTCCTTTGTGGGCAAATTTTGTCCTCAAAGTCTGGCATTCCCTGGATTTAAAATACACAGCCACTCTATTAAATAGCAGGCTAGTGGTTGCTTTGCAATGCTTGCAGTTAGCCACTGAGTCCTCATTGTTGAATTTGTTATTTCCAACTTGTTGTGTAATCTTTATGTCCAATGGCCGATGAGCATCGATACGTTTTTATAATTTCTCTTCATTATTTCTCTTCATATGACAAGGATTAAAAATGATTTGCCAGTAGATTGTCAACTTGATTGATGATGATGACTGCTAGATAAGACTTTGAAAGTAAGATGTTGACATGATCAGTCCAATCAAAGCTACTGTACATATAACGTGATTTGACATAATTTTATCTGTGGCCAATGACCTTGAGCCTTCTTGGAAGGGAACTTGTAATATAACTCTAAGGCAGGACCCAAAGGGCTGACATTTTGGATGTCTACACTTACTAAGGACTTAAACTTGGCGATGACGTACTGTCCCCATGAGTGACAGAACACTGAGCCAATCACAGCGCAATGCTCTTATTTACACCACCCCCACAGAAAGCACTGAGCTAGGCTGAAACACCTGCATTCTGGAGCTGCCTCACTCAAGAAAACAAAAAAAGAGACCATGCTTGTATGCGACTTTATTAACTAAATTATATATATATATATTTTTTTTTAATTATTTACAAATTGATATGTGACACGTATTAATGCCAAAATAACATGCAAAACAGGCAAGCCCCCCCACCCCCCAAAAAAAAAAAATCTATATTTTTTATATATTTTTGGGGGGTTGAAAATGAGGGGCCATCAATATTGTGAAATAATTCCAATGTTAAGGAAATATTTTAATGGAGAAAGCTGATCTGAGAGCAGCGCTCTCTTTCTTTCCGTCCCATCACCATCGGCACGTGCTCCAACGACGGACCTAGCGACCGTTATCTCTGCGTGGCGTTTTGGGAAAAGCATGATACATCTTCAGCCGTTGTAGGAAAGAAGCATCGTTGAGATACTTGTAGGACTAAGTTCCATCGCTATCTGGAAACCGGTCCCAGACCTCGCCAGAGCTCACCCACGACAGTAAGGCAGTGATGGCAAGACAAAGCTGAAAAAAACGAAGTAAAATCAGTCCATAAGCATGTTGATAGAGGAGGCACTTCTACCCTCTCTCTTATCTCTCATGTTTTGTCTGGTCTGCATCATGCGATACATTTGGGGATTCACTCAGCCATGCAAATGCCTATAACTGTTAGAAGGAAAACCTCATGCCTGGTTCAAACCTTACCCAGGCAACACTTGAAATCAGTTAAATATCCTATTGATATTGATTTTGTAATGTGATATACAGTGATGTAACGCAGGTAAAGAAGTAAATGTTATTGGTTTGGTTCTGTGTTTAGATATCTGAGATGATTCTATTAGGCGCTCACAGCCATGTGAATTTTGGTGGTGCATGCCCAGGGGTGCAGGACGCACATTGCATTTGCCCCAGGTCACTATTTTCATGCCACCCCAAAAAGTGTTTGTCTGCTACAATGTGCCATGCTTGAGATGAGTCGTCTGATAGGAGAGTATTCATCTCCAGAAGGTGGAACAGGACGCATCTCGACGGAAGCACGCTAGGCCCTTTATCCACCACTGCAGCGGAACTTAGATGGAATGATAAGGCACATTGCTCATACCACTGCAGGTCTCCTTTCTCCTTGTGTAAGAGTGAATGCGTGCATGTGCGTGTGCGTGCGTGCGTGCGTGCGTGCGTGTGAGAGAGAGAGAGAGAGAGAGAGAGAGAGAGAGCGAGAGAGAGAGAGAGAGAGAAAAACACTGCATGTGTGTGTCTGCTTGCAAGGCAGATATTTACAGAATTCCTTTTCCTCACTCCCACCCCTTCCCCTCATCTCACGTGTCTTGTTATCATCATCACTGACAAATGCGGTCAATCCAGACAATTTGAGTTGAAAGAAAAATTGGTAGTGAGTCTTGTATGATAGTAACATTTAATGAATAGCCCCATATCATAAGATGAGTTGAGATGGATATGTTGATGATTTGCATGCTGATTTCGAAAGTATGGTAATAGTCATAAACCATGTTTTCCAATAGCCACCTCTCAGTAATGCAGAAACACTGTCCTCATCTGAGTGAGTATGCATTTTGAGCGCATATGAGCTGGCTCAATGGACTTCTATGGAGACAGTCAATTCAATTCAAGTGCAATGGAGAATTTCATTTTGCATGTGGTTTATTATCAAAACCTAAGAGACTCACCGATCAAAAAAACAATAAAGTGAACCGCCTAATCGTTAATTTAATCAATGAATGAATAATCGTTTTACGATTAAAATAAATACCTACGATCAATAAAAGGAATGTAAAATAACACCCTGAAAATAAACATGACATTCTAACCGACTTCAGCATGTTTCCAGCCTTGGGTGTGCCATAAAAGCGAGATAAGATGACAAATGAATTTCACTGAAGGTAATACAGTATATGACAATGAGGTAAAACGGATAGGTAAAACTTCCTAGTACCGGACATGTGCTATCATGTCAAGTCCTTGTCCTGGAATGGCAAGGAGTGGCATGATGGCACAACAGACAGGCTAGAACTCTCCTTCATCGGGACATCACAAATAAAAATATAGAGGTTGAGAGAGGTTGAGCAAAAATGAACTTGAGGGTGAATTGAGATGACAAATCTTCACAATCTGATGGTATATGTAGAATTTGATAGTAAAATGACCATTGACTATGGAAAATCACTCAACACTCTAGCAAGCTTCGTGTAGAATTACTATTTCAATATCTTGTGAGATTTTGTCATAAAGCATTTGTTATGAAACACGAGATACAGGCTGGAACTAAGTGACATTTTGTTGCATCTTTTTAGTCAAATAAATTAGGTAGTCTAATGAACATATTCAGATACTATACAACCAGCCTTTCATTACCAATTCATTTAAATAAATGTTGTATTGTCAAATGCCCATGCTATAAAATCAAATACGCACACGGCCTAGCCTGTCGTTTCATTGTTTATGCTCAAAATGTTCTGTGCAGTTTCATAAAAACGAATTTGAATCGAAAGTGATTTAATTCGAAATAACCACTTCGGCATACACTTGCATGCCTTTACATAGGCTATCAAATGCTCAAAAACAATGGCACCAATTAGAATACTCCATTGGGGTTAATTATATGCCATTGAATGGCATTTTCCTCCTCTTAGGCCTATACAGTAGGTCTATTTTTTTTTTTTTTTACGATAGTGAATATTTGACGCGCGGTAGGCGCGGCCAAAGCAGACAGGGAAATATGAATTATGTCCCTCCCTCAAGAAAACAAAACCTCCTGGGTTGGTATAGGCTAAATCTATAAGTAGGCTATTCTCGGAGTCGAAGGAGACAAAAGGAATAATCTTACCACAAATTTAACTACTCTTGAAAGGGATATTGACATTTGAAACTGTCAGGAAGTTGCTGTTGGGTTGTTTAGTGCACTACCGATAATTACAATTTAAATGCACTGGAAAAGTGAACAGAAATTAGAATGTTGCAATGTTGTTGATGAGAATGAAAACGTTTCCAACGATGGGGTAAGTTCTGTTTTTCTAGCCTAGGACTAACCTACTTAAAAAAGAAAAGGACGCGTCAAGGATTCTGCTTTCATCGGAACAAGAATTGTGCCTTCCTTTCACCGCAGCCTGCAAAGATATAGCTATAGGTGTATTGTAAAAAAGTGCGCAAAATGACAACAAAAGGGGTTGAAATAGAATTGCTTGAAATTACTTTGCCAATTATACCTGTCAATATTATATTGTCCGTCTTATATAGCGGCAGGTTCAGTGTTTTCACTTCCTAAATATTCAGCAATTAAGACTCAAGTAGTTAATGAGAGCTCTTCACCTTTAGGTTGTCCCGGGCAAACGTTTGTGTCAAAATTAATTGGTGTTATTAAATAAATCAATTCCCTTTCCCTGTCTACCTCGCGCTGGTTTTGATTGACATGCGAAATTGATACGTTGGGGAGTCAAGCGATGTGCTAAGCAGTTCAAAATCACCAAATGCAAATCTCAAGAGCATAATGCACATTTGATAACTATTACCTCAAGTGTCGGCTGTTTTTTTTAAAGTAATGGCTATCCTTCCCTTTTTAAATGTAATTTTGATAATCGCTGGGGTTGTCATGTTAAAAGGTGAAGAGGATGATAGTTATGGGATGTAGCTTGGGGAGTTTTTTTTTTAAAAGCCGCTGAGTGTGACAGACCAAAATCCCCTGTTCCTATAGCTTGTGGTCATGTGTGAAGATTGCAAAGGCGACGTAGAGGTTATCAGCAGGTGGAGAGAGGGCAGGAGAGAAATTCGAATGGTAAAATTTCCTCATTTGATCTAATGAATAATTTGAAAACTAAAAAATATATTTTGCTAACAAATTCACCATGCGTTAGGCTACTCACATGCGATTTTTAAAAGTTATAAAAGGTAGAGATGTTTGTTTGTTTTGTTTCAATCGCATGAGCCTGTCAAAATATATTAAAAAAAATTAAAAAAGTAATTTAGCAAATAATAATAATAATTGGAATGGAGCGGATAACCTGAGACGTCTAATTCCCGCATTAGTAATTGGCACCAATGCGTAATTTGCGCCAAAGTTTTTGTTAGCAGGTGTATAAAGTAATATTCGGCAGAACCTGCGTCTTAACCGCGGTATGTTGTTCTATTCAGGGCACACCGGTGGAAGTCTTGGGTGACGATTCCTGCTCCCTCGGCTCATCCTCCCCGTCGCTACAGGCGATGGTGTCTGCACCTCTGTTGGGTAGAACTGTTTGTGCAAGTTGCAGCGAGGACATTTTGGATAAATACTTGCTGAAGGTAACATTTGTGATTGCATCTTGTTGCAACGTTTCACATTTTCTTTGGGTGGTCATTTTCGTGCATAGCTTGTACCTTTTTGTATTGATTTTAGTCGACTTACTGTACAACAATAGGCTATTTTTCTATTAGCATTAGCCTACTACTAAATAACGTAAGAATATTCTTGTTATTTCATTATTGTATGTTTTTTTTTCATAGGTTAACGACCTGTGCTGGCATGTGCGTTGTCTCTCCTGTAGCGTGTGCCAAACATCGCTTGGCAGTCATACAAGTTGTTACATCAAAGAAAAAGAGGTCTTTTGCAAATTGGACTACTTTAGGTATTTGAAATTGTTCAAGAATACATATCCAATAAAATGGAGTGTTTTTTTTGTTTTGTTTTGAATTTAAGGCATGTGTTTGCGTGTTCACGTCATCGTATTTGGCCTAAATAATAAACGAATAAATAAACATATTATTATAATTTATTTGTAACAGGTTATTTACAAGATTGGATAGCATGTTGCGGCTACATTTAAAAATATATATTTTTTTACCCTTATTTTAACATGTAAATTGACTGAGAACACATTCTCATTTACAGCAACGACCTTGGGAATAGTTACAGCGGAGAGGAGGGAGGGAGGGAGGGGGGGGATAAGTCAATATGCTTTTTAGGATGTCCTTTTATTTGATTTAGCATTTAATTCCACGACTAAACCACCATCTAACCAAAATGGCAAGTATTTACCTGACTATTAAAACCTGTAGACTGTTTATTGCAGAAGATATGGAACATGGTGCGCGTGCTGCGGTCGAAATATCCACTCTACAGACTGGGTCCGCCGGGCGAAGGGCAACGTGTACCACCTGGCGTGTTTCGCCTGTTTCTCCTGTAAGAGGCAGCTGTCCACGGGGGAAGAGTTTGCCCTGGTGGAGGAGAAGGTGCTGTGTCGTGTCCACTACGACTGTATGCTGGACAACCTGAAACGGGCCGTGGAGAAAGGTGAGCATTCTGCAGCAGAGTAATACAAATATTAGAACAACTTATACTGGTATAGCGACCTGAATTATGATAGAAAATAAATCGAATAACTCATTATAAAATGCAGCAATCTTTGTCAATAAAAAAATATACTAATGCTTATGTATTATCAACATAGGTCAAGTGGAGCCTAAATAAGTAGTACTAACAAAATAGATAATGTTGAAAGTGTTTCTTACTTAAATTTCTGATATGTCCACCTGTGCCTGAATAAACCAATGCTTAATGTGGTGCCTGGAGAACGACTGCACCAGCAGCTCGCAATCTTTCAACAATGTATATTGTATTATGTTTGTTAATACGTTCTGGAAACCACTGAGGAAATAACAATACAATGAATGCATTGTCTTTGATTCATAATTTCTGGTCAAATTGGTCATATATATGTATACCTTTACTATACTGTAAAATACATCAACCAAAAGATAAAGCCCCTTGACATTTATAATAAAACAGCCTAAATTAGATTGTCAATTGATTCAAAAATGTAAAAACTGCCTATTGTCTCTGATAGGGAACAAAGTAACTTCCCATTTCTCAGATAAGAAGCCATTTGGTGTCTAGATGTCAATAAACAAGATAAGCTTTAATATTATTGTCTTACGCTTGCCATGTCGAGTATCATGATTATGAGCTCATTAATTAAGAAGATCCATCATCTCTAATTAGGAAATGGTGTGAACCTAGAGGGGGCGATGCCAACAGAACAGGAAGTGAATCAGCCCAAGCCGTCGAAAAGAGCGCGCACCAGCTTCACCGCTGACCAATTACAGGTGAGTATCACCGTCCTGTCAATCTCTCCCAAACATAGCCACAATATATATTACATAGCATTGTGAGATAGCTGGATATTGAATTTTGGTTCAATATGGATTAATGCCACAGGTTTGTTCTATTGAGATTTAAAATCTTAATGGGAGCATAAATTCTGCTTGACAAGCATTAATTGTCAATAGTGTCTGACTGTCCCCAGTCAATGGGTTCAGGCCAAGTGAGGAACAATGGATGTGATTGACCTGTGATTGACCTCTTTATACCTTATGATCCCTCCAGGTGATGCAGGCCCAGTTTGCCCAGGACAACAACCCAGATGCCCAGACCCTGCAGAAGCTGGCAGAGCAGACAGGCCTGAGTAGGAGAGTCATACAGGTTAGATATTCATACACAGTTCTAATCAACGCATGCCTTAATCAACATAGGATATTACTGAATTTCTGCAGTTCATTTGTAATATTTCTGAGGATTTGTTATGTTGAAAAAAAACTACTAAAAACACCTTCCGGGTTTCCCGAAATTTCCTCAAAAACAGCATTCTGGGATTGGTACATCTGTTTACCAAAACAAGTGGTGGGGTGGCAGCTTTGTTGTTGTTTGAATTTCAGATTTCCCCTTTAACCCTCATACTACCAACATATTTTACATAAATGGATTACCAACTGGGATCATTTTGACCCAATAAGAAACATCATTAGACATGTAAAAATCAGTAATAAAAAACGCATGAAAACACTGTTTAGTAAAAGTACAGTTAATTAGCATATTTTGTTAAACAAAAAATTATATATAATATATACACAACCGTTTAAATGTTTGGGGTCACATAGAAATGTCCTTGTTTTTGAAATAAAAGCTACATTTTTTGTCCATTAAAATAACATCAAATTATAGATTGTAGACATTGTTAATGTTGTAAATGACTATTGTAGCTGGAAACGGCTGATTTTTAATGTAATATCTACATAGGCGTACAGAGGCCCATTATCAGCAACCATCACTCCTGTGTTCCAATGGCACATTGTGTTAGCTAATCCAAGTTTATAATTTTAAAAGGCTAATTGATCATTAGAAAACCCTTTTGCAATTATGTTAGCACAGCTAAAAACTGTTGGTCTGATTAAAGAAGCAATACAACTAGCCTTCTTTAGACTAGTTGAGTATCTGGAGCATCAGCATATGTGAGTTCAATTACAGCCTCAAAATAGCCAGAAACAAAGAACTTTCTTCTGAAACCTGTCAGTCTATTCTTGTTCTGAGAAATGAAGGCTATTCCATGCAAGAAATTGCCAAGGAACTGAAGATCTCGTACAAAGCTGTGTACTACTCCCTTCACAGAACAGAGCAAACTGGCTCTAACCAGAATAGAAAGAGGAGTGGGAGGCCTGGTGCACAACTGAGCAAGAGGTCAAGTACATTAGAGTGTCTAGTTTGAGAAACAGACGCCTCACACGTCCCCAACTGACAGCTTCATTAAATAGTACCCGCAAAACACTAGTCTCAACATCAACAGTGAAGAGGCGACTCTGAGATGCTGGCCTTCTAGGCAGTATATATGATATATTATATATATATATATACATACTACCGTTCAAAAGTTTGGGGTCACTTAGAAATGTCCTTGTTTTTTAAAGAAAAGCACACTTGTTGTCCATTAAAATAACATCAAATTGATCATAAATACAGTGTAGACATTGTTAATGTTGTAAATGATGTAGCTGGAAACGGCTGATTTTTAATGTAATATCTACATAGGGTTACAGAGGCCCATTATCAGCAACCATCACTCCTGTGTTCCAATGGCGCGTTGTGTTAGCTAATCCAAGTTTATAATTTTAAAAGGCAAAAAATGACAATTAAATCCATTTTAATCCCACTTTGTAACACAGCAAAATGTTGAAAAGTAAAGGTGTGTGAATACTTTCTGAAGGCCCTGTATGTGGATTGTACTTTGGAAATATTATATATATATATATAATTGATTTAATTGTCATTTTTTTGTCAACGATCTACACAAAATACTCTCTAATGTCAAAGTGGAAGAAAATATTATATATATATTTATATAAATATATATATATAATATTTCCAAAGTACAATCCACATACAGTGCCTTCAGAAAGTATTCACACACCTTTACTTTTTCAACATTTTGTTGTGTTACAAAGTGGGATTAAAATTTATTTAATTGTCATTTTTTTGTCAACGATCTACACAAAATACTCTCTGATGTCAAAGTGGTAGAAAAATTCTAACATTTGTAAACTATTCATGAAACTTAAAACACTAATATATCTTGATTAGATAAGTATTCAACCCCCTGAGTCAATACATGTTAGAATCACCTTTGGCAGCAATTAGAGCTGTAAGTCTTTCTGGGTAAGTCTCTAAGAGCTTTCCACACCTGAATTGTGCAACATTTGCCCTTTATTCTGTTCAAAATTCTTCAAGCTCTGTCAAGTTGGTTGTTGATCAATGCTAGAAAACGATTTTCAGATCTTGACATATATTTTCAAGCCGATTTACGACAAAACTTTAACTCGGCCACTTAGGAACATTCACTGTCTTTTTGGTAAGTAACTCCAGTGTAGATTTGGCCTGTTTTTTTAGGTTATTGTCCTGCTGAAAGGTGTCTGGTGGAAAGCAGACTGAACCAGGTTTTCCTCTAGGATTTTGCCTGTCCTTAGCTCCATTCCATTTCTTTTTTATCCTGAAAGACTCTGTAACTGTCTTAAAGTCACCATTGGCCTCATGGTGAAATCCCTGAGCGTTTTCCTTCCTCTCTGGCAACTGAGTTAGGAAGGACACCTGAATATTTGTAGTGACTGGGTATATTGATACACCATACAAAGTGTAATGAATAACTTTACCATGCTCAAAGGGATATTCAGTGTCTGCTTTTTTTTTTTTTTTTTTTTTTTTACACATATCTACCAATAGGCGCCCTTCTGCGATGCATTGGAAAACCTCCCTGGTCTATGTGATTGAATCTGTGTTTGAAATTCACTGCTCGACTGATGGACCTTAAAAATAATCGTATGTGTGGGGTACAGAGATGAGGTAGTCATTAAAAAAAGTATGTTAAACACTATTCTTGCATACAGAGTGAGTCCAACTTATTATGTGAAACGTTAAGCAAATTTTTACCCCATGAACATATTAGGCTTGCCATAACAAAGGGGTTGAATACTTATTGACTTTACAGTTTTGAATTTCTTATTAATTTGTACAAATTTTGAAAAACATAATTCCACTTTGACACTATGGGGTATTCTGTGTAGGCCACAACAAATCTCAATTTGATCCATTTTAAATTCAGGCTGTAACACAACAAAATGTGGAAAAAGTCAAGGGGTGTGAATACTTTCTGAAGGCCCTGTCAGTACAAAAAATCAGATTTAGCGTCAGTTCATTGTAGTATCATTTCGTTTTTAGAAGTTTTAAGTAAATACTAATTACGTCATATTTATGTGGTAAAAAACAATACTAAAATTCGAAATATACTTCATTTTATTGACAAACATTTATTCATCCATTGATCCTGAGAGACAAGGACCATGAATATGGTGTAGTTTTCTTTAAGTACTTACCCCACAGCCAGCATTAGCATCACAGATAGTGAAACAATGGGAGTGGTAGTACCTATCTATTGCAGGATGCTTCAAAAAGCATGCCCAAATCCTAAAAGTCACTTCAAACCAAATGGTATTTATATAACATTTCCCAAGTAATACTTTTTTTTCAGAGAGTAAACACCAATACAGCACTATGTACAGTGCATTCGGAAAGTATTCAGACCCCTTGACTTTTTCCACATTTTGTTACATTACAGCCTTATTCTAAAATTGATGAAATCGTTTTCCCCCTCATCAATCTACACACAATACCCCATAATGACAAAGCAAAATCAGGTTTAGAAATGTTTGCAAATGTATAAAATTAAAAAAAACTGAAATAACACATTTACAAAAGTATTCAGACTCTTTACTCAGTACTTTGTTGAAGCACCTTTGGCAGCGATTACAGCCTCGAGTCTTCTTGGGTATGACGCTACAAGCTTGGCACACCTGTATTTGGGGTGTTTCTCCCATTCTTCTCTGCAGATCCTCTCAAGCTCTGTCAGGTTGGATGTGGAGTGTCGCTGCACAGCTATTTTCAGGTCTCTCCATAGATGTTCGATCGGGTTCAATTCCGGACTCTGGCTGGGCCACTCAAGGACATTCAGAGACTTGTCCCGAAGCCACTCTTGCGTTGTCTTGGCTGTGTGCTTAGGGTCGTTGTCCTGTTGGAAGGTGAACCTTCGTCACAGTCTGAGGTCCTGAGCGCTCTGGAGAAGGTTTTCATCAAGAATCTCTCTGTACTTTGCTCCGTTCATCTTTCCCTCAATCCCGACTGGTGTCCCAGTCCCTGCCTCTGAAAAACATCCCCACAGCATGATGCTGCCACCGCCATGCTTCACGGTAGGGATGGTGCCGGGTTTCCTCCAGACGTGGCGCTTGGCATTCAGGACAAAGAGTTCAATCCTGTATTCATCAGACCAGATAATCTGGTTCCTCATGGTCTGAGAGTCCTTTAGGTGCCTTTTGGCAAACTCCAAGAGGGCTGTCATGTGCCTTTACTGAGGATTGGCATCCATTTTACAACTGTACCATAAAGGCCTGATTGGTGGAGTGCTGCAGAGATGGTTGTCCTTCTGGAAGGCACTCCCATCTCGACAGAGGAACTCTGGAGCTCTGTCAGAATGACCATTGGGTTATTGGTCACCTCGACTGACCAAGGCGCTTCTCCCTCGATTGCTCAGTTTGGCTGGTTGGCCAGCTGTAGGAAGAGTCTTGGTGGTTCCAAACTTCTTCAATTTAAGAATGACGGAGGCCACTGTGTTCTTGGGGACCTTCAATGCTGCAGAAACTTTATCGTACCCTTCCCCAGATCTGTGCCTCGACACTATCCTGTCTCGGAGGTCTATGGACAATAACTTCGACCTCATGGCTTGGTTTTTGCACTGACGTCCACTGTCAACTGTGGGACCTTATATAGACAGGCGTGTGCCTTTCCAAATCATGTCCAATCAATTGAATTTACCACAGGTGGACTCCAATCAAGTTGTAGAAACATCTCAAGGATGATCAATGGAAACAGGATGCACCTGAGATTAATTTCGAGTCTCATAGCAAAGGGTCTGAAAACTTATGTAAACAAGGTATTTCTGTTTTTTAATTGTAATACATTTCCTAACATTTCTAAAAAACATTTTTTTCTTCGTCATTATGGGGTATTGTGTGTAGATTGATGAGGATTTTTATTTGTATGTAATCCATTTTAGAATAAGACTGTAACGTAACAAAATGTGGAAAAAGTCAAGGGGTCTGAATACTTTCCGAATGCACTGTATACATTTAGAGGGTTGCTGGTTTCTGTGTTACAGTTCTACCAAGTATTCATACCACTGAAATACTTTTATGAGCTGTTTTGACTGCAACTAAGCATATATGTAAGGTGATTTTGATTTTGTACAGTGTCATACATAGTTATAACTAGGTATAACCATAGGACAGTACATAAGGTGCTCCATATCTGCAGGTGATCTGTCTATCTGGTCAAAATAGTTCCATAAGGGTTCTTTGCGGAGAGATAGGGTTCTACCAATAACATTTTTGATCAGAAGAACCCTTTTCGGAAGTCAAGGGTTCTTTGTAAGGCACAGGGTTCTACCAAGAACCTTTAACATATTAAGAACTGGTTTTGGAAGAAAGAAAAAAAGGTTCTTTGATGATTCTTTGGAAGGCAAGAAGGATTATTTCAAATCAAATCAAATGTTATTGGTCACATACAGATGGTTAGCAGATGTTAATGCGAGTGTAGCGAAATGCTTGTGCTTCTGGATGCAGTAATATCTAACAAGTTATCTAACAATTCCCCAACAACTACCTGTGAATGAGAATATGTACAAATAAATATATGGATGAGCGATGACTGAGCAGCATAGGCAAGGTGCAATAGATGGTATAAAATACAATATATATATATATATATATATATATATATGATATGAGAAGTGTAAGATATGTAAACATTATTAAATTGGCATTATTTAAAGTGGCATTGTTTAAAGTGACCAGTGATTGGTTCTCCATGTAGGCAGCAGCCTCTCTGAGTTAGCGATTACTGTTTAGCACTCTGATGGCCTTGAGATAGAAGCTGTTTTTCAGTCTCTCGGCCCCAGCTTTGATGCACCTGTATCGACCTCGCCTTCAGGATGGTAGCGGGGTGAACAGACAGTGGCTCGAGTGGTTGTTGTCTTTGATGATATTTTTGGCCTTCCTGTGACATCGGGTGCTGTAGGTGTCATGGAGGGCAGGTAGTTTGCACCCGGTGATGCGTTTTGCAGACCACACCACCCTCTGGAGAGCCTTGCGGTTGAGGGCGGAGCAGTTGCCGTACCAGGCTGTGATACAGCCCGACAGGATGCTCTCGATTGTGGATCTGTATAAATTAGTCAGGGTTTTGGGTGATAAGCTACATTTCTTCAGCCTCCTAAGGTTGAAGAGGTGCTGTTGCGCCTTCTTCACCACACTGTCTGTGTGGGTGGACCATTTTAGTTTGTCGTTGATGTGTACACCGAGGAACCTAAAACTTTCCACTTTCTCCACTGCTGTCCCTTCGATGTGGATAGGGGGGTGCTCCCTCTGCTGTTTCCTGAAGTCCACGATAATCTCCTTTGTTTTGTTGACGTTGAGTGAGAAGTTGTTTTCCTGACACCTGACACCACACTCTGAGTGTCCTCACCTCCTCCCTGTAGGATGTCTCATCGTTGTTGGTAATCCAGCCCACTACTGTTGTGTCGTCTGCAAACTTGATGATTGAGTTGGAGACGTGCAGGGGGCTGAGGGAGGGGGCGGGGCTGAGCACGCACCCTTGTGAGGCCCCAGTGTTGAGGGTCAGCAAGGTGGAGATGTTGTTTCCTACTTTCACCACCTGGGGGCGGACCATCAGAAAGTCCAGGACCCGATTGCACAGGGTGGGGTTGAGGCCCAGGGCCTCCAGCTTGATGATGAGCTTCGAGGGTACTATGGTGTTGAATGCTGAGCTGTAGTCAATGAACAGCATTCTTACATAGGTATTCCTTTTGTCCAGATGGGTTAGGGCAGTGTGCAGTGTGATGGCGATTGCATCGTCAGTGGACTTGTTGGGCGGTATGCAAACTGAAGTGGGTCTAGGGTAGCCGGTAAGGTGGAGGTGATATGATCCTTGACTAGTCTCTCAAAGCACTTCATGATGATAGAAGTGAGTGCTACGGGGCGGTAGTCATTTAATTCAGTTATCTTTGCCTTCTTGGGTACAGGAACAATGGTTGCCATCTTGAAGCATGTGGGGACAGCAGACTGGGATAGGGAGCGATTGAATATATCCGTAAACACACCAGCCTGCTGGTCTGCGCATGCTCTGTGGACGCGGCTAGGGAGGCCGTCTGGGCCAGCAGCCCTGCGAGGATTAACACGTTTAAATGTTCTACTCACGTTGGCCACGGAGGGAGGGGGGGGGGGGGGGGGGCACAGTCTTGTTAGCGGGCCGCGACGGTGGCACTGTATTATCCTCAAAGCGGGCAAAGAAGGTGTTTAGTTTGTCTGGAAGCGTGACGTCTGTGTCAGTGACGTGGCTGGTTTTACTTTTGTAGTCTGTGATTTCCTGTAGACACTGCCACATACGTCTCGTGTCTAAGCCGTTGAATTGCAACTTCATTTGGTCCCTATACCGGCTTTCTGCTTGTTTGATTGCCTTGCGGAGGGAATAACTACACTTTTTATATTCATCCGTATTCCCAGACCTCTTTCCATGGTTAAACGCAGTGGTTAGGGTAGGGTTGGAAGGGAAGCAGGGTTTCACATAGAACCATGAATTATATTTCCCAGCATGCTCTATTGCAGGGAGATTTTCAGAATTGTTTATTTTACTTTGTAAACTGGGTGGTTCAAGCCCTGCATGCTGATTGGTTGAAAGCCGGGGTTTATCAGATCGTATAACATCGGTATGACAACGGTTTTATTTTTACTGCTCTAATTATGTTGGTAACCAGTTTATAATAGCAATAAGGCACCTCATGGGTTTGTGATATATGGCCAATAAACCACGGCTAAGTGCTGTGTCTGAGCACTCCGTGTTGCGTCGTACATAAGAACAGCCCTTAGCCTTATTGCTGAAGTAATATCTGTGTTTTTCCATGCACATTGATTGGTTGATTAATTTAATGCTACACAAAGATAAATAACATACTGTTTTCTAAACTAATCCAATCGGTTAGTAATTGGATTTATTGCACCAGTTACTGAGATGGTTGTTACAGTTTAGATGATTCAGGTAGTCTCAGTATTCAATCTTCCCTACCTTGGCAGTCATTCTGAATGCAGGTTGTGGGTGATTAACAAATCCACTTGTTGGATACCCTAACTCTGGCTGGATTCCAATAGGAATTACACATCACTTTGCAAGCCAGCACAATGTGACTTGCAGGCCTGATGTGGCCTGTAAACCAGGGGATTCCTAACACCTCTGTGTTAGGGTATAACTAGGCCCTCAAAGAAAGGCCTTATGACATACAGTACAGTATGTAATGTATTGTCATAAATAATACAATTTTAAAGGCTAATAAGGCTGGTGGAACCGTTTATAGAGGGTTCTAGGAAGAACTCTCCAAAGATAAATGGGTTCTTGTTAGAACCCTTCATAGAGGGTTCTAGGTAGAACCATATAAAGGGGGTTATTTGAAGAACCCTACATATATGGTTTTAGAACCCTCTGCAAAAGATTCTACCCAGCACCAAAAAGGGTTCCCCTATGGGGACAAACCGAAGAACCCTGTATGGTTCTACTTAGCACCTTTTTTTCTAAGAGTGTAAAGGCAGAATTAGGTCATTTTGGCTGGGTTCAAAATTACCCCAAAGGTCCATATTGATACAGAAACGCTAAACAATTATATGGATTTATTAAGAACAAGTTGATTGACACAGTCATGAAAATAAAATGACCCCATTTGGTAGGTAGTAAGTATGAGGGTTAATTAAGTGTGTCACTATTGAATGCCAGTACTAAAACATGACACTTCTTATATCCAATCCAGGTTTGGTTCCAGAACTGCAGAGCACGCCATAAGAAGCATGTGAGCCCCAACCACTCCTCAGCCACCCCCCTGTCCTCCCTGCAGCCCGGTCGCCACTCCCAGCCCACCCCGGCCCCAGAAGAGCTGCAGTACACAGCCTACGGCACCCCAGAGGGCTCCATGCTCACCGCGCTGCACTCCTACATCGATGGTAAGCTGAGAGATAGCCTGCGAGATAGCTTGCGTCCCAAATGGCACCCTAGTCCCTTTATAATGCACTACTTTTTGGCCCTATGAGCCCTGGTCAAACGTAGTGCACTATAAAGTGAATAGGGTGCCATTTGGGACATACAATAGGCTGCACAAGAGCCATATAGAAAGACATATGAGTATATCTCTGGGCTGCAGTGTGTTTAGCAGTCAAATAGAGTTATAGGAGCAGTAATCTCTTCTGGATAGACTGGAACATAAATGGTATCATTTAAAGTTATGTCTGTCAAAAGACTGTGGGTTGCGATGACTTAAAAAAGGCAGTATTTCCGGTGCTCTGGTTTTCTGCCACTGGTTATTTGGACGTATCAGGATTGGGTGATGGTGGTGCTTAAAGTGGGAGGGGGTATTTCTAGCAATGATTTCAAGCTTAACGTTTCGGAATGGGTCGAGTATCTGACCCAATTACTCAAGATTTTAGTTCTGGTTTTCTGAAATTATAGAAACAGATTTAATAGAAGAGATATTAGGGCTTTGACGAAACATTTGTTTTCAATATGGGATACTTCCCTAATGGCACCAAATTCCCTATATAGTGCCTCTACTTTTGACCAGAGCTCTATAAGACCAGAGTAGTGCACTATAAAGTAGTGATGGATGTATTATTAGTGTCTCATGCTTGTCCTCTATCTCCACAGTGCACTCCCCTCAGTCTATGCTGTTCCATCCCCTGCTGCCCCCCCACGCCATGACCTCCCTTCCTGTGACCCACGCCTGAGCCAGACACACACACACACACACATGCACACAATTTGCCAGAGCCTCACACACCACCAGGGATCTTCAGTCTAGTAGGTTTCTTCTTAACAAATTAATTAAGTGTAACATTTCATGTGACTTGTCAGTAAGGGTCATGCTAGAAGCCTTATCTGTCTGAAAGGAGCCCCATACACACTTAGGTTGTACAACTGATGTTCAATGCATTTGTCACAACGGTTGATACAGCAGTTTTTTTCCCCCTTCCAAAAATATATACACAATTACTACACAAGTACAATGGTTGAGTAAACATGTTTGCGCGTACAAACTATTTTTTGTACAATACAAATATGAGTTGCATCAGAACCATTGTGTCATACTTTAAACATCAGTTGGATAACCGGAGTGTGTACAGAGCTTTGTGTATTTATTGCAAAGTGCCACAGTTTGATGCCGATCTTTTATCTAAGGGGGGAAACTAGACTGCCATTGACAAACCATTGTGAAGTTTATCTTAAATTATGAATTATTTGTACATCAGTATTTAAATTATTGTTGTTTCATGTATTTATTGTATGTGA
The DNA here is from genome assembly GCF_016432855.1 of Salvelinus namaycush. Lineage (NCBI taxonomy): Eukaryota > Metazoa > Chordata > Actinopteri > Salmoniformes > Salmonidae > Salvelinus > Salvelinus namaycush. The sequence continues at coordinate 8,635,581 of NC_052316.1, forward strand.
TTAAGGAAATAAATGTTTATTGACAAAATGACTTTATAGAATAGTGACAGTTTCTACTCACAACAACATCAACCAACAGTACCACAATGAAGCAAAGCTAAACGGGAAAAATGGACTCGGTCAACGTCATAAAAGTAATGTACATTTTTTGAGAATGACACATGGCATGGAAGGCATGTACTCAATAAGACACAAATGGTTGATTAGCATCAATTTATAAAAAAAAAAACTAAAGCAAACCCCAATCAAATATTCTTGTTATTAAATAATATGCTTATATACAGTCCAAACATTCATACATACTCACCGTTTAAAATAAAGTATAGATAAGAAAAATTCTTTACATAAAAAATAAAAAAAATCTCTGAACGAAGTTAGGAATCTACCATTGGAGAGAAGATACAGTAGACATACTGTATGCATCAGTCACAGACATGTCAGGCACTCTGTCCGCAAGAGTCTTTTAGCATCCTGTCGCCGTGCTGTTTGTGATCCGTCCATGCGATGTCCTTGAGAGGTAGAGGGGAATGTAAGGCACACACTAACCATGTGTCTACTTGTTTACTGTGGTAAACCAAAAGAGTTCACTTCCCAAAGGAGGGAGGGATTCCTCTTATTGATCTCCTCATCTGATTTGTCAAAGGTACAGTGTTCTACCACATGGTGATGGAAATGAATGGGTGAGTAGAAAGATAAATGACTCTACAGACTGTATATTCTTTTGTCATCTTGTACAGTGCCTTCAGAAAGTATTCACACCCCTTGCCTTTTCTACATTTTGTTGTGTAAACTTGATTACGTTTAGATTTTGTGTCACTGGTTTACAAACAATACCCCATAATGTCAAAATGGACTTATGTTTTTAGAAATGTTTACAAATGAATAAAAAATGAAAAGCTGAAATGTCTTGAGTGAATAAGTACTCAACCCCTTATGGCAAAACTAAAGTTCAGGAGTAAAAATTTACTTTAATGACTACCTCATCTCTGTACCAACATTAAATTATCTTGAAGATCCCTCAGTTGAGCAGTGAATTTAAAAACACAGATTCAATCACAAACACCAGGGAGGTTTTCCAATGCCACGCAGAGAAGGGCACCTATTGGTAGATATGTAAAAACAAACAGACATTGAATATCTCTTTTAGCATGGTGCAATTATTCATTACACTTTAGATGGTGTATCAATAAACCCAGTCACTACAAAGATACAGGCGTCCTTCCTAACTCAGTGGCCGGAGAGGAAGGAAACCGCTAGGAATTTCACCATGAGGCCAATGGTGACTTTAAAACAGTTACAGAGTTTAATGGCTGTGATAGGAGAAAACTGAGAATGGATCAACAACATTGTAGTTACTCCACAATACTAACCTAAATGACAGAGTGAAAAGAAGGAAGCCTGTACAGAATAAAAAAATTACAAAACATGCATCCTGTCTGCAATAATTCACTTACAGTACCAGTCAAAAGTTTGGACACACCTACTCATTCCAGGGTTTTTCTTTATTTTGACTATTTTCTACATTGTAGAATAGTAGTGAAGACGTCAAAACTATGAAATAACACATGTGGAATCATGTAGTAACCCAAAAAGTGTTAAACAAATCAAGATATATTTTATATTCTTCAAAGTAGCCACCCTTTGCCTTGATGACAGCTTTGCACACTCTTGGCATTCTCTCAATTTGTTTCACTTACAGATTATTTAGTGTAGATCGTTGACAAAAATTACAATTAAATCCATTTGAATCCCACTTTGTAACAACAAAATGTGGAAAAAGTCAAGGGTTGTGAATATTGTCTGAAGGCACTGTACATACTATAGCATATGCATAGTCATAGTTTATTGGCATTGTTGCATTAAAGTGGGACTGTTCTTTCATGGCAATAACAGGGAGAGAAGAAAGCACAGGCGCCTGTAGTAATCCATTCAGATTATTCTCGGATATGCATTACTTCCATATTTACATGATCATAAAGTTGTTGTGCCCTTACACAGGTCGAATTTCAATAACAAAAATGGTATGGACATGTGCTACTGTACTGTATCCCAGTGGAAAAGGATGCTCTATCTCTGATACTGGCAGTGATGCCACTATGGGACAGACGTAGTAATGGCACATTATCTGTCCCCACAGTGCTGCTGCACAAAGAAGGAATGGGACGAAGACCTTAGACCAAAAACCTTGAATGGCATACAAGAGGGAAACATAATTTGTAACACTGTGCGATTTATGGTCAATGGAGGCCAGAATCCAATACATACAGGTAAGGGTCCTCGACGCTGCATTCCTGCTGATTTCCGTTGCACTTTGGCACTTACTGAAGCACCTAATTGTAGGGCTATTACATACTTACAATTGGACAAGTTAGAAGGTTGCTACAACGAGACATTAGCACAATGGACAATGTATGGCAAATAGCTTTCTCAATAGGAGAAAATAAAAGTTAGTGCTCCAAGGAGCTTGAAGAGCATAATTATACATGGTAACTATGGACATTTCATGTACAGTATTAACCCAAGCAGCCGTTCACTCAGCTGTCTTGGTGTAACCTTTCTTAAAAGGCCCAGTGCAGTCAACATTCATATTTCCTGTTTTGGTGGGATGGAGTTTTGGCCTGCCTGGTGACATCACCAGGTGACAAATGAGCTAATAGACCAATAAGAATGAGAGTTCCTAACCTCTCTGCCAATAAAAGCTGGTTTTCCCCTCCCGACTCAGACCAGTCCCAGACAGTCCTAGCATAATTCTTGCTTGAGAAATTGCTCTTTTGCTGAGAAGCTATTTTTGTTTCTCTCTGACCTCTTTAATTGAAACCACAGTAACGTACTTAATTGTTACCCAGACATGATATCGTGATTTAAAACTTCTGTACTGGACCTTTAAGATGTCCACCTTAAGAGTACCATCTTGTGGCTGGTTTGAGTTCCTGCATACAGTGACATGGGCCTGCTGACAGGTAGTATGTGGTGCAACCTATTATTATGCAAATGTACACTTCGCTGTTCACTCAAGTAAGTGCTTCACAGTACATTGGTAAAACCAAGAACTTGCAGTTGCCTTTAAATGCACGATTTGGCCACAGTTAAGCTAACCGCACTGTTGTCATTGTTTATGGTGATAGTTCGTTAGTACATCCAAGTACTGTAAGGCAAGATAAGACAATTCACATATTATGTCCAAAGAGCATAATAATAATGGTAGCAGGTACAATATGGACCAGGATTAGAATTGTCTGTCTTCCATCTCTACATCATGCACAGGTGCCTTCCCCCATCTCCATCACCTCTCCTGCCTGTCTCCTCCAGTCACCCTGTATCTGTTCCTCTCTTCTCATCTTCCCCGCTCTCTCTTGTCTTTCCTCCTCTTGCTGTTCTTCTTGTCGAGAATTTGCCTCAGGGTGCTGCTCATGTAGAAGGGTCTGGCAGCAGAGCCGCTGTTCACCTCCAGATCCACCACTAAGGACAGGAACACACAGCCAGTCACATACCACAGACACTATGTTACATACCCCTTAACCTACCATTAAACATTCTCTAACACAGTCATATTCCTCCAAATCTATTTGAAATACCAAACTCATTTTTCAGATACTTACTCTCAAAGCATGGTTTCATAAAATCCACTTGATCCCAACCAAACCATCTTTTATTACCTCAAACCCATTGTTTGACAACAGGTCTTCCCCAAATCCTGTGCAATACCACAAACCCAGTGTCAATGTAAACATTTCATAAACCCTATGTTTAATACAAATCAAGATATCAATTACCCAAGAGTTGTGCTATAATTGAACCATTCACAAAAACAACCCCCCCCCCAAAAAAAAAATGGAGTCATTGATACAAAATAGTTCCGCTGTACAAAAACATTAAAAATCCTCCATACAGATGCGAGTTACAGTACCTAGTATTAAAAACAGCACTACTATTCCATATAAAATGACTAAAAATGGCTTTAACATCCTTTTAGAAACGGTATTTCTTTTAGAAACGGTTCTCGGCGTTAGAATGTAAAACCACAAAACAATAAGAGGAACATTTCTCCTGTGTAGAATTAGGCACGTTTACTAGCAACTGCATTCGGGAATTCCTGAAACGTGTCAGGGTCTATTCAAATCTCATTCTTAGCATCAGCATCCGTGTGTACAAAAAGTCTTGAACCTTCGTCAGCCAAACATCATATCTGTCACTTACAGTATACCAATGATTGTTAAACCAAACAGTCCTACGAGTGTCTGTGACCCTGTAGACTCATGGGTGCGTTCGAGTTTATCTATGTAGCGTTACACATTACGTTTGGAGCAGTGTTCTTGTGCCCAGGACTCTGTAGAAGTATCTGTAACAGTGTCTATAAATATGGTGGACCAAAAGTGCCTCTTCAACTAATGTTAAGCATAAACAGCCAAAAAAACGATCATGCTTGACAGAAAAGCCACCTCAAGGTTATTTTCCACACATGAGTGCCTAAAACAGCTCTGGGGTTGGGTAAATCCTCCCCCAATCCTAACCTTAACCACTGGTGAGGAAAATGCTATACAGGCCAACCCAAGATCAGGGTCTAAGGGCAACTTCACCTTAAACATGACCTTACATTACAGTACATATAACCATTGCACAAACACAGTAGTGTCAGAAGGGGGTGCCCTTGTACTGTGTCACCCCACAACTCCATAATGTTTTGACCATCTGAAAAAGTACATCAATTGCATCCGAAATACAGAGATCTCATTTTGCAGTATGTGTGCCTCTTGCTATGTGTTGGGCTAATGGCAATTTCACCCTTGTCTCTCTCACACACACACACACACACACACACACACACACACACACACACACACACACACACACACACACACACACACACACACACACACACACACACACACACACACACACACACACACGTCCACTGTGCTGTTGCAGCGCTCTCTAAGTACGGCAGAGAAAGAAAGGGACAGAAGCATGACAGAGAAAAAAGGCAAGTATCAGAAGTATCAACGGCGGTGGCAGCGAGAGGGAGGAAGTTGAATAGACATAACCCCCACCCACATACACCACCCTCTTGGGTCCTGCCATGTCCTGCCAAGGCCTTTCTGGTCAGTCCTGGCCAGTCTGGAGTCCAGCCCAGCCATTAGGCTCTGCTCTAGTATGCTCCAGACCACAAACACTCCCACACAGACGGTGAATGGGCCAGTCCTTCAGTGAGTCAGTGTTCTGGCCTATCACTAGGCAGATGTTCAGTGTGGTGGCCTATCAGGAGGCAGCATAGAGTTTGGAGCCCTGCTCTCTGCGGAGGATTCGGTGCAATTGAGGGGACATGTAAAAGGGCTTGAGGGGCGAGCCGTCATTCCTCTCCAGGTCTTCACCTTAACCGGGCCCCACGGGATAGGAAGCATTGCCACAGAGGAGAAGGAGGAGAGGAGCAGACAACATGTAGGTAGGAAGGCAGAAAGAGAGAATACGAGAGAAAGGAGTTAGCAGAGCCAAACGATTTAGAAAGTCAAGCAGCAAAATTAATTTGGAGAAAAGTTTAGAATGGTTTAAGTCAGCCAAAATGGCCAGTGAATTATAACCATCTAGTTCAGTGATTAGAGTGCAGCCAAGGCAAGGTTTGACAGAGGACATGCAAATAACAGTCTCCATACAATTCAAAAAGTTTAATAGTCTTCACTAGTTCTTCACTGTAAGAACACGTGATAGAAATCATCAATAATTACAGTGTAAAAAAAATTAAGCTAGAATAACCTTTTGCCTGACTTATTTAAGAAAACGGTCCATCACTAACTTTCTAATAGGGTCATATGACATGGAGAACCTTTCAATTCACCAACAAAGTTCCAACACAGACCTTTGTGTCTTTGTATCATATAAACGCCCTCGCACCCCCAGGCTGGGCTGTATTTAAAGAGATGAATGGTGTACTTACAGAAACAAAGGAATAAGGTGTCCACACACATAGCGTAGACGTTGAAGAAGCCATGGGCGATCAGGTAGGATCCAAATATCACCGTCTGTCAATGAGAGAAGAGTCGAAGTCCGTGAACACACTTAGCAACAAGCAATGCTAACCCAAACTACATTTGATGTGATGATATTTCTTACCAGCAGGGGGACCCAGTAGTAATTTAGTGATGGCACTTCTTCTTGAATAACTGGTATCTTACGGGTGAAGAAGAAGAACGCTAAAACACCTGGGGGGGGGGGAGGGGATAACAATAGAAAAATTAACGACTAATAACGAGAATACAAATAGTGCCTTTCAAAGAGACGCCTGAACTCAAGCATGCACAGTGTCACTGTTTCATACAGTGGTTAGACATTGTCAACACACCAGCGTGTGGGAAAGACCGGGAACTCACCAACACTCCCTGAAATAAGCACTTTTCCCAAGAAGAGCAGAAAGTCTGTCACCTTGTCCAGCACTGCCACCCTACAGAGGAGAGGAAACTCATTGGAGAAGCCCAGAGGCCCAGAGAGAGACAGTCACCCCCATGACAGACAGACTCACTCTATTCTAACGGACAGCAAGCTTTACAGTGCCTTACCTCACTACGTTCCTCATCAGGAGGAAGAAAGCATCCTTAGCCGAGGTGCAGAAGTTCTTCCCATATATCGCAATCTGGTGCGAGAAAGTATTCATGATTCCAACAGTTTGCGTAAGATGGTTATCAGAACTGCCTGAGCAGCTGTTCTTGAAGAAACTGTATCGAAAGTAAACGTCTGAAAACAAGAGATTTAACTCTGCTCCGTCCCAGACTCACCATGATGTAGGCGTTCCTGTTCATGAACTTGATGAAATGCTCCAGGCACCAGAAGCAGCATTTGAGACAGCAAATCAGGAAGCGGGCAAAAGCATTGTGCGCACCTGAAAAGACATGATGATCATCGTCATGAAATGAAGGTCAAATAAATGTACACCACTGTATATAAACATAGAAAAAAAGGCAGTGGGTTTAGTGTGAGCACAAAACCCACCTTTGAGTTTGTGATCCAGGTACTCCAGAACAATGCGGAACATCTGCACTATGGCCAGGATCAGAGAGCCAAACGCCAGAGAGCCTGTGTGGTACCTGGACGATACACTGTATTACCAAACTGCTCATGTGTGTGTTGAAAAAATTTGCTTACAGTGCATTCGGAAAATATTCAGACCCTTGACTTTTTTCACATTTTATTACATTACAGCCTAATTCTAAAATTGATGAAATCGGTTTTTTCCACCTCATCAATTTACACACAATACCCCATAATGACAAAGCAAAAACAGGTTTTTAGAAATGTTTGCAAATATATTACAAATAAAAAACTGAAATATCACATTTACCTAAGTATTCAGACCCTTTACTGAGTACTTTGTTGAAGAACCTTTGGCAGCGAATACAGCCTAGAGCCTTCTTGGGTATGAGGCCACAAGCTTGGCATACCTGTATTTGGGGAGTTTCTCCCATTCTTGAGATCCTCTCAAGCTCTGTCAGGTTGGATGGGGAGCGCCGCTGTACATTTATTTTAAGGTCTCTCCAGAGATGTTAGATCGAGTTCAAGTCGGAGCTCTGGCTGGGCCAATCAAGGACATTCAGAGACTTGTCCCGAAGCCACTCCGGTGTTGTCTTGGCTGTGTGCTTAATGTTGTTGTCCTATTGGAAGGTTAACCTTCATTCATCTTTCCCTTGATCCTGACTAGTCTCCCAGTCCCTGCAGGTGAAAAACATCCCCACAGCATGATGCTGCCACCACCATGCTTCACCGTAGGGATGGTGCCAGGTGTCCTCCAGATGGTGCCAGGTTTCCTCCTTCAATCTTGGTTTCATCAGACCAGAGAATATTGTTTCTCATGGTCTGTCCTTTAGGTGCCTTTTGGCAAACTACAAGCGGGCTGTCATGTGCCTTTTACTGAGGAGTGGCTTACGTCTGGCCACTCTACCATAAAGGTCTGATTGGTGGAGTGCTGCAGAGATGGTTGTCCTTCTGGAAGAATGATGGAGGCCAATGTGTTCTTGGGGACTTTCAATGCTGCAGAAATGTTTTGGTACCCTTCCCCAGATCTGTGCCTCGACACAATCCTGTCAATCCTGCTCTATGGACAATTCCTTCGACCTCATGGCTTGGTTTTTGCTCAAGTGTGTGCCTGTCTATATCAATTGAATTTACCACAGGTGGACTCCAATCAAGTTGTACATCTCAAGGATGATCAATGGAAACAGGATGCACCTGAGCTCAATTTCGAGTCAAAAGGCAAAGGGTTTGAATACTTAAGGTATGTTTTTTATTTGTTATACATTTGCCAAAAATTCAAAAAAACTGTTTTCGCTTTGTCATTATGGAATATTGTGTCTAGACTGATGAGGACCATTTTTTTTTTTTTCATCCTTTTTTAGAATAAGGCTGTAATGTATCAAAATGTGGAAAAAGTCAAGGGGTCTGAATACTTTCCCGAATGCACTGTATACATCCACCATACACACACTCATTTCCCCCTTCAAATCAACACCTAAACACACTTAGGGTCAGTTTCCTGGACACAGATTAAGTGTAGTCCTGGACTAGAAGGCATGCTTAATAGAGACTCTCCATTAAGATAGATTTATAGTGCAGGACTAGGATTACTCCCTCAGGGGGAAATCAACCCAACACTCTCCTCCTTATGTGCTAATCCCATACAACTGGGAAAGTGAAAGTCAGTTGTACAACCTTCAACTGAAATGTGTCTTCCGCATTTAACCCAACCCCTCTGAAACAGAGAGTTGCGGGGGCCTGCCTTAATCAACATCCACGTCGTTGGCGTGCGGGGAACAGTGGGTTAGCTGCCTTGCTCAGGGGCAGAACGACAGATGTTTTACCTCGTCAGCTCGGGGATTCGATCCAGCAAACATTCGGTTACTGGCCCAACGCTCTAACCGCTAGGCTACCTGCCACCCCATTCAATGAACGTGGGGGTTTTCTTACGAGTGAAATGATTTGAGCCAGCCTACCTTACAGCCCTACTGAAGGAGGAGAACAGTGGACAGGATGGTATATCCTGGGGCTTCCTCAGGGCCCAGTAGTAGGAGGCGAAGGCCCCGGCCAGGGTGCATTGTCCCAGGGCGATGGTGAAGTTGACCAGCCACAGGAACACCAGCAGGTTACACAGCTGCAGCACAAAGATGTAGCGGTGGTAGAGGCTCTCACCGCCGTAGAAGGCAAAGGTGCACTGGGAGCCAGGGCACACCTTGGTCACGTTGGTCTGACTGAAGGTCTGGAGAGATAGGGGAAGTTATTGGGTTAGAAGGAAATGGCACCCAATTCCCTATACTGGTCAGAAGCATACAACAGCACCCTTCTCCCATTCTCGATTTCCCTAGAATAGGGACTAGGGTGCCATTTCATGAAAGACCAAATGTAGCCAGAGCTCACAGATGTTGTCACTGGCTAGCGATTTCACAGCTGAATGATGTGTATTCCTGTTCAGGATTTCAAGGCCAATAGCATACAGTCGTTCTCAATGCAGTAATAACACCAATGTGATAAAGAGGAAGAGAGTAGAGAGAAAAGCAAACCTCTGGATCACAGGTGAGGTTGGCATACACGCATTTGTCCTGCGTCGACATGACCTTGTAGACAGCATCGCCAGAAGACGCCAAGAAGCTGAGGGCAAAACCAGTTAAGGGCAACACAGAGGAATGGAAGCCGAAACAAGCATCACAATTTGTACCTGCCTATGAGCCATCAATATTGGGATTTCCACTAAGGGGTCAGCAGTTTTATTAGGTTCAATTCAAGACCAGTCAAGTTCAAGTATATTCCAATCACTATGACTCCATGGGTGATAGCTCAGAATGCTTCACCCGTAGCTACAATGGGTAACGCTGCATGTCAAGATAACTGTGTAAAGTGTGCACATAGTACAGTGAGGATGAGGCTTGGTAAATATATAGAGAGGATACACAGCAGTGACCGCCCAGTACGCTATGCAGATGGCCAGCAGCACAAAAGTGATGATCGGGTAGAAGAGAGTGGACATGATGTAGCCAATGGCCCTGGAGAAGAGAGAGAGAAAGAGAATGGAGAGAAAATGGGGTGGGGAAAAAGAGTAGTTAAAAGTTAGGTTAATGTTCCAACACTGAGCACACAGACGATGGGTTCTATTCAAAGTGACACAAAAAGAGAAGGTCAGAGTCACTCTCCTGAGAAAAGATTGCCACTCACCTGCTCCCCTCCTTCAGCAGAGCGATGGCGATGCGTACTCTCCTCCTCAGGAATATCAGGATTACTATGATGACTGCCTCAATGACCGATAGGGAGATCACTGCAATACAAATGATTACTACTAAGCAGAAAAAACGTGCTATTCCTCAGACCATAGCCTCTCCTGGCGTTTGACCAATTCATTTAAGCAATACCAGGTTGCATACAGTTAACAGGAAATCCTATGGTTTCCCCATCTCTAATTAATTTACTGATTGAGAAGCAAAAGCAAAACCAGCAGACATGTTTGGCACCCAACTGCTTCACAGCTAGTCCAAGAGACTCTGCACCTTGTGATAAACACAGTAAAACTGAGTTGACAGCTTTGTGCTAGGCTAGTATTTCCTGTGCTAAACAAATAGATGGGAGAAGTGGATGGCCACGCACTGAAGATGAGCCAGGTCTGACTGAGCTGCAGGTAAACTCTGAAGTCCGTCTGAAAGCCGATGTCAGAGATGGTGACGTCACCATCCCCATGCGGCTTCCCTCTCAGTGTACTGAACTCCCAGTAGCAGTGCCAGATCCCTGAGAGAGACGGAGAAGAGAGAGAGAGAGAGAAAGAGATGTGACACGGTGAGATACTGCACATGTACATCCGCTACATTTAGCTTGCCATGACAACAGAGGGGTTGACTGACAGCTGGAAGTGAGAAGATGTGGACACTGTCTCGCACACAAATCTACATACAGTAGCGGTATGTTTACCTTCAGTACAGTATGGGCTGGTGAAGTGTGGATAATGTACTCAGGCTAAAGATAGCATTGTCCTCTTTTAGTGAGGCTAAAGTAGCTGTTGGGTCAGTGACGGAGAGCGTACTGTATTACTAACCGTAGCCCACCACAGCGATGACTCCGAAGATGATGAGCCACAGGAGCACTCCGGCTGTGAACCGCAGCAGCAGGATAAAGGCCAGGCTGACCACCATGGTGATCACCAGACCTCTAGAAACACACACACACCTTTTATGTAAGAGTGAGGACCACAGTAAAACATATACACATACAAAAATACATGCATGAATGCACATGGACACACTGGTGTCGGTCTTACATTAAGATCCAGTACCAGGAGTTGGCATAGTCCTCAAAGATCTTCATGCCAACCTCCTTGGCGTCTAGCAGACTGGTAATGCCGCTGTGCGGGAGGGAGAGGAGAAGCGAGAGAGAAAGATTGAGGGAGAAATAAAGAATGAGAGCATGCTCATTTACGGAGAGAACATTGGCCTGTGTTGTGTTGCAACCCCTCTCACTTGCACACACAGCACAGGGTCACGACACACTGCAGTTTATGAGGGCGCTGTACAACCCTGGGAGACGGCACAGGTTGTAGGCAGGCGTCCCTGATAAATGTGTCACACGCCAACATATTAGTGTCATCAAAGCGCTAGGAAGCAGCAATGCTCTCTATGACTCTGAAGCAGCAGGTTACTACTCCACCACAGTGGCAAAGGAACCCTCAGGAACGAGGATTATTAACAGGAAAAATACATACAAATGGGTCTTGAAGCTTAGTTATTCCTGTAGGCATCTCTTTCTGTCATAACTACACGAACAAGCAGAAAATGGTAACAGTTCAACATACAGTACAAGCTGGACAAAGAGCTGATGTCAAAAATCACCAGGAATACTTCATCAGATATCCACTGTAGAACCACTGTACCTACAACTCTTCCGCGACAAAACATTGTGCAAATATCTGGCTTTGTGAGTCCTCATTACTGCATTGGTAAACTGGCAACGCTACACTCTCTATCTAAAACCTTAGTGTTCTTCGGCTGTCCCCATAGGATAACCCTTGAAGAATCCTTGTTGGTTGCAGGTAGAACCATTCTACAGAGGGTTCTACATGGAACCCGAAAGGGTTCTACCTGGAACCAATAGGGGTTATCCTGTGGGGACAGCCAGTGAACCCATTTGGAACCTTTTTTTCTAGAGTGTTATTGTAGATATCTGACCCAAAGTATTCCCTGATGCTTTTACTCACTAGATTATCAGCCTCTACAGGACTGGTGAAGAGCAGTAGCAAGAGACTAGAACCAACCTTCCCCTGGAGCTGTGCAGAATGTCTCGTGAGTCGAGCACCAATCTCGGTCTGTTTTATGAGGACAGCTACCACACGTCAGGAGGAAAGCTCACTCTAGGCATTCATTTCATCTGGACCATCATATTTCTCTAAAAAGCCCATGACCATACAGCTATAATAGCACATAATGCAACCTACTAAAGTAATTTTGTTATGAAAAAGGAGCCCCAGTAATTCTGTGTGTACCAATGAAAACGTAAGTGCTGTGCTATTGTGCCTAACGCACTCCACAGACCAGGCTTTAACAGATGGAGTTTGGCCGAACCTGTCGAAAACAAAATAATTGATGCTTTGTTAAAGTTTTTGGGGGGGAGGCAGTGTAATTGGAAGGAAATTCTCTGTCCTTGGACAACTCTTTGAAGTGCTTGGCATTCAGGGGGAAATATGTGAAAGGCACTGGTGGGCTGTTGACATCTCATGCGTGAGGGTGAGATGAGCCATGCCTGAGGGTTCACCATCAGGCATAACAACAGAAGAATAGCTGGAGAGATGTTTTTTTTTTTTTTTAATTACTTTGACAAAAACGCCCCTCTACAAAGACTGTAATTTCTAATAGGAAATGGTGGCGCAGTCATCCTAACTACAGATGCTGAGGACATACACAGCTCAAAGTTTGGGCGAGATGAAAGATGGCATTACACCTGTCATAACAAAAGCATTACACCAGTCAAAACAATGACATTACCAGTCAAAACAATGACATTACCAGTCAAAACAATGCAGATGACATTCGATGACTAGTCCCCTGTGGAACTCTATTTGTGTTCAAATATATTCTATGAAAGTCAGAGGTAGGCCTATATATATAACTTGTGGTAATTACTGTGGCAATAATGCTAATTACTGCATTCATCTGATGCTGAGGCTGCTCTTATCCAGTTTCACGAAATGAAATCTTTGCAAACATTATGATAAGAAAATATCACTGAAGGAAGATGTTGAGGAAAGCTAGGGGGTGACGTAACTCTCAGCTTTTAAAGACCAATACAGTAGATGAACTGTAAGCTAAGTTGTTACTCTTTGTTAGGGCTTCAATATGGATGTTAGCTCCACATCAGGCAACATTTGAAGGTAATCTGTCCTCTTTCCTTTCCACAGCCACAGTCGGAGAGGAACAGCAGCAGATTACCCATGACGCACAGTCAGGTGGGAAGGTTAGTTTGCAGACAGTGAGCTCGGGGCTACAGAAGGTTACGGTTAAAGGTTCAAATACTGTAATTAGTTTGAGACCTTTCCACTCCTTGCTGCATGGCGGTAACTCGGCTAAAAAGGAAAAGCATTCAACTGGTCATAACATCCTTCTTTCAAAGGCAAACATGATGTACTAATGATGGCAGCTCGTTAACACAAAACTATCAAGACCCTGCATCTGTCTTAATTGCTCTTCTCTTATCTCTCCCACAAGTGAATCCATACGTATTGATTGTTTTATAAACTGTATATGCATAGCATGAGGAAAGTCACTTAATTGTACTGCTCTGAAGCTACAGCGTGAGCTGCATTTCCATGCAAACATGCATAGACGGCTTTCAATGTGCATGAACGATCCACACTACACACTCTACTGGGCATGAGTGATCATGGCCCAGTTGTCCTACCCTGCAATAGCTGTCCAGTTGACTCTGGGTTCCAAGTTAGAATCCCTATGACAATATAATAGTTTAAATGCATTTGAATTCCCTAACATGGCCTCAACGAGGCCACAGTGAACAGATTTGTACAGCGTTAATTCATCTTTCAGGTCTACTGGTCAAAAATATTCAACCATGTGAATCCACCACCCCTAATAGGCCTCCCACTTACACAATTCATCCCATAGTCTCTCTCGGCAGAAACTCCAAGATTTCGACAACAACAAAGGCTTCTGCAGAGCGACATTGGGGAGAGCAGGACTTACTTGGCAGCGTCTCGGAGATCGATCACGCTCCTTGTTTTACCTAAGCCGTCTTTGAAGACTGTCTTGTTGGCGACAGTTAGCGTCCCGTTCCTGGTGATGAAGTCTGGGAAGCACCGCTGGAGGACTGAAACACACAAACAAATATTTTGACAATTTGGTATTTCAATATCATACACTGTGATATATATATCCTCTTTTCCAACCCGTCACATACCCTCCCCTCCCACAGAATCTAAGTCTTAGGAATAGACAGTATGAAAGTCACAATAATGATAGTGGATGAACTGTGTGCAGAACTTGGATTCACTTACAAGGTCTGCTTGGCACTATCATGGAAGGGCAGTCCTCATCTCTCAAGACTTGTGCAACGGACTAAACAGAGAAAAGGGGAGAGGGAGAAGAAGTCAAACAATACCCACTTGGTGACGTCAAAGCCTCAGACTTGAGTTTTTATAAGTCGTCTGTTCCTTCGACTAATAACTTGGTCTGAATATTAAAACGTGTATTTTAGGTTAGGATGACTGGTAAGACATCCTATCATCATATCCTATGACTTTGCCATTATCCAACAGGACCATGAGCAGAGTGGGCGTGTGGCTGAGTTGACTAGGAACAGACGACTGTCTGTCATACAGTACAGAACAGACTGGTAGGGAACCCTTTCTGCTCTATCTTCTATTCCTCAGTTTAGCACTCTGCTCTGGGTACTGACTGAGTAGACAGTGTGGGTGGGAGAACCAACGATTCAGCAGTAACAGTGTGATTGTGTGATTATGAGTTCCCACACACCATCTCTCACACTCTCCCTTCCCCCCTTTCTCTCTCTTTCTGTCTCTCTAAGTCTCATCTGAGGTGCCATGCCAGCATGTCTGACGAACATGGACCAGTATCACAGTCTGTGTCCCACAAAACCAACTCGTCAGAGCTGTGAGTGACATCAGCAGATGCCGCCTTCCTCACGCTTTTCTCTCACAGGACTTTCAAATGACATTCTCATTATGTTTCCTTTACATAGTACATTAGGCCTAGTACTTACAGAAAAACACATCCAATGATATTGCTTTGTATCATTTCTATACAACAAGATATATTCTATGCAACAACTAAATGACTCAATCTGACTCCAATAAGATTTGAATTCCTGAAGAGGAAGGGCCTTGGTCGCTACTATTGAACACTATTATTGATCTTATTTTAATTCCAAAAACAGAGAAAGTTCCTTTAAAGGCCCAGTGTCGTCAAAATCACGATTCTCCTGTGTTTTATATATATTTCCACTAGGGCTGTCCCCGTCTAAAACAAATCTTGGTCGACCAAAAGTCGTCTGTTCTTTCGACTAATCGATTGGTCTAAATTTTAAAACGTGTATTTTCCATGTATAAACACACCCTTTGTGATTAAATAAAATCAACTATATATATTAAGCTTATCTGATGCTTTAAGCACACTGTTTGATGAAATAAGAAACAAATTACTCAAGAGGGAGCCAAATAACAAGAAGAAAAAAACCTTAACCTGACCCGATCATCCTCTCCCTCCTGCTGGCTTTCGCAGCTAATGCCGTTACTCTCCTGAAGTTGCTGGTAATAGGCTACACGAGGATTTGTCAACCTTTCTCATGTGGAATGCCAATTTATCTTACCATTTCTACCCATCTGCCTTCCAGTTATGGTTTTCATATGCACATTTTCGTGGAACTGTTTCATTTCATTCATAATAACGTCTTCATATCTCAAAATCATTGTCAAGTGGTTCATCTAAATTCTATCCAAATCTAAATCAAAGTGACACAAACCTAAAACATAACTTTCATTGCCATTGCCAATGATGATATGCCTACTCCCGCTCTGGTGCTTGACGCCGCCAGACTACTAACCACCGGTCCTTGCAACCTACATTACGCACACCTGGCAACTATCATTACAGACACCTGCTCCCCATCGTTATGCACACCTGGACTTCCTCATTACTTTTAGTACTTCACCTTTATTTAGCCCTCATTAGCCTCAGTCTTGAGGCAGTATTGGTTTTGTATATCTTCATGTTCCTTGTTATTAAACCTACCAACTGCACTTGCTTCCTGACTCCCTGTGTCTTCATTACAAACAATGTAAAAAAAAGCCTACATAAAGCCAACAAACAAAAACATTGCAGCCTGCTGGTAGAAAATATCCGGATAAAAATAAATATCATATAAATCACATTGGCAATGCATGGCCTGTCTGCAACAAACTTGAAGCATTGTATCAACTTGGGTCAGGCCCAAAGCTTGTGCTAGCAAACTTGCAACATTGTATAAAATATCCTGGGAGCTTATTGTCTCCTGCACCAGTGAGCTCAGGACAGACACAGTTGTAGGCTATTTTGCGCAAGGGATAAGAGGTCATTAGGCAGGCCTGTTTCATGACGTTTCCACTGGATCCCAGCATGATATTTTTTCCCTTTCATGCTGAGTGGTTATTGAAAGGAAGAGCTGGAAATATTTTTCAAATACATTGAAGAACTAATGTCATTCTCAATGGATGTAAAAACAGACTTTGTTTGCTTGCTGTTTGAGGTGAAGAAAACATTACTTTGAGAAGCTCCACCACTCATTAGTGGTGGTGCGTTAAGCCAATCAGAAATACTATCAGATCCCCAAATGGGCACATTTACATGCCTACATTTGTAGCCTATAGGCCTACTTCTATGCGTAATCAGGTGCGTGTCCTTACTCAACATTGACATGAGCACTCCAAACAAAAGACAATGACTAAATTGACAAAACTCGTAAATGGAATGAAATAAACCAAAAATTGTTTTTCACAAGCATAGGTTGTGTGTTCTGCAAACAGCGTGTCCACTCCGACAATGAGAACGGTAAAAGACTGGAATAATAATATATTGAATGCATTAACAGAAATTACCGTCACATTGTAGATTAGAAATTATAGGAATTAATGATAAATGTACTACTGGAGATATATGTAATGGGGAATTGATATACACTAACAATACAACGCAAACAATTCACAAAATGAAGTTATGAAAGAAACAATAAATGGGCACAAATTGTCGGGAGAGAGCGCCTTCTGCAGAGAGATGTGCATTGTGCATTTTAGTCACACTCCCCTTCTTCTTGGGCTGTGCCATCCCTACGGCCTCCGCAATGGATTCGTTTACTGAGATGGGTGCGAATCAGACAGGTTTCTCGTTTGCCATAAAATATATATATATATTTGCTTCTGCTCCAAAATGTTTTTATCTTGGTCAACCAACAGCCTATCGACCAAACAATCAACCAGTCGACTAATTGGGGTCAGCCCTAATTGGAATAATACTGTGGAATTGTGTAAGAGCTGTCTGAAAAGACTGCCTGAAATTTCTGCCTATTTTGGTGGGATGGAGTTTTGGCCTGTCTGGTGACATCGCTAGGCGGAAAATTAGTTAATAGACCAATAAGAAAGAGAGTTCCAAACCTCTCTGCCAATAACAGCTAGTTATCAGTTTTCCCCTCCCCACTCAGACCACTCCCAGACAGTCCTAGCAAAATTCTTGCTTGCTCTTTGCCAGGAAGCTATTTTTGTTTCTTTTTGAGCATTTTCATTTAAAACAATCACAGTAATGTACTTAAACGCTCCATAGAAAATATTTTAATATTGAGATGAAAACGGCTGCGGTGGACGTGAAAAAAAACATTACAGAAGATATGTTTCAGAACACTCAAGGACTTGATAAGTGAGATCATAAGTGACTGGAGGCATCAGTCTCGGTACCTTTCTAGGATTGTCGAAGCCCGGCTTGCAGAACTGCCTGTAATACTCCCAGTAGCTGTTGTTGTACCTGTAGTTGTACTGCATGTCTAGGTATGTGGCAAATCTGTCTGGGCACTTGGAGACACAGAGCTGGGAAGAGACGAGAAAGGGACAGCCAAACATGAATCAACGCTTAATGACAGAGAACAAGCGAGGGAAAACGAGCGGGAACATAATAGCATAATGTCTGCGGCGTTAAGAGGCAGCTCTCACCTGGGTTGTAGGGCACTGGAGGTTAATGAGAACGGCAGGATTGGCACATTGCAATATGTTGAAGTAGAATAATATGGCTTTGTTGCTGTAACCACAGGGAAATGGAGAGAATAGTCATTAGTTTCCCAACACGAAGACAATGACAGTTTTATTAGCGAACGCTGAGGACAAACGTTGTATTGAAAATCTAACAGCAGATTGATCTGTCTGTCAAACAGTGTGTAAAAACACAGGGAGCAGGAAAGTCCGTGGTGATTGTTAATGCTTCTTTATAAAGCGATTTTCATACACGGTGCGCAAAGCACTCAATAAACTAAATATTACAGACTAATACAACTAGTAGGCAGCCAGTGTGATGCAGGGAAACCTATAGAAAAACTATACTCAGATTATATTGACAAAGAATACGTATAAGGAGCAGATCAGCCTATGATTGTCATAACAGGAAGCACAACTGCAACGTGTTTCAACTATAGTTTTCTTCAGGCAACGTTGTTCCTTATTTGTATTATTATAAATCTAACTTGCATATAGTTAAAAAAAAAAGAAATCTGCATCATACTCACTGAGACTAATACTACTGACATGCTGAGGCCGGATATTAAATCGTAGGGAAAAGCAGTTTCTCTGCATTATGTTTTGTCTCAGATTGTTTGTGCCGTATTGCAGGTGTCAAAAGTGTTAAAGCCGACACACCTGCCAAGGTGCTTAGTATCTCTTCCAAGTGCACTAAAAGATTGGCATCTTTCTTTATACTCACGCGTTGGGGGTCCCCTGTTGTCCACAGAACTGTCCGTGGCTGTCAGTAGGGTAGACCACCTTCCTGGGGTCGCCATGGATCCAGGCTGCAACCAGACAAACGGCCACATCATTAGCCTCATTCCCTGGCCCTTCAACTGTCAATCACTCTGTGCATTTATGAGTCAGTGACAGGACCTCCCTGGCTGTGTGTGCATGGGAATATTCTGCCCGCCTGTAACACACACTAACATAATCACTTCCGAATAAAAAAGCAGGTCAAACGGGATCAAAAGGTAGACTCCTATTATGAATCACAATCAGAAAAGCCAGATATGAAAAGATTAGCGAGTCAAGCTGAGAGCTGGCTGTTCAGCAATTACAGGACAACCTGAAAACCTTGTGAGATTACCCTTACAGAATACAGAGAGATAATAAGAGTGAAAACCACTGGGTTGTTCCACCAATTCGGTACCTTTTGAGAAGTGTAACTTTGTATAAAAAATTAAATACGTTTTGATTTCAACTACTTTTAACATTGTCATAAAGAGCACATGTTTAACTTCATAACTTTCCCATCTCAAGAGGTTATATTTTAAAAATGACTTCAGTAAGTGCCTGTTAAGTGCCATATAAAGTAACAGCCAAAAATCCCCTTGTGACAGGGGGAATGGAAGCTTGATTTGTGCAACAGGGAGAGACAATTGAATGCAATACATTTAATTGTAAAAAAATAAAGTGCCTATGGGTTACAGGGTTTACGTATTATGGTCAGTTTTCCATCACAAAACACCAGAAAATGTCCAAAAAGGGTAAAACCAGCTCACCTGCTTTTACACGATGATTTGACTATTAGATGTTCAATGTTTCGTTAGAAAATAATATTTAAAAAGGAACAGTTTACTCATATTAAATCGAGAGTTCTGCTTACGTAACAGGGTTGACCTTAAAATGAGTCACTAATCACATTAAATAAATAATAATATTTTAGAAATGACTTTGTCAAGGCAACAAAATAACTAGGGTATAACAACAATGGTGAAAACTTGTTGACATCTTGGGATTAAGCGGGTTAAAATCTCCCTAGAAGTCACAGAAGGTGCCCGGAGGGACATGTAAAAATGCTGAAATGTGGCACTTTAGCAAGTCTTTATACATTTAAAAAATGTGATTTGTTGAATTTTCCTTGAGGTCTATATTAAAAGGGCACTATATTAAAAAGGGCACTTCAAAGTCTTTTCAAATTCAATATTGGTGCACAATTTTTATTTTAAATATCAAAGTAATGCAAAAAGCTCTCTTCATGGAATGACGCCACCAACAAAACCAAGGCCAAGGTCACCCAATTATTGGAATACTCTTTCAACACCAGTCTGTATCTTTTGAGACTACTCTGAAATTCAATCCAAGCTGCAAATTTGTTTTTCTAACCTGTTCAAGACATTAACAGAAAATAATTACTTTAGAGGACAAGGCATTCTATTCTATTCCCTTTCTAGCCAACGACACTGTACCTGCCTCACCCAATAGTCCGGATGAAACAGAGAGTTTATGCATGAGGAAGACCACGGGCGAGGAGAAAGAATGAAAAGCTGTTCACGTAATTGCAAACACGCCAGCGTCTATTTGAAGTCACCTCCATTTTCATGGCTCTGGCTCTCTTAAAGTAATTGGGCAACAGACAGTCCTTCCTCTGCCCAGACTGAGACGTGACTCCACTGCACACGGGAGTCAGAAGGGCAGCACTTTGAGAAAAGACAGCCGATTTGACTAATTTAGGGTGTGTGGGTGTGGGGGTGGGGGCTTGTGTGTGTGTGTGTGTGTGTGTGTGTGTGTGTGTGTGTGTGTGTGTGTGTGTGTGTGTGTGTGTGTGTGTGTGTGTGTGTGTGTGTGTGTGTGTGTGTGTGTGTGTGTGTGTGTGTGTGTTCGGTTTTACTATCCTTCTGGTTTTCACAAGGAAAAAGTATATTTTAGTCTTAGGGGTAGGCTTTAAGGTTAGGGTTAGAATTAGGGTTAGGGTTAGGGGTAAGGTTTAGGAGATAGGGTTTTGAATGGGAATCAATTGTTTGGTCCCCACAAGAATAGTAAAACATGTGTGCACGTGTGTGTGCACGTGTGTGTGTTTAAGCATGCATGTCTGTGTCTGTACAGACTGAGGTGTGTGCGTGTGAGGAGAGTCACATGATTGATTCCAATCTACTGAGAGGAACACACTGCAGTAGGCCTGCGTTTACGTCGTCATGCACAACTACTCTAAGTCCCTTAAAAGGAATGGAGGCCAGAGGATGTCACCCATAACTCTGGAGAACATGGTCAAACCCCCAATCAAGAGATTAGACGCACAGATTAGGGAGATGCCATTCAGTAACCTCAGAAAGTGACTCACATAAAATCATTAGACTCTGATGTTGCTGACTCCCACTCATTAAGGAAGGGGTCTGTCTCTGGGGAAATTCAAGTACTTATATTTCCACCTCCCACACACTTCACAATACCAGAGGCTCTGTTGCTCAATGCAAAACGGGATCCAATACAAAACGTTATCTAGCATTTAAATGGCAACGCAGTCGGTGACACGCAGTTCGAATCCCCGAGCCAGCAAGGTGGAAAAAATTGCTCCCTGGGCGCCGATGACGTGAACATCGATCAAGGCAGCCCCCCGCACCTCTCTGATTCAGAAGGGTTGGGTTAAATGCAGAAGACACATTTTGGTCGAATGCATTTCCCTTTCCCTTCCCCACCCAAAGACTTTGTCAAGATGAGAGCTAGGCAAGCAGAAACTCATGAACGCAGACGAATGCACACACACACACACACACTACATTCACATGGGACGTCGACTCGCACAACGTGGAGCATCATCATAGGGTGGGCTGTGGTGTTGCGAAACCAACATGTCTGATGAAATAAGCAGCAGCATGACAACTCACCCACGGTGCCCAGAGCGATGTAGCCGAGGATGAAGATGACGAATACGACACAGCACACCACATCCGTGCAGCCCCTGGAGAGAAGACAAAGAAAGAGGGACAGAAGGAGTGAGAAAAGAGAGAAAGAGTGTCAATTAGATGAGCCTAGTACCAAGGGCTCTGCCCTTGCCATGGCATCCCTGACAGTGGGCTTGTACTTGAGCTCCTAAACTGGGTGCAGCATTTGCCACCTGACAAGACCAGGTGGCATCTCAAGACACAGGGCTCAGAGAAAAACATTCCGAGCTCCAATTTCTAATGAGACATGCTCCAACCCCCAGAGTTTATGCTCTCCACAGAGATCCCTCCAACAGAGGTTTTGAAGGTTGGATTGCACAATAGTATGTTACATCTCTGCTTTAGAGAGGGGAGGCTCTCTCTCACACAGCTGGGGTTTCTCCTCCAGTCCACATATAAGAAGTCCTCTCTCATCTCTCACACTTCTCTCACCCCAGAGGAGCTGTCAGCCTTGCCCCGCCTTGGCCCCGTCTTCAAAAACCCTCCCCAACTTCCACCCTGTGGTGTCCCCTCAGAGCAAGTACAATCCAAGTCTGAACTTTATCATACAGAGCATGCTCTGTGAAGGCTACAATAAGGAACTACACAATCAAAAGTAAGACCTTCAAGCCCTCGTGCTTTAACCTGTTTGGGCTGCAGGGGCAGTATTGAGTAGCCGGATAAAAGGTGCCCATTTCAAACGGCCTCGTACTCAATTCTTGC
This sequence comes from Salvelinus namaycush, assembly GCF_016432855.1. NCBI lineage: Eukaryota > Metazoa > Chordata > Actinopteri > Salmoniformes > Salmonidae > Salvelinus > Salvelinus namaycush. The sequence goes on from NC_052316.1 coordinate 8,658,219, forward strand.
TCGTACAATATGCATATTATTATTACTATTGGATAGAAAACACTCTCTAGTTTCTAAAACCGTTTGAATTATATCTGTGAGTAAAACAGAACTCATTTTGCAGCAAACTTCCTGATAGGAAGTGGAAAATCTGAAATCGATGCTCTGTTCTAGGGAGTGCCTATAAATGCCCTTGATATATATCAGTATACATGCACTTCATACGTCTTCCACTAGATGTCGACAGGCAGTGAGAGAAGAAATTGAGTGTGTAACTTGATCTGGGGTCGAATAAATGCTCTTTGTATGACGTGTCACCAGTTTCCTGTTTTCTGGAGAGCGCGTGAAGGGACCTGGTTTTGCCTTCTGTACAGCTGTCGTTATAGACGACTAATATCTCCGGCTTTGATTTTATTTGATACATGTGACAATATCATCGTAAAGTATGTTTTTTCAATATAGTTTTATTAGATTATTGAAATTTTTTCGGGACGTTAGGCGTGTTGCGTTGTCTGCGTTTGTTCACGAAGGAGAGCTTAGCGCCACTTTGCTAGCTTTCCGTGCTAATTGACTGGAGAAGAGGACATTCTAAATCCAAACAACGATTGTTCCCGACAAAGGACCCCTTGTACAACATTCTGATGAAAGATCATCAAAAGTAGGACCCATTTTATGATGTTATTTCATATATCTGTCGAACATGTTGTACTAGTAGTTTGCGGCCAGGTTTTGGGCACGCTCTCGCCATAACGTAAACTGCATATCGTAATGAAGTTATTTTTTAGAATTCTAACACGGCGATTGCATTAAGAACTAGTGTATCTATCATTTCCTATACAACATGTATTTTTTAGTTATGTTTATGAATAGTTATTTGGTCAGAATATGTGAGTGCCAGAAAAATATCCGGACGTTGTGGGAAAAAGATGCTACGTTAGCACAATGTATAACCACTGATTTCAGCTCTAAATATGCACATTTTCGAACAAAACATAAGTGTATGTATAACCTAATGTTATAGGACTGTCATCTGATGAAGCTTATCAAGGTTAGTCAAAAATTATATATCTTTTGCTGGTTTGTTACAATCGCTAACTTTTGCTGCTGGGGAATGGCTTGTGTTTCTGGCTATTGTGGTAAGCTAATATAATGCTATATTGTGTTTTCGCTGTAAAACACTTAAGAAATCGGAAATATTGTCTGGAATCACAAGATGCCTGTCTTTCATTTGCTGTACACCATGTATTTTTCAGAAATGTTTTATGATGAGTATTTAGGTATTTGACGTTGGTGTCTGTAATTACTCTGGCTGCTTCGGTGCCATTTCTGACGGTAGCTGTGATGGTAGCTGCAATGTAAAACTGATTTATAGCTCAAATATGCACATTTTTCGAACAAAACATAGATTTATTGAATAACATGTTATAAGACTGTCATCTGATGAAGTTGTTTGTTGGTTAGTTTGGTTGGTTCTTGGTTAGTTAGGTTGGCTTTGCGCATGCTACCTGTGCTGTGAAAAATGTCTGTCCTTTTTTGTATTTGGTGGTGAGCTAACATAAATATACGTGGTGTTTTCGCTGTAAAACATTTTAAAAATCGGACATGTTGGCTGGATTCACAAGATGTGTACCTTTCATATGCTGTATTGGACTTGTTAATGTGTGAAAGTTAAATATTTCTAAAAAATATCTTTTGAATTTCGCGCCCTGCACTTGAGCTGGCTGTTGTCATAAGTGTACCGACGTCGGGCTTGCAGCCATAAGAAGTTAAACACTCTTCGTTCATCCCCAGGAAGAAAGCCTGTGTCGAGTGGAGGCCAGAGGCAGTTCTGCCGTGGTGCTCCTTTGAGGTAGCTGCTTGTCCTTGTTTTGTATGCAGCGTGGTGGCACCATAGACTCCACGAGCAGCACATACGCACATTGCTTTTGAGCCTCCGAACACCATTTTGTGATTAAATAGCAGATGGTCCCGCGGTGCTCAGGCCACTGATGCACATAGAATATCAATTTCATTGTAATGGATATTAAAAAGGATAAACTACTTAGATAGAGACATACACAGAAACAAATATGCTGTATACACATACAAACACACATGCAAAAACGTTTAGGTTACTAAGGGTGGCTCTTAGACTGATTTAGACTGAGGCAGTTGCACAGTTCAATCTTTGCATCACAAATGATCCAGGATTGTGCTGTTGCTACTAAGCAGAATGATCATAGCCCTACATAAATACTGTAGGTAATTGCAACTGGATTTGCATTCCATGCTAATGAGTTGTATTGGTGAAAATGGGGCTTGTTGAGTTCAACATTAGTGAAGATTTAGATTCCTTTCCCAGTTAAAAATGGCTGAGATCCAGAACTACAGTACCTATAATAAACGTATTTCTCACTGCCGAATTAAAATGGGCCTATTATTACCAATCTCATCTGAATTACATGGGCTTGATTGCAACAAACAGTCAGAACTTAACATGCTCCTGCAGGTTAACGCTGGATTCCTTTAAATCAAATCCAAATGTATTTGTCACATGCGCCGAATACAACAGGTATTCGGCGCATGTCAACTGTGAAATGCTTACTTACAAGCCCTTCACCAACAATGAAGTTCAAGAAATAGAGTTAAGAAAATATTTACTAAATAAATTAAAGAAATAAATTAAATAAAAAGTAACAAAAAAATAACAATAACTAGGCTATATCCAGGGGGTCCCGGTACCGAGTCAATGTGTGGGGGTACAGGTTGGTCGAGGTAATTTGTACATGTAGGTAGGTGTAAAGTGACTATGCACAGATAATAAACAGCAAGTAGCAGCAGTGTAAAAACAAAGGGGGTCAATGTAAATAGTGGCCATTTGATTCATTGTTCAGCAGTCTTATGGCTTGGGGGTAGAAGCTGTTAAGGAACCTTTTGGACCTAGACTTGGCGCTCCGGTACCGCTTGCCATGCGGTAGCAGAGAGACCAGTCTATGGACTTGGGTGACTGGAGTCTTTGACAATTTTTGGACCTTCCTCTGACACCGCCGAGTATATAGGTCCCGGATGGCAGAAAGCTTGGCCCCAGTAATGTACTGGGCCATACACCCTACCCTTTGTAGTGCCTTGCGGTCGAAGGCCGAGCAGTTGCCATACCAGGCGGTGATGCAACCGGTCAGGATGCTCTCGATGGTGCAGCTGTAGAACTTTGAGGATCTGGGGATCCCATGCCAAATCTTTTCAGTCTCTAGAGGAGGAAAACATGTTGTCGTGCCCTATTCACGACTGTCTTGGTGTGTTTGGACCATGATAGTTTGTTGGTGATGTGGACACCAAGGTACTTGAAACTCTCGACCCGCTCCATTACAGCCCCGTCGATGCTAATTGTCCTGTAGTCCACTATCAGCTCCTTTGGCTTGCTCAAAATGAGGGAGAGGTTGTTGTCCCTATAGGCTGTCTCATCTTATTTATTTTTTATTTTACTTATTTTTATTTCACCGTTATTTAACCAGGTAGGCCAGTTGAGAACAAGTTCTCATTTACAACTGCGACTTGGCCAATAAAAAGCAAAACAGTGTGACAAAAACAACAACAACAGAGTTACAAACAAACGTACAGTCAATAACACAATAGAAAAATCTATGTACAGTGTGTGCAAAAGTAGAAGAGTAGGGAGGTAAGGCAATAAATAGGCCATAGAGACAAAATAATTACAATTTAGCATTAACACTGGAGTAATAGATGCAGATGATGATGTGAAAGTAGAGATACTGGGGTACAAAAGAGCAAGAGGATAAATAACAATATGGGGATGAGGTAGTTGGGTGTGCTATTTACAGATTGGCTGTGTGCAGGTACAGTGATCGGTAAGCTGCTCTGACAGCTGATGCTTAAAGTTAGAGAGGGAGATATGACTCCAGCTTCAGTGATTTTTGCAATTCGTTCCAGTCATTGGCAGCAGAGAACTGGAAGGCGGCCAAAGGAAGTGTTGGCTTTGGGGATGACCAGTGAAATATACCACTATGGTGTTGAAAGCTGAGCTTTAGTCAATTAACAGTATTCTCACATAGGTGTTCCTTTTGTCCAGGTGGGAAAGGGCAGTGTGGAGTGCGATTGAGATTGCATCATCTGTGGATCTGTTGCGGCGGGATGCGAATTGGAGTGGGTCTAGGGTTTCTGGGATTATGGTGTTGATGTTAGTCATGACCTGCCTTTCAAAGCATTTCGTCTACTGACGTGAGTTCTACTGGGTGCTAGTCATTTAGGTAGGTTACTTTCGCTTTCTCGGGCACATGGACTATGGTGTTCTGCTTGAAACATGTACACTACCATTCAAAAGTTTGGGGTCACTGAGAAATGTCCTTGTTTTTGAAAGAAATGTTTTAAAAATTGTCCATTAAAATAACAGCAACTTGATCAGAAATGCAGTGTAGACATTGTTAATGTTGTAAATGACTACTGTAGCTGGAAATGGCAGATTTTTTAAATGGAATATCTACATAGGCGTACAGAGGCCCATTATCAGCAACCATCACACCTGTGTTCCAATGGCACGTTGTGTTAGCTAATCCAAGTTGATTATTTTAAAAGGCTAGAAAACCATTTTGCAATTATGTTAGCACTATTAAAATATATATATATATTTTTTAAAACAGCTGAAAACTGTTGTTCTGATTAAATAAGCAATAAAACTGGCCTTCTTTAGACTAGTTGAGTATCTGGAGCATCAGCATTTGTGGATTTGATTACAGGGTCAAAAATGGCCAGAAACAAATAACTTTCTTCTGAAACTCGCCAGTCTATTCTTGTTCTGATAAATGAAGGCTATTCCATGCGAGAAATTGCCAAGAAACTGAAGATCTCGTACAACGCTGTGTACTTCTCCCTTCACAGAACAGCGCAAACTGGCTCTAACCAGAATAGAAAGAGGAGCAGGAGGCCCCGGTGCACAACTGAGCAAGAGGGCAAGTACATTAGTGTCTAGTTTGAGAAACATATGCCTCACAAGTCCTCAACTGACAGCTTCATTAAATAATACCTGCAAAACACCAGTCTTAATGTCAACAGTGAAGAGGCATCTCCAGGATGCTGGCCTTCTAGGCAGAGTTCCTATTCAGTGTCTGTGTTCTTTTGCACATCTTAATATTTTATTTTTCTTGGCTAGTCTGAGATATGGCTTTTTCTTTGCAACTTTACCTAGAAGGCCAGCATCTCGGAGTTGCCTCTTCACTGTAGATGTTGAGACTGGTGTTTTGCGGGTACTATTTAATGAAGCTGCCAGTTGAGGACTTGTGGCATTGCACATGGTGATCTTAGGCATGTGTGCGGCTGCTCGGCCATAGAAACCCATTTCATGAAGCTCCCGATGAACAGTTATTGTGCTGACGTTGCCTCTAGAGGCAGTTTGGAACTCTGTAGTGAGTGTTGCAAACGAGGACAGACGATTTTTATGCGCTTCAGCGGTCCCGTTCTATGAGCTTGAGGCTGAGCCATTGTTGCTCCTATGTCACACCCTGATCTGTTTCACCTGTCTTTGTGATTGTCTCCACCCCCTCCAGGTGTCGCTCATCTTCCCCATTTTCCCCTGTGTATTTATACCTGTGTTCTCTGTTTGTCTGTTGCCAGTTTGTCTTGTTTGTTCAAGTCAACCAGGGTTGTGTCTCTGCTCCTGTTTTTCCCAGTCTCTCTTTTCTCGCCCTCCTGGTTTTGACCCTTGCCTGTCCTGACTCCGAGCCCACCTGCCTGACCACTCTGCCTGCCCCTGCCCCTGAGCCTGCCCCTGACCTGTACCTTTGCTCCCCTCTGGATTACCAACCTCTGCCATACCCTGACCCTGAGCCTGCCTTCCGCCCGGTACCGTTGCCCCACCTCTGGATTGTTGACCTCTGCTGACCCTGAGCCTGCCTGCCATCCGGTACCGTTGCCCCACCTCTGGTTTACTGACCCCTGCCTGCCTTGACCTGTCTATTGCCTGCCCCTGTTGGAATATTAAACTATTGTTTATTCGACGTGGTCTGCATCTGGGTCTTACCTTCATACCTGACATCCTAGGCGTTTCCACTTCACAATAACAGCACTTACAGTTGACCGGGACAGCTCTAGCAGGGCAGAAATTTGATAAACTGACTTGTTGGAAAGGTGGCATCCTATGACTGTGCCACATTGAAAGTCACTGAGCTCTTCAGTGAGGCCATTCTACTGCCAATATTTGTCTGTGAAGATTGCATGGCTGTGTGCTCAAATAGCCGAATCCACCAAATAGCCAAATTCACATACTTTTTTATATGGAATTGATAGACAATTAAAATGTAATTATAAAACAAAACACTTTGCAACAGTTTCTTTGGTTAAGATAACGATTTCCAAATAATAAGAAATTACTCTTCCTACCACATTTCTTTCCAATTCAGAAATCCACGTTACGGAGTGGTAAATCGGTGACGGATGATGGTTGCAATTGACATCAGCTGTGCGGGTGATTTTAGAACGTAATGATGGTTTAACGAGAGATCAGCTGGTGATAATCTAGTGGCCATCAGTGATTGCAATTTTCCCATTAAGACCCGATCCTTAATTGTGAATGTCCAATTTGAGATATCTCTCCAAATGACATTGCCCATAAATCCCCTCCAGCTAATAGCTGACCCATAGACCATCTGTTCAGATCTGCATTCCCCTGTCAAAGACCATTACCCTCAAAAATCCTGACCGTAAATCAGATTTGATGGAATAGACTCAAGGAATGACACAAGTTTATAACATGATGGTTATGGAACTGAGACTTTAAAGGCTAAGCCATATTTCAAAGAAACCCAGTCCAAGGGAGCCGAGGCGGAAAATGTCTCCATCCTCACACCGACAACATTCCTGTAGAGACAATGTGATACAGTGTGAAGTGGACCTGCGGTGCCCAAGGCACTGCTGGCTCTAATATTAAACACGGTATTAAAAAGAGGCAGACGAGGGACTACTTTTTCATTTCATTCAAAAGACAAGGAACAAGAGCTGTCGAGGTTGCCATAGTGAGGACTGAATTTCTCAGTGTCCATTAGGAGTTGAGTCAGGTAGTGTAGCGGACCAGAGGGCAGCTAGGAATCATGGGTGATTAGTCGATGAGATCCCAGGGGGTGGGACCCTGAAGCAGACCTTCTGTCACCTCTTCACTGTGTTACCATGAAGTGAGTCTCCACTGTCTTCTACCCAAACCCCCAGGGCCTAGAGACTTCCTTGCTGATGACAAGCATACCCATAATATGACGCAGCCACCACCATGCTGAAAATATGAAGAGGTACTCAGCAGAGTATGTGAGCGGAGTTGAGCAGTCAGAAATCCCGCTTATCGCTCATGGAGGGGTGCTTTCCGGTGCTCCAAGTCCTTTCCAACTGCACCGCGAAAAAACGCTCCTCGCTCACAAGGGGAAAAAAATGCCACTCCAAATGTGTTCGAATCATTAAAAATCACAATTTAACCAACACCCATCTATTTTTGTGACTACCTGGACCTACCATCTGGTTTTGAAGTATTGAAACCAAACTGTACGACTTGAATGAAAAGTATTTTCATTAAAAACAGGAAAAGGTGACTGTAAGAAGCACTCATCATTTCAAATAGGCTACATTAAACAGTAGAGACTACCTATTAAGGCAAAGTCAAAGCTAGCACTACAGAGCTAATACAGAACAACCTTTGAGTCAGGTGAACGCTGAAAGGAAGCTGGTAAACGAGACTAAAAAAACTAGGTCTCTTTCTCTCATCTCTGTGACGCAAACGCAGCCCGACTGCAAATGTGGTCCAATGCCAAATCCCAGTCATAGTCTAAAAGTCTTAGGTCTCCATAGCTGAACCAAAACCTGTCGGCTAGAACCATTTCCTTTCCCCTGCTGGGTGGGTATGTATGTGTGCTGCTACTCTAAGTGCTGTGAGGCAGTGGGTACCGGCTGGCATTCCTGTCAGTGACATGTGAAGCTCTGTGACAGAGTGTTCTATTCGTAAAGCTGACTCCACTTGGGGAGCCATGGCTGCCATGGCTGTGGTGGTGATGACCGGTCGACGCTGCCACAGAATAGCGTGGCTGCAGTTCTGGTGTGTCACCATTGGCCGCCTGTTTCCACCACATAATGAGAATTAACAGGGAGAGTTTGGGAGAGAGGGGTAGAGATAATGGATTCCCACATGTTAGAACACACCGAGAAGTTTCTCAAGGTCTGGAGAGCCAATAGATATAGCAGTAGAAGGCACAGGGGTTTTGAATGTTTTTCAACTTCCCTGCAGAAGTCTCAAGGACAAATTTACAGTCCATGTATGTGTCTTGACTAAAAGGTGTGAAGTCCACTATTCAGGCCGGGACGATACCAGTATCGGGATATTTTTTTCACGGCAAAAATGAAAACAAAGCAGACCTTCTGTATGTAAAATATATTGTGTGCTGTAGCTTACAAAATAAATAACTCTGACTCTGGAAAACAACATAATGATGTTGGTTTCCAAAATCAGCGATGTTTTCCTAAAGAAGTTAAAACCGCTTCGTATTTTGTTTCCTTGCCACGATACTAATGGGAATCCTGATACTGGTATCGTGCCGGCCCTAGTCAATGGCATTATTCAATTCATACATTATTCAGATGTACTTTATGGATTGATTTATCACCCGTACCGCAGCATAATGGAAGCCGGAATTATTCAGAGCTACAATGCATCTCCATTTTCTCTACTCTTTGGAGGACTGTTCAACAACCACAGATACAGACTTAATTTAGGCAGTGAGCTTCTGAGACAAAAAGACAACTGGAGGAGAGTCAGTTCTCTCTCAGTTCTTATTTAAAAACACCTCTAAGCCAAATAAACATCAAAGTGTCTTCACTTTAGTCCACAGCTGTAGGAGAAAAACGAGCTGGAGAGGGTGAGATAAAGGCTCGGGGGGGGGGACCGGAACATGCTTTCCCCACCAGTGTATGAAGCTGGTCTTGAATATGTCTATTCTACGCAGTATGAAGTAATGATACGCTTTAGGACAGATATTAGTGGTGTAAAGAGTAAAACCACGAAGTTGAAAGGCTATAAGACATACACAGCTGCATCCTAAATTGGTAATTGAGCAATCTTGTTTACCATGTTGTCTTGTGGGATGGCGGACTCAAGTGAGAGCCAATGACAATCCAAACAAATGTAAACAAGACACAGCAACAGGACATTGGTATATGTACGAGATAAAGCCAGGCATTCAAATAAAAAGGACGTAGCCAGGTTATACGTGAATGGTATATGTGGAAAGAAGTACTTAATTGGCTGCTTCCCTGTGATATATGAGTTTGTGTTCCTCCGGTCTCCCAGGTTGGTTAACAATGCGTGTCATTGGGCTAACGCCAGCCAATCGTGTGACTAACAGCTATTGATCTGTGTGATGTAGCGAAGACAGCTGCCAGCACTCAGCCTCCCTCTCTGTTAACAGTGCCTGACAAATTATCAATCCGTCAACAGTGAGTGACGTGCAAAAAAAGCTTATGAAACAATAAGGTCCATATTTTCATTTGGGGGGGGGGGGAAAGAATGATATAAGATGTGTCGTGGTTTTGATGGAGTGCACAATTCAATTCTATGGCAGATTGAGAAGATGACTATAGGCCTATCTTTGGCGCAAATCAAAAAGAGAGAGAGAGAGAAAAAAACTTTGGGGAATAACTAGCAATACGCTGTTGAACGTCCATCATGGAGTCAATTACAAGCGTATTACTGAACATGTTTCTATTGCTTCCTCATGCAAGGGAAGTTGGAGGAGACCAGAGGATACAGTACCTGTTATGGATAGGTCCTCTGAAGCCCGGGTCAAACTTGCGCGGCTCACCTGTAGGCGAAGCAGATCATTGCACGGTTAGCCTCTAACATGCAAAACAACTGTGCCCCTTGGTGAACAACTAGGCTTAGAAACAGGAACATCCAGAGTAAATCTCCAATAACCAGACAAGTGACGTCATGTAAGAGAGCAAATGATAAGTTGTTGCATGTAGACTCAGACTATAGAGCAGAAACTGTCCTCGAGAAACATACGATAACTGCACATGTCATTACTGACAGGAATGCTCATGGTGATCAATGAGAGAGTAAAACAACAGCACATCTACCTGTAGTCATAACATTGTGTCTGGTCCTGTCCTGCAATAAACATAACATGCAACTGCCTGGGAGGGCACTAACTAGGTCAGTTCACAGCTCCTCTCTGTGTACTGTGTCCAAAATGGCACCCTATTCCCTATATAGTGCACCACCTTTTTTTTTACCAGGACCCATAGGGCTCTGGTTAAAAGCAGTGGACTATGTCGGGAATAGGGTGCCATTTTGGGACACAGCCTCTGTAGCTGTACTGAGGTGCTAACATGATGCCAAGCTACTATAGAGCAGGGGTTCCCAAACTCAGCACTGGGGAACATCCCACGTCTATTTCTGTCTAATACTCTGCACACAAGCCTCTTGTTGGTGGAAGGCTTATTTCCTGCAATCCTACACATTTTGTCATAGGGTGAACAGAACATTTTGCAGTTTTAAAGCTAATTGTCTTGCATTTTGCCATGTCGTACGTGTATTCATGTGATATTTGAGTGACTCAAACATTACAACAAAATCTATGGACTTAAAAAACATTAGCTGACATAGGCTAGTTGTTCTGGACATTTCTGACAAGTTATAAATAGCTCTCTAAGGTATGCAATGACTGACATGACAAGAGGAAAACTGATGATGCATTACCCAATTTCAAAATTGCACCTTGTGCATTCTACGATTACACCTTTCAAGAGTAAGTTGAAAGACGGACTGAGTCCCACCCCACAGTTTGGGAACCACTGCTACTGTAACGCTCTGGGTGTCGGGGGGTGTGAAGTCAGGCGCAGGAACAACAGAGAGTTCAATATAGTGCTTTTAATGCACACACGGTAAACAATGTCCCCACGAAAACACTGGGTGTCACAAACAAATGTCCCATACACAGGGGACAAAAACCCAGTCCAAATACACTCTATAAATGAAACAAACAATACGTTCGTCTACTCCCGATACCAATGTACAACAGAATCAATCCCGCACAAAGAAACGTACGGGCTGGCTGACTAATAAAGCCCAACTAATTATAATCACCTCAACACAGGTGTAACAAATAAACACATAAGGAGGGGGAGGAAAAAGAGTCAGTGGCAGCTAGTAGGCCGGCGACGACGACCGCCGAGCGCCACCCGAACGGGAAGGGGAGTCACCTTCGGTCGGAGTCGTGACAGCTACAGATAACAGAAAGTTCTGTGTTTCGCACAGAGCCTTTGGGGGTTTATAAATCATCTAATTTTACTGCACAGAAGCACAGAAGGCATATCTGGGTCACTGCACAGGAATCTCCACTTGACCCTGTAAATGTTATCAGTCCCACTTTAAACCCACTATACACCACCCCACGTAGCCCTCCTAAAAATCTGGTTGTGTGTGTGTGTGTGCATGCGCACGTGTGTGCCTGTTGCGTGTATACGAGTGTGTGTGTCGACGTGTATGCCCACACGTGTGTGTGTCGACGTGTATGCCCACACGTGTGTGTATGCATAATGCATATGTTTGCTAGTTCCCCCATGGAGTTGCAGTATGAACGGTTCCTGTGAGCACATTCATCATCACACAGAGTGTAATTTCTCAGAGCAGCATGAGTGGGCTTATCTCCCATCTGCCTGTCTCTGAAGACTTGCTTCTGCTCTGAGAGATACAGCTCACTTGGCAGAACCCAGCACCATGGATACTGTACTATGCACTTGCCCTCCTAACTGAGCACTCATTAATCACTGGATGTCATTGGCTGAGACGGAGAGAGAGTGAGAAAGACGCATGGAATTGCTCTTACGTTGATGATCAATCCCATGGCTGTGATGTTCATCATTTCTGGTTTAAGACATTTTCTCAGCAGCACTGTTAGGATATTCAGGGATAACATTCGGAAGAGTCATTAGTTAATTAGCATAACATTCGGAAGAGCCATTAGTTATTTAGCAGATGCTTTAATCCGAAGCGATGTACAGAATGTAAAGTATCAGATCCAAGGGGATTGAACCCATAACCCGTGCGAGAGAAACACTATAATCCAAACCACTGAGTATGCAGCCTATTGTTCTGTACTGCTCTAGAGTTATGCACTGCTGTTGTGTTTTGATTCTAAATAAAAGATGGGACCTTGGAGGATTTCTTGGATAAATCTGCATCTCTCAGCCAAGGACACGTAGACACAGGACCAGGTGCAGTCGTAGTTGACGTGTGTTAATAGCCTGGTCATGTTTTGCATGACAATGACCACAGGAGTTTGCAAGACAGCCCAAACAGATTTGGGACCAGGCTAATGTGTTACCGCCTTATAGAGCACATTTACTTATTTTAATTGGCAAACTACATCGATATGATTGAGACACGGATGTACTATGGCAGTATGCTTTAGCCTGCCATGTTCCAAGACCTGAAGGTCATGACAGCAACACCATCTATTTCCTCAGGCAAAAGCAGCAAAAAAAAACTCTGCATTACATCAGTGCAAGATGTAGGAATGGGACCCAGGACACCTGCACCAGCATGATGCTATTCAAACTGGGATCCGCAGACGAGGTACTGCAGGGGGCCCACGATTTTATTTGGGGGGGGATTTTGTATGTGGACATTATTATTCTATGACCATCACTAGCTGCAACAGAATACCTTCGTGGATAGCCTTTTTATGTCTCTGCATCCAGGAAATTACAGTCATTGGAGCAAAGTTTTTTTTTTGTACAGAAAATTCTTAGGCAGGTCGTCTAAGTGTTCATTTTAAAGGATGGAAAATCTGTCTATCTTACTATCTTTGAAAACTAAAGCCTCGTTCACACTGCAGGCCTTAATGGTCAAATCAGTTTTCCTTCTCAAATCCTTTTTCTTAGAAGTGACCAAATCGTATGTGTGTGTTCTGACAGCAGTCCTTTGCTGACATGGCTATGCTAGTTGTCATGGTAACGATGGGTCCGTGCACAGTGGTGTAGGCTGATTTATGGTGGTGCTCGTGCTTCCTATCACTCAGAAGTTATGTAGCAAGCTAAGGTGACAACAATGCCTGTCATGGACATTTCCCAGTTGCTTTGAAGGTTTAAAATCATAGTGTGATAATGATCTGACTTACGAAACAAGTCCTTTTTGGCTAGCCACAGCAGTCAACTAGCTAGCTGGGTAGATGCTTAGCTTTCTAGCACATTCCCTATTTGTTTGTGAACAATTAACAAGCTAGTTAACTACCACATGTCCTCGTCAAACTGTCAACAGAGTAGCTAGCAAGCAACAAGATATTCCAAATAACAGTCTAAAAACCACTTGAGGGGCAAATATATCCGATTGGCCAGGAATCAGATTTGTATCTGACTTCAAACAACCTATGAAGTTGGTTTTAAAATGTGGCTTAAAATATCAGATTCCATGTGCTTTTTGGCTGTTCAGACTTCAAGAAAAAGAACAGTTTTGAATTGAATATGATTTTTTTTTTTAAATATGATTTGAGTCACTTCAAACTGCCAATAAGAACAAGGCTTTACAGTCAAATAAAAGCTAGACACTCAGGGAGAATCAAAAGCGGCGGAACATAGCATTAGCCATGGCAAAATGCATAGAATTGCAGGAAATTAGCTTTAAAACTGCAAAATTGTCTCTCAGCTCCATGCCAAACTGTTTAGAATTGCTGGAAATGATCTTTACAACAGCAACATTTTCTCTACACCGCCAAGATACCTTTCTAGCTAATAGACTTAGATGTTAGTTTATACTTCCTCTTCCAATGAACTGTGCGGAGGTCAAAATAATGACACTGTCTACCAAATCTATTCATTTGAAATGTTGATTACTTATTTGCCATTAACATTCACTTCATGACAAGACAAGAAGTGACTTTATTTTGTTGATAACATGATGGGGGTCCCGGGGTTGCCGGTTTGCCTGTGTGGGGGGTCCCTGGGCAAGAAAAGTTTGAAATCCCCTGCTATAGACACTTCCAACAGAACTTTCACAGCCAGTTCAAGTAACTGGCAATGACTATTGGCCAAACAGATTCACCATTGACAATTCCTACAGTATATGGCTTCAGAGTAGATATTGAAAGTGGGTTCTGTGCAGTAGGAGATTGGTTGGATCTGTGTCAGCACTTCCGCATGGCGTATGATACTAATAGAAACTTGCTACCTCTCTGTGATGCATCATTAGTTGCCTTAAGTTGCTTTTATATCCCGGTGGATGTTCTTACAAACCAGCGGCTGGCCGGTTGCATCACATTAACTCATATCAGAGCTAATTAGAGCTCCAGCTGCCGGGGGTTGTGAGCTGGCTATCTGTTGGACGGGGACTCAAGCAACCAGGCAGAATGCAAATAGACAGAAAACATTTTTTTTATTGATATTGCTATGGTGTGTGAATATTCCAAGCGACTGAGTGCTCCCTGGTGTTTGTCAGCCATCGTGGTGAAAACAGACTGGTCGGTATCAAGTGGAGGATTGAGGATGTGAATTCATACAGAGATGAAGGGAAGCCAACAGCAAGAGGACAGATTGCGCAACAGCAAGGGGCAGGAGGAAAGTCTTGGGAGAGCCTGAGATATCGCTCTGTCTCTATGTCAGTGATGAACACTCAGTAAGTCCATGCAGAGGCCTGCCAGTGTGTTCTACTGGGGAACCAATGGGGGCCGTGGGCATCAGCCTCTTGTTAGGGTGTAAAAAGCGGCCACCAGCTTGGCGATCAATGTCACCATACTATTGGGTGCATATACTCACAGAAATACCTAAATGCAAGTTTCCAGAGCACTCTTACAACATTAATCAACAACATGAGTGGCTGAAATTCACTAGATTATCATCAGTACAAACACACTAAACCAGGATTTGCTTAAAATGGGCTCAACCTGTGAATCCTGAACGCTTGGCTTCATTGGTGTGCTCACCACAGTAGCCTGGCGTTTCCTCCTCTCAGAAGGCCTCTGAGCTTTACTCTGGTTCACAACACTGACTATAGTCCCATTATACATTACCGGGGGGCCTGACATTCATCAGTAACACTGAACCACCAGTATACTTGGCCTTGGTTGATGACTGTACTTAGACTTAGCCAGTGCAAAGAGAGTAGTTGACGTGTGATGTGTTTGCTGGGGTCAGGATGAACGAAGGGCTATAGTCAACAACATTTGGAAAATGCCTGCGAGGCATATTGTGGCAGTTAGATAACATCATTGTGTTGGCTCTGTTGAACCCGTGCACAGCAACATGGAGGGTGCAAACTGATGGTGCCTAATGTCCTAAAGATAGCAGCATCATTTTTTAAGGTAAATATTGAACTTCTGCTAAATAAGGTGTTCAATAAACAGTCAAGTAATATATATTTATTTCAAATTTGATTCACCAGTATTTATACCTGCATGATTTTCTAAGCTTTGACTGTCATGTTTCTAACTAATTACTTCAAGAAATGTCTTCAAAATGTGCTTGTCCCATTTTGTTTCCAAAGGCTGAAGTTAATGGAGAATGTCTGTTCAGCCCTGAAGATCATACTGTATGTGTAAGCACTAAGCAGAGATGAATAAGGCTTGGAATTGTGAGTCAATGCTAAGAATTTTGTCGAAGGGAATGGACTAAATGTGGAAGAAAAATGTTAGACACGCTGCAATCCTTTTTCAGGACAATGCACATCATTTTAAATTCGAAATTGCTGATCTGCAATGAATACACCTAATTACTAATTCCACTGTCCACACCAACATTGATGGTTTTTGGTCGCAGGTTAAGGAATGGCGGAAGATTTAGCTAACTCTGCAAATAGCACTGCTAGGTGATTTGAAAAGACATAATCAATCAATCAATAATGTAATACTCTTATCAAAACATTGTATCTTTAATTTACAATCTGTAGAAACTATGTGAATAGAAAGGTGCAAGACTTTTGTGAAACATCACAGCACAGTTGAAAAATATATGGCTAATAGAAGCTGAAGGGTCAGACTAAAAATAACAAATGTAACAAAAAACATAACTAATGTAAAATATGTGTCTGTAAAATGTATATATAAGCTGGAAGTAGAAGCCTAAGTATTGTTGTCCATTAGTTTACTCAAATTAGGGGAGGGATGATAGGGTTAGGGTAAAATAAGAAAGATGGAAAATATATTAAAATAAATATTTACCAAAAAATTATATGATGCAGATAATTACATTGACAGAAGCCACAATCTGTCTGCAATATTAAAGCAGTTCCACCCCCTAAAAATCTACCCAACACACTGATGGTGCAAACTGATGGTGCCTGCCTGATGTCTTTATGATAGCAGCATCATATTTGATGGTAAGATTGAACTTAAATTGAATATCTGTTCAATAAACGCTCAAGCAATATACATGATTTTATTTCTCAATCTGATTCAACATTTCCTTTTTCTTTACAGCTATCAGATGAAAAAACCCACCAAAGGCAATCAACAACCCAGATTCAGTTCTAGAACCGTTTTAAATAAAATATTTAATTCAGTGTGTTTATTTTATGTTACATTTAAAATACATAGATTTCTAGATACATAGATTTCTAGATTCCACAATACATGAGATAATATAAAGATTTGGCCAAATCATATATTTTTCTAAAATATATTTCATACATTTATCAGAAACATTTTTAAATGCAATTGTCTCAAGGCTTCAAAATCCTTTTTAACATGTCTCCTCCCCTTCATCTACACCGATTGAAGTGGATTTATCATCAATAAGGGATCATAGCTTTCACTTGGATTCACCTGGTCAGTCTATGTCAGGGAAGGAGCAGGTGTTTATAATGTCCAGATGTATTTCAATGTATTAAATACATTTTTGATAAATATATGATTTGATCAATTCATAATATTTCCTTATACATCCAAAAATATGTTTAAATCAATTTTTCTTGTAAGGGCGACTGGTGTCTGCTAGGCCCCTCTACTGACACTGTGTTAGTCTATCTCACATTGAGACTTTACGTATGAAATTAGGGATGATGGTGCATGTTGTGCCCGTAGGGCAAGTATGTGTGATGTGTGCTGTAGTGAGGGGTTTAGTCTTGCGAAGCCAGATGCCGTAGTCTAGATATCGAGGCTAGTGAGGGGTTAACATGGCCATTATTTGTCCGGGCAAATAACAAGCCTCAGCAAATCTCTCATGTCTAATGTTTGCCATTTCTGTAGGAGAAAAACAATAGGATTTCATCATCCACCGCAAATGAACTGGTCATTATAGCTACTCTCTGGGGCATTGAGAGCAGACTGGGTATAGAATTACATATCACAAATCATTGTACTCCAATCTCAGTTGCATCCTCTGTCTGCCAAAGCAACAGATTATGGGTCAATCTACACAACAGCATTGACCTGCCATCATTGATGGTTTAACAAAGTTGTGTCACTCCCCTCAAATTCCACATTCCAATTCCAATCATTCAGTGGTTAATCAATGGATGTCCTTGAAGATATACACTCACCGGACAGTTTATTAGGTACATCTAGTACCAGGTCAGACCCCCCTTTGCCTCCAAAACAGCCTGAATTCTTCAGGACATTCTACAAGGTGTTGGAAACATTCCACAGGGATGTTGGTCCATGCTGACGCGATGGCATCATGCAGTTGCTGCAGATTGGACGGTGGTACATTCATGCTGCGAACAGCCCGTTCCATCTCATCCCAAAGGCACTCTATTGGGTTGAGGTCTGGGGACTTCGCAGGCCACTCACTGTCATGTTCCAGGCTATGTTTTCACACTCCACAATTGTTCAGTGTTGGTGATCGCGTGCCCACTGGAGCCGCTTCTTGTTGTTTTTAGCTGATATAAGTGGAACCCGATGTGGTCGTCTGCTGCAACAGCCCATCTGTGACAAGGATTGACAAGTTGTGAATTCCGAGAGGCCGTTCTGCACACGACTGTTGTACTGCGCCGTTATTTGTCTGTTTGTGTCTCGCCTGTTAGCTTGCACGATTCTTGCCATTTTTCTTTCGACCTACGACATCAACAAGCTGTTTTCGCCCACAGGACTGCCGCTAACTGGATGTTTATTGTTTATCGCTCCCTTCTCGGTAAACCCTAGACACTGTCGTGCGTGAAAAGCCCAGGAGGGCGGCCGTTTCTGAGATACTGGATCCGACAATCATACTGACGATCATACCACGCTCAAAGTTACTGTAGTAACCTGGTATATTTATGTTTACCAATAGATGGCAGTATTGACTCACCACGGGGGTTTGCTTCCCGCTATCCGTAGCTATTTGCTATGTCTGCCTATATAACTATGATTTAAGAAAGCTTCAGGTAGCTTAAGCCAGGTGCATTAGAGAATGTAATTCTAAGTTACAATTAAATACTAAACTGTACTTAAGTCTCATGAGTCATAACTCTAAGAAGCCTTTAAGGATACTACAGTTACTTAGGTGACTTGTTTTGCCCATTTTAACATTCAATCGAACAGTAACTGAATGCCTCAATGCCTGTCTGCCTGCTTTATATAACAATCCACAACCATTTTCCTAAACGGGGTGGTGTACCTAAAGAAATTGGCCGGTGAGTATTATAGGAGAGCCTCAACTAGACAGTCTTCATTTCAGTCAGGCCGATTCCAAACAGTGCTAAAGTAAGCTGAGTGGTGGGAAGCAACTTCAAAATGCCTGTGCTGGAGCCTTTCCAAACGTAACAGCCCGGCGTGGAGTGATAAAGCTCAGCGCTTCAGTGAAAATAATTTGAGGGTGTTTTTCATCATGTTGTATTTCAAGTTTTTTTGGTAGAAGAGAAAATAATGCTGTTATCCCTCTACTGGAGCCCTCCTGATGGGGCTGGTTGTAATAGTGTAGACTTATGAGTTATGGAGACAGTTAGTGACCAAACTGATTCACCAGGCAAATAGTCTGTCTGATTCTGCATAATTTATCAATTAATTCAGTCAGTTCTTGGTCTAGTTCCATGTGAGAGCAATGTAGATAGAGCAGAAACAAAAATGTATCTTATTACTGGAAAAAAAACTACTGGGCAAAGATCTTTTCAAAATCACTGTAAATGTGACCTTTTACTGAACTGAATTGTGTCAGTATCCTTGGTAGGACTAGATGTCCTTGGTAGAGGACTGTGATAGGGCTGAAGAGGCTTTGTAAAAGGCTAGAAAGGGATGCCAGACAATGTATTTGTGTCTGTTATAAAATCATTATTCGGGGATGTGTTAAGGCCACAAAAACAGCAGTATATTCCTTGATTAAATGCATCTTTATGGAGATATATTGGGCTTTTGTATTTTTGGTTGTCCTCATATACACTGTTGTCAATGTCAACACAAGTACAGTATGGCACTGTTTCCCCCTGCTCACTCTCATCTCTCTCCCCTCTTCCTCCGACTTTCTCAGCCTTTCCCCATAAACACATCCAGTACACAGACACAACAACACAGGCGGACACAGGCACCAGTGTCCTCATGTTCCACTATGTAACACAGGCTTCTTTCATAGGGTGGCCAGGCAAACGGCTCCACCACTGCAGGTGCAGCGCCTGGGTTGGAGCTGAGACGCCTTTCAGTTGGCCTTTTCCATTCTGCCCATTCATGAACATAATTAGACAGGGAGTGACTGGCTGCAGAATGTCGGGTGTTTCTCATCTTCGAGGGTCGGGTGTTCCTCAACCCCTTTCACCCTTCTTTCAGCATGGTGTCATGCAGAAAAAACATCTTCAACGTTCTGCATTGCAAATATCAACAACTTAGCAAAGCAAGCACAGCGTGCAGGTTTGAGAGAACTTCTCTTTTCGTTCATATTTGATGAGGCAAAGCCCTCAGCAGATCCATAGGAGTCTCGACGTTTCAGCCTTATTCTAAAATAGATTTTTTTTTAAATTCCTCATCAATCTACACACAATGCCACATATTGACAAAGCAAAAACAGGTTTTAAGAAATTTTAAATATCACTTTTAAATAAGTATTCAGACCCATTACTCAGTACTTTGTTGAAGCACCTTTGGCAGCGATTACAGCATTGAGTCTTTTTCAGTTTCTCCCATTCTTCTCTGCAGATCCTCTCAAGCTCTGTCAGGTTGGATGGGGAGCGTTGCTGCACAGTTATTTTCAGGTCTCCAGAGATGTTCGATCGGGTTCAAGTCTGGGCTCTGGCTGGGCCACTCAAGGACATTCAGAGACTTGTCCCGAAACCACTCCTGCCTTGTTGTCTTGGCTGTGCGCTTAGGGTCGTTGTCCTGTTGGAAGGTGAACCTTCACCCCAGTCTGAGGTCTTCAGTGCTCTGAAGCAGGTTTTCATCAAGGATCTCTCTTCACTTTGCTCCGTTCATCTATGCCTCGATCCGGACTAGTCTCCCATTCCCTGCCGCTGAAAAACATCCCCACAGCATGATGCTGCCCCTACCATGCTTCACCGTAGGGATGGTGCTATGTTTCCTCCAGCTGTTTCCTCCAGCTCAATCTTGGTTTCATCAGACCAGATAATCTTGTTTCTCATGGTCTGAGGGTCTTTAGGTGACTTTTGGCAAACTCCAAGCGTGCTGTCATGAGCCTTTTACTGAGGAGTGGCTTCCGTCCGGCCACTCTACCATAAAGGCCTAACATAAAGGCCTAATCTTTTCGATTTGGTCGTGGCGTACATACCTACACGTACACTACGGTCACAAGACGCAGGCCTCCTTACTGTCCCTAGAATTTCTAAGCATACAGCTGGAGGCAGGGCTTTCTCCTATAGAGCTCCATTTTTATGGAATGGTCTGCCTATCCATGTGAGAGACGCAGACTCGGTCTCAACCTTTAAGTCTTTATTTTATTGAAGTCCTATGATTGAGTGTAGTCTGGCCCAGGAGTGTGAAGGTGAACAGAAAGGCACTGGAGCAATGAACCACCCTTGCTGTCTCTGCCTGGCCGGTTCCCCTCTCTCCACTGGGATTCTCTGCCTCTAACCCTGTTACAGGGGCTGAGTCACTGGCTTACTGGTGCTCTTCCATGCTGTCCCTAGGAGGGGTGCGTCACTTGAGTGGGTTAAGTCACTGAAGTGATCTACCTGTCCGGGTTGGCGCCCCCTCCCCCTTGGGTTGTGCCGTGGGGGAGATCTTTGTGGGCTATACTCTGCCTTGTCTCAGGATGGTAAGTTGGTGGTTGAAGATATCCCTCCAGTGGTGTGGGGGCTGAGCTTTGGCAAAGTGGGCTCGGTTATATCCTGCCTGTTTGGCCCTGTCCGGGGGTATCGTTGGACTGGGCCACAGTGTCTCCCGACCCCTCCTGTCTCAGCCTCCAGTATTTATGCTGCAGTAGTTTGTGTCGGGGGCTAGGGTCAGTCTATTATATCTGGAGTATTTCTCCTGTCTTATCCGGTGTCCTGTGTGAATTTAAGTATACTCTCTCTAATTCTCTCTTTCTTTCTCTCTCT
The DNA here is from genome assembly GCF_016432855.1 of Salvelinus namaycush. Taxonomy (NCBI): domain Eukaryota; kingdom Metazoa; phylum Chordata; class Actinopteri; order Salmoniformes; family Salmonidae; genus Salvelinus; species Salvelinus namaycush. The sequence continues at coordinate 8,679,604 of NC_052316.1, forward strand.
GAGGACCTGACCCCTAGGACCATGCCTCAGGACAACCTGGCCTGATGACTCCTTGCTGTCCCCAGTCCACCTGGTCGTGCTGCTGCTCGTTTCAACTGTTCTGCCTGCGGCTATGGAACCCTGACCTGTTCACCGGACGTGCTACCTGTCCCAGACCTGCTGTTTTCAACTCTCTAGAGACAGCAGGAGCGGTAGAGATACTCTGAATGATCGGCTATGACAAGCCAACTGACAATTACTCCTGAGGTGCTGACCTGTTGCACCCTTGACAAACACTGATTATTATTATTTGACCCTGCTGGTCATCTATGAACATCTTGGCCATGTTCTATTATAATCTCCACCCGGCACAGCCAGAGGAGGACTGGTCACCCCTCATAGCCTGGTTCCTCTCTAGGTTTCTTCCTAGGTTCTGGCCTTTCTAGGGAGTGTTTCCTAGCCACTGTGCCTCTACACCTGCATTGCTTGCTGTTTGGGGTTTTAGGCTGGGTTTCTGTACAGAACTTTGTGACATCAGCTGATGTAAGAAGGGCTTTATAAATACATTTGATTGATTGATTGATTGGTGGAGTGCTGCAGAGATGGTTGTCCTTCTGGAAGGGTCTCCCATATCCACAGAAGAACTCTAGAGCTCTGTCAAAGTGACCATCGGGTTCTTGGTTACCTTCTTTTTTACTCTGACAAGCACTGTCAACTGTGGGACCTTAAACAGGTGTGTGCTTTTCCAAATCATATCCAATCAATTGAATTTACCACAGGTGGACTCCAATCAAGTTGTTGAAACATCTCAAGGATCATCAAGGGAAACAGGATGCACCTGAGCTCAATTTCAAGTCTCATAGCAAAGGGTCTGAATACTTATGTAAATAAGGTATTTCTGTTTTTATTTTTAATACATTTCAAAAATGTTCTAAACCTGTTTTTGCTTAGTCATTATGGGGTATTGTGTGTAGATTGCTGAGGAATTTGTTTTATTTAATCCATTTTAGAATAAGGTTGTAAACGTAACAAAATGTGGAAAAAGTCAAGGGGATTGAATACTTTCCGAAGGCACTGTATATTTTTTTGTAGCTGTCTATTTACCACCACAAACCAATGTAGACACTAAGACTGCACTCAACAAGCTGTATAAGCAAAACTAGAAAATGCTCAGAGGCGGCGCTCCTAGTGACCGGGAACTTTAATGCAGGAAAACTTAAATCTGTTTTACCTCATTTCTACCAGCAACCAATGAAAAAAAAAAAAAAACTCTAGACCACCTTTACACCACACACAGAGACATGTACAAAGCTCTCCGTTGCCCTCCATTTGGCAAATCTTACCATAATTCTATCCTGCAAAGCGCTACAGAGGGTAGTGCGTATGGCCCATTACGTCACCGGGGCCAAGTTTCCTGCCATCTAGGACCTCTATACCAGGCAGTGTCAGACGAAGACCCAAAAAATTGCCAAAGAATCCAGCCACTCTAGCAATACACTGTTCTCTCTGCTACCGCACAGCAAACGGTACCGGAGCATCAAGTCTAGGTCCAAAAGGCCCCTCAACAGCTTCTTCCCTCAAGCCATAAGATGGGTGAACAGCTAATCAAATGCCTACCCGGACTATTTGCATTGACCCCCCCCTCCCCTTTTTTACGCTGCTGCTACTCACGGTTTATTATCTATGCATATTCACTTTACCCCTACCTACATGTACATATTACAATACACCCGGTACCGGTACACCCTGTGTATATAGCCTCATTATTGTGTTATTATTCTTTATTCATTATTCTTAAAACTGCATTGTTGGTTAAGGGCTTGTCAGTAAGCATTTCACGGTAAGGTCTACCTGTACCTGTTGTATTCGGTGCACGTGACAAATACAATTCCACTTGATTTGATTTGAAAACAGTAGCAGTTCTTTGAGGCTCATCTTCTTCTCTCTGGCCTGTATACTGTATCGACCCGGTCTGTCTGTGTTCTGTCATAACACTCCACCAAACCCAACTTATCACAAGCTTGATCGGAGCGGATCTTTAGGGCAGACCTTTGGCTTCAAAGTGCTATTAGTATATTAGATATTAGTAAACCCCACCGAACGTGCGAGCACGCACACACACACACACACACACACACACAGTGAGAATGGCCTTAACATAAAAGCACGCTGAGCCTCACATTGGGTGCAGCATGCTGATCACACTACCCACTCTCCCTGCTATGGCCCAACCTAAATAAAGGATTTGGAATCCCTCACAGAAGAAATCAAAGCAGTCTAAACACTCTAGAGGGCTGTATTATATTTCAGTTTATTAGGACATGCATACACAACCGCCCTGTCTCTCGCAGCACTGTTCCCTCTCTCTCTCACTAATGTCACATACACCTGGAAAAGTCTATCTTCTCCTTTAACAAACTAGAACTCCCAAATGTCTGCACTTATATCACAGACTCCTGAGTCCTCACTCAGCTTAACTCAATTCCCCCAATAGATCCCTCTGCCTATGCAGGAATCAAATCCACAACTCTGGCTTAACAACCACCATGCTCCAACCAACTGAGCCACCAGAACCACAGATGCACTGTGGCTGGCATATCTGGAGTGGACTCCAGATATGAGTGAGTACATCAACATATGAGCAATATTTAAACAGCCCGCTGTTCCAAAACAGTAAGACACCACACTGACATCCACTCTGTAGGGGGAGAGAGGCAGCAGGGCACAGGGCGGGCTCCCCCAGGGGGTTAGGGTTAGCATTTCAGTGTCGGCCTCTGACAGCTAGCCTGCAGCAGACAGAGCCAGAGTAGAGAGAAAGAGGCAAGCAGGCAGTGTGTTTGGGGGACTGTGACCTTGGCTACTTGTTTGATGTAGCAGGGTGTGATGGGAGGGGGGAAAAAGCTAGGTCCCCAGGCATGTCAGTAGCAGCCCTGTTTTCCTGTGAAATGAGTCTCATGCTGGACCAGTGACAGGCTCAACTGGCTTTGGTTTGGGTTTATATGGATTTTAGGGGTGAGACGCGGGAACGACGTCTGTTTATTTATCCCGATTCACCTTCGGTGGCTTGTGTAATATGTAGGTTTGGGGCACCACAGCTTAAACGCTAGATCAAGTACACACACACACATGCAATGTTCTTCCTTTATTGCTATTAACACTACATATTGCATTACAGACTAAATCCTCTCCCTAATACAGTGATCAAATCATATGTGATTGGTCACATACACGTATTTAGCAGATGTTTTTGCGGGTGTAGCGAAATACTTGTGTTCCTAGCTCCAACAGTGCAGTAGTATCTAACAATTCACAGCAATACACACGGCAAGCGGTACCAGAGCGCCAAGTCTAGGTCCAAGAGGCTTCTAAACATCTTCTACCCCCAAGCCATAAGACTCCTGACCATCTAATCAAATGTGACACTTCAATGACGTGCACAACAACTCTCTAATATCAGTCTGTTGCCAATTTGACGAAAGTGGCATGTGGCGTTACAGCCAGTACCCAAAACAATCACTTAGTTAACTTAATTGATTAAGTGACAGTAAGAATTGATTTTGGGGCCTTGAGGGAGGGCCAGCCTCTTAATAACCTCTTATGGCTGCAAGCCCGAGGTCGGTACACCTATGACAACATCCCCCACCCCCCCCACACTGATTAGCATCGCTAGCATAGCGTCACAATTAAATAGTAGCATCTAAATATCATTAAATCACAAGTCCAAGACACCAAATGAAAGATACAGATCTTGTGAATAAAGCCACCATTTCAGATTTTTAAAATGTTTTACAGGGAAGACAAAATATGTAAATCTATTAGCTAACCATGTTAGCAAAAGACACCATTTTTCTTTGTCCACCATTTTTTCTCAACACCAGTAGCTATCACCAATTCGGCTAAACTAAGATATTGATAGCCACTAACCAAGAAAAAACCTCATCAGATGACAGTCTGATAACATATTTATTGTATAGGATAGGTTTTGTTAGAAAAATGTGCATATTTCAGGTATAAATCATAGTTTACAATTGCACCCACCATCACAAATCGACTAGAATAAATACACAGAGCAACGTGTATTACCAATTTACTCATCATAAAACATTTCTTAAAAATACACAGCACATAGCAATGGAAAGACACAGATCTTGTGAATTCAGACAATATTTCAGATGTTCTAAGTGTTTTACAGCGAAAACACAATAAATCGTTATATTAGCATACCACATATGCAAACGTTACCAGAGCATTGATTCAAGCCAAAGAGAGCGATAACGTAATCATCGCCAAAATATATTAATTTTTTCACTAACCTTCTCAGAATTCTTCCGATGACACTCCTGTAACATCATATTACAACATACATATAGAGTTTGTTCGAAAATGTGCATATTTAGCCACCAAAATCATGGTTAGACAATGACAAAAGTAGCCCAGCTGGTCAGAAAATGTCGTGCGCCATATTAGACAGTGATCTAGTCTTATACATAAATACTCATAAACGTGACTAAAAAAATATAGGGTGGACAGCGATTGATAGACAATTTAATTCTTAATACAATCGCTGAATTACATTTTTTAAATTATCCTTACTTTTCAATACAGGTTGCGCCAAGCGAAGCTACATCTAACAAAATGGCGGCATAAGCGATTAACATTTTTCGACAGAAACACGATTTATCATAATAAATTGTTCTTACTTTGAGCTGTTCTTCCATCAGAATCTTGGGCAAAGAATCCTTTCTTGGGTCTAATCGTCTTTTGGTCGAAAGCTGTCCTCTTGCCATGTGGAAATGCCCACTGCGTTCGGCATGAACTGGAAACGTGCCCAGAGGTTCAAAGTGTCTCAGAAAGCAATGCCTCAAAATCGCACTAAACGGATATAAATTGCTATAAAACGGTTTAAATTAACTACCTTATGATGTTTTTAACACCTATAACGAGCAAAAACATGACCGGAGAAATATTACTGGCTAAACTAAAGCTTGGAAAAAGAGCAGGTCCGTGTCCACCTTGCATCAGGCGCAGCTGGAAAAGGGACACTACCTACACGTTGTGTTGTTTTATAGAGGCTCTGATTGCGCAATCGACTCCATTCAAAGCGTCACCACGTAATGACATCCAGGGGAAGACGTAAGCAGTGTTTGTATCCTCATAGCATTCACAGGGACCTTTAAACTGACTCCAGATCAGGGGCCAAGATGTCTGAAATCTGACTCCATGTCAGGGAAAGTGCTGTAGAATGAGTTCTGTTCCACTCAGAGACAAAATTTCAACGGCTATAGAAACTAGAGAGTGTTTTCTATCCAATAATAACAATAATATGCATATTGTACGAGCAAGAATTGAGTACGAGGCCGTTTGAAATGGGCACCTATTATCTGGCTACTCAATACTGCCCCTGCAGCCATAAAAAGTTAATGTGGTTAATGTTAATAAGAACCTCTTGGTGCTTATCCTCAGGCTAAGGGATTCTCATAAGCCTATGCCTCTAGCGCTTTTTCCTTTTTCGCTCTCCTCTCTCTCAGTCATTTTCTAATTCACATCAGTGTGGAGTTGGCTGAGAACCCGGTATAATAGCATATCCCTGAAGTGTTTTACATAAGGCCCTCACCTCTGCAGCCCCACATACAGAATAAATAGCACGGGAGCAGCAATCGCTGACTTTCATCTCAGGATAATGATCCAGCTGTGTGCGGAATCTGTTGATAGACCTGAATCATTCGACACAGTGCATGCTCCACCCCAGTCATCATCACCACCGACCTCACAGTATCACAGACTCAAACAAAGACCTGAAGCTGTTTGCATGCTGTGATTGCAGCCGTCTCATTCACTTGGTCTTTGGGTTGTGCTTAATAAATCACTGTCATTGTAAGTTAGCCCAGCAGTCCAACACAGAGAGGGACTGTATCCGTGCTGCAAATTGGATATTGAAGCAACGCCTGTGTGCATAGCGTTGCCTGAAACAAAGAGACATAGTTGTCCATTTAGAGCCAACTCTGTTCAATTTGCGCAGGGTCAAGAAAAGGCAGTTCATGTTCGCCTGACTTGATACAACGTGAGTTTGTGGAAGTTTTTAACTGACTCAAGTCTGTCATAATCTCCAAAACGTCAGGCAACCGTGATAAGCTCCACTGTGATAGTCTGAGAAAAGTGCTGAGGCATTTCACAGGGGAAGAACATAACCTTGGTCAAAATAATGAGTACGAGCACCATAAAGAGTAAACGAAGGTGTGTAGGAGTACCACACTGTGATACCATCAGTCTTCATATTGAGTGAGTGGTAGCAGAGAGCCGAGGCACTTAAAAGCCAATCATGGGTGTAAAAATGCCACACTCAGGCAAGCTGATCATGCGAGAAATGTGTTAATTATCAAGGTGCCCAGCTCATCATTTTTTGACGGTGAACGCTACTCTATCTAAATAGTCACTTAATAACGGTTTCTGATTGTCTGTGAAAAAGCACTGGAAGTGTGAAAGTTGGTGTGTGATAGAATGTGCACAAACTGAGCATGTCTGCAAGTGTGTATCGAATCAATGTGTATTGTTGCTTGCTTGCCTAGTGTGTGTGTGTGTGTGGGTGTGTGTGGGTGTGTGTGTGTGTCGCCATCTCATCCATTTCCATTTTGCTAGAGGCAGGTTGGGGAGGATGAGAGTTTTTACCCCTAGTATCCCTCTCTGCCTGTGAAAGACCATTTGGACAGGCTGTCTGACTGAGCAACAGCACCAGAGAGAGGCCATTTGGACAGAGCAGCTGACCTAAACATGGGGAGTCAGCACAACTCCATCCCATGCTCCACTGACTAAGTCTCCAACTGCACAGGCTGCATTTAAAGACGCAGAGCCTCAATTCCCTTCTCAGATGGAGGAGCTTATTCCAATCCTTTTGATAAATTACAGCAACATGTTGCATTGGCACTCGAGTGATCAGGTAGTTTACACCATAAGCATACAAAAGTACAATCAAATGTTGAAACTTTATGTTCAGATTGTTGTAGTAAAGCTTTCTCTCTAGCTCTGCTTCACCACTGTGTTAAAGGGATAGTTCAGGATTTTGTGTGAAGCCCTTTATCTACTTCCCCAGAGTCAGATGAACTTGTGGTACCATTTTTATGTTTCTGCGTCCAGTATGAAGGAATTTGGAGGTAGTTTTGCGAGACAACGTTATCTAGCTTAGCGCAAAGACATGCTAGCTTTTCCCGAAGACATCCAGTCTTTGCGCTAAGATAGCTCTAACACTAGTTAGCAGTGGACACGGAGACATAAAAATGGTACCATAAGTTCATCTGACTCTGGGGAAGCGGATAAAGGGCTTCATTGCCAAAATCCCGAACTATCCCGTTAATTAAAGTGTGGGCTGAATCCTGAGTTTGGGGTAAGAGGTCAAACTCCAGCTGACATGCTAGAAACATGATTGGCAGGGGCCTGGAGTCATGGGAACCGAGTAACACACAGGGTTAGTGTGGAGAGAGATGACAGACACTGCAGCTTTCCCATGAAGTCATACTGAGTACACCGACCATGTCACTCACAAACAACGACAATTAGGTCTACTATATACACTCCCCTACGTATTTATTTAGAATTTGGCTCTATACTTTGGCTCTATACTCCAGCATTTTGTTTCATGAGGTGGCAGTACATAATGTCACCTTTTATTTGAGGATATTTTCATACATACAGTATATTTTTTTACCATTTAGAAATGAAAGCAATTTAAGTATCTAGTCCTTCCATTTGAAGGTGTCACAAGTATTTGGACAAATTCACTTATCGTGTATTACACTTAGTCAAACGTCTAGTATTTGGTCCCATTTTCCTAGCACGCAATGACGACATCAAACTTGTGACTCGACCAACTTGTTGGATGGATTTGCAGTTTGTTTAGGTTGTGCTTCAGATGATGCTATGCCCAATAGAAATGAATGGCAAATAATGTATTGTGTCATTTTGGAGTCACTTTTATTGTAAATAAGAATAGAATACGTTTCTGAAGACTTCTACATTAACGTGGATGCTGCCATGATTAAGGAAAATCCTGAAAGAATCGTGAATAATGATGAGTGAGAAAGTAGCAGATGCATAAATATCATACAACCAAGAAAATCCTAACCTCTCCAGTTGGTGGTAATGGTGATAGGTTAGCATGTTATGGGGCATGACCTTTCTGCATCTATAACTTTCTCACTCATCATTATTCTCAATTAATTCATGATTATCTGTAAAGATGGTAGCATCCACATTAAAGGGATACTTCAGGATGTTGGCAATGAAGCCCTTTGTCTCCTACACCAGAGTCAGATGAACTCGTGGATACCATTGTTAATGTTTCTGCGTCCAGTCTAAATCACGTTAGAGGTAGTTGGGCCAGCCAAGGCTAACTAGCGTTAGCGTAATGACAAAGTCTATGGTAAAACTAGCCTGCTAGCTTTTACCATAGACTTCCAGTCATTGCGCTAAAGCTAGTTAGCAATTTCCTTCAAACTGCACGGAGAGAGATAAAAATGGTATCCACAAGTTCATCTGACCCTGGTAAGTAGATAAAGGGCTTCATTTTCATAATCCCGAAGTATCCCTTTAATGTAGAAGAGTTCAGAAACATATTCTATTCTTATTAACAATAAAAGAGTGGCTCCAATATGACACAATACATTATTTACCATTCATTTCTATTGGGCACAACATAATCCCGAAACACAACCAAAACAACTGCAAATGCATCCATCATGTTTATAGAGTCACAAGCTTGTTGTAGTCATTGCATGCTCTGAATATGGGCCCAAATACTAAACTTTTGATTCAATTGAATACACTATATGACACATTCAAATGGGGGGACTAGATACACTATACAGTCGCAAGAAAAAGTATGTGAACCCTTTGGAATTACTTGGATTTCTGCATAAATTGGTCATCAAATTTGATCTGATCTTCATCTAATTCACAACAACAGACAAAATAGTGTGCTTAAACTAATAACACACAAATTATTGTATTTTTCTTGTCTATACTGGGTACATATTTTAAACATCCACAGTGTAGGTTGGAAAAAGTATGCGAACCCCTTGGCTAATGACTTCTCCAAAAGCTAATTGGAGTCAGGAGTCAGCTAACCTGGAGTCCAATCAATGAGACGAGATTGGAGATGTTGGTTAGAGCTGCCTTGCCCTATAAACAAAATTTGAGTTTGCTATTCACAAGAAGCATTGCCTGATGTGAACCATGCCTCGAACAAAAGAGATCTCAGAAGACCTAAGATTAAAAATTGTTGACTTGCATAAAGCTGGAAAGGGTTGCAAAAGTATCTCTAAAAGCCTTGATGTTCATCAGTACACGGTAAGACAAATTGTCTATAAATGTAGAAAGTTCAGAACTGTTGCTACTCGCCCTAGGAGTGGCCGTCCTGCAAAGATGACTGCAAGAGCACAGCGCAACATTTTCCTCTTCTGTCTCTGCTGCTAAAGCCACTTTCTACCACTCTAAATTCCAAGCATCTGCCTCTAACCCTAAGAAGCTCTTTGCCACCTTCTCCTCCCTCCTGAATCCTCCTCCCCCTCCCCCCCCTCCTCCCTCTCTGCGGATGACTTCGTCAACCATTTTGAAAAGAAGGCCGACGACATCCGACCCTCGTTTGCTAAGTCAAACGACACCGCTGGTTCTGCTCACACTGCCCTACCCTGTGCTTTGCCCTCTTTCTCCCCTCTCTCTCCAGATGAAATCTCGCGTCTTGTGACGGCCGGCCGCCCAACAACCTGCCCGCTTGACCCTATCCCCTCCTCTCTTCTCCAGACCATTTCCGGAGACCTTCTCCCTTACCTCACCTCGCTCATCAACTCATCCTTGACCGCTGGTTACGTCCCTTCCGTCTTCAAGAGAGCGAGAGTTGCACCCCTTCTGAAAAAACCTACACTCGATCCCTCCGATGTCAACAACTACAGACCAGTATCCCTTCTTTCTTTTCTCTCCAAAACTCTTGAACGTGCCGTCCTTGGCCAGCTCTCCTGCTATCTCTCTCAGAATGACCTTCTTGATCCAAATCAGTCAGGTTTCAAGACTAGTCATTCAACTGAGACTGCTCTTCTCTGTGTCACGGAGGCGCTCCGCACTGCTAAAGCTAACTCTCTCTCCTCTGCTCTCATCCTTCTAGACCTATCGGCTGCCTTTGATACTGTGAACCATCAGATCCTCCTCTCCACCCTCTCCGAGTTGGGCATCTCCGGCGCGGCCCACGCTTGGATTGCGTCCTACCTGACAGGTCGCTCCTACCAGGTGGCGTGGCGAGAATCTGTCTCCGCACCACGTGCTCTTACCACTGGTGTCCCCCAGGGCTCTGTTCTAGGCCCTCTCCTATTCTCGCTATACACCAAGTCACTTGGCTCTGTCATATCCTCACATGGTCTCTCCTATCATTGCTATGCAGACGACACACAATTAATCTTCTCCTTTCCCCCTTCTGATAACCAGGTGGCGAATCGCATCTCTGCATGTCTGGCAGACATATCAGTGTGGATGACGGATCACCACCTCAAGCTGAACCTCGGCAAGACGGAGCTGCTCTTCCTCCCGGGGAAGGACTGCCCGTTCCATGATCTCGCCATCACGGTTGACAACTCCATTGTGTCCTCCTCCCAGAGTGCTAAGAACCTTGGCGTGATCCTGGACAACACCCTGTCGTTCTCAACTAACATCAAGGCGGTGACCCGTTCTTGTAGGTTCATGCTCTACAACATTCGCAGAGTACGACCCTGCCTCACACAGGAAGCGGCGCAGGTCCTAATCCAGGCACTTGTCATCTCCCGTCTGGATTACTGCAACTCGCTGTTGGCTGGGCTCCCTGCCTGTGCCATTAAACCCCTACAACTCATCCAGAACGCCGCAGCCCGTCTGGTGTTCAACCTTCCCAAGTTCTCTCACGTCACCCCGCTCCTCCGCTCTCTCCACTGGCTTCCAGTTGAAGCTCGCATCCGCTACAAGACCATGGTGCTTGCCTACGGAGCTGTGAGGGGAACGGCACCTCCGTACCTTCAGGCTCTGATCAGGCCCTACACCCAAACAAGGGCACTGCGTTCATCCACCTCTGGCCTGCTCGCCTCCCTACCTCTGAGGAAGTACAGTTCCCGCTCAGCCCAGTCAAAACTGTTCGCTGCTCTGGCACCCCAATGGTGGAACAAACTCCCTCACGACGCCAGGTCAGCGGAGTCAATCACCACCTTCCGGAGACACCTGAAACCCCACCTCTTTAAGGAATACCTAGGATAGGATAAAGTAATCCTTCTAACCCCCCCCTCCCCCTTAAAAGAGTTAGATGCACTATTGTAAAGTGGTTGTTCCACTGGATATCATAAGGTGAATGCACCAATTTGTAAGTCGCTCTGGATTAAGAGCGTCTGCTAAATGACTTAAATGTAAAAAAAAAACATTGCTGCACGTCTGAAGTTGGATGTTCCACAGCGCTACTGGCAAAATGTTCTGTGGACAGATGAAACTACAGTTTAGTTGTTTGGAAGGAACACACAACAATATGTGTGGAGAAAAAAAGGCACAGCACACCAACATCAAAACCTCATGCCAACTGTAAAGTATGGTGGAGGAAGCGTCATGGTTTGGAGATGCTTTGCTGCCTCAGGGCCTGGACAGCTTGCTATCATCGACACAAAAATGTATTCCCAAGTTTATCAAGACATTTTGCAGGAGGCTATCTGTCCGCCAATTGAAGCTCAACAGAAGTTGGGTGATGCAACAGGACAACGACCCAAAACACAGAAGTAAATCAACAACAGAAGAAAATACGCTTCAACAAAAGAAAATATGCCTTCTGGAGTGGCCAAAGGAGGGTCAACCAGTTATTAAATCCAAGGGTTCACATACTTTCCCCACCCTGCACTGTGAATGTCTACACGGTGTGTTCAATAAAGACATAAACTTATAATTGTTAGTGTGTTATTAGTTTAATCAGACTGTATTTGTGTTTTGTTGTGAATTAGATGAAGATCAGATCACATTTTATGACCAATTTATCCAGAAATCCAGGTATTTCCAATGGGTTCACATACTTTTTCTTGCCACTGTATATACACACATTCACTTACAGTGTTTTCAATTTAGTCAAAAGTTTAGTATTTGGGTCCATACTCATAGCATGCAATGACTACATCAAGCTTCTGACTATAAACTCGTTGGATGCATTTGCAGTTGTTTTGGTTGTGTTCCGGATGATGTTGTGCCCAATAGAAATGAATGGTAAATAAGGTATTGTGACATATTGGAGTCACTTTTTTTGTTAATAAGAATAGAATATGTGCAGTACCAGTCAAAAGTTTGGACACACCGACACATCCCTGTGTCGCGAGCGACTGGAACGAGCTGCAACAAACACTCAATCTTTTCATTCAAAGACTCAATCAAATCAAATTGTATTAGTCACATGCGCCGGATACAACAGGTGTAGACCTTACAGTGAAATGCTTACTTGCGAGCCTCTAATCAACAATGCAATTTTAAAAAATTGCAAAAATGCAAATAAGAAATAAAAGTAACAAGTAATTAAAGAGCAGCAGTAAAATAACAATAGCGAGACAATATACAGGGGGGTACCGGTACAGAGTCAATGTGTGGGAGCACCGGTTAGTTGAGGTAATATGCACATGTAGGTAGAGTTATTCATTAAAGTGGCTATGCATAGATGATAACAACAGAGAGTAGCAGCAGTGTAAAAGGGGGGGGGGGGGGGGGGGGGGCAATGCGTTATAGTCTGGGTGGCCACTAAGGAACTTGAAGCTCTCAACCTTGCCAGTTGGTCAGCGCATGCAGCGCAGTACACGTCCTGGTAATCCGTCTGGCCCTGCAGCCTTGTGAATGTTGACCTGTTTAAAAGTCTTACTCACATCGGCTGCGTAGAGCGTGATCACAAATTCTTCCGGAACAGCTGGTCCTCTCATGCATGTTTCAGTGTTATTTGCCTCGTGTCACTGGGCAGCTCTTGGCTGTGCTTCCCTTTGTAGTCTGTAATGGCTTGCAAGCCCTGCCACATCCGATGAGAGTCAGAGCCGATGTAGTACGATTCGATCTTTGTCCTGTATTGACGCTTTGCCTGTTTGATGGTTTGTCAGAGGGCATAGCGGGATTTCTTATAAGCTTCCGGGTTAGAGTCCTGCTCCTTGAAAGCGGCAGGTCTAGCCTTTAGGTCAGTGTGGATGTTGCCTGTAATCCATGGCTTCCGGTTGGGGTATGTACGTACAGTCACTGTGGGGACTATGTCATCGATGCACTTATTGATGAAGCCAATGACTGATGTGGTGTACTCCTCAATGCCATCGGAGGAATCCCAGAACATATTCCAGCCTGTGCTAGCAAAACAGTCCTGTTGCTTAGCATCTGCTTTATCTGACCACTTTTTTATTGATAGAGTCACTGATGCTTCCTGCTTGAATTTTTGCTTGTAAGCAGGAATCAGGAAGATAGAATTATGGTCAGATTTGCCAAATGGAGGGTGAGGGAAAGATTTGTATGCGTCTCTGTGTGTGGAGTAAAGGTGGCCCAGAGTTTTTTTCCCCTCTGGTTTCATGTTTAACATGCTGATAGAAATTTGGTAAAACTGATTTAAGTTTGCCTGCATTAAAGTCCCCGGGCTACTAGGAGCGCCGCCTCTGGGAGAGCGTTTTCTTGTTTGCTTATGGCGGAATACTGCTCATTCAGTGTGGTCTTAGTGCCAGCATCAGTCTGTGGTGGTATGTAGACAGCTACGAAAAATACAGATGAAAACACTCTAGGTAGATAGTGTAGTCTACAGCTTATCCTGAGATACTCTACCTCAGGCGAGCAAAACCTTGAGACTTCCTTAGATATTGTGCACCAGCTGTTATTTACAAAAATTGAGCACACAGCCAAGCAATGTCCATAGACAAACATCGGCAGTAGAATGGCCTTACTGAAGAGCTCAGTGACTTTCAACATGGCACCATCATAAGATGCCACCTTTCCAACAAGTCAGTTCATAAAATTTCTGCCCTGCTAGAGCTGCCCTGGTCAACTGGAAGTGCTGTTTTTGTGAAGTGGAAACGTCTAGGAGCAACAACAGCTCAGCCGCGAAGTGGTAGGCCACACAAGCTCACAGAACGGAACCTCCATCTGTCCTCGGTTGCAACACTCACTACCAATTTCCAAACTGCCTCTGGAAGCAACGTCAGCACAAGAACTGTTCGTCTGGAGCTTCATGAAATGGCTCTCCATGGCCGAGCAGCCGCACACAAGCCTAAGATCACCATGCGCAATGCCAAGCGTCGGCTGGTGTTGTGTAAAGCTCGCCGCCATTGGACTCTGGAGCAGTGGAAACGCGTTCTCTGGAGTAATGAATCAGGCTTCACCATATGGCAGTCCGACGTACAAACCTGGGTTTGGCGGATGCCAGGAGAACGCTACCTGCCCGAATGCATAGTACTAACTGTAACGTTTGGTGGAGGAGGAATAATGGTCTGGGGATGTTTTTCATGGTTCGGCCTAGGCCCCTTAGTTCCAGTGAAGGGAAATCTTAATGCTACAGCATACAATGACATTCTAAACGATTCTGTGCTTCCAACTTCAAATCAAATGTTATTTGTCACATGCGCCGAATACAACAGGTGAAATGCTTACTTACAAGCCCTAACAACAATGCAGTTTCAAAAATGTATTAAAAAAAATAAGAATAAGAAATAAAAGTAACAAATAATTAAAGACCAGCAGTAAAATAACAATAGCAAGGCTATATACAGAGGGTACCGGTGGCAACAGTTTGGGGAAGGACCTTTCCTGTTTCAGCATGACAAAGCCCCCGTGCACAAAGCGAGGTCCATACAGAAATGGTTAGTCGAGATCGGTGTGGAAGAACGTGACTGGCTTGCACAGATCCTTGAACTCAACCTCATCGAACACCTTTGGGATGAATTAGGACACCGACTGTGAGCCAGGCCTAATCGCCCAACATCAGTGCCCGACCTCACTAATGCTCTTGTGGCTGAATGGAAGCATATCCCTGCAGAAATGTCTATAACATCTATTTGAAATCCTTCCCATAAGAGTGGAGGCTGTTATAGCAGCAAAGGGGGCACCAACTCCATATTAATGCCCATGATTTTGGAATGAGATTTTTGACGAGCAGGTGTCCACATACTTTGGTCATGTAGAGTACATGAAGTGCATTCATTTCTAAATGGTAAAACAGATAGCTATGCATGAAAACATTTGATCTCAAATCCAAAATGCTAGAGTATAGAGCCAAATAAAAAAATTGCTTCACTGTCCAAATAAATACGAGGGAAGTGTAGACTACCTTTGCCTGTTGTCTCAAAGACTACATTGTCGATAAGATACTGTATGTGTTCAGATAAGCTGCTTGGACTGGGCTGGCTCACACACTGGTCTTGTGACTCATTCAGCTATTTTATGGATGACCCAATGATAATGATTGACCATGCACAGTAATGATTGATTATAATGAGGGTCAAGCCATCCTCTAATCATGACTGTAAAATCACTACTTATAAGATGTTGTGACATGTACTTTCTGTAATAACAACAGACATGAGTAAAATAGCCTTCAGTGTATTGACTATTACTCTGTAATTACATAAACCACAGCTAGAGTTTACATATCTCTGCCTGCAATACTGTAGCAGTGCTCCTTTGTCTAATAATCTGCGGTAAACTGTGTTATTACCGTATTACTGCTCATAAAAGCTGTCATTTCACACTTGAAATACTGTAGTTATGTGGCTTCTATGGCATCTGGCACGAGTCCAGGATTATATCGTTTTCATAAACAACCTAACAAAGGGGACCAGCTAATGGACAGTAAATCTGCCCAGAGATTGAATATCCATATGCCAACCATTCAGAAAACTGTCACTTAGGGACAAAAGGAAACATATATTGTATTTACACTGTTTGCCTATTTGCCAAATAACAATGGACATTGTTTATGTTGGCTTTCAGATGCAATTCACTTGTTTTCTTAATGAAAGCAATACATTTAAGTCATCTATTGTCAATCGTTGAACAGGAAAATGGAAAGTTTCAATAATCATTTGAATTTAACTAGAGTATGTGTTTAAAACTGTAACAATAACCTTTGTACCAATATGTTTGTGTACACTGCACGCCAAGTGTTAATCCCCAAGAGGGTGCACTGTGTTCTGTGATCAACAAAAGCAGAGTTCCATAGCAAACTATAATAGAAAGTTTCACTTGTGTTATATTTCATGACTGGAGTGAATTAAACAATATCATGGCATTATTATATCCAGTAGGCCTACTTTCGAAATTAAAATATATTTTTTGTAGCCTTCACTCATGGTTAATTCGGCATCCAGTTTTGTAACAAAGTATCGCTTTATATGAGCGTTACATTTGCATAATATTGTATTGTATCTTGCTTCAATGTTACATTTAGAAAATCTGTGCTAGCGCCAGAAGCGAGCCAATAACAAAAGTCAGAATAGCGTTCGAAGCATACTGTTGTAGGCTATCCTTTGTCATGTCTTGAAGAAAGAACGGTTGCCGACATTAAACAAAGACGAATGTGGCGACTCACCATAGTATGAAGGAGGAATGTCCGTCTTCCTAGCCATTGCACCTCAGACAGGAGATTCTGCAGATATCATATGAGGATGTGAATAGTGTTTTAATGGCCCAGTCTACGTAAATACAGTAGCCTACCTCGAGCCCTTGGTATGAGCTGTCTCCGCCACGCAGCTGAGCGAGCCTTGTTTACAGCACGAGAGAGCGTCATCAACCGTGTGATAAAACACTCTTAAAGGAGACGCATACAGAGACTGGCACCAAGGTAGGCACACTGATGGCAAATAAAAATGTTATACATGAATCTCGATATAGCCCTGATTCACACTTGACACAGTCACCATAATCTATATTGTGAATGTATTAGTAAAATTGGAAAGCAAATGTATCAATCAAATTTATTTATAAAGCCCTTCTTCATCAACTGATGTCACAATGTGCTGTACAGAAACCCAGCCTAAAACCCCAAACAGCAAGCAATGCAGGTGTAGAAGCACGGTGGCTAGGAAAAACTCCCTAGAAAGGCCGGGACCTAGGAAGAAACCTAGAGAGGAACCAGACTATGAGGGGTGGCCAGTCCTCTTCTGGCTGTGCTGGGTGGAGATTATAACAGAACATGGCTAAGATGTTCAAATGTTCATAGATGACCAGCAGGGCCAAATAATAATAATGACTGTGGTTGTAGAGGGTGCAACAGGTCAGCACCTCAGGAGTAAATGTCAGTTGGCTTTTTTTTGAGTGAGTGATACGAGAACACTTTAAAAAACATAATTTCTTTGATGAAATCTATAGCTAGCTATAGGTTGACTGATATAGTAGGTCCATATCCAGTCAGCTCTATTGCTAATATCCACCAGAAGTTAGAATGGATTGGTAGCATATAACCTAATTCTGTGGCCTATACTTAGAGCTTTCTCTCAGACAACTTTCACTATTTCACTGTGCAGCATCCCTTGACTTTGACATGGACCCTTTGTGGAGATTCACTGTCCTCTGCAGGGATTCTTGTGGCAGCACAGATCCCATCTCTGCCTGCCAGTATTTGGGAGAAATGTCATGTTAGGGTCAAGGCAAAGCAATGGCTATAAGTGTTAAGCTCAAGTAAAGTATCCAATTAACATTACTAGTCTTGAATGACACAAAGTCTGTACCCCTAACCAGTTAAGAGTGGTTTGAGATAGTCCTCACATAGAGCTCCTTTAAGCATGTGACATCCAGTGGAGAAAAGTGGTGTTGAGCTGAGAGTGTCCATCGCAGTGTGACAAGTTAATTATCGAGTGACTCTTACCATTGCTCAAATTCTTTGGGAACGTCACACACACACACACACACACACACACACACACACACACACACACACACACACACACACACACACACACACACACACACACACACACACACACACACACACACAGACAGAATCACTGTCCTCTGCAGGGCTTCTGGTGGCAGCACAGATCCCATCTCTGTCTGACAGTATTTGGGAGCAATGTCATGTTAAGGTCAAGGCAAAGCAATGGCTATAAGTGTTAAGCTCAAGCAAAGTATCCAATTAACATTACTAGTCTTGAATGACACAAAGTCTGTACCCCTAACCAGTTAAGAGTGGTTTGAGATAGAGCTCCTTTAAGCATGTGACATCCAGTGGAGAAAAGTGGTGTTGAGCTGAGAGTGTCCATCGCTATGACAAGTTAATTATCGAGTGACTCTTACCATTGCTCAAATTCTTTGGGAACGTCACACACACACACACACACACACACACACACACACACACACACACACACACACACACACACACACACACACACACACACACACACACACACACACACACACACACACACACACACAAAAACAGTAGATGAGCATGACCAGGAAGTGGCAGCAGAGGGTAGAAAAAGCCATAAACATACTGTAGGTTTGGTACTGGCAGGATGTAATGTGCATATCTGCCTATTCGTACTGAATATTTATGTTTTATGTACTTTAACATGAAATACAACTTCTTTATCATTATTTTACAACCCATACCCTGTGTTCAAATAAGGGAATCTGTTTTAAAGGGATGGTTTATCCAAATTACAAGATTACATATTGTTTTCCTTACCCTGTAAGCAGTCTATGGACAAGGTATGACAGCAATCCATGTTTTGGTTTAGTTTCCCTGGCAATGTTCCCACATGCTAACGTTTTAGCATTTGTGTCACAAATCCCATTAAAGCGCATCATGTTCAAATCATGTATGAGTCAGTTTGTTGAGCTTCACAATAAATTTGAGACACTTTCGAATGATTTGGATATTAGCGAAAAATGCTAACATCGGTACGATAACTTGAATGGGATTTGTGCCACAAATGCTCAAATGTGCCATGGAAACAAAACCAAAGCATGGATTGCTGTTATACCTTGACCAAAGACTGCTTCTGTCTCTCTCTAATGCTGCCGTCGATGAAACCCATTTAAAGTACTAAAGTTTCAGAAAAGCAATCAATAAAAAGAGATTGATTTCCCCCAGGCAGATTATATGGTGATTTACTGATTTTCTGCACTGAAACGAGGAGTTGCTTTTTTCTGCTCTGAAGAAACTTTCATCTACATCCTGATTAGTCCTGGATATCAGAATGCATTCAATGGAGTTGAAGATATTCAATTCCCTCCGAAAATACATCTCTGCTATTATCAGTGGTGACTCGTCATTCAGGGCAGGTGTTTTGAGCACCTTTTTAAAAAATGTATATGTATAAATATAGAGTACCAGTCAAACGTTTGGACATACCTACTCATTCAAGGGTTTTTGTTCATTTGAACTATTTTCCACATTGTAGAATAATAGTGAAGACATCAAAACTATGAAATAACACATATGGAATCATGTAGTAAACAAAAAAGTGTTAAACAAATCAAAGTATATTGTACATTTTAGATTCTTCAAAGTAGCCACCCTTTGCCTTGATGACAGCTTTGCACAGTCTTGGCATTCTCTCAACCAGCTTCATAAGGTAGTCACCTGGAATCACTATTTTTCTCGCCCTCCTGGTTTTTGACCCTTGCCTGTCCTGACTCTGAGCCCGCCTGCCTGACCACTCTGCCTGCCCCTGACCCTGCCTGCCGACCTGTACCTTTGCCCCACCTCTGGATTGTTGACCTCTGCCTCCCCTGAGCCTGCCTTCCGCCCGGTACCGTTGCCCCACCTCTGGTTTACTGACCCCTGCCTGCCTTGACCTGTCTATTGCCTGCCCCTGTTGGAATATTAAACCATTGTCAATTTGACGTGTCTGCATCTGGGTCTTACCTCGATTCCTGATACACTCCACTGAATAGCAGGCTAGTGATTGCTTTGCAATGCCTGCAGTTAACGTTAGCCACTGTCAGTGATTCCTTCCAAACCTGTAACAGCTGTCTATCTCTTCCTCCTCATCTGACGAGGAGAGGCGAGAAGGATCGGAGGACCAAGACGCAGAGTGGTAAGTGTCCATGTTTTAATAATATAAACTGAACACGACAACAAATACAAAATAACAAAAGTGAAACTAACCGAAACAGTCCCGTGTGGCACAAACACTGACACGGAAGACAAACACCCACAAACCAACAGTGAAAACAGGCAACCTAAATATGGCTCCCAATCAGAGACAATGCAAAACACCTGCCTCTGATTGAGAACCATATCAGGCTAAATGAACAAACCTAAACATAGAAACAAATAACATAGACTGCCCACCCCAACTTACGCCCTGACCATACTAAATAAAGACAAAACAAGGGGAAATAAAGGTCAGAACGTGACAGTACCCCCCCCCCCCCCCCAAAGGTGCGGACTCCGGCCGCAAAACCTAAACCTATAGGGGAGGGTCTGGGTGGGCGTCTGTCCGCGGTGGCGGCTCTGGCGCAGGACGTGGACCCCACTTCACCATTGTTTTTGTCCGCCTCCTTATCACCCCAGTGGCCTCTTATGAGCGGCGATCCTCGCCGCCGACCTTGGCCTGGGAACCCTAGCCATGGGTCCCGAATGGACGGGAGATTCCGGCAGCACCGGAGTGAAGGACAATTCCGGCAGCTCCGGACAGGCGGGGGACTCCTGCAGCTCCGGAATGAAGGACGACTCTGTCAGATCCTGGCTGACTGACGGCTCTGGCAGCTCCTGGCTGGCTGGCGGCTCTGGCAGCTCCTGGCTGGCTGGCGGCTCTGGCAGCTCCTGGCTGGCTGGCGGCTCTGGCAGCTCCTGGCTGGCTGGCGGCTCTGGCAGCTCCTGGCTGGCTGGCGGCTCTGGCAGCTCCTGGCTGGCTGGCGGCTCTGGCAGCTCCTGGCTGACTGGCGGCTCTGGCAGGTCCTGGCTGACTGGCGGCTCTGGCAGGTCCTGGCTGACTGGCGGCTCTGGCAGGTCCTGGCTGACTGACGGCTCTGGCAGGTCCTGGCTGACTGACGGCTCTGGCAGGTCCTGGCTGGCTGGAGGCTCCGGCAGCTCCTGGCTGGCTGGCGGCTCCGGCAGCTCCTGGCTTGCTGGCGGCTCTGGCAGGTCCTGGCTGACTGACCAGACGGGCAGCTCAGACGGTGCTGGACAGACGGGCAGCTCAGACGGCGCTGGACAGACGGGCAGCTCAGACGGCGCTGGACAGACGGGCAGCTCAGATGGCGCTGGACAGACGGGAGACTCTGGCGGCTCAGGACAGACGGGAGACTCTGGCGGCTCAGGACAGACGGGAGACTCTGGCGGCTCAGGACAGACGGGAGACTCTGGCGGCTCAGGACAGACGGGAGACTCTGGCTGCGCTGGAGAAGAGGAAGGCTCTGGCAGCGCTGGACAGGCGGGAGCAACTGTAGAGAGAAACCGGAGAGACAGCCTGGTGCGGGGGGCTGCCACCGGAGGACTGGTACTTGGAGGTGGCACCGGATATACCGGACCGTGAAGGAGTACAGGAGCTCTTGAGCACCGAGCCTGCCCAACCTTACCTGGTTGAATGTTCCCTGTAGCCCTGCCAGTGCGGCGAGGTGGAATAGCCCGCACTGGGCTATGCTGGCGAACCGGGGACACCATGCGTAAGGCTGGTGCCATGTACGCCGGCCCGAGGAGACACACTGGAGACCAGATGCGTTGAGCCGGCTTCATGGCACCCGGCTCGATGCCCAACCTAGCCCGGCCAGTGCGGCGAGGTGGAATAGCCCGCACTGGGCTAAGCACGCGTACTGGGGACAGCGTGCGCTCCACCGCATAACACGGTGCCTGACCAGTACGACGCCCTCTCACTCCACGGTAAGCACGGGGAGTTGGCTCAGGTCTCCTACCTGGCTTAGCCACACTCCCCGTGTGCCTCCCCCCAAGAAATTTTTGGGGCTGACTCTCGGGCTTCCAACCGCGTCGCCGCGCTGCCTCCTCATACCGGCGCCTCTCTGCCTTCGCTGCCTCCAACTCTGCTTTGGGACGGCGATATTCCCCTGGCTGAGCCCAGGGTCCCTTGCCGTCCAGAATCTCCTCCCAAGTCCATGAGTCCTGTGTCTTCTGCCGCTGCTGCCTTTTACCACTCTGCTTGGTCCTTGGTTGGTGGGTGTTTCTGTAATGGCTGTCTATCTCTTCCTCCTCATCTGACGAGGAGAGGCGAGGATCGGAGGACCAAGACGCAGAGTGGTAAGTGTCCATGTTTTAATAATATAAACTGAACACGACAACAAATACAAAATAACAAAAGTGAAACTAACCGAAACAGTCCCGTGTGGCACAAACACTGACACGGAAGACAAACACCCACAAACCAACAGTGAAAACAGGCAACCTAAATATGGCTCCCAATCAGAGACAATGCAAAACACCTGCCTCTGATTGAGAACCATATCAGGCTAAATGAACAAACCTAAACATAGAAACAAATAACATAGACTGCCCACCCCAACTCACGCCTTGACCATACTAAATAAAGACAAAACAATGGGAAATAAAGGTCAGAACGTGACAAAACCACTCATTGTTGAATTTGAGATTTCCAACTTGTTGTGTAATATTTATGTCCAACGGCCAATGAGCACCGATACATTTTATCTATAATTTCTATTCATTATTTCTCTTCATATGACAAGGATTAAAAAGGATTTGGCAGTAGATTGTAGACTTGATTCAAGATGACTACTAGCTAAGATTTTGAAAGTATTATGTTGACATGATCAGTCCAATCAAAGCTACTGTACATATAATATGATTTGACGTCATTTTATCTGTGGCCAATGACCTTGAGCCTTCTTGGATGGACACATCTAGTGTAACTCTATGACAGCACCCAAAGGGCTAGAATTTTCTAGCTCTCCCCTTAGACTTGGTGGTGACGTAGTGTCCTCATGAGTGACAGAACACTGAGCCAATCACGGCGCAACACTCCGTATTTTCTGCTGGCTTGCCCCATTACCACAGAAGGCACTGAGCTAGGCTGAATTATCTGCATTTTAGAGCTGCCTTACTCAAGAAAGCCAAAAAAAGACCATGTTTGTACGCGACTTTGACTCAATTATATATACAGTTGAAGTCGGAAGTTTACATACACTTAGGTTGGAGTCATTAAAACTCGTTTTTCAACCACTCTACAAATTTCTTGTTAACAAGCTATAGTTTTGGCAAGTCGGTTAGGACATCTACTTTGTGATTGACACAAGTAATGTTTCCAACAATTGTTTACAGACAGATTATTTCCCTTATAATTCACTGTATCACAATTCCAGTGGGTCAGAAGTTTGCATACACTAAATTGACTGTGCCTTTAAACAGCTTGGAAAATTCCAGAAAATTATGTCATGGCTTTAGAATCTTCTGATAGGCTAATTGACATAATTTGAGTCAATTGGAGGTGTACCTGTGGATGTATTTCAAGGCCTACCTTCAAACTCAGTGCCTCTTGTTTTGGCATTATGGGAAAATCTAAAGAAATCAGCCAAGTCCGCAGAAAAAGAATTGTAGACCTTCACAAGTCTGGTTCATCCTTGGGAGCAATTTCCAAACGCCTGAAGGTACCACGTTCATCTGTACAAACAATAGTATGCAAGTATAAACACCATGGGACCACGCAGCCATCATACCGCTCAGCAAGGAGACGCGTTCTGTCTCCTAGAGATTAACTTACTTTGGTGTGAGAAGTGCAAATCAATCCCAGAACAACAGCAAAGGACCTTGTGAAGATGCTGGAGGAAACAGGTACAAAATAATCTATATCCACAGTAAAAACGAGTCCTATATCGACATAACCTGAAAGGCCGCTCAGAAGCTTGCAAGCCGAAGAACACCATCCCAACCGTGAAGCACGGGGGTGGCAGCGTCATGTTGTGGGGGTGCTTTGCTGCAGGAGGGTCTGGTGCACTTCCCAAAATAGATGGCATCATGAGGTAGGAAAATGTATGTGGATATATTGAAGCAACATCTCAAGACATCAGTCAGGAAGTTAAAGCTTGGTCTCAAATGGGTCTTCCAAATGGACAATGATCCCAAGCATACTTCCAAAGTTGTGGCAAAATGACTTAAGGACAACACAGTCAAGGTATTGGAGTGGCCATCACAAAGCCCTGACCTCAATCCTATATAAAATGTGTGGGTAGAACTTTAAAAACGTGTGTGAGCAAGGAGGCCTAAAAACCTGACTCAGTTACACCAGCTCTGTCAGGAGGAATGGGCCAAAATTCACCCAACTTATTGTGGGAAGCTTGTGGAAGGCTACCAGAAACGTTTGACCCAAGTTAAACAATTTAAAGGCAATGCTACCAAATACTAATTGAGTGTATGTGTAACCGATGTAAAATGGCTAGCTAGTTAGCGGGGTGCGCTAATAGCGTTTCAATCGGTGACGTCACTCGCTCTGAGACCTTGAAGTAGTTGTTCCCCTTGCTCTGCAAGGGCCCCGGCTTTTGTGGAGCGATGGGTAACGATGCTTCGTGGGTGTCAGTTGTTGATGTGTGCAGAGGAGCCCAGGTGCAGAGGAGAGGGACGGAAACTATACTGTTACATATGTAAACTTCTGACCCACTGGGAATGTGATGAAAGAAATAAAAGCTGAAATAAATCACTTTACTATTATTCTGACATTTCACATTCTTAAAATAAAGTGGTGATCCTAACTGACCTAAGACAGGGAATTTTTACTAGGATTAAATGTCAGGAATTGTGAAAAACTGAGTGTAAATATATTTGGCTAAGGTGTATGTAAACTTCCGACTTCAACTATATATATTTTTTACATTGTTTGCAAACTGATATGTGACACGTATTAATGCCAAAATAACATGCAAAACAGGCAAGCCCCCCCCCCCCAAAATAAAATATGGGTATCAAAACAGGTGGGGCTCTGTCCCACCTGCCCTGAATGACAGGTCGCCACTGAGTTGTTATCTAGCAGGCTCCATACACCTGTTCAAATCAAGGTTCTCTGATGCCATCTCACCCTTTAAATAAAATTCTAGGAGCACTAGGTTTCACTACAGAAAATAAAGGGATATTCCACGTAAATAAACAGTTTTCATACAATTTCTATACCACAATAAATAAACCAATTTTTATTTTATTTTATTTTTTATTTTATTTTTTTATTTCACCTTTATTTAACCAGGTAGGCTAGTTGAGAACAAGTTCTCATTTACAACGGCGACCTGGCCAAGATAAAGCAAAGCAGTGTGAACAGACAACAACACAGAGTTACACATGGAGTAAAAAATAAACAAGTCAATAACACAGTAGGAAAAAAAACAAAAAATCTCATAAATACATCTTCTTTCACATGCAAAATCGGTCTAACACACCACCCCCAATATTGTGACAGCCATGAAGCTAAACAATAACAATTTCAGTACAGTCCAAAGAAAATTACTATACAATGCACAATACTTGGGTCCTTGAGTGAGTCTTCATGTGTGCATGTTAACCAACTTCATATAGCCAACCAGAAGAAAGGCACACGGACACCCACACTTCAGGTTGACTTGGTTTTTATCTGCAGTAAAAGACATCAAACTAATGACAGGCATTGAAAAGACGGTTACAGCCACACGTTCACTGATCTCAGAATATCTCTCTCAGACTCAATCCACAAAGTGATCGTATAGTATGTATTATTTAAAAAGAAATTATAACAAAAATACAGAAAAGCATACCTGCAGTAAAATATTTAAACAGTGATAACAGGCATTGACAGGACGGTCACAGCCACACCTTCACTCGTTAGGTAGGACACAATATATATTTTAGATAGGAGCAACAGTAATGATACATGCCCTCAATGTGAAGTGATATTAATCCATAAATACCGAGCACAACCCTTTTTATATAAACCTTTTAAGGTAGTAAGAAAATAAACATTCACTTAATATTTCAATAAAGAAGTCTTGAATTACGAATAAATCACCTGCTAGCAATAGCTAGCGTGACATTACAGTGCACTGACTAACGGTGTCACGCCCTGACCTTAGAGATCCTTATTATTCTCTATGTTTGGTTAGGTCAGGGTGTGACTCGGGTGGGAAAATCTATGTTTTTGTGTTTTTGGCTGAGTATGGTTCCCAATCAGAGGCAGCTGTCTATCGTTGTCTCTGATTGGGGATCATATATAAGTTGTCATTTTCCTTTTGGGTTTTGTGGGATCTTGTTTTCTGTATAGTTTATTTTGCATTTGGTGTCATCAATAAAGAGAACGATGTACACCTACCACGCTGCACCTTGGTCCGGTCATTCCACAAACGAGAGCCGTAACAGAAGATCCCACCAAAAACGGACCAAGCAGCGTGGCCAGGATGAGTGGACATGGGAGGAGATCATGAATGGAGAAGGACCCTGGACGCGGGTAGGAGAGTATCGCCGTTCAAGGGAGCAGATGGAGGCAGCGAAAGCAGAACGGCGACGATACGAGCAATTAGAGCAACGGAGCAAGCACGAGAGGCAGCCCCCCCAAAAAAACATTTGGGGGCACACGGGGAAATTGGCGGAGTCAGGTTTAAGACCTGAGCCAACTCCCCGTGCTTACCGTGGGAGAGTGTGACTGGTCAGGCACCGTGTTATGCGGTGATGCGCACGGTGTCTCCAGTGCGCACTCACAGCTCGGTGCGCTCTGTGCCAGCTCCTTGCAGATACCGTGCTAGAGTGGGCATCCAGCCAGGACGGATTGTGCCGGCTCAGCGGTCCTGGTCTCCAGTGCGTCTCCTCGGTCCAAGATATCCTGCGCCAGCTCTACGCACGGTATCCCCAGTTCGCCAGCACCACCCAGTGCGGCCTGTGCCAACTCCCCGCACTTGCCGTGCTACAGGGGGGATTCAGCCAGGATGCATTGTGCCAGCTCTGCGCTCCAGACCTCCGGTGCGCCTCCACGGTCCAGTGTGTCTTGTGCCAGCTCTCCACACTCACCGAGCTAAAGTGGGTATCCAGCCAGGATGTGTTGTGGCAGCTCCACGTACCAGGCTTCCAGTACGTCTCCTCAGTCCGGTGAGACCTGTTCCGGCTCCACGTACGAAGCCTCCTGTGATGATCCGTGGCCCGAAGCCTCTAGTGATGATCCGTGGCCCGAAGCCTCCAGCGACGGTCCCCGGTCCGGAACCTCCAGCAAAGTTCCGGAGCCTCCAGCGAAGGTCTGGAGCCTCCAGCGATGGTCCGGTGGTCCGGAGCCTTCAGCGAGGGTTCCCGGTCCGGAGCCTCTGCCGACGATCTACGGTCCGGAGGTGCCGGCGATGATCCGTGCACCAGATGCGTCACCGAAGTGGGGGGAGCCTCAAGCGGAGCGGGGTCGGCGTCCCGCACCGGAGCCTCCACCGAGAGTAGATGCCCACCCGGACCCTACCCTATAGGTTCAGGTTTGCGGCCGGAGTCCGCACCTTTGGGGGGGGAGGGGGGGTACTGTCACGCCCTGACCTTAGAGATCCTTATTCTCTATATTTGGTTAGGTCAGGGCATGACTCGGGTGGGAAAATCTGTTTTCTATTTCTTTGTGTTTTGGCTGAGTATGGTTCCCAATCAGAGGCAGCTGTCTATCGTTGTCTCTGATTGGGGATCATATAGTTGTCATTTTCCTTTTGGGTTTTGTGGGATCTTGTTTTCTGTATAGTTTATTTTGCCTTACAAAACTGTGCGCTTTCGTTTTTGTCGTTGTTATTTTGCTTTTGGTGTCATCAATAAAGAGAGCGATGTACACCTACCACGCTGCACCTTGGTCCGGTCATTCCACAAACGAGAGCCGTAAAAGACGGTGCTAGTTAACTCGTCATTAACATGGCTAGCTAAGCCAGCAAACACTTGATTAACTTGCCAAAATAGGCTTTAAATACATTAACGCAACATAAATATATACATAGTCACATTCGTTATTGACTTTGGGATATATGAACCAGTTTTCCAAAGACACTATTTTGTTATAGAGTTGTCAACAGTTTTTCTATACAGAAGAAGGAGACACAAACCTGCTCTCAGAATATCTCTCTGACTGAAGAGCAGACAGACCAACTTTCCAAATAGGGGAGAAGCACTCAAAACCCACTAGTTGTTCTTTCAAGGAAAATATTACAAAAATGTTAAGTCCGAAGACCTCTCGCATTGCCAACCTTACTACAATGGCAGCAAATATTTTTATGAATTCGACAACACATAATGAAAGAACGTCACACCTTTTTCTGAAGTGAACAGCAGTGTTCTTTGATATCTACATTTTCCGCAGCTCGAGCAAGGTTGATCAAAACGACATTTTTACTGTGTCACACGTGTAATGTCGGATCTTCATGAACGAAGGTATGTTCTTTGGCAGGTAGCCTAGCGGTTAAGAGCATTGGGCCAGTAGCTGAAAATGGCTGGTTTGAATCCCTGAGCCGGCAAGGTGGAAAAATCTGCTGTTCTGTACTTGAGCAATGCAGTTAACCCAAACAACTGCTCCCTGGGCGCCGATGACGTTGATTAAGGCAACCCCTTACACTTCTCTGATTCAGAGGGGTTGGGTTGAATGCATTCAGTTGTGCAACTGACTAGGTTTCCCCTTTCTTTGTGTATTTATGTGATGGTCTTCATGCAACGGGTGATGGGTATGAATATACTGTATGTGTGCTTGGGCTGAAAGAGAAGACTAGTTAGACCGGAACAGGTTTGTCCTCTCCCTCCCCTCCCGGAGGATCTGAGCCCTAGGACCATGCCTCAGGACTACCTGGCCTGATGACTCTTTGCTGTTCCCAGTCCACCTGGTCGTGCTGCTGCTCCAATTTCAACTGTTCTGCCTGCGGCTATGGAACCCTGACCTGTTCACCGGATGTGCTACCTGGTCCCAGACCTGCGGTTTTCTACTCTCTCTACCGCACCTGCTGTCTCGAACTCTGAATGCACCGCTATGAAAAGTCAACTTACTTTTAGTCCTGAGGTGCTGACCTGTTGCACCCTCTACAACCACTGTGACTATTATTATTTGACGCTACTGGTCATCTATGAACATTGGAACATCTTGGCCATGTTCCGTTATAATCTCCACCCGGCACAGCCAGAAGAGGACTGGTCCCCCATCAGAGCCTGGTTCCTCTCTAGGTTTATTCCTAGGTTCCTGCCTTTCTAGGGAGTTTTTCCTAGCCACCGAGCTTCTGCATCAAATCAAATCAAATTTTATTGATCACATACACGTGGTTAGCAGATGTTAATATGAGTGTAGCGAAATGCTTGTGCTTCTAGTTCCGGCAGTGCAGTAATAAGTTATCTAACAATTCCCCAACAACTACCTAATACACACAAATCTAAAGGGATGGAATAACAATATGTACATATAAATATATGGATGAGCGATGGCCGAGCAACATAGGCAAGGTGCAATAGATGGCATTTGTTTTTATTTATCTAGGCAAGTCAGTTAAGAACAAATTCTTATTTTCAATGACGGCCCTTGTTCAGGGGCAGAACGACAGATTTTTACCTTGTCAGCTCAGGGATTTGATATTGCAACCTTTCAATTACTAGTCCAACGCTCTAACCACTAGGCTACCTGCCGTATAAGGTACAGTATAGACATATGAGATGAGTAATGTAAGATATGTTAACATTATTAAAGTGGCATTGTTTAAAGTGATCCATTTATTAAAGTGGCCAGTGATATGAGTCTCTATGTAGGCAGCAGCCTCTCTAAGTTAGTGATTGCTGTTTAGCAGTCTGATGGCCTTGAGATAGAAGCTGTTTTTCAGTCTCACAGTCCCAGCTTTGACGCACCTGTACCTCGCCTTCTGGATGATAACGTGTTGAACAGGCAGTGGCTCAGGTGGTTGATGTCCTTGATGATCTTTTTGGCCTTCCTGTGACATCGGGTGCTGTAGGTGTCCTGGAGGGCGGGTAGTTTGCCCCCGGTAATGCGTTGGGCAGACCGCACCACCCTCTGGAGAGCCTTGCGGTTGCGGGCTGTGCAGTTGCCGTACCAGGCGGTGATACAGCCCGACAGGATGCTCTCGATTGTGCATCTGTAAAAGTTACACTGGCTTGTCTGGCTGTCATGTTTTTATTTTAACCTCCCATTCCCTTATCTACACTGAAATAATATCATTTCAGCAGGCCTCTATTATTATGATGATTTTTTTCTATCTCGCATAGCTCATTAGTACACTCTGGTGGTTGATTATATATGTCTATATTGTAGGTCCTAGGATACAATAATGAATCATGTGGAACAGCAGTGAAAACCAACATGCCAATATATACATAATATATATAAAAATAATTGGTACAGTTATGTCATTCATTTATTTTCACAGATTTTTTTGTACACAATCAAAGTCTAAAATACTGAATTCTGGTGTGTGGAATATAGAGGAGGTGGTTGCTGTGTGGGTGGAAGGTTCTGCCTGTCACTTGTTCTCAACAGGCAGCCAGTCTCGGAAGGGGGACTTGAAGAGGGAGACTGCAAAGTCCAGGCACTGCTGCTCTCTTTGTTCTGAGTGTTTGCAGTGCTAGTGTTTTCAGTTCATCTGTGTATCTCACATATTATAAGCCCGATATGATAGAGCAAGAAAACCTTCTAAGCAGATAATGACAACAACAGTAGCTGTAGAGGATGTAATGAAAGGTTGGAGGGTGGTTGGGAATGGAGGACATCAGGTGGATCCACGTCTGGGTGTTGGGTAGAACCCCGAGGTCCTGGAGAACAGGAGCAGAGTTAAACGGAACAGGGTAGGACTCAGAGACGTAAACAAGCAAACACAGATTACACTTTACTAAGAGAAAATTTGATGGATTAGTGCAGTGTTATAAATGGGAGATATGTACCTTTCAACACTTTTGGAAGATATAGCCTACCTCAAGCTGGTCCCCCTCCGACTCAGAGCACAGAGAATCAGACTGATCCAAACTCACTGGTGGGTGGGATACCTCCTGGGGGGCTCGGACAGTGTGGTCCTAAAGTCATCTGGAGAGATAAATTGAAGAGGTACATTTTTACAAGCTCAGCAGAACTACCATTTCTTGCTTTCTCAAATGTCAACAAAAGCTTAACACACTTTGTCTATTGGGCTTCCCTGAAGTGTAGGGCGTCAGTGCTTTCAGTGATCGACCGTCCAACTGCTCCAACTGGAGAAGATTATTGGCTTCCACCGAGGTAACTCTAGGAAGACAGAGTAAAAAATATCAGTGTTAGGGAAACTAAAACTAGCTTCAGGACATTTTGTGTTGTGTGCAAAGAGAATTACCTTCAGGTTGTTCTCCCAACCTTCCTGATACCAATCAAGGGACTTGCCCATGGCAGTCTTTAGAGTCTGGTTGGTCCATCACCAAACCTGGAGGAAGGGTTAGGAAAGCGATATCTATTGACAATGTAAAATAGTAAAATATTGAAATATGTCTGCTTTATGTACCACAGAAAAACTAAAACAAATTGTAAAAAATAAATAAAACAAACCATTGGTGACAGAATATAACCTATAACATCCGTACCTTGTTCCAGCGTCCATGACCTCGGTCACTCAAGATGACCTCAGGAGAACCGTGGGTGTTGAAGATGTCCATCATCGCCTTGGAGGTGGCCTCGCCACTCTTGTCCTTGATGGGTATCATACAAAACGAAAATCTATTTCTGGTTCCAAGCACCCTTTTTAATGGGTTATAGAAGGGAATTTAGAGTTAACCACGTACTCTTTCTTTACTGACCTTAATGTGTATTGCCTCCATCCACTTGGTAAAGTGATTGGTCGCCGTCAGACACCAGCTGTTGCCATTCCTGGATTTAGTGAAGGGTCAGATGAGGACCACCTCTAACATTTAGAGTGTTAGAGAGATTACTTTATTCTTACCCCTATCTGTGTCATACAGTATGCACATTTTCATATTTGTAAGGATTCTGACACACACATTCTATAATATTGAACTCTGCTGTGGTCAAATAAAGGGACCATTGCAAAAAAAAAAATTGAATTGGGACACTTACCGATCATGTGCCATCGTGAAACAACTTTGATGGGCTTCAACTCCGGCGCCACAGTCTTCGCCCTCTCAAAATTCTGGCAGGCTAGACAGGCTGCTGACCTTTTAAGCAAAAAGTGACAAATTGAAACATTGATATGATATTCATTGAAAACCTAATAATTTCAGATATAATAGAACGTGATTGATAACCAAAAGGTTATTTCACTTGCCCAGCTGTCCCACTCCTTGACAATTCCCCATCAAAAGAAGCTTAGGTTGACTTTGGCAATCATGCGCTTCACTCCGAAATGCCCAGCATGCATCTCGGTCAGCACAGCCTCTTTCTCCTCCTTAGTAAAAATCACCCTCCTGTGTGGCTGGCCATCCTCCCCATGTAGGTACATATGATTGCCTAACAAGTTGGAAGAGAAGAGTTGTTGAAATACTCAAGTCTAAGTACATTTGCACTGCTATCTTTCTCTCTGTTTCTCTCTCCATCTCTCTCTCTGTCAGTCTTCCACTCTCTTCCCACCTCTCTCTCCCGGTCTCAATTTCATCCTATCTTTCTCACTTTATTCCTCTCTCTACCCCCCAATGTTGGCACATTGGCCATTATTTAGAAAAATGTATGGAATCATTCTTCTAAAACTGGCTGGCTAGCTAGCTAACAAACAAACAGTGCAGAT
This sequence comes from Salvelinus namaycush, assembly GCF_016432855.1. Classification (NCBI taxonomy): domain Eukaryota; kingdom Metazoa; phylum Chordata; class Actinopteri; order Salmoniformes; family Salmonidae; genus Salvelinus; species Salvelinus namaycush. The sequence goes on from NC_052316.1 coordinate 8,712,184, forward strand.
AATCTTCAAATTCATTGTTTTACACTATCTTATCACAGCACTGGCAAGCCATGGTTGACCAATAACACACCTCACGATTGTATGTATTAAAACAGACACCAACTATGTGTGTTCCTATCACTTTGTGGACAAGAGGCCGACTGAAGAGCATCCTTTCCCTGAGAAGTGGCTGGGCTATGGTGCTCCAGTACAGACCAGAAGGTGACATCTCATCAGGACATCAACACATACAGGTAGCTGTTAGCTAGCTGCTACTCACTAGCTATCGTCACAGACGGGTGTCCTGAATCGGGCAGAAGTTAGCTAGCTTAGCTAATTATGTTACTAGTTGGTAGCCACTCCTAAGTCCTAACATACTGTACCTAGCTAACTGTTGCCTAGCTTACTCACTTAGCTGGCTAGCTTGAGGACAGCCCATCTGATACAGTTTTGTTTGCTAACTAGCCTAGCTAGTTAGTCCCTACATTGTTAGCTATCAAACAACTTCTGTCTGACAATGTCACCCCCATGCCATGAGTATCCCCATCATTGCTGGCATGCCACTGGCGATGCTCATGACATGTCTAACTAGCTAAATTATTAAACGTTCAACTATTTTCTTTTTTCTTTGTCTGTGTATTTTATTGTGTTAAACTTGTGGTCTCTCTTATGTTTGTTTGACAGATGAAGACTGTTGTCATCAGGCCAGGTAGTCTGTGGGGATGCAGAGTCTGATCTGTGTGCCAATGCCACCGCAGCATAAAGATGCTGATACTTAATGGGAGGTTCCAGCACTGACTGATCACAGCTACGTGTCAAGAGAACCAGTCAACAAACAAACCCAATGTGGTGGTGCAGAGCCTTTGACCGACACCATCCTGAAGAATGACACTAGCTCAGAGTTGTATACTGGCCTTCCTTTTTGTGTTTTCTTTGACCATGTAGCGTTTCTGCAGCAGTTCTACACGGCTAACTTCAAAATGCATATCACTAATCAAATACTGGTAACCTTGATGAATCTGAATCTACTCCAGGCTGATCTTGTTGAACACTTTGCTGTGTCCCAGGGAGTATTGAGCAGAATCCTTTCCTATTGGATTGACACAATGGAGGAGCACATGAGGAACTACATTCCATGGCTGCCGAGGGAGACGATCCAGAACACAATGCTTCAGTGCTTTAAAGAAATGTTCCCCAACACCACTTGCATCATTGACAGCTCTGAAACCACTCATCAGAAAGCACACAATCTCGATTCCAGAGGGGAGTCATACAGCCACTATTATTCCAGCAATACTCTACAGTATTTGGTTGCCATTGCTCCATGTGGGGGCAGATGCAGTGACAAGTTCATCACCCAAAACTCTGGCTTCCTGGAACACCTTAGGCCTGGCGATGACGTTATGGTAGACAGGGGCTTCACCATCCGAGATCTGCTGTATGAGAGGAAGGTAAAACCTTGCCATACCAGCCTTCACTCAGAAAGGAGAGCAGTTGTCTGACGAGGATGTCACAAGCACGAGAAGAATAGCTAATGTACGTATACATGTTGAGAGATGACTCAAGGTGTTCAAAATCCTCTCCCAGACTGTTCCCATCAACCTGACACACAAAATGGACAACGTCCATAGAATCTGTGCAGCACTTGTTAACATGCATGGGGAGATCATCCATGAGGATTCCGAGTGAGCAGTGATAATGTTGACACATATGAAATGTAACTCTATACACTATGATTTTATCCACATGAGATACTGTGTGTATATATAGATTCCTATTTAATGTGAATCATTTTTAATGTTCCTACATTAGAAATGCACTGTAACTTTGCCTGTTCCTGATTATTTACAGGCATCCAATAGGTGCCGTTATCATGCCTTCTTCAATCTATTTCAAATACATTTTCTTCAACACCAAAATGTCTCTAAAAGACCAACAGTGAAGACAACTGCTTTCAGGGAACAGGGAAGACACTGCTTTCGAAATTTGTGCCCTTGAAAACCAAAACCCAGAATCAAACTGAAAACACAATTTGAAACCTTTAGACATGCCTCCTCGTCCTTCATTTCAAAATGTTAAGTATCAAAAGAAAATGTCAACAAAGTTTAATTTCACAGTGTTTTTATTAACACCAAGTGCAAGATGAATTTATGGTATGCTTAGATAAGTTCATGAAGTGCCATATGAAAAAAGCTACACAAGGTACAATACAAATATTAATAAATCTTAAGGAGTTAGATAAACATGTATGAAGAGAGCTGTACAAGGAAATCTTTTTTTTTAAACAACAAGAATTATGCAAATATAATCAGGTAAATGTGCATATGAAAAGACCTGTACAAGACTAACAAAACACCAATCAAGAGCTATGCTTAGATAATAAGGTAGAGCTGACAGAGAGCTTTACAAGGCACAACATATAGGAACTATTTAAAAACACTGAAGTATTAGGCATCTAGATACCACATAGATTAACATATTTGGAGCACAGAGTTAGTCTGCCTGACAGGAACTCATCTACTGTCCTTGGCAGTATATGTGTGAAATACAATGCCTTCAGTTTAGAGATATCAGCACAGAACACTTCACTTCGAAAGGCACATGAATAACAATCTGCTCGGATGGAGCCCAGGCAAGCAGTTTGCATCTCTCCAGTCCTGTGCAGAACATGCCCATTTGCACCTGCATGTAGTACCCACGGGCTCCATTAGGTTGCAGCTGACGAACCCCATCCACCTGCTTCACATCGGTGAGTTTGCCAGAGAACAGTTCAGTCAGAGACTCACACGTCTTACTCAGAACAGGACATTTGATTTCTAATAGCTCTTGGGAGTTTAACACTCCATCTGGGCTTGCAGAAAGCCATGGCTCCTTGACACTCACTACTGTGCCTCTACTCTCCAGACTAAACCCACAGCTCTCCGTCCATGTGTAGGCCACCTGCTCGTTCTCGTTGCCATATGTGGCTGCGGAGTTCCTATGGAACCTGGGGAAGAGATGCTCCCGCACAAAGTTGCCGGGATTTGTTGAGGTGCGCACAAGAACCTTCTTTGCTGAGCTAGCAGTGATCCGAAGTTTTGCGCACGCCATACCACGCATGGGAGGCAATCTGTGCTTTCGTGACCTCCTCCAAGCCGGCACATTTACACTCCTCCAGCTTAACATAAACGTCATAAAATGACAAGCATTTCTGACACCGCATGTTGATGCCGTGTTCACCATGAGGCTGCTGTAGCTCTGTGGCTGCTGCTGGAACCTCATGACTGTTTGGTTAAGCTTTGATGCACTTGTGCGGAAGGCTCCCCACTGGAAAATTTGGCCCTTTCCAAACTATTCTAAAGTGTGCTGTGGGAGTGGTACGCGGGAGTTGGAGGTAGAGATGGAGAAGCGGCTGGGGTGCTGTCAGAGAACTCGTCACTCGGTTTGTGACGTTTGAAACGGATCTCGCTCAACCTTTTTGGAACTAAATTCCGATGCGTCCCTGAGTTCCACTGGCATTGCTCATCTGTACAGGACACCCCTATCAATCCTCCATACACAGCATTCTGCACATTCAACAAAATACTACTGTTAGAATTGTCAATTACAGTACAGAACACTAGTTTACATGGTGTACACAGCTGACTAGTTTACACGGTTTCCTTAAAAAAAATGTAACCTTTATTTAACTAGGCAAGTCAGTTAAGAACAAATTCATAGTTACAATGATGGCCTACTAAAAGGTAAAAGGCCTCCTGCAGGGACGGGGGCTGGGATTAAAAATAAAAATGTTAATAAAAATAGGTCAAAACACTTTCACGTCAAGAGACACCACAACACTACATAAAGAGAGACTTACGACAACAACATAGCATTGCAGCAACACATGAAAACACAGCATGGCAGCAACACAACATGACAACAACATGGTAGCAAAATAACATGGTAGCAGCACAAAACATGGTACAAACATTATTGGACACAGACAACAGCACAAAGGGCAAGAAGGTTGAGACAACAATACATCATACAAAGCAGCCACAACTGTCAGTAAGAGTGTCCATTATTGAGTCTTGAATGAAGAGATCGAGATAAAAAGTCCCCGTTTGAGTGTTTTTTTGCAGCTCGTTCCAGTTGCTAGCTACAGCGAACTGAAAAGTGGAGCGACCCAGGGATGTGTGTGCTTTGGGGACCTTTAGCAGAATGTGACTGGCAGAACAGGTGTTGTATGTGGAGGATGAGGGCTGCAGTAGGTATCTCAGATAGGGGGATGTGAGGCCTAAGAGGGTTTTATAAATAAGCATCAACCAGTGGGTCTTGCGACGGGTATACAGAGTTGACCAGTTTACGGAGTAGTATAGAGTGCAGTGATGTGTCCTATAAGGAGCATTGGTGGCAAATCTGATGGACGGATGGTAAAGAACATCTAGCCGTTCGAGAGCACCGTTACCTGCCGATCTATAAATTACGTCTCTGTAGTCTAGCATGGGTAGGATGGTCATCTGAATCAGGGTTAGTTTGTCAGCTGGGGTGAAAGAGGAGCGATTACGATAGAGGAAACCAAGTCTAGATTTAACCTTAGCCTGCAGCTTTGATATGTGCTGAGAGAAGGACAGTGCACCATCTAGCCATACTCCCAAATACTTGTATGAGGTGACAAGCTCTAAACCCTCAGAGGTAGTAATCACACCGGTGGGGAGAGGGGCATTCTTCTTAACAAACCACATGACCTTTGTTTTAGAGGTGTTAAGAACAAGGTTATAGGCAGAGAAAGCTTGTTGGACACTAAGAACGCTTTGTTGTAAAGCGTTTAACACAAAATCCGGGGAAGGGCTAGCTGAGTATAATAAGACTGTATCATCTGCATATAAATGGATGAGAGAGCTTCCTACTGCTTGAGCTATGTTGTTGAGGTAAATTGAGAAGAGTGTGCGACCTTGGATCGAGCCTTGGGTTACTCCCTTGGTGACAGGCAGTGGCTGAGACAGCAGATGTTCTGACTTTATACACTGCACTCTTTGAGAGAGGTAGTTATCAAACCAGGCCAAAGACTCCTCAGAGACACCAATACTCCATAGAATGGAATGTTCTACCGTATCAAAAGCTTTGGCCCACAAGAATGGAATGGTCTCCCCTATCAAAAGCCTTGGCCAAGTCAATAAAAATAGCAACACAACATTGCTTAGAATCAAGGGAAATGGTCATTTAGGAACTTTAAGGTTGCAGTGACACATCCACAACCTAGCTAACGTCAAACGTATCAGTCATAGAAAGGGTTATGATAAATAAAAAACCAGCGAGCTAGCTACCTTCCATAGTATTACATCTGCATGACTGCAAGATTTCCCCTGCCCTGCAACACAAGAACACCCTGCAGTCTCCACCGTGCAGACAGATGATACAAGAATCCAGGCAGAATGATGGTGTGTTTTGCTCTGACTGGGCTGGACATCTACTTTGAGGAACACCAGGTTGTCATCCTCAAGACAGTGAATAAGCACCACCGAGGTAAAGACAGTTTCAAGTTGGATATTCAACGGATATTCGCGCTTTCAAACCTCAATAGCTTTCAAACCACTTGAGCCACAGACTCCAAATAAGTGTCATGACGTTGGAAAAATTGCACACAACACTGCACAGGTCTTATTTTCACGATTTGGACATTTATTTGCTTTCCAAAGCTAATAAACATGTGGAAATGTGAGCAGCATTTTTTATTCCTAGTTGAATTAGTTAGGGAGCGTAAACAAAGTACAAACGTTATTTACATTCAAATTTCAATAGCTCCTTGGTCATGTGACCTAGTGATTTCAAACAAGGCTAAGAATGTCCACTGACTACCCTTCTATATTGCACACCATTTAGTTTGTCCATTTTCATCTCACACGTTTTTACATGAATTTGTCAAAACAAATCATTTCAATAGCTCCTTGGTCATGTGACCTAATGACTTCAAACAAGGTTCAGAATGTCCACTGACTACCCTTCTATATTGCACACCATTTAGTTCATCCATTTTCATCTCACATGATTTTACATTAATTTTTAAACATTTAGAATTTCAATAGCTCCTTGGTCATGTGACCTACGGACCTCAAACAAGGTTCAGAATGTCCACTGACTACACCTTCATATCGTACACTCTGATGTTTGTCTACTTTCATCTCATGCTATTAGACTTAAATCTGTAAGCTTTGCAGGCCTTCATTTTACATGGGTGTTAAAAACAAATTTTGAAGTTAACAAATGTTCCATCCTCGCAATAACTATCTTTCACATGGACACTGAAAAGATCCACAAATGGCTGTATGTGGTGTGGATCAAGGACAGGAGAGGTGTTCAAACAGAGGTTCTTAAAGGAAGGCGCACAGGTAAGCCTCATGAAAAACAAAAAACAATTTCATATGCTCTTTTTAATCACAGTAATAGGCAGTGATTTGTCAGTCACAGTGAGCTTGATAACGTGAAAGAATCCTTTTCATAGCATCACTTTCATATACTGTACATTAAGACAAATCCTTCTACGTTGAGTATTAGATCGCAGTTTACAGAACCTGATAATGACTTGATATTTGAGTGCATTCACAACAAGCCACCTGCAGACAACTTACAAAATGCTAAAGTGCATTTGAGGGTTCGTTTTTCTGATGAAAATAGTTATTTGATGCATGGCCTACTATTTCTAACTGGAAAAATAAATTCCTACGTCTTTTGTGAGTAAAATCCTTTTTCCAAAATTGATTTAGGTACATTTTTGTGAAGAGGTATGAGGGTTGTGATATGGGTCATTTAATAGTAAAATCATTTAAGGGATCAATACATTTCTATATTGCTTCCCCAGTATCTGCATGAACCATCAGGCCCAGTGTTTTTGGTTGACCCTGCTGGACAGAAAGAGAAGGAGGAATCGGAACACGCTGCATTCAAATTCAGGTCTTAGTTATTCCATTGTACTGGATCTAATACATATTAGCATTTTACATACATTCACAAGTGTAATAATTTTGTATGACATACTGTGAAAAACTCTTGGCTGCTGGCTCTGTCACTTTCAGACATGCGCAGAGCAGACTGAAAAGGGAAGGGTAGCTCTTGACTTGAACCACAGGGGTTCTCTGTAAAGAGAGAGTAATCCAAAAGGCACAGACACACCCCTTGACTTTCAATTGGCACCGTTGACCTGTATGTATTCTCTCCTGATTGGCTCTGGTGCACAGTCTGACTAAAGTGCCAGAGGTATGAGGAGAGACATCCTCCTTTATATTTATGGGAACAAATATTTCCTAAAACTTTGGATCCTATTCTTGGGACAGTTAGAAGACACAATGCATCAATGCAAAAAAAAATCTCAATTACTAATTACTGTCCATGAGTAACCTCAACCTTGTGGGTCTGTGGGTGTTTGGGCCAATAAAGTGCCAACTCAATTCTACCACTGACTAGTCTCTCATGCCTCTATGAACGGGGACACATGGCAATAGTTTTTAATCTAAACCAGACCTTTTTTACTGGAGTACACTAACCCCTAATTGGGGCTCTTTTCTTGACAAACAGTAGCAGTTTAGCAGATAAGAAGTCAAGAAGATCAAAAAGTAGATGGTTGTAAGGGTGTATTACATCCTGTGCTGCCCCATTGTCATATCCATTCTAGATTCTGAGTGCTAAAATCATAGCTGAAAAATGCCTCTATGTATGTGTATACATTTTCCGCCAAGACAGAGCTGCCAAAGGGGGTGGAGTTGCAATCTACTGCAGAGACAGCCTGCAAAGTTCTGTCATGCTATCCAGGTCTGTGCCCAAACAGTTCGAGCTTCTACTTTTAAAAATCCACCTTTCCAGAAATAAGTCTCTCACTGTTGCACTGTTACAGACCCCCCCTCAGTCCCCAGCTGTGCCCTGGACACCATATGTGAATTAATTGCCCCCCCCATTTATCTTCAGAGTTCGTAGGTTAACCTGGTTAACACCCTGGCCATCATACAATCTAAGCTAGATGCCCTCAATCTCACACAAATTATCACGGAACCTACCAGGTACAACCCCAAATCCGTAAACTTGGGCACATCCTGACCAACCTGTCCTCTAAATACACCTCTGCTGTCTTCAACCAGGATCTCAGCGATCACTGCCTCATTGCCTGCGTCCGTAATGGGTCCGCGGTCAAACGACCACCCCTCATCACAGTCAAACGCTCCCTAAAACACTTCAGCGAGCAGGCCTTTCTAATCGACCTGGCCCGGGTATCCTGGAAAGATATTGACCTCATTCTGTCAGTAGAGGATGCCTGGTTATTCTTTAAAAGTGCTTTCCTCACCATCTTAACCTTTACCGAACCTCAACCCCGTATCCGGGATCACCCCCCACCCCCCACACACTGATTAGCATAGCTAGCATAGCTTCACAAGTAGATAGTAGCATCTAAATATCATTAAATCACAAGTCCAAGACACCAGATGAAAGATACAGATCTTGTGAATAAAGCCACCATTTCAGATTTTTAAAATGTTTTACAGGGAAGACAAAATATGTAAATCTATTAGCTAAACACGTTAGCAAAATACACCACTATTCTAACTCCATCAGTTTCTTACTCCTTCAGGTGCTATCACCAATTCGGCTCAACTAAGATATTGATAGCCAATAACCTATAAAAAAAACCATCAGATGACAGTCTGATAACATATTCATGGTATAGGATAGTTTTTGTTAGAAAAAAGTGCATATTTCAGGTAGAAATCACAGTTTACAATTGCACCGACCATCACAAATCGACTAGAATTACTAGATAGAGCAACGTGTATGACCAATTTACTCATCATAAAACATTTCATAAAAATAGACAAAGCATAGCAATGGAAAGACCCAGTTCTTGTGATTTCAGACCATATTTCAGATTTTCTAAGCGTTTTTCAGCGAAAACACAATAAATCGATAAGTTAGCATACTACATGTGCAAACGTTACCAGAGCATCGATTCCAGCCAAAGAGCGCTATAACGTCAACATCGCCAAAAGATATTAATTTTTTCACTAACCTTCTCAGAATTCTTCCGATGACACTCCTGTAACATCATTTTACAACATACATATACAGTTTGTTCGAAAAGGTGCATATTTAGCCATACAAAACCGTGGTTACACAATAAAAATACTAGGAAATCAAGCCTCAATATGTCTGACGTCATCTATCAGAGTGATCTAGTTTAATTGAAAGCTAATCATATACTTGACTAAAAAATACAGGGTTGACAGGAATCGAAAGACAAATTAGTTCTTAATGCAACCGCTGATTTACATTTGTAAAATTATCCTTACTTTTCAATACAGGGTTCGCCAAGTGAAGCTATACCAAACAAAATGGCGAAATATGCGTTTAAAATATTTCGACAGAACAACAATTTATCATATTAAATATTGCTTACTATGAGCTGTTCTTCCATCATATTCTTGGGCAATGTATCCTTTCTATGTTATAAACGTCTTTTGGTCGATAGATGTCCTCTGTCCTTCGAAATATCCACTAACGATCGAACGGGACCCCAAAACGTGTCCAAAGTTTCAGAGTGCACAACAAAGAAATTCCTCAAAATCGCACTAAACGGATATAATTTCCTATAAAACGGTTTAAATTAACTACCTTATGATGTTTCTAAGTCCTATATCGAATTAAATTACAGACGGATACATTTCAAGTTGATAACCGAGCCTGTGAAAATGGCGTCCGGAGGTCCCTTCCTGCGTAAGGGCGAGCGTCGAAAGGGGGGCTACTCTCACTCCTTGGTCTTTTATAACCTCTGAGAGCTACGGAGAAGGCCCATTCCACTTCTCATTGGTTACTGACATCCAGGGGAAGGCGGGTGCAGTTCGTGTCGTTCCATAGGATAGACAGAGACCTTAAAAACTGATCTGAAACCAGAGCTTCGCTCTCAGACCTTTCACTGTCTGTCATGGATTTCGCTGTAGAAAGAGTTCTGGGTCACCCACAGACATCATTCCAACTTTGTATGAAACTAGAAAGTGTTTTCTTTCCAATAGAATTAATAATATGCATATTGTACGAGCAAGAATTGAGTACTAGGCAGTTTAATTTGGAGACGACAAAATGCTAATTCGGAACAGCACCCCCTGTAGTCGCAAATAAGCATGCCCCATTTAAAAACAATGTTGGCCCAGGAACAGATACAGCCCTTGGTTCATAAGCATCGAATAGCCCCCGCAATATACACATTTTCAGGGAAGTTAGGAACCAATATACACAGGCAGTTAGGAAATCAAAGGCTAGCTTTTTCAAACAGAAATTTGCATCCTGTAGCACAAACTCCAAAAAGTTCTGGGACACTGTAAAGTTCATGGAGAATAAGAGCACCTCCTCCCAGCTGCCCACTAGACTGAGACTAGGAAACACTGTCACCACCGATAAATCTACGATTATCGAGAATTTCAATTGCATTTTTCTACGGCTGGCCTTGCTTTCCACCTGGCTACCCCTACCCCGGTCAACAGCTCTGCACCCCCCACAGCAATTGCCCAAGCCTCCCCCATTTCTCCTTCACCCAAATCCAGATAGCTGATGTTCTGAAAGAGCTGCAAAATCTGGACCCCTACAAATCAGCTGGGCTAGACAATCTGGACCTTCTCTTTCTAAAATGATCCGCATCAATTGTTGCAACCCCTATTACTAGCCTGTTCAAGATTGGAAAGCAGCCGCGGTCATCCCCCTCTTCAAAGGGGGAGATACTCTAGACCCAAACTGTTACAGACCTATATCTATCCTGCCCTGCCTTTCTAAAGTTTTCGAAAGCCAAGTGAACAAACAGATCACCGTCCATCTCGAATCCCACCGTACCTTCTCCGCTATGCAATCCGGTTTCCGAGCTGGTCACGGGTGCACCTCAGTCACGCTCAAGGTCCTAAACGATATCATAACCACCATCGATAAAAAACAGTACTGTGCAGCCGTCTTCATTGACCTGGCCATGGCTTTCGACTCTGTCAATCACCGTATTCTTATCGGCAGACTCAACAGCCTTGGTTTCTCAAATGACTGCTTCACCTGGTTCACCAACTATTTCTCAGATAGAGTTCAGTGTGTCAAATCGGAGGGCCTGTTGTCCGGACCTCTGGCAGTCTCTATGGGGGTGCCACAGGGTTCAATTCTCAGGCCGACTCTTTTCTCTGTATACATCAATATTGTCGCTCTTGAGGCGGGTGATTCTCTGATCCACCTCTACGCAGATGACACCATTCTGTATACTTCTGGCCCTTCTTAGGACACTGCGTTAACTAACCTCCAGATTAGCTTCAATCCCATACAACTCTCCTTCCGTGGCCTCCAACTGCTCTTAAACGCAAGTAAAACTAAATGCATGCTTCAACCGATCGCTGCCTGCACCTGCCCGCACGCCTAGCATCACTACTCTGGACGGTTCTGACTTAGAATATGTGGACAACTACAAATACCTAGGTGTCTGGTTAGACTGTAAACTCTCCTTCCAGACTCATATTAAGCATCTCCAATCCAAAATTAAATATAGAATCGGCTTCCTATTTCGCAACAAAGCCTCCTTCACTCATGCTGCCAAACATACCCTCGTAAAATTGACTATCCTATCGATCCTTGACTTCGGCGATGTCATTTACAAAATAGCCTCCAACACTCTACTCAGCAAATTGAATGCAGTCTATCACAGTGCCATCCGTTTCATCATCAAAGCCCCATATACTACCCACCACTGCGACATGTATGCTCTGGTTGGCTGGCCCTCGCTTCATATTCGTTGCCAAACCCACTGGCTCCAGGTCATCTATAAGTCTTTGCTAGGTAAAGCCCCGCCTTATCTCAGCTCACTGGTCACCATAGCAGCACGCGCCGCAGCAGGTATATTTCACTGGTCACCCCAAAGCCAATTCCTCCTTTGGCTGCCTTTCCTTCCAGTTCTCTGCTGCCAATGACTGGAACGAATTGCAAAAATCACTGAAGCTGGAGACTCCTATCTCCCTGACTATCTTTAAGCATCAGCTATCAGAGCAGCTTACAGATCATTTCACCTGTACATAGCCCATCTGTAAATAGCCCATCCAACTACCTCATATTGTAGTTATTTTATTTATATATTTTTTGCTCCTTTGCACCCCAGTATCTCTACTTGCACATTCATCTTCTGCACATCTTTCACTCCAGTGTTTATTTGCGAAATTGTAATTATTTCTCCACTAAGGCCTATTTATTGCCTTACCTCCCTAATCTTACTTCATTTGCACACACTGTATATAGACTTTTCTACTGTGTTATTGACTGTACGTTTGTTTATTCCATGTGTAACTCTGTGTTGTTGTTTGATGTCACACTGCTTTGCTTTATCTTGGCCAGGTCGCAGTTGCAAATGAGAACTAGTTATCAACTGGCTTACCTGGTTAAATAAAGGTGAAATAAAAAAATAAAAAAATACTGTATGTGGGAATGTCTGTCCTACAAGTAGTGTTGGTGCATGGAATATTCCTCACCTGCATATATCATAAATTGCAATTGCAAATTGAATAATTATGTTCAACAACTGACATTTTCAGATATTATTTTGACACACACTTTGGTGCTTACAATTCATTCTCTATTGTCATAGATTTGGTGGGCACTGTCATCTGTGATCTTTGTGATATGACTTTCTTTAAGCACGTACTGATGAAACTGTCACTTAATATTTTTTTCTTAAAGTCTACAAAAGCTCTACATTTATTCACTCTGTGATAGGGTTGGAAAGTAAATATGCTACTTTTATTATTGTCCTGTAAATGGTTCAGTGCCTATAATTTAGGCTGTGTGTAGAATGGGGCATAAAGGAAATTACCTCTACTACTAAATTACTACTAGATTATAGTGATAAGGAAAACAGCATACAAATGTGGCTTGTGTACTCAACAACTAATCAGAATTCCATTATGTTTACATAAAAAAGAGAATACTTCGAAATGAGAAGATCCTGCCATGGAAAAGACGACTGGGTGTACATAAAGTGGAAAGGAGGGGAAATAACTCCCACCATGCAGCAGGACACCTTCAGCTGCAAGGTCTTTGTAATGCAGGTTTGATAGTTATATTTTCAATAATGAATGGTTAGCTGTTATGTGACAATTAGGTCAAAAACTCAATTTTATTTTTTGGTGTAGATGGCCAAGGAAGTTGCACAGAACTTCGACCAACATCCCCTCCCAAATTGATATGGAACCTTGGAAAACACATGGAACAACTGCAAAAATAAATGGCTGAGGATATACTAAAAATGTCTGGTATGTAATGACATTTAATTCAAAGTAAATGTAAATTCTTTATTTTTATGTAGTTGTGTGGGACAGCCATATGTTCAGTTCATGCCTATGATTTCAGAGTTCAACAAAGCCAACAACTGCTTCATGTGTGCCACTGATAAAGAACCTGGATGTGGCCCAAAGACTGACTGGGTTAGTAACTTTATTTAACATGTTTATAATCTTTTGACAACAGTGACGGCATGTAAGACAATTTATGATATAACACAATGGATAGCTAATTCGTCATTCGTCATACGGCATTGATAATTTATAACGTGTTATGTTTGATTTTGTTTTAGATTGAATGTTTTGCATGCCAACGGTGGTTCCATGTGCTGTGCCTAGAAATGAAGACAAAAGAGTTCAACAGAGTGAAGAACACAAACTGGAAGTGCAGACTGTTGTTGAAAATGTATGCTATTCCCCATCCACACTGAAGAGGCTCTGAAATGTACATCAACCAGGGATAAAGAGAAAGTTAACACTGTGAAATGTTTCATACTTATTTGAAGTTAAGTGTCTGTTGACATGTTGGAAAAGATTAAAGGTCTACAATTTCTGTTTAATTTGTCAACATAACATTTTTATTCATTGATTTACTGGCCACCATTACTGTGGTTACATGTTCAGTATATGTATTGACCAGCAAACCCACTGCAGCCTACCTCACCAGCTCACTCTCCATCCCTGCTTTGGACAATTAATAGCATGACTCTCGTACTTTGCCTTTTTCCTTTATGGTTGATATTAACGACAAAAGGAGATATTATCTGTCTCTCTCCTATTGAGTACCGCTGTTAAAAACTGTGGGGGGAAAAAACAGGGAAAATAAGTACTTAGAACTACCAATTATTATAGATAAATATTAAAGAAAAGGGTAAACACAACAATGGACTGAACCCCCTAATTGTCAATCTAATATTAATGTACAACAATGTAGAAGAGACATAACTAGAGGTTATACAATATGGGTGTATATCCACTGCACGCTTCTTAGGTGTGTAATTGACATGACCAAGGAGCTATTTAAATGTAAAACTATGAAAAATGTACTTTACACCGCATGATTTTACAGTACACAAACAAGAGTGTGCAATATAGAAGGGTAGTCAGTGGACATCCTGCACCATGTTTGAAGTCACTAGGTCACATTACCAAGGAGCTATTGACATTTGGAAAAATTCATGTAAAATCATGTGAGTTGAAAATGGACAAACTAAAGGGTGTGCAATGTGTAGGCCCACTGAGTGGACATTCTGAACCTTGTTTGAAGTCACGAGGTCATATGACCAAGGAGCTATTGAAATTTGGAAAAATTTATGTAAAAACGTGTGAGATGAAAATGGACAAACTTAAGGGTGTGCAATATTGAAGGGTAGTCAGTGGACATTCTGAACCTTGTTTGAAGTCACTAGGTCATATGACCAATGCGCTATTGAAATTCAAAAATGTAAATAAATCATTTAAAATAGTGTGAGATGTAAATCAACAAAAAAAGTGTGTGCAATGTGTGTCTATGCCATCGGGTTAGCTACAATCAGTTTTGAAAGTTTTAGAAGTAATGGTTAAAGAGCTATTGAAATTTGAAAATGTTGATTTGTCACTATGTTGACGGTCCCTAACTGCTGTTGGTGGACGTAAGGAAAACTACAGGCGAATATCCAACCTGAAACTGTCTTTACCTCGGTATAAGCACCCGCTCAACTTTGCTGCTGTGGAGGTATTGATATGCCTCTGTTTTGTAGCTCCTCATCTCTGACCCATCCACACCGAGAGACGAGACGAAATAATTGAAGATGTCATCATAGGTCATATGTGGCCATTTTTTCATATCGTCCCCCCACTCTTGAATAATCCGCGGATGTGGCACAGATTTGCCATTCGAAGGTTTTTCTTATTATGATCCCGCGACATTTTGAGCTAGCTAGCTAACGTTCGCAAACGGCAAAAACGCCACAACGGAAGCCCTCCACAAACAGAACGTTCGGACATTGTTTTGTATCCGGGTTCTTAAATAAGGTGAATGGGTAATTGTTTACAAGTTGTTAGTTATCCCATAAAACCATCACCGAAAACTCATATTTTAATTTTCTTCTGTGGTTTGGTAACTTCCTGTTTTTCGACGGACTCTGGCTGGACTGAGGACAACGCACAGTTTGAAAAATTTAAAAGTTTGCGGCGTCCCTTCAACCGAAAGGGGGGCATTGCATTTCCAATCCGTTGTGGATGTTCCCATCGAAATGCATGACATCAGGCTCAATGTAATGCAGTGCTTATGCGTCATTTGAATGAGGCTTGAGGCTAAGAATGTAAAATTTATTATATATAAAAAAAAAAATATCCCCCCCCCAAAATATATTTAAAAACGAGGCTTGAGGCTTCACTCCTTCATTGCAATCCTAGCGAATGATTCCATTCCACTTTCAATGATACTTCACTGGGCCCACACTGGTTGACTCAAAGTTGTTTCCATGTCATCTTAAATAAATTACGTTGAACCGACGTGAAATAGACATTTCATTGACGTATGTACCCAGTAGGACTGTTTCACTTATCTGAAGTTGAAAATCCGCTTTTTTCGGACGTTGAAATCATATTTTTTGTCATTGATTTTATGGCCAAATTTCAACTGTGCGTACATTCTCAATTAAGTATGCTTCATATCACAATAATATTCTCAAATCAATTGAATATAGGAAAGAGGAGCTGCTGAAGATTGCAACATAGAATATTTATTATTTCTCCCATCTGTCACATGTACTACAGTATGTAAGCTTTAAAAACGTATTTTAAACTGGCAGCGATGATAATCAAAGTAGTCTAACCTACAGGATAAATCAACAGACCACTTCAACTACAGTAACATTCTCAGTACCGGTTATAGAAATATATTTTTCTTGTTATGACTGTGATATGTTGTTGTTTATCTATCTAAATTGCATGCACTGGCTGTAAGTTGCTCTGGATAGGAGTGTCTGCTGAATGACCCCCCCCCCCCCAAAAAAAAACAACAACATGCAAAGTGTGCTTAGACAGGTTCCAATTAACATTTAATATTGGTAAAAGGTACAAAAACTATCAAGATAAAAAGGATGAAATGAAACAGTATAAAGAACGTTAAAATAATTAAAAGAAAGATTGAAAACTGTATCTTAACTCGCCGCCTATCTAGCAGGCTAAAGAATATCTTCAATGTTTTTACTTTCACATGCATAATGTCTCTAACATATGCTATCACATAAGCTTCCCAATGTTATTCCTTGCATGTCTGTATTAATAATGTCATAAATGAATCATGCATGTATTATATAGTACATAATATATCATACACATAGTCTGGAGCATGTTTAATATTCATCCGTGTTCATCTAACATCAGAAGCAAGTCCAATTTGACCTCTGGATCATGAGTGATAAGGATTTTCCCCCTCATTAATTGTGTTTAGCTATAACACGTAATCATTTGCACAGACATTAAAGTTGCATTAAGCATATTAAACAGCCTGATTAACAAAAATCCCTAAAATGTCCCGGAGTAGCCAAAAAGCTGCCTGTCACACCATCTGATCTACAGCCATTGGAAATGAGGGGAAAGCAACAGCTTGATAATGACATCATCTGTAATGTTCCCATTTTGTTTCAAACTTGATTACTTGCTGTTGCTGTACTATTTGCAGACACAACGGGTAATTTAACCCAATGCAATTTTCCATTTGCAATTTTTGAGCTGAAGTGAGTTCATAATCAGAGCGGACAGGGCAGAGTAATGCTTATCTAGACTATCTCTGTTTCAACTCAGTGGATAATAAGGAACTGCAGTTGCAATCGACCCCAGTGACTCCCTATAATTGAAACCCATGAAGTGAAAAGGGAAGTGATTCAATAGAGTTCTCTCTGCTATTGCTCTCAGAAAACAAACAAAAACAACAAAACAAAGAAAAATTATCCCAATAACAAAACAAACCTGAGAGTATTATGCTGTAAAAGATAAGGTCTATATCTGTAAGAGGAAATTTAATCCATAATTGGTATGATGGGTATTGCACTGGTACACCGCCAGTTTCCTTAAAGACGAAGTGACTCTCCGGCTTGAAATATAGGCCTGTGTGGTGTACACTGGGCATTAGAGAACTGGACAATCAACTTCGGTAGTAGTATGTTCTGTCGGATATCCATTCACTGGTAGCTGTTGATATGTGGAGTCTCTTGGCAGTTGGAACCGTCTGAGTCATGTACTCAGAAACTGCTCTTAGACACCCCACCCGGGGACCGCAGAGTCAAAGCTCCCACCCAGCATCTGTCCAGAATACATTAACATTCAGCAGCTTTGTCCACCTCTGACCTGCTATTATCTGTTGCAGATTGTGTAATGTCCACTGCACTGCCTTCCGTATAGCTCCTTTTAGTTTGTGTGGCTATCTATCCATACACTACCTCTTATGCTTATTTGCTCACCAATATGTATTCCTATCAAATACAAGATAATAGAATATACAATTCACATTGAATAAGTTTGTCTGAAAGTTATCCAGTAAGTACATCTAATATACAAAGCCAAAATGGGATTGCCCATAATCATTATCACATAGATGACACTTCACAGAGCTGGACTATGGAGTGAGTGACAAAAAGCGTGTGGAATATCAAACAGATGGGGGCAGAGCTGCTTATTCCCCTCCTGCATCGTGCTTGGGCGAGCCGGCCATCTGCCATTTTACTGTAAAAGACAGCCTATTTAATAAAAATAAAAAATGTTGTTCCACAGACAGCATTTGCTTTCTTTATGTCACTGTGGTCCCCCTTAAGCTCATCTCTGAGATGCATAATACCTCAGGGTGCTATCTAATTAAACACATATACTGCTTGTGGGAAACTAGGGAATAGCCAGCTAATCCATCCAAGCATGGTCTTTCACTTCAGTAACAAACTCATCGGCCTTGGTTCTACTGCACATTTTGAAGCTGCCCTGTGCAACACCTGTTGTTAGTTGGTCTCCCTAGGCAGACAGTTTGCCTGCTATGTAAACAATGCGGGTCCAACTCAAGGTGTCATAGAAAATGCACCCCCCTACCCATCCACACAGGGCTACTGGTCAGAAGGCTCAGGGATCGTCGACTACCACACAGGAGCTCACTCTCCCTGCCTGCTTCATTACTTCACGATCAGAGCCGGTTGCAGACAAGGGGGAAATGAGATTTTCAACATTTTGATGCCATATTAACAATTATATAAAATATATGCTAAGAATTTTCCACCAACAGGTTTCTGTGCCAATGTAACACACAACCAATAAACAAAACATACCGACATGGTTTGAATTTTCAACACCATAATAAATAGACTATGTCAATCTTGACAAACAGAAAACAGGGCTGCTTCTGAACCATGATGTGCAGACATAATCAAAGTGACAGTGGACTAGCGCACTTGCCAGAGTCTTTAGGGTGTCTATAGGTTTCCATCCAATTGGCGACAGATTTTCATGCGAAAAATCAAACCTGCATAAAAACAATATGCACATTTCTGGGTTTCCTGTAGGAAAATTTGGCGCGGGACAACATGACTGGGAAGATTTGAATTTACCGGACATCCATTTGCATTCAGATCCGACTTGGCGCAGCCAGTTCCATCAATAAACTAGGGATATTGGCCAAATGAGCCACATTTACATGTCCTTGAAAACAGCCTATAGCAAATTACAAAAAAACTATTCCCTGTGTTTCGATGTGAAGCACATGCAGAACATTGTAACTAGAATCCTGACTAGAACCAAAAAATGTGATCATATTACTCCAGTGCGAGCCTCCCTACACTGGCTTCCTGTTAAGGCAAGGGCTGATTTCAAGGTTTTCCAGCTAACCTACAAAGCATTACATGGGCTTGCTCCTACCTATCTTTCCGATTTGGTCCTGCCGTACATACCTACACGTACGCTACGGTCACAAGATGCAGGCCTCCTAATTGTCCCTAGAATTTGTAAGCAAACAGCTGGAGGCAGGGCTTTCTCCTATAGAGCTCCATTTTTATGGAATGGTCTGCCTATCCATGTGAGAGACGCAGACTCGGTCTCAACCTTTAAGTCTTTATTGAAGACTCATATCTTCAGTAGGTCCTATGATTGAGTGTAGTCTGGCCCAGGAGTGTGAAGGTGAACGGAAAGGCTCTGGAGCAACGAACCACCCTTGCTGTTTCTGCCTGCCTCCCCTCTCTCCACTGGGATTCTCTGCCTCTAAACCTATTACAGGGGCTGAGTCACTGGCTTACTGGTGCTCTTCCATGCCGTCCCTAGGAGGGATGCGTCACTTGAGTGGGTTGAGTCACTGACGTGGTCTTCCTGTGGGTTGGCGCCCCCCTTGGGTTGTGCCGTGGCGGAGATCTTTGTGGGCTATACTCGGCCTTGTCTCAGGATGGTAAGTTGGTGGTTGAAGATATCCCTCTAGTGATGTGGGGGCTGTGCTTTGGCAAAGTGGGTGGGGTTATATCCTGTCTGTTTGGCCCTGTCCGGGGGTATCATCGGATGGGGCCACAGTGTCTCCTGACCCCTCCTGTCTCAGCCTCTAGTATTTATGCTGCAGTAGTTTATGTGTCGGGGGGCCATGGTCAGTCTGTTATATCAGTATTTCTCCTGTCTTATCCGGTGTCCTGTGTGAATTTAAGAATGCTCTCTCTAATTCTCTCTTTCTCTCTTTCTTTCTCTCTCTCTCTCGGAGGACCTAAGCCCTAGGACCATGCCTCAGGACTACCTAGCATGATGACTCCTTGCTGTCCCCAGTCCACCTGCTGCTGCTCCAGTTTCAACTGTTCTGCTTGCGGCTGTGGAACCCTGACCTGTTCACCGGACGTGCTACCTCTCCCAGACCTGCTGTTTTCAACTCTCTAGAGACAGCAGGAGCGGTAGAGATACTTTCAATGATCGGCTATGAAAAGCCAACTGAAATTTACTCCTGAGGTGCTGACTTGCTGCACCCTCGACAACTACTGTGATTATTATTATTTGACCATGCTGGTCATTTATGAACATTTGAACATCTTGGCCATGTTCTGTTATAATCTCCACCCGGCACAGCCAGAAGAGGACTGGCCACCCCTCATAGCCTGGTTCCTCTCTAGGTTTCTTCCTAGGTTTTGGCCTTTCTAGGGAGTTTTTACTAACCACCGTGCTTCTACACCTGCATTGCTTGCTGTTTGGGGTTTTAGGTTGGGTTTCTTACAGCACTTTGAGATATCAGCTGGTGTAAGAAGGGCTATCAAATTAAATTTGATTTGATTTGATTTATTATTATTATAATAATTTTTTAAATCACATTTACATAAGTATTCAGACCCTTTACTCTATACTTTGTGCAAGCACCTTTGGCAGCGATTACAGCCTTGAGTCTTCTTGGGTATTACACTTCAAGCTTGGCACACCTGTATTTGGGGAGTTTCTCCCATTTTTCTCTGCAGATTCTCTCAAGCTCTGCTACTTTCAGGTCTCTCCAGAGATGTTCGATCGGGTTCAAGTCCTAACTCTGGCTGGGCCACTCAAGGACATTCAGAGAATTGCCCCGAAGCCACTCCTGCATTTACTTAGCTGTGTGCTTAGGGTCGTATCATCAGACCAGATAATCTTGTTTCTCATGGTCTGAGAGTCCTTTAGGTGCCTTTTAGCAAACTGCAAGTGGGCTGTCATGTGCCTTTTACTGAGGAATGGCTTCCATCTGGACACTCTACCATAAAGGCCTGATTGGTGGAGTGCTGCAGAGATGGTTGTCCTTCTGGAAGGTTCTCCCATCTCCACAGAGGAACACTGGAGCTCTGTCAAAGTGGCCATCGGGTTCTTGGCCCTTCTCCCCCGATTGCTCAGTTTGGCCAGGTGGCCAGCTCTAGCAAGAGTCTTAGTGGTTCCAAACTTCTTATCTTAAGAATGATGGAGGCCACTGTGTTCTTGGGGACCTTCAATGCAAAGGGTCTGAATACTTGTGTATATAAATGAGCAAAAAAAAATATAAAACCTGTTTTCGCTTTGAGGAAAAATGTGTATTTAATCAATTTTAGAATAAGGCTGCAACGTAACAAAATTTGAAAAGGTGAAGGGGTCTGAATACTTTCTGAATGCACTGTATATTGACTTGCAGTATAGTTAAGCAATAATGCCCGAGGAGGTGTGGTATATGGCCAATATACCACGGCTAAGGGCGGTTCTTATGCACGACGCAACGTGGAGTACCTGGACACAGCCCTTAGCCATGGTATATTGGCCATACAGTGGCAAGAAAAAGGATGTGAGCCCTTTGGAATTACCTGGATTTCTGCATAAATTGGTCATCAAATTTAATCTGATCTTCATCTAAGTCACAACAATAGGCAAACACAGTGTGCTTAAACTAATAACACACAAATTATTGTATTTTTCTTGCCTATATTGAATACATAATTTAAACATTCCTAGTGTAGGTTGGAAAAAATATGTGAACCCCTAGGCTAATGACTTCTCCAAAAGCTAATTGGAGTCAGGAGTCAACTAACCTGGAGTCCAATCAATGAGACGAGATTGGAGATGTTGGTTAGGGCTGCCTTGCACTATAAAAAACACTCACAAAATTTGAGTTTGCTATTCACTAGAAGCATTGCCTGATGTGAACCATGCATCAAACCAAAGAGATCTCAGAAGACCTAAGCTTAAGAATTGTTCACTTGTATAAAGCTGGAAAGGGTCACAAAAGTATCTCTAAAAGCCTTGATGTTCATCAGTCCACGGTAAGACAAATTGTCTTTAAATGGAGAAAGTTCAGTACTGTTGCTACTCTCCCTAGGAGTGGCCGTCCTGCAAAGATGACTGCAAGAGCAGTGCAGAATGCTCAATGAGGTTAAGAAGAATCCTAGAGTGTCAGCTAAAGACTTACAGAAATCTAACATACTAACATCTCTGTTGATGAGTCTATGACACGTAAAACACTACACAAAAATGGTGTTCATGGGAGGACACCGCGGAAGAAGCCACTGCTGTCCAAAAAAACATTGCTGCACGTCTGAAGTTTGCAAAAGAGCACCTGGATGTTCCACAGCGCTACTGGCAAAATATGTGGACAGATGAAACTAAAGTTGAGTTGTTTGGAAGGAACACAACAATACGTGTGGAGAAAAAAAGGAACAGCACACCAACATCAAAACCTCCTCCCAACTGTAAAGTATGGTGGAGGGAGCATCATGGTTTTGGGCTGCTTTGCTGCCTCAGGGCCTGGACAGCTTGCTATCCTCGACGGAAAAATGAATGACCAAGTTTATCAATACATTTTGCAGAAGAATGTAAGGCTATCTGTCCGCCAATTGAAGATCGACAGAAGTTGGGTGATGCAACAGGACAACGACCCAAAACACAGAAGTAAATCAACAACAAAATGGCTTCTACAGAAGAAAATACGCCTTCTGGAGTGGCCCAGTCAGAGTCCTGACCTCCACTGGATTGAGATGCTGTGGCATGACCTCAAGAGAGTGGTTCACAACAGACATCCCAAGAATATTGCTCAACTGAAACAGTTTTGTAAAGAGGAATGGTCCAAAATTCCTCCTGACCATTGTGCAGGTCTGATCCACAACTATAGAAAAAGTTTGGTTGAGGTTATTGCTGCCAAATGATGGTCAACCAGTTATTAAATCCAAGGGTTCACATACTTTTTTCACCCTGCAGTGTGAATTTTTACACAGTGTGTTCAATAAAGACATGAAAACGTATACTTTTTGGTGTGTTATTAGTTTAAGCAGACTGTTTGTTTATTGTTGTGACTTATATGAAGATAAGATCACATTTTATTACCAATTTATGCAGAAATCCTGGTAATTCCAAAGGGTTCACATACTTTTTCTTGCCACTGTATATCACAAACCCCAGAGGTTCCTTATTGCTATTATAAACTAGTTACTAGTAATTAGAGTAGTAAAAACAAATGCTTTGTCATACCCGTGGTATATGGTCTGATATACCACGGCTGTCAGCCAATCAGCATTCAGGGCTCAAACCACCCAGTTTATAATAAAAGTTAGCACATGGAAAAGTGTAGTGCGTAAGGGCAGTACAAAAACAGCTTGATATAGGGGAAGTGCATGCAAGCAGGTGAAGACATTTGGCTAGGATGGAAAAAATGATATAGTAAAACCTGCAAAAGAGTGAATGTAAATCAGGGAAAAAACACACTGTCCAATACAAAAACACAAAACCAAGCTGATTGATAGATTGATAGGTAGTTCAAATCAAATCAAATTTTATTAGTCACATGCGTCGAATACAACAGGTGTAGACCTTACAATGAAATGCTTACTTACGAGCCCCTAACCAACAATGCAGTTTAAAAAAATACGGATAAGAATAAGAAATAAAAGTAACACGTAATTAAAGATCAGCAGTAAAATAACAATAGCGAGACTATATACAGGGGGGTACCGGTACAGAGTCAATGTGCGGGGGCACCGGTTAGCTGAGGTAATATGTACATGTAGGTAGAGTTATTAAAGTGACTATGCATAGATGATAACAACAGAGAGTAGCAGCGGTGTAAACGAGGGGGGGGGGCAATGCAAATAGTCTGGGTAGCCATTTGATTAGATGTTCAGGAGTCTTATGGCTTGGGGGTAGAAGCTGTTTAGAAGCCTCTTGGACCTAGACTTGGCGCTCTGGTACTGCTTGCCGTGCGGTAGCAGATAAACCCTTCCCAAAGCACAAAAAAAGTTTGACAACATTCCCCTATTTGGACCACCCCTCCCCCCCAGTAAATTGTGCTCTGTCCCTTTGGAGACTGAATGATTCTTGGACAGAACAAATTACCTTCAGGCTTAATTCAGTAAGATTAAAAAAATAGATGTCTTTAGAGTAGAATAAAAAGGTACACCCAAACAAATGGTGTAAAAGCTCAAGCAATACAATTCAGAAATCAACAGATCAGTTAAACAACACACAACCAATCATTATGGTATCATGCTCGAGAACTAGTCTCTGTCTATGACGGAGGTGACTGGCTAAGGTTAGCTAGCTAGCTTGTGTTAGCTAGCTAGCGGATAATAATATGGTGCATTTTAAAGACATCTGCAAACAACAACAAAAACATTGAATCATGACGTCAGTGATATTCAGGTCGGGAAAGTCTGCCTTTGAATTCCGAGTTGGACGATCGTTCAAAACAGTTTTTCCCATTATACAGCTACACACAGCAGGTCTTTTCAATACAGCAACAGTCACAGCAGTCTGTCATAGACTGTTTTAAACAGCATTTTTCAGTAATTTCAATTTTTGATATAGAATTTCGTTAGAACCGTATTTATTATTTATGTGTGTGAATTAATATTTCACATAATAATATTATTGTGTGTCTGTGTTTATGCGCGCCGCATGTAAATCCATTGTGAAAGGCTATGGAGTTTGTGTTGCAAACTATTCAGGTGAAAACTGTCCATATACTGGTCTTTTAGACCACCTATTGGTTCTAACTGTGTATGCTGTATTTGTCTATGGCAGAGCTGAGTTGAGCACTGTGTCATTTTGATGGCATATCGCGTGTGTATCTTGGCTAAATTGATATTACATTTGATTGTTGGAGCTATCTGTTTTATGGTAAACTTGGGCTTCATCAAGGTTTATTTGTGAGTAAATCTTCCTACCCAGCCAGTGACCTCACTGTATCCTATACTGTTTATTTTCTATATAGCATCTAAAATTGATTCAGAGATGTTTAGAACAATAAAACAACATATTTCAATATATTTTAGAATATCTAATGAAAGGAAATACATTTAAATTGATTCAAGTTAAATTTTGTTGTAACGATCTTCGTTGGGAGAAAGAGAGGAGGACCAAAGCGCAGCGTGGTAAGTGTTCATGATGAATCTTTAATAGAACAAACTGAACACTGAGACACAAAACAATAAAGTGAACTACTGAAAAGCGAAACAGTTCCGTGTGGAACACACAGACACAGAAGACAACCACCCACAAAACACAACAGAAAACAGGCTCCCTAAATATGGTTCCCAATCAGAGACAATGACTAACACCTGCCTCTGATTGAGAACCATATCAGGCCAAACGAAAAACCCAACATAGAAACACAAACATAGATAACCCACCCAACTCACGCCCTGACCATACTAAAACAAAGAAAATACAAAAGAACTAAGGTCAGAACGTGACATTTGTGCATTTTCTATTGCTGAAAAGGTCCCTGTTCCACTATTCAAACACCATTCAGGGGAAGTGGGACATTTCTATAAATCTGTTTTTCATAAAATATATAGTAACTGTTTACAAGAATGGTTATTATATTTTAAAACACTACCAATAACTAGTTATGTTAACACCAAAAGCTAGATTGTGGAATTGCAATTGACAGAATGAAAGCTTTATCATTCTAGCGCAAGGTTTCATTGGTAATGTGGTTTTTTATGCGTTTTAATGGGTCTCCCCATCTAGGAAATCTGACCACACACACTACAATGTCCCACTAACCAAAACCATTTTTTTTCATGCACCGAACACATTCAGCAACAACCCAATAACATTTGTTGTGATTGGGTTGCAAAATTACCAAAGTACAGTAGTACCCTCAAACACAAATGTACCACTACACCAGATGTCCCACATGCTGACATCGCCCTTTCTATATCAGAACAGCAATGATGAAATGTTCGAATACATTTACAGAACTTCTGATCATTTTCTTGCCTTAGTACCCGACTTTCATATCTTAGAACACATTTAGCAAAACTTTAAATACATCAGTGAATACAGAAGAAAAATGTGATGCAATTGTGCTCACTTTCTCTGAAATCAGGTAACACTACTGCTCAAAATTCTAAATTGCCCCATCAGTGTCATACCATGTACAATATACTGTATTTAAAGATCTAGGAAATGGGGACCTCCTAATTATTAGGACTTTTTACAATATTTTGGACATGCAGAAAATGAAGTGGGGTTACTTCTAAGTAACCTTTGGTCACTCCTATGTCATCATCTTCAACATTGTGACCTTCCATTATAGAGCTTTGCTTTGGTGTGGATTAAGGCCTAAACTCTTAGAAAAAAATGTGCTAGCTACAGTAGAACTTTAAAGGGTTCTTTGGTCTTCCCCATAGGAGAACCCTTTGAAGAGCCCTTTTTGGTTCCAGGTAGAACCCTTTACACAGAGGATTCTTCATTGAACCGAAAAGAGTTCTACCTGGAACCAAAAAGGGATCTCTGTCACGTTCCTGACCTGTTTTCTTTTGTCTTGTATTTATTTAGTTGGTCAGGGCGTGAGTTGGGTGGGTTTGTCTATGTGTGATTTTCTATGTTGGGATTTTGTGTTCGGCCTGGTATGATTCTCAATCAGAGGCAGCTGTCAATCGTTGTCCCTGATTGAGAATCATACTAAGGCAGCCGGGGTTCACGTGTGTGTTTGTGGGTGTTTGTATCTCGTGTCAGTGTTCGTGCCACATGGGACTGTTTTCGGTTTTGTCACGTTCGTTGTTTTTTTGTATTTGTAAGTGTTCAGTTTCGTTTTGATTAAATCAATATGAGCACTAACCACTCTGAATTTTGGTCTGACCCTTACTCATTCTCCTCATCCGAGGAGGAGGAATTAGACAGCCGTTACAGAAACACCCACCACAAAAGGATCAAGCAGAGTGGGAACAGACAGCAGCAGCAGCAGAGACCGAGGACACAGGACTCGTGGACTTGGGAGGAGATCCTGGACGGCAAAGGACCCTGGGCTCAGCCAGGGGAATATCGCCGTCCCAAGGCGGAGTTGGAGGCAGCGAAGGCAGAGAGGCGCTGGTATGAGGAGGCAGCGCGGCGACGCGGTTGGGAGCCCGAGAGTCAGACCCAAAAATTTATTGGGGGGGCACACGCGGAGTGTGGCAAAGCCGGGTAGGATACCTGAGCCAACTCCCTGTGCTTACCGTGGAGTGAGAGGGCGTCGTACTGGTCAGACACCGTGTTATGCGATAAAGCGCACAGTGTCCCCAGTACACGTGCTTAGTCCAGTGCGGGCTATTCCACCTTGCCGCACTGGCCGGGCTAGGTTGGGCATCGAGCCGGGTGTCATGAAGCCGGCCCAACGCATCTGGCCTCCAGTGCGTCTCCTCGGGCCGGCGTACATGGCACCAGCCTTACAAATGATGTCCCCGGTTCGCCAGCATAGCCCAGTGCGGGTTTGGCAGGGCTACGGGGACCATTCAACCTGGTAAGGTTGGGCAGGCTCGGTGCTCAAGAGCGCGTGTCCTCCTTCACGGTCCGGTTTTTCCGGTGCCACCTCCACGTACCAGTCCTCCGGTGGCAGCCCCCGCACCAGGCTGTCTCTCCGTCTTCTCTCTCCAGTTGCTCCCACCTGTCCAGCGCTGTCAGAGCCTTCCTCCTCTCCAGCGCAGCCAGTGTCTGAGCTGCCTGCCTGCCCAGCGCTGTCTGAACTGTTTGTCTGCCCAGCGCTGTCTGAACTGTCTGCCTGCCCAGCGCTGTCTGAGCTGCCTGCCTGCACAGCACCGTCAGAGCTGTCCGTCTGTCCCGAGCCGTCAGAGCTGTCCGTCTGTCCCGAGCCGTCAGAGCTGTCCGTCTGTCCCGAGCCGTCAGAGCTGCCCGTCTGTCCCGAGCCGTCAGAGCTGCCCGTCTGTCCCGAGCCGTCAGAGCTGCCCGTCTGTCCCGAGCCGTCAGAGCCGTCCGCCAGACAGGAGCAGCCAGAGCCGTCCGCCAGACAGGAGCAGCCAGAGCCTTCCGCCAGACAGGAGCAGCCAGAGCCTTCCGCCAGACAGGAGCAGCCAGAGCCTTCCGCCAGACAGGAGCAGCCAGAGCCTTCCGCCAGACAGGAGCAGCCAGAGCCTTCCGCCAGACAGGAGCAGCCAGAGCCTTCCGCCAGACAGGAGCAGCCAGAGCCTTCCGCCAGACAGGAGCAGCCAGAGCCTTCCGCCAGCCAGGACCAGCCAGAGCCAGCCAGCCAGGATCCGCCAGCCGGCCAGGAGCTGCCAGAGCCAGCCGGCCATGAGCAGCCAGAGCTGCCAGCCAGCCATGAGCAGCCAGAGCCGCCAGCCAGCCATGAGCAGCCAGAGCCGTCCACCCAGGACCAGCCAGAGCCGTCCAGCCAGGACCAGCCAGAGCCGTCCAGCCAGGACCAGCCAGAGCCGTCCAGCCAGGACCAGCCAGAGCCGTCCAGCCAGGACCAGCCAGAGCCAGCCAGCCAGGATCCGCCAGAGCCAGCCAGCCAGGATCCGCCAGAGCCAGCCAGCCAGGATCCGCCAGAGCCAGCCAGCCAGGATCCGTCCCTCAGTCCGGTGCTGCCCCTCAGTCCGGTGTTGCCCCTCAGTCCGGTGCTGCCCCTTAGTCCGGTGCTGCCCCTTAGTCCGGTGCTGCCCCTTAGTCCGGTGCTGCTCCTTAGTCTGGTGCTGCCCCTTAATCTAGTGGGGTTAATTTGGAGGAGGCTACGGAAGAGGGGATTGACTATGGTGGGGTGGGGACCACGACCAGCGCCAGAGCCGCCACCGTGGACAGACGCCCACCCAGACCCTCCCCTAGAGTTTATGCTGGTGCGCCCGGAGTTCGCACCTTAAGGGGGGGGTTATGTCACGTTCCTGACCTGTTTTCTTTTGTCTTGTATTTATTTAGTTGGTCAGGGCGTGAGTTGGGTGGGTTTGTCTATGTGTGATTTTCTATGTTGGGATTTTGTGTTCGGCCTGGTATGATTCTCAATCAGAGGCAGCTGTCAATCGTTGTCCCTGATTGAGAATCATACTAAGGCAGCCGGGGTTCACGTGTGTGTTTGTATCTCGTGTCAGTGTTCGTGCCACACGGGACTGTTTTCGGTTTTGTCACGTTCGTTGTTTTTTTGTATTTGTAAGTGTTCAGTTTCGTTTTGATTAAATCAATATGAGCACTAACCACTCTGCGTTTTGGTCTGACCCTTACTCCTTCTCCTCATCCGAGGAGGAGGAATTAGACAGCCGTTACATTCTCCAATGGTGACAGCCGAAGAACCCTTCTTTTTTTGTTGTTGTTTTTTGTTGTACTATTATTAAAATAATATTTAAACAATACAAAACATACACATTCAAACGTCAACATACAGACACACACAAAAGATTCACAAAATCACCACTGCCCAAACCCACCTGCTCACACTCCCATCTCCCGCATCACTCACCACATGGCCTCAAACTGCACCATTTTGTTTCTCTCCGTCACCCACACACTTTCAACATTAAGACAATAAAGCATTTTGACCTTTCCGTTGTGTTAACGCTGGAAAATTGTTTGCTTTCCAGTTTTTAAGTATACGTTTTGTCAAGATGATTGACGAGAAAAGTATTGTCTAACCGATCCGGTATCTCACTGCACCCTCATATGCCAGGTCTTGTAATATGCAGAGAGATGGATTAAGTGTTTTTTTTAACAAACGTTTGTCATTTAGCAGACGCTGTTGTTATCCAGAGTGACTTACAGGAGCAATTAAGGTGAAGTGCCTTGCTCAAGGGCACATAGACAGATTTAATGGTAAACATAACAAAATTTAAACTTATTTGCAGATTATCTCCTAATATACCTGACCAATTGAAAACTAAATTGCCCCTTGTGACCCTTTCCAAAGCAATTTCATCAGATAATGCATTATTTGTGTATATTTTTGCTTTAGGACATTTGTTTATATTGTTATTAAATCTATTATTTCAGCTGGAAAGTTGAACGCTTCTAAAGTTTTGATTAGAACATTCCATTCAAGATGGCCAAAAGCCTTTTTGATATCAACAACCATTATTGATAAATCTATATCTTGTTTTTCAGCATATTGTATTAAACTTACACATGTTCTTGTTTATCCTTGTTTGAGTGATATGTATCAAGTCTGATTGTTATTATTACACTTTATTAAACTTATGAGTCTATTTTTTCTTTATTTTACTAGGCAAGTCAGTTAAGAACAATTTCT
The DNA here is from genome assembly GCF_016432855.1 of Salvelinus namaycush. Lineage (NCBI taxonomy): Eukaryota > Metazoa > Chordata > Actinopteri > Salmoniformes > Salmonidae > Salvelinus > Salvelinus namaycush. Next base: position 8,742,367 of record NC_052316.1, read on the forward strand.
TATTTTCAGTGACGGCCTAGGAACAGTGGGTTAACTGCCTTGTTCAGGGGCAGAACGACAGATTTGTACCTTGTCAGCTCAGAGGATTTGATATTCCAACCTTTTGGTTACTAGTCCAACGCTCTAACCACTAGGCTACGCTGCCTAGTGGGGGACTCTCCAGGTTTTCCTGGTTTTAATATAACCCTTTTTTCTGTGTATACATTTATATCGGTTGTGTTCCTCCATTTTATTCACCTTTCCTTATTTCTATTGTGGATAGTGTTTTTGTGCACCAATGGAAAGTCTACAAAACAATGAGCAAACCAGCCTTTGTATTGAATACATGGAAATGGATTGTAATGACACCGGTGAATGAATCCTGCACACAATGTGCTTATTAAAAAAATATATATATATATTATCAGGAGTAGTATTTGATTTGATGTATGAAATTGTTTTGTCGAAATATCAATAAAAGGAGAGTAATTGCCTATAACTCTGCACCTTTGTATAGTTGTACTTCCAATTTGGATAATCGTGAATAAGTGGCTGCAAAGAAAATATGTTGATCTACTGGGATTTTTAAAAGTCAGACTAACTTTCTGTTTTGTCTGCTTGGACTCGAGATAAGTATGGTTGTGTTCATCTTTTTTGCTCTTTTGATGAATGTATTTATGATTTGAGAAGGCAATTCATTTTTTTTTAAAGCATTTAGTATTTTGCAAAAGGCAACATTGTTCCCAATTTTTTTTGAAAGTGATTTAGAAAAACTGTAATTTTTGGGGGTCCTGTGCTGTTGTAAATCAACCAAATACACGTGAACACCAAAACGTTTTTTCAATTTCAACTTATTTTATGTAGCAGCAATAGTGAATCATGCAAGGGTGCCAATATATTCAGCCTGGTCTCATAGACTAGACGTAACATAGTAAATGTAAATCGGGGACACTCAAATTAGTATGATATGTTACTTTGGTATGATTAAATAAGACAGATGGTTACTTAAAGTAGGGTGGTTGGTCGGGGTGGATGGGTGGACGTACAAGGCGAATGTCTAGCAACCCAAAGGTTGTCAGTTTAGATCTCATCACAGACAACTTTAGCATTTTAACTAATTAGCACCTTTTTCCAACCACTTACTACCCACCCAGGGAGGGGAGAGACCTTGGGCTTGTAGTAGATTGTATAACAGGTGGCAGACACTGTACGACAGGAAGACTTGTGAACTATGTTGCCATTGTATCTGAGAGGAGGAGGGACATTTATGACGAAATGTGAGGTATATAGACCAATGTACAGGAAATGATAGGCAGCGCGCTCTCGTAAATAAATGATCTGACTATTGTGACTGGGCCTCCGTCTGATTAATTCCAACCAGTTTCCTACAAATTCTGGGTTTCAGGCTGAGTAATTAATTCAATTGGATTTATTAACATGGAGAACATAATTCTCGTGACATAAACTTAACCCTAACCTCTAGCCTAGCTAACATTAACCACCTAGCTAGAATTCGTAACATATCATACTTTATGCAAATTTGTAACATATTGTACATTTTGCAAATTCGTAACACATCATACGAATTGTAATTCGTAACGTATCATAGGAAATGAGTGATGGACATCCACAAATTAATACATACCATACAAAATGTAACATATCACACTAAATGGAGTGTCTCAGATTTACGTACAGAATTTCCTGAATGGCCCCAGTGATGTACTAGGCCGTACGTACTACCCACCGCAAGGCACTACAGTGGGTAGTGCGTACGGCCCAGTACATCACTGGGGTCAAGCTTCCTGCCATCCAGGACCTCTATACCAGGCAGTGTCAGAGGAAGGCCCTAAAAATGGTCAAAGACTTCAGCCACCCTAGTCATAGACTCTCTCTGCTACCACATGGCAAGCGGTACCGGAGTGCCAAGTCTAGGTCCAAAAGGCTTCTCAACAGCTTCTACCCCCAAGCCATAAGACTCCTGAACAGCTAATCAAATGGCTACCCAGACTATTTGCATTGCCCCCTCTTTTACGCTGCTGCTATTCTCTGTTATTATTTGGTATTTGTTATTTTATTAGGATCCCCATTAGCTGTTGGAAAAGCAGCAGCTACTCTTCCTGGGGTCCACACAAAACATGAAACATAATACAGAATGACATAATACAGAACATCAATAGACAAGAACAGCTCAAGGACAGAACTTCATAAAACATTTTTGAAAGGAACACGTAGCCTTAATATCAATGCATACACACAAATTATCTACGTCAAATAGGGGAGAGGCGTAGTGCCGCGAGGTGTTGCTTTATCTGTTTTTGAAACCAGGTTTGCTGTTTATTTTAGCAATATGAGATGGAAGGAAGTTCCATGCAATAAGGGCTCTATATAATACTGTACGCTTTCTTGAATTTGTTCTGGATTTGGGGACTGTGAAAAGACCCCTGGTGGCATGTCTGGTGGGGTAAGTGTGTGTGTCAGAGCTGTGTGTAAGTTGACTATGCAAACATTTTGGGATTTTCAACACATTGTTTCTGATTAAAAAAAAGTGATGCAGTCAGCCTTTCCTCAACTCTTAGCCAAGAGGGACTGGCATGCATAGTATTTATTTCAGCCCTCTGATTACAATTAAGAGCAAAACGTGCCGCTCTGTTCTGGGCCAGCTGCAGCTTCTTTCCTTGCAGCACTGGACCACACGACTGGACAAGAATCAAGATTAGACAAAACTATAGCCTGAGAACTTGCTTTTTGGAGTGTGGTGTCAAAAAAGCAGAGCATCTCTTTATTTCGGCCAGACTGCTCCCCATCTTAACAACCATTGACTCTATATGTTTTGACCATGACAGTTTACAATCTAAGGTAATGCCAAGTAATTTAGTCTCCTCAACTTGTTCAACAGCCACACCATTCATTACCAGATTTAGATGTGGTCTAGAACTTAGAACTTGATTTGTACCAAATACAATGCTCTTAGTTTTAGAGATGTTCAGGACCAGCCACCCATTCAAAACAGACTGCAGCTCTTTGTTAAGGGTTTCAGTGACTTCATTAGCTGTGGTTGCTGATGCGTATATGGTTGAATCATCAGCATACATGGACACACATGCTTTGTTTAATGCCAGTGGCAGGTGATTGGTAAAAATAGAAAAGAGTAGAGGGCCTAGAGAACTGCCCTGCGGTACACCCCACTTCACATGTTTGACATTAGAGAAGCTTCCATTAAAGAAAACCCTTCGAGTTCCATTAGATAGATAGCTCTGAATCCAAGATATGGCAGAGGTTGAAAGGCCATAACACATACGTTTCTCAACAACAGGTTATGGTCAATAATATCAAAGGCTGCACTGAAATCTAACAGTACAGCTCCTACAATCTTCTTATTATCAATTTCTTTCAACCAATCATCAGTCATTTGTGTCAGTGCAGTACATGTTCAGTGCCCTTCTCTATAAGCATGCTGAAACTCTGTTGTTAATTTGTTTACAGAGAAATAGCATTGTATTAAGTCAAACACAATTTTTTCCAAGAGTTTGCTAAGAGCTGGCAGCAAGCTTATAGGTGTGCTGTTAGAATCAGTAAAGGCCGCTTTACCACTCTTGGGTAGCGGAATTACTTTGGCTTCCCTCCAGGCCTGAGGACAAAGACTTTCCTCTAGGATCAGATAAAAAATAATATGACTGATAGGAGTGGCTACCATCCTCAGTAGCTTTCCATCTAAGTTGTCAATGCCAGGAAGTTTGTCATTATTGATTGATAACAATCATTTTTCCACCGGTCCCACACTAACTTTACAAAATTCAAACTTGCAATGCTTTTCTTTCATTATTGTTTTTTTATGCATGAATACAATTACTCACTGTTCGTTGTTGGCCCATCTCTTTCAACCATACATTTTTTAAATTCCTTATTAATCCATGGAGCCTTAACAGCTCTAACAGTTGGTTTCTTAACATGTGCATGTGTGTCAATAATTGGAAGAAGCAATTTCATAAATTCATCAAGTGCAGCGTCTGGATTCTCCTCATTAATCACATCAGACCAACACATATTTTTAACATCATCCACATAAGAGTCACAGCAAAATCTTCTGTATGCTCTCTTATACACAATTTTAGTCCCAGCTGTAGGAACTTTGGCTTTCCTGGATATAGCCACTATATTGTGATCACTGCATCCAATGGGTACGAATACAGCTTTAGAACAAAGTTCTACAGTATTAGTAAAAATGTGATTGATACATGTGGATGATCTTGTTCCTGTAGTGTTCGTAAACACCCTGGTAGGTTGATTAATAACCTGAACCAGATTACAGGCACTGGTTACAGTAAGACGCTTCTTCTTGAGGGGACAGCTTGATGAAAACCAGTCAATATTCAGGTCCCCAAGAAAGTAGACCTCTCTGTTTACATCACATACACTATCAAGCATTTTACACATATTATTTAGACACTGCCTGTTAGCACTTGGTGGCCTATAGCAACACCCCAAAAGAAAGGGCTTTAGATGTGCCAAGTGAACCTGCAACCACAACACCTCAATTTTCACGCCCTGATCTGTTTCACCTGTCCTTGTGCTTGTCTCCACCCCCCTCCAGGTGTCGCCCATCGTCCCCATTATCTCCCTGTGAATGTATACCTGTGTTATCTGTCTGTCTGTGCCAGTTCGTCTTGTTTGTTCGAGTCAACCAGCGGTTTTGTGTTTTCAGCTACTACTTTTTCCCAGTCTCTCTTTTCTTGTCCTGACGGTGTTGATCCTTTCCTGTCCTGACTCTGAGCCCACCTGCCTGACCACTCTGCCTGTCCCTGACTCTGAGCCTGCCTGCCGATCTGTACCTCTGCCCCTCTCTGGACTATCAACCCCTGCCTGCCTTGACCTGTCTTTGCCTGCCCCTGTTGCTACATTAAACATTGTTACTATGACAGTCTGCATCTGGGTCTTACCTTGGTTCTGATATCAATAACACTTGACAAAAGATCTTCTCTAAGCATTACAGGGATATGGCTCTGAATATATACAGCAACACCTCCCCCATAAGCATTTCTGTCTCTTCTATAGATGTTATGTCCTTGTATTGCTACTGCTGTCACATCAAATTAATTATCTGAGTCTCAGAAATGGCTAATATATGAATGTTATCTGATGTTAACAAGTTATTGATTTCCTTAGCCTTATTTCTAAGGCTACATATATTCATATGGGCTATTTTCAGCCCTTTCCTGGGTAGCTTATCAGAGATAGACATAATTGTCACGTTCTGACCTTAGTTCTTTTGTATTTTCTTTGTTTTAGTATGGTCGGGGCGTGAGTTGGGTGGATTATCTATGTTTGTGTTTCTATGTTGGGTTTTTCGTTTGGCCTGATATGGTTCTCAATCAGAGGCAGGTGTTTGTCGTTGTCTCTGATTGGGAACCATATTTAGGGAGCCTGTTTTTCTATTGTGTTTTGTGGGTGCTTGTCTTCCGTGTCTGTGTGTTCCACACGGAACTGTTTCGGTTTTAGTTCGTTCACTTAATTGTTTTGTATTTCAGTGTTCAGGTTTGTTCCATTAAATATTCATCATGAACACTTACCACGCTGCGCTTTGGTCCTCCTCTCTTTCTCCCAACGAAGATCGTTACAATAATACTGAAAAGAGCAAACAAAGCAAGAGAAGAAAATATACATTCAGCAGTCCATTAATCCATTGGTATGTGTGTGTGCTGTCACTTTAACTCTACCTACATGAACAGATTACCTCAATTACCTCGACTAACCGGTGCCCCCGCACAATGACTCTGTACCGGTAACCCCTGTATATAGCCTCGCAATTGTTATTTTACTGCTGCTCTTTAATTATTTGTTACTTTTATTTCTTATTTTTTACTTATATCATTTTTTTACTTAACACTTATTTTTCTTAAAACGGCATTGTTGGTTAAGGGCTTGTAAGTAAGCATTTTACTGTAAGGTGAACACCTGTTGTATTCGGTGCATGTGACAAATACACTTTGATTTGAATAATACGAAACGCTCTGAGACAAGATTGATATATTTGACCAGAACTGTATGTCAAAGTGTATGTGTGCGTGTGTGTGTGTGTGTGAGAGACAAAGAGATAGAGAGAGAGAGCGAGGCTGAGATAAAGAGAGACAGAGCATTTTAGATTCTACTCCATTGTATATACAGTACACTACTCTTGCCCCATGACCCCATCAGGGAAATGTAGATAGAAAGCCTAGTGGAATAGAACTATGAATGGAACCCATTAGAGATCAATAAGCCCAAAGCCCGGATTCCTCTGGTTGCTTTCCTCACGTGAAGCACGTTTATGTGGCCTTGTAGGACCTTGAAATCGATGTGGTATAATTTCTTCCCACCCAATTGAATATCTCCCTACCAGTTTCAAAGAGTTGTAAATTCCCGCTATTCAAATAATTGTGTCTTTGCATTGATTTCTGATGTGACAGTACCCCTTTGGCTGACCAATGGTTAGCCATGACCACAGCTTTTTCACAGGAAGAATGAACAGTATTATTCACTTCCTGCCATGACATCTCCTCTAGTAACCTCCACCAGTCTCTCTCAGGTCCTATTTGTCAGGTTATTTTTCAGGTCATTTTTACGTGTCCTCATTCTCTCTTTCATCACAGTGGAATTATTGCAGTGTTAAACTTGTTTGAATTAGCTACAGGTACAACATACTGGCGCCATATCCCTCCCAGCCCAAATGTCTTAAGATATATCAAAAGATAATATAGAAAAATTATGAACATAAGCATCTGAATATAAGGCTTTGATTATTATGAATTACCCTAAACCATGCCAATTTCACTAATTAGGTCAATGGTATCATTAAAATGTACATCTAGGCCAGAGTGAAACGACCTGAATATTACCCTATTTTACTTCAAGTATCATAGGCTGACTGAATGTATCGTTTTCTATTGAGATTTAAAAGGACTTTGTTTACCATCTCCCTCAAGCTGCCGCACACCGTATCTTTTAACTTCTTGGTGAGAACCATCTTCCAGCGATGTCAATAAGAGATAAAAAGTCGGGGAGGCAACAACTCAGAGGGCGGCTAAAAAAAAAGCCTGATTCCCATTTCCCAGCAGCTCCAGACTAGATTACAGTTTCTAGCAAATCTGCTCTCCCGTGAGGAGCGCTGGTGCTCTGCTCTGGTTGCCATTTTTAGATGAGGATATGCTATCTCTTCGCATTGGGGTTACCAGTGTCTGTTGTTGGCATGTGTTTGGTACTACTGTTGAGGCTACGCGGCACTTGTGATCACAGCCTAGAGGTCAAGAACTCTAAGGCATAGGTGGTAGTGCACACACAGGTGGTACCGCAGAGTTGATGGTTCAAGCCCTGCCCCAGGTGCTTTTCCACTACCTTATGCATTATGTTTACATAATTTGAAAAATAAGAAATAGAATACCTTGTCTAAATTAATCTGTAGCCTACCTATTATGAAAAATTATCCCACAATCTGCTTATTAGGCTATGATATAACATTAAAATGACTTAAATAAACATTATTCCACATGTTTGCAAAGCCTTTACAATTACATAAACTACATCTATTGAATTTCATTATTCAGCTTATATGAACCAGTGGTGTAAAGTACTTAAGTAAAAGTACTTTAAGTACTATTTAAGTCGTTTTTTTGAGTATCTGTACTTTACTTAATGATATATTAACTTTATATTTCTGACTACTTTTACTTTTACTTCACTACATTCCTAAAGAAAACATTGTACTTTTTACTCCATACATTTTCCTTGACAACCAAAAGTACTAGTTGCGTTTCGAATGCTTAGAAGAGGAGGCAGCTGTCTTTCATTGTCTCTGATTGGGGATCATCGACATTACGAGGAGTTAGCTCAACGTAGCAAGCACGAGAGGCAGCCCCCCCAAAAAATTGGGGGGGGGGGGGCACACGGGGTGATTGGTGGAGTCAGGGTTCAGTCCTGAGCCAACTCCCCGTGCTTACCATGGGGAGCGTGTGACTGGTCAGGCACCATGTTATGCGATGATGCTCAGGGTGTCCCCAGTGAGCAGCCACAGCTCGGTGCGTTCTGTGCAAGCTCCCCGCAGTTGCCGTGCTAGAGTGGGCATTCAGCCAGGACGAATTGTGCCGGCTCAACGCTCATGACCTCCGGTGCATCTCTTCGGCCCAGGATATCCTGCGCCAGCTCTACGCACGGTATCCCCAGTTCGCCAGCACAGCCCAGTGCGGCCTGTTCCAGCTCCGGAGCCTCCGGAGCCTCCGGCGACGGTCGGCAGTCCGGTGTCTCCGGCGACGATCGGCAGTCCGGAGCCTCCGGCGACGAGCTGCAGTCCGGAGCCTCCAGCGGGGGTTCCCAGTCCAGAGCCTCCGGCGACGGATCTGCATTCCGGAGCCTCCAGAGGGGGGTTCCCAGTCCAGAGCCTCCGGCATCGAGCTGCAGTCCGGAGCCTCCAGAGGGGGGTTCCCAGTCCAAAGTTCCGGTGACGATCTGCATTCCGGAGCCTCCAGCGGTGGTTCCCAGTTCAGAGCCTCTGGCGATGATCCACGGTCCGGTTCCAACGGCAACGATTCACGGTCCGGAGTCTCCGGCGACGATCCACGGTCCGGTTCCACAGAAGCAGAGGGATCAGCGTAGGGAGCGGGGGAAACGCCCCGAACCCGGAGCCGCCACCAAGATTAGATGCCCACCCGGATCCTCCCCTATAGGTTCAGGTTTGCGGCCGGAGTCCGCACCTTTGGGGGGGTGGGTACTGTCACGCCCTGACCTTAGAGATCCTTGTTATTCTCTATGTTTGGTGAGGTCAGGGTGTGATTTGGGTGGGCATTCTATGTTCTCTATTTTTTTGTGTTTGGTCGAGTGTGGTTCCCAACCAGAGGCAGCTGTCTTTCATTGTCTCTGATTGGGGATCATACTTAGGCAGCCCTTTTTCCCTCATTCAGTGTGTGATCTTGTCTTTGTTTGAATTCATGTAGTTTGCACGACGAAGCTTTTCGTTCGTTATATTTTTTATTGTTTTTCTTGGATGGAATATTTAAATAAAAGAATGTGCACCTACCACGCTGCACCTTGGTCTCCTTCTGACGACAAACGTTACAATCTTCTGTAAATAATGTCTGAGTGTTGGAATGGGACCCTGGCTATCCATACATTTTAAAAACAAGAAAATGGTGCTGTCTGCTTTGCAGGAATTTGAAATGATTTATAATTTTACTTTTGATACTTAAGTATATTTAACCAATTACATGTACCTTTGATACTTAAGTATATTTTTAAACCAAACACTTCTAGACTTTTACTCAAGTAGATTTTTACTGGCTGACTTTCACTTTTACTTGAGTAACTTTTTATTAAGGTATCTATACTTTTACTCAAGTATGACAATTGGGTACTTTTTCCACCACTGATATTAACTGCTTATTAATAGTAATTAACAGCCTGTAAACTCTTTGTTAACACCGATATTTTTTACAAAGGTCTCTTTTACAAGGAAGCTCTGCAATTTACAAATACAACACAATACAAATATATATATACAATATTTCAAACACATCCAATAGAAAGAGTTAGGCTACATTCCTCAGTAAAGAGATCCCCAGTCAATAAGTTGAATTGTGCGAAATTGTACCATCCTTGAAAAGGCGTTCATTATGACCACGCGGAGTTATCATACTGGGCGCTCTGGATCCTGCGAGAGAGAAGTGGATCGTTGATGTATCAGTGCGAGTGCTAATCTGCTACATTAGGGATGCGCTCTTTGTCAAAAAGTCAGTCAGTTGTTATTTGGCGTAAACAGACACGGCTGCGACGATTTCAGCAACGTGAATGCTCTGGCTTCTAAATCGTTATGTAAAGTGAAGAATTTTACGGAGGACATCCACAAAATGAAGGCTCAGGTGGTAGGCTTTTTGAAACTCTTTTGGAAAGATGGAAGTTATGTGAGAAAATAGACATCTCGCCTACTGCTACTGTATCATGCTCCTTGCCTATTCTACTCTACTGTTTAAATAGTCTACTCTATCTTTATGACAATGGGTTGGATGATGGATTTAAAGATTATAACGTGAAGAGTGCACAGCTGTCAGTCTTTTTAAATCATAGAGCGCATCTGTTCCCACATGGCAAAAACTGGTTGGGTCAATGTTGTTACCACGTAATTTCAACAACAAAGATAATATGTGATGAAGTTGAATCAACGTGGAAAACTGAGTCATCAGCACAATAGAATTTCCCCCAAGAAATTCCCCCAACTTTGAACCTAAATCATTTTTTTTGTTGATTTTACCTTGAATTCACGTTAGTTGACAACTCAACCAAATGTAAATCAAAACTAGACTGAACTGACATCTGTTCACAGTGGGTTGTTTTGAGTGGCGGTTTCGAGAATTGAAGTGTGATCACAGAAAGAAGAGATGTGATATTATTTGTTATCTAGAAACCATTATTGCAAGCTGCTAACAGAGTTTAAAGTTCTAATTTGTCATTATATTCTAGAATAGAAATGCTATAAATAAGTAATTGTAGCATACTGCAGATATAAGCTAATTTCGTTTTTTGCATATATATATTTTTTAAATAAACCGGCTGAATACCTCATAATGTAGCCTATTTTACCAATTTTCTCCTTATTATAGCGCCATGGGGTTATCGTCATTATAGTTATTACCATGGGTACCAGTCTCATCGTTGTGTACAACAACAGCTTCACGGACACGTCAGGGACAGCGTATCACACGGATGCTGCTGCTACTGGGCCGCTAATGGATAAGCCCAGGAAAGCGCAGCCTAAACCAGGAAGAGCCCTGTCACCAACCCTACAGGGCTACACTGGAGTCATCGATCAAAAGGTAAGCAGTATACTGACTATAAGAACGCAGCATCTGTAGAAATGTGTCAAGACATTTAAAACATGTATGGACAACCAATGCTGTCAACAAACAGCGGTTGTTTCCTGTGTCATTTATTCAAAAGGCTTTGTAGATATTTATTCAAAAGGCTTTGTAGATATTTATTCAAAAGGTTTTGTAGATATTTTGAAATTGTAAGTAGGTATTCGGCAAAGTCTACAGTATATTCCAAAGTACCATCGAGAGCACTATCACTAGACCTTTCAATTACCCAATGCCTTTGTTGCCACGTATCTTCAGTCTGTCGCTTAAGGTTCAATCGTTTAGAACTAAGATGAGGGTTAATCGATTCAGTGTCTTGTGAGTATAATTGTAATCAGTGGCCATAGCCAATATGTTGGCCATTAAGCACCTGAGAAGCACATTGTCTGCTCTAGTGATGTTGTGCATGAATAAGACGAGCTGCGCCTTCTGATCTGTATTCAGACTGTCATTCAGGTAAAGCTGACAGGCCGGCTCACAGACAAATATCCCAGGTAGGCTACACTCTAAATGGCTTATTGATAAAGCTTTGGAGATTTCTTCTTGGAACCACATGAGTGGGTGGGACTTTGAAATTGGCAACCGTCTGCGGTATGTTTGATTCCCGTCCCAACGACTGCAGCCAGCGAGGTTCCAGGCAAGTTGATTGAAAGCGAGATAGGTAGTTCAAATCAAATCAAATTGTATTTGTCACATGCTCGGAATACAACAGGTGTAGACCTTACAGTGAAATGCTTACTTACAAGCCCTTAACCAACAATGTAGTTTTAAGAAAAATAACAACAACAACAACAACAAAAAAAGATGAAATAAAAGTAACAAATAATGAAAGAGCAGCAGTAAAATAACAGGGGGTACCGGTACAGAGTCAATGTGCTGGGGCACCGGTTAGTCGAGGTAATTGAGGTAATATGTACATGTAGGTCGAGTTATTAAAGTGACATAGATATGCGTAGATAATAACAGAGAGTAGCAGCAGTGTAAGGGGGGGGGGGGGGGGGGGGGGGCAATGCAATTAGACTGGGTTGCCATTTGATTAGATGTTCAGGAGTCTTATGGCTTGGGGGTAGAAGCTGATTAGAAGCCTCTTGGACCTAGACATGGCGCTCTGGTACCGCTTGCCGTGCAGTAGCAGAGAGAGCAGTTGTTTTGGTACCTTTGGGTTTTTGTTGGTTGTTATTCCTAAATAAGAGATACACACAGCGTGCTGGCTTCTGTATGGGCTGACTTTAGCAGCATGGCTCCAGAGTGGGAGAGATACGGGACTAGAGAGAGACACGGCAGCGTGGACGGACACTGCGTCTCTCAGGTGGCACCGGACAAGAGAGGCGCTACAACGGAGAGGAGTTGAGAACAGGATTATATCGGGGTCTGTGTCTGGAGCGGTTCTGTTCACTGCTCACTGTTTAATGACTATGAAAAGCATCAGAGAGTTGTGTGATATTTAGCCATTGTACTGTACATGCCCAGCACAACGAAGTTATTTGTTCTTGCCCAGCCCAAACTTTTCAATAGATTCAGCCGCAATTTGAAGTCCCCTTCCAGCCAACAGCTAGAATGTGATGATGAAAGAACTTAGTAGCTCGGACCAAACAGGACACAAAGAGGTCTTTCTTTGTGTCCTATTTGGTCCCAGTCCAAGAAAAGGCAGCACAATGAATACATCTGGATTCTATTTCCATTCTCCCCACATCCCCTGATATTGCGTCTGATATTCGTTATGTATTGAAAAGTCTTCCCTCCAGTCGTTCCCTGCCATCGTATTTCTTCATCAATCGCCAACTGCCCTATCTCAGGTCTGCTCTCCACTGTAGGGACTCTCAAGTACCGCTGTAGTGTTGCTACCACTACACCCTGTAAATCACTATCTGGACTATCTGAATTCACAGACCATCCCAGTCAGTTGGTATCGGCTTTAGCTGCGGGGCCTCTTGACTCTGATCACTTAACATACACAAAGCATTCATGCATGCACACACCCCCCCCCACACACACACACACCACCGTATTTACAGTATTTACTGCGCCTGAAGGATTCTGCTTATGCCCCTCATTAACTTATGTGCATAACTTTCTCTTCACGGGCCCGTGATTCCACAGAGCTGGGTGGTGGATCTGTGAGTACCACCACTACTCCTCTAGCTGCTTTCTGTCTCACACTGAGGGCTGAGAAAGGCCACACATTAATCATGGAGAACACACAGGAAAGGTCTGCCTCCACCTACGTGCCATAGGAGGTTATTAGTTTGCTCACAAGCCACCCAACGCAAACCTTTTCTACTTCTATACCTGGAAACGTTTATCTCTTTCTAGTTTCACCTCAGCATTTGTGAATTGGGATGAGACATAAGATATACAGTACCTAACTGGTAGACCTTTGAATATTTCAGGACAAATCATTTATAATAGCTGAAACGTTGCTGATGCACGTAGCATAAAAGGAAATATTTAAAAAAAGGGAAATATGTGTATCTGAGATGTAATCGTAGAATTTAGAATGAATCAGTGCGTCTCCCCCTTTGTGTTGCTTTCTCCACTGTCCGTCACGGTGGTTTCTTTTCTGAGAATGTCCCTCCTCCATGGCGTTCTCACTTTTGACAATCTGATTACAGCTGCAGTCACACACACGCACACGCACACACACACACGCCTGGTGGACTAGGTACAGTTAGTGACAGCCCCCCCACACACTCCCTCCTCTGATGCTTTACCGATTCCTATTAAAGAGATGTTGACCTTTAACACATGGCCATCAGCATCAATATGCACTGGCCTTTACACATGGTAATCACAAATCATGTATTTTCTGTGAATCTCCTCACTGAATGTGTGTGTTCGCACCAGTGCTGAAATCCACCACTTTGCTTTTAAAGCCTTGCTTTTTGATGTAATCGCTGATGATTAGTTGGAACTAGAAATGCAAATGTAGATAACCGGAGAAAAATCACAAGTGCAGAAATGAGTTATTTGTGAGACTCCCTCTTAATGATGCCCTTTACAAATCCCAGTTGTATAGAACACCAGACAAAGGATCCAGAAATCCCTTAAAAAACGACTACCTAACAAGAGAATCAGTGCATTCCTCCCTAACATCTGATATCTTCACCAGTCCTATAGGCCTAGACAGAGACTAGAAGATCAACGCTTAACCGAACCACGGCTAACCTTATTGGACATCATCCTCTGGATGTCATTAACATAAGTAGCCCATTGGCTGTGCACCCGCCGCACTTCCTCCTCACTGAGAGAACTTCTTCAAATGGATCCAAGTCCTCATTAATCCAAGAGGACCTACTCCCTCATAAACTGATAGATAGACAGGGCTAATCAGAGCCTTGAGGAAAGCTGACAGGAAGCAATGAATATCATCATTTTGTAAGAGGCAGCTGTTGACTCCATCTTGGATCTAAGTGGGAATTGACCGTTTTTAGATTTCACTGTTAAAGACGAACTTTGACATTTTTTAAAGAACAAAATGGCAGTGATATATACAGAAAATATCGCAGAGCTGTGAGAAGAATGCTGGTGCCCTCATCATTAAAAAGCAGTTGTAAATCAAACAAATACACGTGTGAACACCAAAGATTATTTCAATTTCTACTTATTTGAGAAGAAATTGTGAATCGTGCAACTGTGCCAATATATTTGACCGCATCTGTAATACAGTAACCCCCCAATACAATTCCCCCCGGTCCCTCAAATGCCTCAACACCCTCAATTCTGACATTTCCTCTGATATGTAGGCCTACTGTCTCTAGTCATCATAAAGGAAGGGCTCTGTGCGCCTGGTCTCACTGTCAAACCATTGTTTCTGAAATATTACATTTACCAGAACTGCGAGACATGAAATCGAGGCTACTGTCCGCCTTGGGTGCTGTGAGTATTCTGGGAGGTAGCTAGAGAGAAGCTGAATGGACGGGGTTGTTCTCAATGCAATTACGAACCTGCTTTCCTCTGGGGAGAGTCTAAGCAGGATGATAGTGATGCGTCTGGAGATGCTGTGTGGATGGTAATTGACTGGGTTGAGGCACTACTCATAACTGTGTGTTGTGCTGTGAGCTCTGTGGTCTGTTTATCATGGCTCAGCTAATCTAATCTACTTCACATTAGAGGTCAATGAAGTCTGAGCCTGCATTCGCCCCATTACTATAGTAACTCTGGGACTACGTCCCAAATGGCACCGTCCCAAATGGCATTCCCTACATAGAGCCCTATGGGCCCTGGTCAATAGTAGTGCACTGTATAGGGAGTAGGGTGCCATTTGGGATGCACAGTTTGAGTGGAATATGTATATTGTCGGTTTATGAATGATTTATGACACGGTGAGTCGTATTAGTCAAGTTCCTACTGCATAGGTAGGTGTGCTCATATTGAAATGAGTTCATAATGCAATAAATGTAAAACTATCAAACTATTTGGGTACAGGTGGATCCATGAAGACCTCTACCACAGTCTTCTCCCAAATGCATAGGCCTAATAAGGATCCTCCCAATTATTATTGCTTTCAAGCAGGTAGCTTCCATAATGATGGACTATGTAATAACATGTGATTCAATTATGTGTTATTTGAGAATCGTTTTTGACATGGTTTCTCCCCTAAAAGACTCGGTTTCAACCTTTTCCTCAAAATGAAGGTTGATAAGTCATTGCTATTTCTGCCTAGAAAGAATCATTGAGCTGACAGAAGCTCTGGGCTCTGTCAAAGACAATTTAGTCTTCCTGTCAAAAACACTTATTACTGGTACTGGGAGAATTTCCCTGGTGCTCTAGGCCACAAGGAGGATCCAATAATATAGTTGAAAGTTATTGCTTGGGTTCTAGGTTCGCGTTTTGCTGCACTCATATTCCTGAGCGTGAACATTTTTTCAATTCCAAATATCAATCTCTTGACTCGTTAAAGGAGAAACGAATGTGTCGAGAAAATGTTCACAGACGAACATAGTCAGTTCAGGTAAGAAAGCAGCAGAGATGGAAAGGAAAGAACAATCTTTCAGGAAGGAAACACCTGCAGTTCATTAGAAGAGACAGGCATGAAGACCAGCCAATAGAGAAAATGCAGAAACAAAACCGGCACGGTTTTCTTTTCTTGTATTGAACTGCATTAAGTAGGAAGTAGGAAGAAGAGCGGTAAAGAAGAATACGTAAAGAACGTAAAGAATACTAGAAATAAATACGATTTATGTCCTCCCTAGTTTATTTTCGTAGCCTGGCAGGGGATTGTGTATAATCGTGTGACGTGGTGTGTCATTTTTTTCTTGTCTACTTGTAGGATGTCTGGCTAGCACGAACAATCGATATATCCACACTATTTCGATGAAAGATGCGGTAGTTTGAAGTCGGGAAATTCAATTTCACAACCTGTTACCGTGACAGAAGAACCCGGATCACTCATCACACACACTTCCCACATCGTGCTCATTCCCTTCTCCGTTTCCTGGCAGCTTCCCTTGGTAATTCATCTATGTGTAATTACAGAGATTATAGGAAGACACATGTGAACAGTAGAGCGGGATCATGAGGCAGTGAAGTCGGTAATCTCACCCGTATGCACAGTATGTATGTGTGCACAGGCCACACGGGCCACAGTCAAGCATGAAGCTAAGAGTACAGCTCTGAATGCCAATGGGCCTCTGCATTAAGCCTTAGAATAATTCATGAGAGGGTCTCAGGATTTTCATTATTAGATATAGATGCCCTTTTGCCTGGCCTTCTACTTTATGCTGTAGCGGGTATTGATTATGCTGTTGGATTTTGGGGAACACAGTTTTCCTCTTGGCAGGGAGATCTGAATCTGGTGCCATGGACCTCAACTCTCCGTCCGCCCATTGACATCGATGAGAGAGAGGGAGGATTACATTCTTTTTGAACGTTTTTGAACGTTGAAACAAAAGTATACACCTGACACACATGGTTATGGCTTAAACAAAAATATTAATAACATTCCACCCATGAGGGCACTAGGTCATTTGACTGCAGGAAAGGGCCACAGGCATCGTTACATACTCCAACATGAATATGTGCATATGTCTCATATTTTATTGAATGATAATGGGTCGTGTGATTCCTGTAGAAGACCCTTTGGGCTCCCGTCAGCCCCAGAGAGCGCAGATTCTGTTTGAAAACTTCAAACATGCATCCTTCTTTTTCTCTTCTGCCTTCCGATAGGCTTGAGCAATGTGGTGGGTACCGTGGTTTCACGTGTCCAATGCTGTTAGCTACAGGTAACTGCCAAAATAAAGGAATAACCAACCTACAGTGTCATAGCCCTTTCCTGCAGTCAATGACCAAAAGCACCCTCTTTGGCCTCATGGGTAGAATGTTAGTAATATTTTTCCTTATTTCGTTATTAATGAAGATTATTAATAAAAAAATGGACACAAATCCTGAATCAAACCTGATTTAGCCCACTGCAGTATAAGGTTCATAGGGTGTTGGGCCACCACAAGCCGCAAGAACAGCTTCAATGCACCTTGGCATAGATTCTACAAGTGTCTGAAACTCTATTGGAGGGATGCGACACCATTCTTCCACAGGAAATTCCATCATTTGGTGTTTTGTTGATGGTGGTGTAAAACGCTGTCTCAGGCATCGCTCTATAAGTGTTCCATTGGGTTGAGATCTGGTGACTGAGACGGCTATGGCATATGGTTTACATTGTTTTCCTTCTCATAAAACCATTTAGTGATCATTCGTGCACTGTGGATGGGGGCATTGCCATCCTGGAAAAGACCACAGACTAGAGGCCTTCACAGGTTCAAAAGGTTGGACCCGTTCCGCAATGGACCTGGGGCTTTCCCATCCGGACCCGATATGCATAAATGCCTTTTTTAAATATAGAGATCCGTTTCAAACGTACCCGAGAACAACTAGACCAATTCCGTATAGAGCTGGTTCGGATCCAGACCCGATCCAATCCGAGTGGGGGAAGCAGCAGAGAAGTACATTTTTAAGCTACTTTATTAACTGGAGCTGATAAAGCGCGAGGGAGATGAAGTAGAGAGAGGTAATGCTCTAGCATAGGCCATGCTGTGTGTGTAGGCTACTGTGAGTGAGCAAGTGACACGGAACAGGGAGGGTGGGAGGAAGAGATGAGAGACAGCAACCAACTAAGCCGACAAGTGCTATAGTAGACTAATAGCTGCCATAGCTAGGTTATTTATCATCCAATATGATTACGTAGGTAACCTGTCTTGACTGCATCAAACCGGGAGGAGCTAGTTAAGATAGCTAGCTAGCTAGGCTAATTAAGGCTGCATGCGCATTCTCGTCCTACACAGTTACAAACAACAACAATTCCATTCAGAATATTAATTAGCAGCCTACCTGTTGCCTCTTGGCCATTGTAACCTATCCTTCTCCTTGTTAACTTTTAATTCCATAATTTTAATTCAAAATATTCCATTGATTAGATATCTCCTAACTTTTTGCTCCAAACAGAGGCTCTAGGACTGTAGCCTATTGCCGTTTTGATGACTAATGATTGGCCAACAACATCAGCAACAAGCTACATGCGCCACTCTCGTGGAAAGCAAAGAGCAGCAGTATAAATTACACATTTCTCTCTCTTTCTGCTGCAGCAGCAGCAGCAGAAATTCAGAAATTCAGCAGAAATTCGGATCTGTATGGATCCTTCCAGAAAAGTCTGTTAAAATGACACATACCCGAGACCCCTGACCCCTGAATATCAGATCCGACCAGACCTGTGACATTATTTCGACTTATGGATCCGGACAGGTGGATCTGTGAAGACCTCTACCACAGACCACTCCCATCAGAATAGAAATGATTTCCATAGGTTGAAGGCGATCACTCAGAATGGCTGTGTATTTGTTGGTATCTACCTTGCTATCTAAGGGGTTGAGAGGACTTAAACCATGCCAGGAAAATGCACTCCACACCATAACAGAGCCGCCAGAACTCTCATTTACTCAAGTGTTTCCTTTATTTTGGCAGTTACCTGTACATCATTTCAGTGCAAGGAAATAAGGAAGCATGCATTTTTTATGTTGTTTTAATGGCCACAGTTGAACTCCTGTAACCTCTGACCTCACTCTACTATACCGTCTTTGACCTCTTGACTTTCCCCCCGAGCCTCTGAGGATGCACTGTAACTGCTGTGCCCTGGTGACCAGCTCGGGCCACCTTACCGGCAGCAACCGCGGGGACGAAATCGACAGCACCGAGTGCGTCATCCGCATGAACGACGCCCCGACTGGGGGTAGTTTCCAGCGGGACGTGGGCCAGCGTACCAGCCTGCGCGTCATCGCCCACTCCAGCCTGCAGAGGGTACTGCGGAGCCGGCAGGAGCTGCTCAACGCCAGCCAGGACTCAGTCTTCCTCTTCTGGGGACCCAGCAGCTGTATGCGACGCGACGGCAAAGGCCTGGTCTTCAACAACCTGCGTATGGTCAACCAGCTGCTGCCCAAGCTCAAGGTCTATGTCATCTCCCAGCTCAAGATGCCGCAGTTCGATGAGCTCTTCAAGAAGGAGACAGGGAAAGACAGGTAGGGTTTTGACATTTTGACCCTTGGGTCAATGATGCCATTGGGTTTTGGCTTTGTGAGTCTGTCTGTCTGTCCAATTCTGGTCAAGAATGACTTCCGAAAAATACAGTCAGTGTGTTTGAGGACTTGAGCCACTTGAAGCAGGATTTGCCAGGGAAGTCGAATGCATTGTAGTCAGTGCTCTTGGGCATACACATTCTAATTCAAAAGCTGCTTTTGAGCATTTTTAACAATAGAATAAGAAAGAAATCCCAACAACCACCCAACCACTCACACTATCATTAATGGGATTTAGTTCAAAGCACTCTGAATATATGTTAGGAACTAAGAGGATTAGTTGTAGACCATGGGGTATGAGAATCTCATTGAATGGGACAATGCAGCTAGAGAGGGATTTTAGCAATCTGTAAGTACAGAAACTCTGTCCCAAACAAAATGCTGGATCATGTTGTGAATGGAAGTGGTAGAAGAAGAAGAAACAAGACGTTGTGTAATAACGCTGAGACAACCTAATGCCAACTACCAATTTTACATTACGAAGTGTTAGGTTCTAATTCTCAGAGTAAAAACTCTACGGACACTATGAACGCTCAAACCAAGTTTATTCTTCCCAGAGGGTCAATTAGACAAAGACATGGTGTCAGCCGTGGTAGTATACATACCCCACTTTGGGTGGAGTCTCCTCCTTATCGCTAAACATTGCATCATTATTGCTGGGCAGGTAGCCTAGTGGTTGGAGCATTGGGCCAGTAACCGAAAGGTTGCTATATCAAATCCCCGAGCTGTTAAGGTAAAAATCTACTGTTCTGCCCCTGAACAAGGCGGTTAACCCACTGTTCCTAAGCCACCATTGTAAATAAGAATTTGTTCTTAACTGACTTGCCTATCAATGTTAATAAAAAATAAAAAAAAATAAAAGTGATATGGGCCTTAAATGGTTCCTCCCCTTATCAGCACTGCTACATGTGATTGTTCTCCCTGCAATCAGCCCCTCCCAAGTTTCATTATGGCACCTCTCATGTCTCTTTTATAACTAATGATTAATAATATAACTAGACCACTAGGCCACCCTAGGGGGCGGCAGGGTGGCCTAGTGGTTAGAGCGTTGGACTAGTAACCGAAAGGTTGCAAGTTCAAATCCCCGAGCTGACAAGGTACAAATCTGTCGTTGTGCCCCTGAACAGGCAGTTAACCCACTGTTCCTAGGCCGTCATTGAAAAATAAGAATTTGTTCTTAACTGACCTGCCTAGTTAAATATAAAAAAAGGTAAATTTGTAAGTCGCTCTGGATAAGAGCGTCTGCTAAATGACTTAAATGTAAATGTAACTAACGATTAATAATAGTTAAAGCTCAGAAACATTGACGAAATGTCTCTGTGTTTCTGCGCAGGAAAATCTCTTCGACAATTCGACAACAGAGTGATCGAATTAAGATAGTACAGTTACATATAATACGAGATAATTGGTGTCTTCATTAACTGTTGACAGGAAGTGACAAAAGTGCTGCACAGCCTCACAAGATAATGTCACTGAGGCAAAGCTAGGAGCAGAAACCGATTGCAGGTCCTACCAGACTTTCACTGGCTGGCATTCTCCCTGGGTACTCTCGCCGTGCCCCCCTGGCAGAGGCTGCCAACAGTAAACAGAATGAGCCCAGACAGAAGTGGCACCGCTGCCAGCTGGGATATCCCCCAGTGAGGGGCTGGTATGGCTGGCAGGTCCAGCCTCGACAAACTAGCCTTGACGGTTCAGTAGATGAAAGGGCTCCATTTTACAGGGGGCACTGCTTTGATGGCTGTTTAACAGCATTGAAATTGCGATTTCATGTCAAATCATGTAAATTAGGAATATGGCAGTGTGAAATCTTATGGTATTAAAAATTAAGCAATAAATTGAGGGCCTTGGGCAGGATGGATATCGCTGCAAGCACCACATATGGCCAGTTTTTTTCTGTCTCACAATTTCTCTCATTTAAATCTATTGAGTCATGCAATACATTTCGTTGGAACATATAGTATATATTGTGTCTTGTTTCCCCTCACCGTGTCATCCAGGAAGACCTCTAACTCATGGCTGAGCACTGGCTGGTTCACCATGGCCATTGCCCTGGAACTCTGTGACACGATCAATGTCTATGGCATGGTGGCTCCTGACTTTTGCAGGTGGGTTGGGTTCGGCACAGGTCACAGTGCTGTCGGACCCGAGAGTTTCAATGACATGTATGCCATAGGGATTATTACCCCAATGATTACTAATAGGCAACTTATCACTTTTATTATTATTATTTCTGTTCTGGCAAAAAAAAATATACCTGCTTGTGTTCTAAATATCTTGACTATGCATCTTAATACATGAGAGGGGAAGGTCGAATAAAACAAAGATAGATAGATGGAGGATAACAGGTGCTCCAGATAATGAGCTGATATCCACAGGCAGGTCCATGGGACCAGATCCAATGTCTGTGTTGTGTGAATTATTCATGCTGGCTCAAACTCTCCTCTGAGGCTAGAGTCTACTGAGTCTAGGACTGAAGAATTATCACAGGGAAAGAAGTAGCTTTGATAAGCACATCTCAGGGCTAAGACATATAATATACAGGCATTCGGAAAGTATGCAGAGCCCTTGACTTTTTCCTGATTTTGTTACATTACAGCCATATTCTAAAATGAAGTAAATAGTTTTTTCCCTCATCAGTCCAAACACAATACCCCATAATGACAAAGCAAAAAGGTTTTTGGACATTTTTGCAAATGTTTATATTTATTTAAAATATACAATATTACATTTACATAAGTGTTCAGATCCTTTACTCAGGACTTTGTTGAAGCACCTTTGGCAGCGATTACAGCCTCCAGTCTTCTTGTGTATGACGCTACATGCTTGGCACACCTGTATTTCTGGAGTTTCTCCCATTCTTCTCTGCTGATCCTCAAGCTCTGTCAGGTTGGATGGGGAGCGTTGATGCACAGCTATTTTCAGGTCTCCAGAGATGTTTGATCGGGTTCAAGTCTTTTTTTTTTTTTTTTTTATGTTATCTTTATTTAAATAGGCAAGTCTGTGCTCTGGCTGGACCACTCAAGGACATTCAGAGACTTGTCCCGAAACCACTCCTGCGTTGTCTTGGCTGTGTGCTTAGGGTTGTTGTCCTGTTGGAAGGTGAACCTTCGCCCCAATCTGAGGTCCTGAGCGCTCTGGAGAAGGTTTTCATCAAGGATCTCTCTGTACTTTGCGCCGCTCATCTTTCCCTCGATCCTGACTAGTCTCCCAGTCCCTGCCGCTGAAAAACATCCCCACAGAATGATGCTGCCACCACCATGCATCATCGTAGGGATGGTGCCAGGTTTCCTCCAGATGTGACGCTTGGCATTCAGGCCAAAGAGTTCAATCTTGGTTTCATCAGACCAGAGAATCTTGTTTCTCATGGTCTGAGAGTCTTTAAGGGCCTTTTGGCAAACTCCAAGTGGGCTGTCATGTGCCTTTTACTGAGGAGTGGCTTCCGTCTGGCCATTCTACCATAAAGGCCTGAGTGGTGGAGTGCTGCAGAGATAGTTGTCCTTCTGGAAGCTTCTCCCATCTCCACAGAGGAACACTGGAGCCATGTCAGAGTGACCAATTGCTCAGTTTGGCAGAGCGGCCAGCTCTAGGAAGAGTCTTGGTGGTTCCAAACTTCTTCCATTTAAGAATGAAGGAGGCCACTGTTTCCTTGGGGACCTTCAATACTGCAGAAATGTTTTGGTACCCTTCCCCAGATCTGTGCCTCGACACAATCCTGACTCGGAGCTCACAATTCCTTAAACCTCATGGTTTGGTTTTTGCTCTGACATGCACTGTCAACTGTGGGACCTTATATAGACAGGTGTATGCCTTTCCAAATCATGTCCAATCAATTGAATTTACCACAGGTGGACTCCACAATCAAATTGTAGAAACATCTCGATGATCAATGGAAACAGGATGCACCTGAGCTCAATTTCGAGTGTCATAGCAAAGGGTCTGAATACTTATGTAAATAAGATATTTCAGTTTTTTATGTTTTATAAATTTGCAACAATTTCTAAAAACCTGTTTTCGCTTTGTCATTATGGGGTATTGTGTGTAGATTGATGAGGAAAATAAAATATTGAATTGATTTTAGAACAAGGCTGTAATGTAACAAAATGTGGAAAAAGTCACGGATCTGAATACTTTCTGAATGCACTGTACTGCATCTCCACCATCTCTCTGTATTTTTCAATCCCTCTCTCTCTCCCTCCCTCTCTACCACTCCCCTCCCTATTCTCTATCTGTCTCTCGCATGCATGCACACACACTCTCTCTCTTTTTCTGTTGATCTCTCTCCTCTCCAATCTCACTCTCTCTCCCTCCTCTTCCATTTCCCCCCTCAAACTTCTCTCCCCCTCATTTCCTCCTTTCTCCAGGGCTCCTTCCCATCTCTCGGTGCCGTATCATTACTACGAGCCTTCGGGGCCTGACGAGTGCGCCATGTATCTCTCCCACGAGCGGAACCGGCGCGGCAGCCACCATCGCTTCATCACGGAGAAGACAGTGTTCGCCAACTGGGCTCGGATGTTCGACATCCACTTCTACCAGCCAGACTGGACCCCGTCCTCTACTCTCAATGGAAACAGCTCACTCACACCTGCTTCAGATGGCTCCTGATACCAGACATAGACAGAAAGGTCATCAGGACCTGGGGAAGAAGTGACTGTGTGTTTGGACACCAACATGCTGATTTTCCTCATCCTCTCCTTGGCTCCCTTATGGGAGTGTCCCTTATGGGAGTGTGTGGGAGGAGTGGAAAAGTACAAGGGTCATTCCACCAATTCAGTGCCTTTTGAGAAGTGTAATTTGGAAAAGATATATGTTTGATTTAACCTAATTTTAACATTCTGACATCAAGAGCACATGTTCAACTTCATAAAAAAATACATTTTCCCATCTCAGCAGGTTCAATTAAAAAATGACTATAGTAAGTGCTAACTAAGTGCCAAATAAAGTAACAGGGTTGATGTCTTCTTAAATCAGCCATAAATCCCCTTGTGACAGGGGGAATGGAAGCTCGCTGTGTGCAACAGAGGGTGGCAATTGAATGTAAGCTTCACAAAAATATTATGAAATTGTAAAAAAACAAAATGCCTGTCTATCTATGGGTAACAGGGATGACGTGTTATGCTCGACCCGCTCAGATTTCCACCACAAAACACCAGAACGTGGCAAAAAAGAGTGGAACCAGCTCACCTGCTTTTACACTAGGATCTGACTATTAAAGGAGAGTTCTGTTCACGTAACGTGTTGACCTTCAAAATGAAGGACAGATGTAAATGAATCACTAATCACATTAAATAAATAATCATCTTCAGAAATGACTTAGTTATTTTGTTGTTTTGACAAAGGCTTTACAATGATGGTGATACTTTGAGAAATGTTGGGATTAAGTGGGTTAACATCTTAGAAGTGACACAGGGCTGAAGGAGGGAAATGTCAAAAGGCAGAATTTTGGCACCTTAGCAAGTGTCATATAAAAAATCTGATTTATTGAATTCTCCATATGGTCTATATTAAATATCTCTTAGATTAATATAACAGACTTTTTAAGATATTGGTGCACAATTTTTACTTAAAATATCAAAGGGACCCAAAAGGCACTCTTTTCGTGGAATGACCCGCAAGCTGCAGTTGCTGGAGAAGCAGACTTCAAAGAAGTGGGTAGCTGCTCCTCTAATGGCGTACGCACACACTGTAAAATAAAAAATCTAGTTGTTAAGTAACTGGTTCCACAGCCTTTTTCTTTTGTTTACTCAACTTTTTGGTCCAAGTGTTACCAAAACAACAAAAAATTGTTGGCACAAACTTAGCTCCAACTTGAGAAAACTTGATGTGTTTGCTCAACTTGTGTTCGTTCTACAATGAAATATTATTTGGGCATCTTAACTAAAAAAGGCTGTGCAACTGGTTACACACACAAACAGTGCTTTTAACACACATGATTAAATTGTGCATTTTAATTTATACATTAATCATTATTCAACATGTCCTCACCTGGGATTTGAACTCACAACCTCCTGGTTCATGGAATGCAGATCTTCATACTACGCCACCATGTCTGTGTCAATTATCAGTTAATCAGACTTTGCTCTCATTATTGATTTGATTGACCTATTTCAGCAATTAGGCTAATTTATAACTCTGGGATGTACCAACTCAAATAATAATGACAGACGCAATATCTCCTTCACAATACTTAAAATAAATTATTTTGTTGAATTATTTACACATTCTGTAAGTAAATACATAGGGCCTATATAAAACCAACTGGGCACTAATAAAAGGAGAGCTCAAATACAAGGACAACTGGCTACCAATCTGTTTTTCCACACTGATACAAACTGGGAAGAGAGATTCTATGTAAAACTATATGATCGCATTGTGTCATCGTAGTGCCTTTTCCTTCATGTTTATGGAGAAAACAGAGCTGGAAAAATGTCAATTCTTATCAACTGAGCCTGACTTGATCACCTAGCTACGTTTGCTTTTTTCCCCAAAAAGTAACTAAGTAACAGATTACTTAAATTGAAAACTAATGCGTTAGGTTAGTCGTTACCACAAAAAGTTATCTGAGTACTTTAACGCGTTACTTTGGTATCCTAATGCCAGTAGCTACCCTCCCAAACAGGATGGGGCTACAGGGGCAACCCTTCGGAATGATGGGATCTCATCTACACAGCGTCCACCTGAGACCTGGATCATAATGAGCATCCCGGAGGTGGACCTGGTTGGATTTAAGGGCTTCAAAGGACAAGCAGGGTTTAAAACAAGCTTGTTTTTTAATTAGTCCAGTCCCTATAATCACACTCTCAGGGCGACATGATAATTACATTTGACCTTACCTCGTAAAATGCAGTGTAAATGTATAAGTAGGTTTTGGTGCTTACAAACTATTCACCTACAAGCCTCTTTATTCGTATATTTGGAAAAGGTTGATCTGAGTTTTACAGGTTCAAAGTGCCAAGGTGGTGTACTTGGTATACACAAATAATAAGCAGTCTTGTCCTGACTTGATTTGGGTGAGGAATCCTGTTTCCAAACCAATCTGACAAAACAGGCGTTAACAAAGGTTAAAAACAAATCATGAGCTATCCCCCTTCCTCTTTCAATAGTGTTCAACTTTATCACGATTGAAATCATACCGTTTGCGGATGCAGGGTGTAGAGTACATTACAGTATGTGTCAGGATTTGACACCTCATTGAGCCGGAGGATGAACAGTCAACGTTCCATATCATGGTCTGATCATTTCATCTTCTGAGCAGCAATTTCCATCATGACACATATCCCCATTCCTGACATAGATAAGCACTGGCGCTAAATTGCCGAAATTACAAATGTTGATAGCCCCTGGTAGTGGGGGAGATGGTTTTGGGATGTTTTGGTGGTGATTCTTGAATGGTTTTATCAGTAAAAAGTGACATCATCATCCAGTGGGACCAAACTGTTTTCTGCACATAGTTGAAATAAAGTATAAGATAAGTATAGGAAAAGATTGCATAGCCTACGCACATCCAATACTGAGCAGGTGCTGGAGATCAAATAACATGATCAGCAAAAGGTAAAAACAGAAGGCAGTGTACAGAGTCTGATGATTTATGAGGTATTATAACTTATCTTTTTTATAGGCCGTTAATAACTTGGCCCCAGTCCACTTTTAGATGACCAGAAGGTAGGCTTAAAACAGACTGTCATTTCTCTAAGTGTCAAAAGCTAGTGGAAATTCTTGGCAAATTTGAAATGTGAAGGTTATGAGGCGTTTTAGGAGATATTACTCATGTTTGCCCTGACACCTAGTGGCTATGTGTGTCCTCCATATATATGGACTGGTCTGTGGGTGCGGGAGAATGAATGTCTTGTCGTCTATTACTGTTTTAACGTTGATTGTGGGCATAGCGGGGCACTTTGCAGTGTGTGGGTGGTCTATATGGACAACAATTGTTCCAATCGCCCGAGGAAAGTTGCAATTGCCACGTTTTCCGCCTTTATGTGTTTTTCACCAGTAGAATATAGGCCCACCCTTTGTCTTTAGTGGATAGTTCATTGTTGACAAAATATTCTAAATATGGGCCTTACAGTCTGTGAGGAACCTTTATTATAGATCCATCTGCGAGGCCCCTATTTAAACTGGCAAGCCTGAAATGAACCTTTACCATGATAGACCAGCCTGTAAGGCCCCTATTTGCTCTGATCAGCCTCCGAGGAGCCTTTATTATAGACCATTAGACCAGCCTGTTAGGCCCATATTTACTCTGACCCGCCTGAGAGGAAACTTTATTATCGATTAGCCTGCAAGGCCCCTATTTACTCAGATCAGCCTCAGAGGAGCCTGTATTGTATTAGTTGTATGAATAGATAGCTCTATTTAACCAGCCAGCTAAGATACAGCTTGCTATATTAGCTCATTGCTCAAGAGAAAATAGCTAGCTAAGCAGTTAGCAGTGGTGTAAAGTACTTATGTAAAAATACTTTAAAGTACCACTTAAGTAGTTTTCTTGGTATCTGTACTTTACAATTTTTATTTTTGACAACTTTTACTTTTACTTCACTACATTCCTAAAGAAAATAATGTACTTTTTACTCCATACATTTTCTCTGACACCCAAAAGTACTTGTTACATTTTGAATGCTTAGCAGGACAGGAAAATAATCAAATTCACACACTTATCAAGAGAACGTCCTTGGCCATCCCTACTACCAGATGTGGCGGACTCCGTAAACACAAATGTGTTGAAGTGTGACCACTAGCTATCCGTAAATACATTTTTTTTATTTAAATTGTGTAGTCTGGTTTGCTTAATATAGGGAATTTGAAATGATTTATACTTTTACTTTTGATACTTAAGTACATTTTATCAATTACATTTACTTTTGATACTTAAGTTAATCTAAAACCAAATACTTTTAGACTTTCACTCAAGTAGTATTTTACTGGGTGACTTTCAGTTTTACTTGAGTCATTTTCTATTAATGTATCTTTACTTTTGCTGAAGAATGACAATTGGGTACTTTTTCCACCACTGGCAGTTAGTAACATTGGTAGCTGTAATTGCTGCATTATGTTGTCAGATGAAAAACATCAGCAAAATAGTCGACTAAGATGCAAGCTCCTTTAAAAAGAGAACTAAGCAGCTAAACAGCTTAGATGATTTATATATCAGCCTGTATACTGTCTAAGTAGTCTTGCTATTTCAGTCTTTATATGTTAGCCAGTATAATTTGAAAACAGTCCAGCCATTTCAGTGTTTTTTGGATCAGCTAGCCTGATTAAAGATTTCAAAATGGTTATTCTCGCTCTCCCCCTTTTACAATTTGAATTTGAATTGGCGGAGTTGCTTAAACATCAGCCTGTGAGGCAGCAGTGTGTAAACATCAGCCTGTGAGGCAGCAGTTTGCAAACATAGGCATGAGGGAGCAGTGCCTCACAGGCACAAGTCACTTGTGATAGTAGTAGATTGTATTGGTTTTTCGCAGTTATAGACTGAATTGTCTATGGCGTGCTAAAATATGCTATTCCTGCCATTGACCTGTGATGTTGTGTTCTTCAACAAAAAATAGACATATTTTCACCCTGTCTTTCTAATTCAGCTACTGAGTGGTGTATCTGTTAAGAAATGGCATCATATGGAACTGAATAAAATTTAAATTAATACATTTTTCTT
Organism: Salvelinus namaycush; assembly: GCF_016432855.1. Taxonomy (NCBI): domain Eukaryota; kingdom Metazoa; phylum Chordata; class Actinopteri; order Salmoniformes; family Salmonidae; genus Salvelinus; species Salvelinus namaycush. The sequence goes on from NC_052316.1 coordinate 8,771,433, forward strand.
ATGTGGGACAATGCCTTTACAATTACATTTTAGAAGGATATGCATAGTTTATGTGTGGCCAAACAACTGGAGTGGAGATTGATAAGAGTCTTAAGGAAATAACAGTGGTTGAAGTGTGCTTTTAAACCAGCAGATGGAAATATAGTCCCAACCTTGGGAAAAACTTCCATCCAAATACATGTTGAATGCTGGAAGAACTCACCCTTGAATTTACACACCAACCTGTTTTTCCTCCCCTTTTTTTGTAATTATTGGGTTTAACCACATGGGAAGGAATCCTCGGAGAGGACAGAGCAAATCCTTTGGCTTACCACACCAGGATCAAGCTACAGAACAAGCTTCACAGAGTTATTTCAGGAAAATGGACCCTAGGTCCTGATCCTGCATTAACCATTATATAATGAACACATCATTTCAATTAATCGTATAATAACTGCATACAGATGTGTCATATCAAATGTCATCACATCATCCCTATGTGAGTGAGTGCCCTCTCCCAACTCTCCCAAGTCTAGCCTATGTCCCTTTGCAACATTTCTGCAATGGCCATGTAATGTTTCTGCAATGTTCCTGTAATGTTTCTGCATTGTCCCTGTAATAGTGTTTCTACAATGTTCCTGTAATGTTTCTGCAATGTCCCTGCAATGCAATGTCCCTGTAATATCCCTGTAATGTTATTGCAAAGTCCCTGTAATATCCCTGTAATGTTTCTGCAATATCCCTGCGATGTTTCCGCAATATCCATTTAATGTTTCTGGAATGTCCCTGTAATGTTGCTGCAATATTCCTGTGTGTAAAGTTTTTGCAATGTCCCTAACGTTCCTGCAATGTCCCTGTAATGTTACTGCAATGTCCCTGTAATGTTTCTCGAATGCCCCTGTAATGTTTCTGCATCAAGTAAAAGTTTATTGGTTGTGTGCACAGATCTTCAGATGTTATCGCAGGTGCAGCAAAATGCTGTGTTTCTAGCTCCAACAGTGCAATAATACCTAGAAATACAAAACAATGCACACATAATCCAAAAAGTAACAAAGAAATATCAGAACGAGCAATGTAAGAGTCTGTAATATACAGTATCTGTGTACCCCATTCACCCTCTGCAATGCTGCTGGGTTTTTCACACTAAACTGTTTCCCTTGTGTATCAACAATCGTCCCCGAATTGAGTCCATGCCCTGATGAAACGGGGGGGGGGGGGGGGGGGGGGGGACTCAATGTTAGGAAGGTGTTATATAATGTATAATGGTGTGTATGGACAGTATATTTATTTATTTTTGATTGGTCCTTTATTTGATCAGGGAGTCATACTGAGACCAACGTTTCTTGTACAGATGAGCCCTGAATTACAATTAAAATACACACACTGAACAAACAAAAATACAAACACAACATGCAACAATTTCTAAGATTTTACATAGTTACAATTAATATAAGGGAATCAGTCAATTTAAATAAATAAATTAGGCCCTAATCTATGTATTTCACATGACAGGGAATACAGATATGCATCTGTTGGTCACAGATACCTTAAAAATGGGGTGCGGATCAGAAAAACAATCAGTGTCTGGTGTGACCACCAATTGCCTCATGCAGCCCGACAAATCTCATGCGCATTGAGTTGATCAGGCTGTTGATTGCGGCCTGTGGAAGGTTGTACCACTCCTCTTCAATGGCTGTGCGAAGTTGCTGGATATTGTCAGGAACTGGAACATGCTGTCGCATATGTCGATCCAGAGCATCCCAAACATGCTCGATGGATGATATGTCTGGTGAGTACGTAGGCCATGGAAGAACTAGGATGTTTTCAGCTTCCAGGAATTGTGTACCGATCCTTGCGACATGGATCCATGCATTATCATGCTGAAACATGAGGTGATGGCGGCGGGTGAATGATACGACAATGGGCCTCAGGATCTCGTCACGGTATCTCTGTGCATTCAAATTGCCATCGATAAAATGCAATTGAGTTCATTGTCCGTAGTTTATGCTTGCCCATACCATAACCCCACCACCACCATGGGGTGCTCTGTTCACAACGTTGATATCAGCAAACCGCTCGCCCACACAAAGCCATCTGCCATCTGCCCGGTACAGTTCAAACCGGTATTCATTCGTGAAGAGCCCACTTCTCCAGCGTGCCAGCGGCCATCGAAGGTGAGCATTTTCCCACGGAAGTCGGTTACAGCGCTGAACTGCAATTAGGTCAAGACCCTGGTGAGGACGATGAGCACGCAGATGAGCTTCCCTGAACCAGTTTCTGACAGCTTGTACAGAAATGATTTGGTTGTGCGAACCCACAGTTTCATCAGCTGCCAGGATGGCTGGTCTCAAGGGAAGTTAATTTGGGGACTTGATCAATCAATCAGTGTCAGATTTTTATTTTGACTGAATCTGTGTTTGGATATTGGTTAGGCTACAATTAGTCTGTGGAAATGTTCGTTAAGTTGAGATGAGTGCTGCTCATGGTCATCTTCTCCAGTTGGCTCATGTATTACAACATTTTGCCTGTATGTTATGTAGGCTAGGCCTAGTTTAACAAGTTGAGTATTTGGCTCTGTTTTAAAATATCAATTTTTTATGCTGTGACGCAAGTTGTGTGGATAATTGCTTTTTGTTCTTTATTTTGTTATTGTCCATTATATTCTTACTATAAAATATATGGGTGTTGACTGCGAGGTGTGTCTTGTCTGGTTAATTAACAAAATAACTAATGATTTGATTTGGATAGTGCATCCATGGCTACACAGACCCATAACATAATTAATCTCAAAATATGCCATTCTATTCTTTTGAAAATACATTTCATTAGTGTTTCTTAGGACCTGCCTAAAACAAAGTAATAATGGATTTCTTTGTGATGGTGTATAATCAATGGATTTATTAAAATACTGTAGATATCCACCCACCTCGACCGAGGTCCTCTTAAAATTTCCGGCATGAGTATAGGAGATATAAAAGGCTTATCCAGGCAAGAATGTGGTAAAAATGGGGCTGTATGAATTGGGTTCTAAAAAACATTTAGGGACACCGATCCTTTCGAGGTTTTAAAAGTCAAATGAAAACATGATTAAAAAAATGTTTGACTTCAAATGAAATCTTTGAAAGTAAAGGAGTGGTGTGACAAAATAAAAATGAACAGGTTTTTATTCAGGACACAAAAAAAATCGAATGACATGAAACATGTACAACCCTGTTACACGTGTCCAGAATAGGGATGTTTCTCAACGGAAGGATGTCATTTACAAAAAACGGTTGTTTCTATAGTCTGGCCTGGAGATAGAAGCTGTTTATCGGTCTCTCAGTCCCAGCTTTGATGCAGCTGTACTGCCTCCGCCTTCTAGATGGTAGCGGGGTGAACAGGCCGTGGCTCGGGTGACTGAGGTCTTTGATGATCTTCTTGGCCTTCCTGTTCTCGTTAATTATAGACGTGTCCCCTTAGCAGAAGGTTCAGATCAGCGTTGTTTGCTTTTCTGTAAGGATCAGTCTGTTCCTTGTTAACATTTTATAAATGTCTGACTGTCATGACAGGTTAATATGCACCCTCTTCACACAGAGGTGGAACCATTGTGTACTTGAGTGCTTTCTTCAATGTTTCTATTAGCAGCCATAGCGTTTTCTTCTTGGATCTCTTCATTACGAGTGTACTTTAAATGTAGAATTTAAACTTTCACCAAAGGATTGAGTAGTCAGATTGGAATAGTTGCTGTCGAAACAGACACAGTGTATTTCAAGCAACTTTTTGACTACTTTTCACTGTATAAATATGTAAATGAAAACACCAATCTCATATCTCATTTACCAAACAGTCCTTCGCCTGCTCTTTCTGAGTCTGATAATGTACTGCGATGCGTTGACATAGCCCCATTCCATCTGCTAGTCTCATTGACCTAGCTAAGTGCAGCCTGTGATGTTAATATTTGCCTCTCTCCGCCTGCAGATTGCCTCTTTCAGAGTAGTGGTAGTATTTTCAAGTTGCATTTTCAAGTTTTTATTGTCACGTGCACAAGTACAGTGAAATGCCTTTCTTTCCCAACAATGTGCTAATCAATATCAGTTGTACTATAACTTTTAAAAAATTACAAAACACGAGAAATAGATATAAGAAGAACACAAGAAAGTAAGTAAGCAATATACAGGGTCAGTTCCAGGGTCAGTGCCAATACCATATTTACAATGTGCAGGGATACTGGAGTGGGAATGTTATATATGTACAGGGGTAAGGTGACTAGGCATCAGGATATATGATTAACAGAGCAGCAGCAGCGTCTATGATGATTGAGTGTGTGTGCGTGTGTGTAGAGTCAGTGTGAATGTGCATGTTATGTGCGTGTGAGGGTGTGTTGGAGTGTGGATAGAGTCAGTGCAACATTTCTTATTAAATGGAAGGGTCCATGGAGAGAGTCCATGTAGCAATAGTATGGGAGAACAGGTGGGGAATTCGGGGTTCCCTGTGGGACAGCGGCAGCCTCTGCTAGCCAACAGGTGGCCTGAGTGTCTGTGAGAGCATGGTGAGAGAACACATAATGGGAACGGAGTGTGTTGGAGGTGGGGATGGAGGGATGATGACAGATAGAGAGGAGAGAGGTCCGAGTGGTTTGGATAGTAGTAGAGAGATGGAGGATGGCGATAATGAGTTGAAGAAAGATGGAGGAGAGCACATTGGAGCTGGGGATAGGGCGTGAAAAGGGAAGAAGGTGGTAGATGTTTTTGCGATGGGGACAGAGGTATGGACTTTGTTGGTCTATGCTGGTCAGTGCTGGTCTGACTAGCATGGTTTAGCTGGTTAGGCTGGTGATGCCGGTGACCAGCTCTGATGATGCTGGTATGCTGGTATGCTGGTGACCAAGCTGGTCTATGCTGGTTCAGCATTGTCTTGCTGGACAAGCTGGCCTGTCTAGCTGGCAAAACCACGACCATAATTGTCATATTTCCCAGCACGGTTGATTAATTCATAAATTATTTTTTATTATGCTACACAAAGATAAATAACATGCATTTTTCTAAACTATTCCAATCTGTTAGTAGGACTCATTGCACCCGTATGTTTTCTCAGGACTCTTTTGTTGAAGATGTAAAACATGTAGGTTGGTCTGATGTGTATAATGAGGAGAATCCAGATGCAGCACTTGGAGTATTGGTACAATTATTCATGCCAATTGTTGACAAACGTCCACCTGTTAAGAAAGTAACTGTGAGAACTGTTAGAGACCCACCTGGATCGATGATGAATTGAAAAAATTGTATGGTTCAAAGAAATTATGTAAAAGAGGTGGCAAACAAGTCAGGCTGCTCAGCTGATTGGTTGAAGTACTGTCAATTGAAAAATATTGTGAGTAAAAAGAAGAAATTATATTACCAAAACAAGATAAATGACATAAATAATGGGAAAAGACTCTGGAGCACCTTAAATGATATTACAGAAATCCCAATTTATCTCCATCTTTCATTGATGTTGATGGGTCATTTATAACAAAACCTTTTGATATAGCCAATCATCTGAATTACTATTTCAACAGTAAAGTGGACAAACTGAGAAGTGAAAGGACAACATTGAACCGTGAACCATCATACTTGTGTATTGAAGATCTAATAAGGAAAGAGAAGGATTGCCGTTTTGAATTTTGTCAAATTTGTGGAAGCGGTGGAAAAACTTTTTTTTATCCATCAATAATGCTAAGCCACCAGGTGTAGACAACCTAGATGGGAAACTATTGAGAATGGTAGCAGACTGTATTGCCACCCCTATTTGCCATGTCTTTAACCAAAGCCTAAAGGGCTGTGTGTGTCCACATGCGTGGAAGGAAGCTGGCTCTAACAGCCAACCAATCAGTTTGCTGCCTGTTCTTAGTAAACTGATGGAGACAATTGTGTTTGAACAAATACAATGCTATTTTTTTAAGAACAAGTTAAATACTGACTCTTTTTTATATCTGAGAATTAACCAATGATATCAGGCCACACCCGGCCACGACACTGTGTGTGTCCTTTAACACTATATAAACTATATAAAGTGTTTGTCATTATACCCTGATGAAGACAGCTTGTTTGTCAAAACGTTGGATATTAGCTTATTAAATTATTGCATCTGAGCTCCTAGAGTGTGCGGCTCTCCTTTCATTTTTCAAGTGTTCTACTCCGCTAGCCAGCACCTCGCCGAAATAGGAGTGCGTTTCTTTTGCCTCTAAACTACTGACTTTCAGCATGCCTACTGTGTAGGGAAGGGCACTCAATTTGTACTGCACTGACTCCGATGACTGAAGATTGGCTAAAATAAATTGATAATAAGATTATAGTTGGATCTGTTTTGGATTTCTAAAAGTGAGAGGTTATAGGCCGACAGTCAGTGTCCGTATTTCAGTTACTATTCCATTTAACCCATATTCTTAAATTAGGAATATTCTGTTTATTCATGGATGTCAAAGGTGCATGTAAACAGCTTATCCCTAATAGACCTTAGGCGGGATATGAGCTACTATCTGGAATGCTGTGCACATGTGAACGTGGTCAAAGTAAGGCCTATTGATGTAATGTATTGTCTTATGCTGGTTTTGCTGGTGACCAGCATATGCTGGCATGCTGGTGTCAAAAACACAGTTCCCTCCAGCGGCAGCCACCGGAGCCTCCCCTGCTGAAAAATGAAAGAGAAAATAAACGGACTCAGACCAGCATAGGCTGGTCATCCTAGTGACCAGCCTTCGCTGTGTTCTGGAGACTGGCAGCCTTCTCTTTGATTTGGACAATAGAATGAATGAATGCATCACATCAGACCTTTACTTTTCAGATTTTTCAGAGATGATCAGATTAGTCAAAAGACCAATTAGTGAAAAAGAATATCAGGATTGGGCTGCCTGTGAAAACGCAGCCATCAAGAATATTCATTTGCCCAAGTTGAACATGTGTCTGAAAAATGACTGGTTTCATGTGGTGTGCCTCAAGGTTAGATCTGGGGTCCTATACGGTTTAGCCTTTACATGTTACCCCTTGGTAGTATTGTTAGAAAACATAGTGTCAAATTTCATTGCTATGCCAATGATAATCAGTGGTATATATCGGTATCACAAGATGATGTTAGCCCAATTAACACCCTGGTTGAATGTATCACTGACAAATATTTGGATGGCAGATAACTTCCTACAGCTAAACAAGGAATTCAATTGGTGCTGGTGGAGCGAAGGCCCACAGAGAGAAGCTGACGGCACATTTACAGTCTTTGTCATTATATGCAACCTACCTAGGTGTGATTTTAGACTCTGGCCTACATTTTGAGGCACACATCCGTAATGTGACTAAATTGGCTTTTTATCACCTAAGAAATATTCTCTGCCAGGCCAACACTGACACTAATGCATGCTTTTATTACTAGTAGGCTTGATTATTGCAATGTTCTCCTGTCTGGTCCTTCCCCCCCAAAAAAACATTAGCCAACTCCCAAATAATTCAGAATGCAGCAGCACGTGTGCTAACGAAGATCAGAAGGAGAGCACACACAATTCCTATTTTAAAGTCCCTGCATTGGTTGCCTGTTAGTTTTACAATTGATTTTATAATTGCTGTATTGATTTTTAAAGCACGACGTGGCCTTGCAACCGAATACATGTCTGATATGCTTTTAAGATATGTGCTTGGTTGGACCCTCAGATCCTCTGGCACTGGCCTTTTAGTTGTTCCAAAGGTCAGAACCAAAACATTTGGTCAGCCACTATGGTCCTGGTCCTTGGAACAGCCTGCTGGTGGATCTGAGGGCCTCAGAAACTGTAGAAATGTTTATGAAAGATCTTAACACACCTTTTTAGCCAGGTGTTTACATCGGGTGCTTTTAGTCATACTATGTATTTCATTTCTTTTATCCCATCCTATATATCTTATTCATGTTGTATTTATTTTATACATTAGTCTCTCGTGTCCATTGTTATTTTATTATTGTTTTACTTTTCAACTCGTCTCCTTCTCTTACCTTTTATTATGTAATCTGTCAAACACTTTGAAATGCATCCCTGCAAGACATACGCTCTATAAATGAGGTTTTGTTTGATTTGAACAGTCTTGCTTTCAGAAACTTCTTCAGGCAGGTGATGTTTCATTCAGAGACTCAATCATGGACACTCTTACTGGCGGTTGTGGCTGCTTAGCGTGATGTATTGTTGTCTCTACCTTCTTGCCCTTTGTGCTGTTGTGTATGCCCAATAAAGTGTGTACCATATTTTGTGCTGCTACCGTGTTGTGCTGCTGCCATGTTGTGTTTCTACCATGTTGTTGTCATGTTGTGTTGCTACCATGCTGTGCTTTCATACGTTGCTGCCATGCTATGTTGTTGTCTTAGGCCTCTCTTTATGTAGTGTTATGGTGTCTCTCTTGTTGTGATGAGTGTTTTGTCCTATATATATATATATTTTTTTTTATCCCAGCCCCTGTTCCCACAGGAGGCCTTTTGCCTTTTGGTAGGTCATTGTAAATATGAATTCGTTCTTAACTGACTTGCCTAGTTAAATAAAGGTTAAATAAAAAAATGTAAATTAATCACTGCTGTTGGGTACATATTATCTGTACGTTTGTGTAATGATGTCAATGCCTCAATTGCTAATGATAACAGATTATAGAGATTATTTAGATATAGTGCAGTAAACTTTGCTGGAATATTTAATAACAAAACAGGAACAATGTTATAGTGTATTATAGTTATAGTGGCTGTAGTGTGTAAAATACATTTAACAGAGTATACAGGCCTATACGACAAAATGATTATTTTATACAAGAAAGCAAACAGGGTCCAGCTGACCCATAGATTCATTGAATTCTTATATTGACACTTCTTAGATTATCTGCAAGATTAGGGGGAAGAGATAGCAAAAAAGGGTCCCATATTTGATAGAAATCATTTATCCAAATCAAATCAAATGTTATTTGTCACATGCAACGAATACAACAGGTGTAGACCTTACAGTGAAATGCTTACTTACAAGCCTTTAACCAACAATGCAGTTAAGAATTTTTAAAGATTTGTATTTGTATTTATTAGTGATTACCATTGCCTGGGGTTCAACCACATTAAGGCACTTACATCCCATATTAAACAGAAGATAAAACAATACATCATACAGTATAACAGTATTACACCACTACATATCTACAATACAAAATGTATAATAGCACCACAGTATCACGGCTCAGAAAAAGACCCAGATGCAGACAGTTCGAATAACGGCCGTTTATTATATAAACAGGGGGCAGGCAAAGGACAGGTCAAGGGCAGGCAGGGGTCGGTAGTCCAAGGCAGAGGTCAGTAATCCAGGGCAGTGGCAAAAGGTACAGAACGGCAGGCAGGTTCAGAGTCAGGGCAGGCAGAATGATCAAAACCGGGATAACTAGAAAACAGGCGCTCAAAGAAACAGGAGTACGAAAAACACGCTGGTAGGCTTGACAAGACAAGACGAACTGGCAACAGACAGACAGAGAACACAGGTATAAATGCACAGGGGATAATGGGGAAGGTGGGCGACACCTGGAGAGGGGTGGAGACAAGCACAAAGACAGGTGAAACAGATCAGGGTGTGACACATACAACAATAATACAATGTAGATTGAGCTGTGCTAAGGTAAGTGAGGGCCTATTCCCGACAACACCCAATACAAATAGCCATGGGTCCATTCTTATAAGACATATCAACATTCCCTCCAGCTCCGTTTTGACATTCTCCAAGAAGATTGTACTTAATGGGCAAGTCCAAAATAGATGGCCATGAGTGCCTTTTTCCTTCTTACACTTACAACAGGTATCCGAGAATTATGCTTTCATTTTACTACATATAATGGGAGTCGTATGAACCCTTTGTATAATCTTATATTGTGTCTCTTGCACCTTGTTGCAGGTGAACAGTTGCTTCGAGCATAGCCTTTGTCTAATTTTGAATGTATGTGCCTCTTCCCAGCTCCGTTTCCCGTACCCTGATCGGAGCACTTGAGTTCCTTTCATGACAAGTGAATGTTGAACCTTGTCTGTTCACTTTCAACTTTAATCTTGCATTTTGAATTGAAACTTGTTTACTCTATTTTGTCATGTAATTCACAAGACTCCTTCTCTGACATGTGAGTGAATGTACAAACTTGAACGGGAACTTGGTAAAAGACAAGCTGTTATCGCAATTTACACCAGTGGCGATCAGTGCCGTTTATGATGAAGAAGGACAACAACAAAAATTCACGAGCGTGGCCTTATTTCTAGTACAGCATATTGGATGACTGTCATTCATATTCCATTCACAGCGATAGGTTTAGGCTACTACATGATACTCAAATCTTCCCTGTACCCATCATGAGGTTGCTACAACCTAGCCTATGAATGAAAGTTTACAACGTAGGTGCACACAGGTCGAGATAAAAATGTGAGATGACAGAGTGACACATTCAATACTGCATGGCACACTCTTGCCTGCATCGAGCTCATCTAGGGTGCAATCATTAGTCCAACAGTTGCAAACAAGAGTTTATATTGGACAAATTCAGGTATTTTTATCTTTGTTTCACAATTCACTTTCATTGCAGTCACGTGGTATTCATTCTCGCCTCTATGCACTCTCCTCCTCTCACCCTTTCATTTGTGGACTTCAATGAACAACACATCAGCTGTACGTGACCAGGTGAAAAAAACGTTCCTAGCCAAACCATGTCATAACCACTATACACAGCCTACACCGTAATCCCCATATTAGCTAAAGTAACGTCATAGTCAACATAGCTAATATAACTAATGCGTTAGTAAACCCCGCCACAATCATGCAGTTACACCGGCAGGCCCCGGTGGCAATAAATGAATACATCCAAAAGCTTACCTTGACTTGGAAGAGTTCCAGTGTTGTGTTGGATAGTCATAGCCAGCTAACTAACATAGCATCCTTCTGTTTGTGCCGGGTGTTTGAGTAACTAAACTAGCCAGCTGCATTTGCTAGCTAAGTAAGTGAAACTGAACAAAATGACAATCTCTCTCTCTCGATTATCTTTCTTTTCTGAATAAATTAATTTGTTGAAAACTGTTCAACTATTGTCTTTCTCTCTCTTTGAGTCAACTACTCACCACATTTTATGCACTGCAGTGCTAGCTAGCTGTAGCTTATGCTTTCAGTACTAGATTCATTCTCTGATCATTTGATTGGGTGGACAACATGTTAGTTCATGCTGCAAGAGCTCTGATAGGTTGGAGGACGTCCTCCGGAATTCGTCGTAATTACTGTATAAGTCTATGGAAGGGGGTGAGAACCAAGAGCCTCCTAGGTTTTGTATTGAAGTCAATGTAGCAAGAGGATGACGGAAGCTATCTGTCCTCCGGCTACACCATGGTGCTACCCTACAGAGTGCTGTTGAGGCTACTGTAGACCTTCACTGCAAAACAGTGTGTTTTAATCAATTATTTGGTGACGTGAATATATTTAGTAAAGTTTTATCTTAAAAGGATAACTTTTTCAATGTTTTGCAATTTTTATTTTTATGAAATTCACTGAGGAGAAAGATTCTCCCCTTCCTCCTCTGAGGAGCCTCCACTGATTTACACTGTGCTGAATCAAATTGCAGTCATTACACTGAGCTAATAATTTATTTTACAGTTGTAATGGGGAATATGGGTGGAAATTCTAAAGCAGTAATTCATCGGTGCAAATATATTGATCATGATTAATAATTGCATTTGTTTCCAGTCTACTGAGGTGTTCTGTTGGTTGTGTTGTCAGACTACATGAGACCCAGCCCAAAGAGGTTATGGTTATGTTGTGGAAATTCACCACTAAGGACTCAAACTCAATTGAAATTTCTCTTCTCTCAATGTTCTGGGTGTACTGCCAATTGGTCTGAGGAGGAGGTCACGGTCACCTGCACGAACCAAGATAGAGTGAGAGGAGATGCTGTGTACAATTCAAGGCTATCTCTTCAGACAATAACATTTTCCCTCACAGTTATGTCTTACTGGATGCTGTGATCACTTGGGTAAAAATAACTCCAAAGTAGAGACTATGTTGCTCTGCTGATTTCAGCGTTTCTTAATCTCAAAGCATCAGTCATGTTCAAATTGTAGCCTATTACCACAGAAATTAGATTGCTAGTATTAGATAGCTACCCCCTATTGCCAGACGCCAGAATGAGCTAGCTACCCCCTATTGCCACACAACCCCAAAATGAAAAGTTTATTACTTCCCTTCCAACAACAGACATCAATGGAGCCAAGGTCAGTGCACTATGAGTACGGTGTTAAGGGTCAAAATGAAACGTTGGTTCTGATGTTATACTTTGTATAAGTGAAGCTTCTACGGTGGTGTATATAATTTCTGTTCGCTCCACAGGTAGTATTACCATTTCATTTTCATTTTCATTACAGTACAACGGTTTGATTTGTTTGATCTTAGCTAGCTACATAGCCGTCTTTGTATCAAAGATAATTGTGTAGTTATTGAGGTTCGCTAGCCAGCTATTTTCGTCCTAACGTAACGTAACGTAGTCAACACTGCTAGCTAGCCAGCTAGCCACCGAATAGCAGCACTGTAGAAACGATTACATTACAACGGAACGACTTGATTAGTGTAGTGTTAGCTAGCTACATAGTTGTCTTTGCTATCTTTGTATCTAAGATAATTGTGTAGTTTTGAGTAATTATCGGTTAGCTAGCCAGCTATTTTCGTCCGCCGCGCTGCCGTTCTCCTACCTAGTCAACACTGCTAGCTAACACTGCTAGCTAGCCAACTTCTACCGAATAGCAGCACTGTAGAAACTTACATTACAACGGAACGACTTGATTAGCGTAGTGTTAGCTAGCTACATAGTTGTCTTTGCTGTCCTTGTATCCAAGATAATTGTGTAGTTTAGAGAAATTTAGAGAAATTGTCGAGGTTACCTAGCCAGTTAGAGGTTACCTAGCCAGCTACACTTTCAAACAAAGTCAACAACGCAGCCACTGCTAGCCAGCCTACTTCACCAGCCAGCAGTACTATATCATTTTAGTCAATAAGATTTTTTTATTTTTTTTTGCAACGTAAGCTTAACTTTCTGAACATTCGAGACGTGTAGTCCACTTGTCATTCTAATCTCCTTTGCATTAGCGTAGCCTCTTCTGTAGCCTGTCAACTATGTGTCTGTCTATCCCTCTTCTCTCCTCTCTGCACAGACCATACAAACGCTTCACACCGCGTGGCCGCCGCTACTCTAACCTGGTGGTCCCAGCGCGCACGACCCACGTGGAGTTCCAGGTCTCCGGCAGCCTCTGGAACTGCCGATCTGCGGCCAACAAGGCAGAGTTCATCTCAGCCTATGCGTCCCTCCAGTCCCTCGACTTCTTGGCACTGACGGAAACATGGATTACCACTGATAACACTGCTACTCCTACTGCTCTCTCCTCGTCTGCCCACGTGTTCTCGCACACCCCGAGAGCTTCTGGTCAGCGGGGTGGTGGCACTGGGATCCTCATCTCTCCCAAGTGGACATTCTCTCTTTCTCCCCTGACCCATCTGTCTATCGCCTCCTTTGAATTCCATGCTGTCACAGTTACCAGCCCTTTCAAGCTTAACATCCTTATCATTTATCGCCCTCCAGGTTCCCTTGGAGAGTTCATCGATGAGCTTGACGCCCTGATAAGTTCCTTTCCTGAGGATGGCTCACCTCTCACAGTTCTGGGTGACTTTAACCTCCCCACGTCTACCTTTGACTCATTCCTCTCTGCCTCCTTCTTTCCACTCCTCTCCTCTTTTGACCTCACCCTCTCACCTTCCCCCCCTACTCACAAGGCAGGCAATACGCTTGACCTCATCTTTACTAGATGCTGTTCTTCCACTAATCTCACTGCAACTCCCCTCCAAGTCTCCGACCACTACCTTGTATCCTTTTCCCTCTCGCTCTCATCCAACACTTCCCACACTGCCCCTACTCGGATGGTATCGCACCGTCCCAACCTTCGCTCTCTCTCCCCCGCTACTCTCTCCTCTTCCATCCTATCATCTCTTCCCTCTGCTCAAACCTTCTCCAACCTATCTCCTGATTCTGCCTCCTCAACCCTCCTCTCCTCCCTTTCTGCATCCTTTGACTCTCTATGTCCCCTATCCTCCAGGCCGGCTCGGTCCTCCCCTCCTGCTCCGTGGCTCGACGACTCACTGCGAGCTCACAGAACAGGGCTCCGGGCAGCCGAGCGGAAATGGAGGAAAACTCGCCTCCCTGCGGACCTGGCATCCTTTCACTCCCTCCTCTCTACATTCTCCTCTTCTGTCTCTGCTGCTAAAGCCACTTTCTACCACTCTAAATTCCAAGCATCTGCCTCTAACCCTAGGAAGCTCTTTGCCACCTTCTCCTCCCTCCTGAATCCTCCTCCCCCTCCTCCCCCCTCCTCCCTCTCTGCAGATGACTTCGTCAACCATTTTGAAAAAAAGGTCGACGACATCCGATCCTCGTTTGCTAAGTCAAACGACACCGCTGGTTCTGCTCACACTGCCCTACCCTGTGCTTTGACCTCTTTCTCCCCTCTCTCTCCAGATGAAATCTCGCGTCTTGTGACGGCCGGCCGCCCAACAACCTGCCCGCTTGACCCTATCCCCTCCTCTCTTCTCCAGACCATTTCCGGAGACCTTCTCCCTTACCTCACCTCGCTCATCAACTCATCCTTGACCGCTGGCTACGTCCCTTCCGTCTTCAAGAGAGCGAGAGTTGCACCCCTTCTGAAAAAACCTACACTCGATCCCTCCGATGTCAACAACTACAGACCAGTATCCCTTCTTTCTTTTCTCTCCAAAACTCTTGAACGTGCCGTCCTTGGCCAGCTCTCCTGCTATCTCTCTCAGAATGACCTTCTTGATCCAAATCAGTCAGGTTTCAAGACTAGTCATTCAACTGAGACTGCTCTTCTCTGTGTCACGGAGGCGCTCCGCACTGCTAAAGCTAACTCTCTCTCCTCTGCTCTCATCCTTCTAGACCTATCGGCTGCCTTTGATACTGTGAACCATCAGATCCTCCTCTCCACCCTCTCCGAGCTGGGCATCTCCGGCGCGGCCCACGCTTGGATTGCGTCCTACCTGACAGGTCGCTCCTACCAGGTGGCGTGGCGAGAATCTGTCTCCGCACCACGTGCTCTCACCACTGGTGTCCCCCAGGGCTCTGTTCTAGGCCCTCTCCTATTCTCGCTATACACCAAGTCACTTGGCTCTGTCATATCCTCACATGGTCTCTCCTATCATTGCTATGCAGACGACACACAATTAATCTTCTCCTTTCCCCCCTCTGATAACCAGGTGGCGAATCGCATCTCTGCATGTCTGGCAGACATATCAGTGTGGATGACGGATCACCACCTCAAGCTGAACCTCGGCAAGACGGAGCTGCTCTTCCTCCCGGGGAAGGACTGCCCGTTCCATGATCTCGCCATCACGGTTGACAACTCCATTGTGTCCTCCTCCCAGAGTGCTAAGAACCTTGGCGTGATCCTGGACAACACCCTGTCGTTCTCAACTCACATCAAGGCGGTGACCCGTTCCTGTAGGTTCATGCTCTACAACATTCGCAGAGTACGACCCTGCCTCACACAGGAAGCGGCGCAGGTCCTAATCCAGGCACTTGTCATCTCCCGTCTGGATTACTGCAACTCGCTGTTGGCTGGGCTCCCTGCCTGTGCTATTAAACCCCTACAACTCATCCAGAACGCCGCAGCCCGTCTGGTGTTCAACCTTCCCAAGTTCTCTCACGTCACCCCGCTCCTCCGCTCTCTCCACTGGCTTCCAGTTGAAGCTCGCATCCGCTACAAGACCATGGTGCTTGCCTACGGAGCTGTGAGGGGAACGGCACCTCCGTACCTTCAGGCTCTGATCAGGCCCTACACCCAAACAAGGGCACTGCGTTCATCCACCTCTGGCCTGCTCGCCTCCCTACCTCTGAGGAAGTACAGTTCCCGCTCAGCCCAGTCAAAACTGTTCGCTGCTCTGGCACCCCAATGGTGGAACAAACTCCCTCACGACGCCAGGTCAGCGGAGTCAATCACCACCTTCCGGAGACACCTGAAACCCCACCTCTTTAAGGAATACCTAGGATAGGATAAAGTAATCCTTCTAACCCCCCCCTCCCCCTTAAAAGAGTTAGATGCACTATTGTAAAGTGGTTGTTCCACTGGATATCATAAGGTGAATGCACCAATTTGTAAGTCGCTCTGGATAAGAGCGTCTGCTAAATGACTTAAATGTAAATGTAAATGTATTCCATGTTACAGAGCAGCTTCTCAGGAACATATAACACCAGAACTTCATGAGGAGAGGATTTACCATTGCTGAGATCGTATTTTCAAGTGATCAGAAAAGGTCAAAGATAATCCATAGTCTAAAAGGCACCAAATCAGGTCAAAAATAATACATAGTCAAAAAGGCACCAAATCACCTGTCTAGAATTTTAAATTCAACACTTTTTGTCCAATATCAAAAGATAGGGTGGTTATGCCATTTTCAGGCTGATGTAGAACACAGATGATTCAAATAAAAGTACAATTTACTGAATTAATATGCAAATTAGGCAGTATGGAATACATAATTACAGGTAATTTAAGACCAATAATTGAAGGTAGGGTGGTCATATTATTAACAAATCTTCATGTTTTAATCAAAACTGAGTTTGTAACCATTTGAAACAACTACTTCATGCAAATTGTATACATCAAATGCTAATTATTATGTGTGAAAAAATATAATACAGAATGTTAAACCCATTCATTTAAAGTCAGGTGGTCATATTGTTAACATAAATTGCTGTTTTAAGCAGAACTGGGAGTCTACACTGAGGAGTAAGGTGCTGAGTGAATACACACACACACACACACACAGACACAGACACACCAGGGGTGACAAAAGAGTACATATACAGTGCATTCGGGAAAGTATTCGGACCCCTTGACTTTTTCCACATTTTGTTACATTACAGTCTTATTCTAAAATTCATTAAATTGTTTTTTTCCCTCATCAATCTACACACAATACCCCATAATGACATCACAATACCCCATAATGACATAGCAAAAACAGGTCTTTAGAAACGTTTGCTAATTCATTAAAAATAAAAAACTGAAATATCACATTTACATAAGTATTCAGACCCTTTACTCAGTACTTTTTTGAAGCACCATTGGCAGCAATTACAGACTTGAGTCTTCTTGGGTATGACGCTACAAGCTTGGCACACCTGTATTTGGGGAGTTTCTCCCGTTCTTCTCTGCAGACCCTCCCAAACTCTGTCAGGTTGGATGGGGAGCGTCGCTGCACAGCTATTTTCAGGTCTCTCCAGAGATGTTCGATCTGTTTCAAGTTCGGGCTCTGGCTGGGCCACTCAAGGACATTCAGAGACTTGTCCCAAAGCCACTCCTGTGTTGTCTTGGCTGTGTGCGTAGGGTTGTTGTCCTGTTGGAAGGTGAACCTTCACCCCAGTCTAAGGTCCTGAGCGCTCTGGAGCAGGTTTTCATCAAGGATCTCTCTGTACTTTGCTCCGTTCATCTTTCCCTCGATCCTGTCTCGTCTCCCAGTCCCTGCCACTGAAAAATATCCCCACAGCATGATGCTGCCACCACCATGCTTCACCGTAGGGATGGTGCCGGGTTTCCTCCAGATGTGACGCTTGGCATTCAGGCCAAAGAATTCAATCTTGGTTTCATCAGACCAGAGATCGTCCTTTAGGGTGCCTTTTAGGTGCCTTTTTTTGCTAACTCCAAGCGGGCTGTCATGTGCATTTTACTGAGGAGTGGCTTCCATCTGGCCACTCTACCATGAAGGCCTGATTGGTGGAGTGCTGCAGAGATGGTTGTCCTTCTGGAAGGTTCTCCCATCTCCACAGAGGAACTCTGGAGCTCTGTCAGAGTGACCATCGGGTTCTTGTTCACCTCCCTGACCAAGGCCCGACTCCTCCGATTGCTCAGTTTGGCAGGGCAACCAGCTCTAGGAAGAGTCTTAGTGGTTCCAAACTTCTTCTATTTAAGAATGATGGAAGCCACTGTGTTCTTGGTGACCTTCAATGCTGCAGAAATGTTTTGGTACCCTTCCTCAGATCTGTGCCTCGACACAATGCTGTCTCTGAGCTCTACAGACATTTCCTTCGATCTCATGGCTTGGTTTTTGCTCTGACATATATTGTCAACTGTGGGACCTTATATATACAGGTGTGTGTCTTTCCAAATCATGTCCAATCAATTGAATTTCCAACAGGTGGACTCCAATCAAGTTGTAGAAACATCTCAAGGATGATCAATGGAAACAGGATGCACCTGAGCTCAATTTCGAGTCTCATCCAGGTTTATTAGCTGACCTCTCGCATTTGACTTGAATCCAAAATGTGCCCAAACGGATGCAGTTGCATGACCGTGTTTTATAATCAGTTTCCACCTGTTATTGACAAACTGGACCTGATGTTACCGCTCAGATCTTCTGCTCTTTTCTGTCCATATGGGAAGTCGTGGTTAAATCAAGGTTTTTAATTGTTTTTGCTATTGCTATCTCTGCAAATTATTCAAATTCAATCATGAAGTTTGATTATCGCTTGCATTTGCATTGACGTCAGAGTGATTAGAAGGACAATAGAATGCTGAGTGCGAGGCCATTAGTGACTTGATGGCTGTTGGCAAGTGCATAGCCTAGTTACCGTGAATCAACGGTCATGTGGAATTTGACTGCGGTCATGACTCGTAACTGCCGGTGTTGCGTAATACGGTCACCGTAACAGCCCTAGGTCTGCGAGGAAAACCGGTGGCACATTTTATAAAGCATGTGGGAAATTCCTGTCTGACCATAAGACTACGAGACCCGCCCAAACTAGACCCTTACTGTGAGCTGCCCAGAAGGAGACACATCATCCGCAAACAATTGAATTTTACAAATTCAATTTAAAAAAATTATAAAACCAATAAAATTAAGGCGAGTAACGCATAAAAAGGTACCCATAGTCTTATAGAGAGAAGGCTATTCACTTGTCTTGTGAGAAGACTAGAGCGAGGGTGTAACGATACCATGGAAAGCCCCGCTGACAGCTGTCTGTAGGCATTTAGAAGAGAAGTGTTTATGTTGTCTGAAGCCACTAACAATAATATAAGGTGCTCATCTATATGTATAGAAAGCTACATATGGTGCATAGGAAGTAATTTTTTAATATTTTTTTTATTTATCCATTATTTTACCAGGTAAGTTGACTGAGAACACGTTCTCATTTGCAGCAACGACCTGGGGAATAGTTACAGGGGAGAGGAGGGGGATGAATGAGCCAATTGTAAACTGGCTCAGGAGACAGGAGAATCGTTGAAGATGCACATGGAGTCAAGTAATAGCACAAAGCGAATGTGGATGTGAGAGTGTGAAAGAGGTGCGTGTCTGAATGGATACCCAAAACCAGTCTGAATGGATACCCAAAACCAGTTCTGTTAGCTGAGTTTTTCGATCTATAGCATTATCTACGGTTATTATATATGTATTTGTCACGAACGTCGTAGAGAGGAGACCAAGGCACAGCGTGATGATAATCCATCTTCTTTTAATAAAGAAATAACACTGAACAAACTACACAAAATAACAAACGAACGTGAACGCTATAAACCCTGAGTGCAGACATGCAACCTCACATAGACAATAACCCACAAAACCAAAATGGAAAATGGCAACCTAAATAGGATCCCCAATCAGAGACAACGATAAACAGCTGTCTCTGATTGGGAACCAATTTAGGCCACCATAGACCTACATTACCTAGACAATACCAAAACCCCATAGATATACAAAAACCCATAGACAAGACAAAAACACCCATACCACCCTCGTCACACCCTGACCTAACCAAAATAATAAAGAAAACAAAGATAACTAAGGTCAGGGCGTGACAGTACCCCCCCCCCCCCCCCCCCCCCCAAAGATGCGGACTCCCGGCCGCAAACCTAAACCTATATGGGAGGGTCTGGGTGGGCATCTAACCTCGTTGGCGGCTCCGGTTCTGGACGCCGCCCCCCTTCTTTACACTGAGTCCGCTCTTGTAGCACAGACCTGTGGATCATCATCGGAGGCTCTGGACTGCGGATCCTCGCCGTAGGCCCCGGGCTAGGGACCCTCGCTGCGTGGATCAACGGCGGATGTTCTGGACTGGGGACCGTTGCTGGAGACCCCGGACTGGGGACCGTCGCTGGAGACCCCGGACTGGGGACCGTCGCTGGAGGCCCCGGACTGGTGACCGTCGCTGGCTGCTCCAGACAGGAGGGCGACTCACTAACTGCACCTGCTTCCTGACTCCCTGTGTCGACGTTACACTAATTCCTACACTTACCCTTAACCCTAGCCTAGTTAACATTAGCCAGCTGGGTAACGTTAGCCACCTAGCGACCGAGCTCAAATTCGTAACATATCATACTTTTTTCAAATTTGTACCATTTTACATTTTGGAAAATTCGTCACTTACAAGAACTGGTATGTGCTTTTCTAACGCCTACCAAACCCGGATCCGGGATCCCCCCCATCACAAAAGCTGACTAGCATAGCCTAGCCTAAAGCCACAGGGATATCATATAATAAAATGTTCATGAAATCACAAGTCCAAGACATCAAATGAAAGATACAGATCTTGTGAATAAAGCCATCATTTCTGATTTTTAAAATGTTTTACAGGGAAGACAAAATATGTAAATCTATTAGCTAACCACGTTAGCAAAAGACAACTTTTTTTTTACTCCACCATTTTCTTACTGCATCAGTAGCTATCACAAATTCGGCCAAATAAAGATATAAATAGCCACTAACCAAGAAACAACCTCATCAGATGACAGTCTGATAACATATTTATTGTATAGCATATGTTTTGTTAGAAAAATGTGCATATTTCAGGTATAAATCATAGTTTACCATTGCAGCCACCATCACAAATCGACTAGAATAACTAGAGAGCAACGTGTATTACCTAATTACTCATCATAAAACATTTCTTAAAAATACACAGCGTACAGCAATTGAAAGACACAGATCTTGTGAATCCAGACAATATTTCAGATGTTATAAGTGTTTTACAGCGAAAACACAATATAACGTTATATTAGCTTAGCACAGTAGCAAACCAAACAACAGCATTGATTCCAGCCAAACATAGCGATAACGTATTCACCACCAAAATAATAATTTTTTCACTAACCTTCTCAGAATTCTTCAGATGACAGTCCTGTAACATCATATTACACAATGCATATAGAGTTTGTTCGAAAATGTCCATATTTAGTGGCACAAAGCGTGCTTATACAATGAGAAAAGTTGCCAAGCTCCCCAGAAAATTTTGGGCGCCATCTTGGAGAGTCACCTAGTCTAATCAATAAATAATCATAAACTTGACTAAAAAATACAGGGTGGACAGCATATGAAAGACAAATTAGTTCTTAATGCAATCGCTGAATTACATTTTTAAAATTAACCTTACTGCGCAATACTGGGTGCAATACAGGGTGCGATAGCGCAAGGCTACATGGAAAATAATGTCGTCTTATGCATTTTACTTTTTCAACAGAACAATGAATTATCAGCATAAATAGTACTTACTATTAGCTGAACTCCCATCAGAATCTTGGGAAAGGTGTCCGTTGGCCAAAAGAATCGTTGCTGGGTTGGAGAATGTTTCCTTCGACGTTGCAATTAGCAGTACACCATGGCATTCGAGAGATACCCAACTAAATACAACGTCACAAAATGAAATGCCCGAAAATCGCAATATACTGACATAAACTGATATAAATCGGTTTAAAATAACAAGATTATGATGTCTTTAAAGCCTATAGCGAATAAAAACAGAGCCGGATATATTTAGTTTCTAAAACCAGAGCTTCTAAAAAGACATGCCAAGACCCTCTCTGCGTCAGCGCGAAGTTCCAAAAGGCAGGACACCTCGGTTCCAACCAATTTATCAACTTTCTGAACTGCGTAGAAACTCCATTTCAACTCTCCCTATTCGCTAACAACCAGGGGAAGGCGTATGCAGTGCATCTCAACCAATAGAAGACAGGCAAAGTTAAAGACAGGTCTCAGAGCAGATGAGAAAATTTGCCATTCTCACACAGACATAGGAAAAGTGCTCTAAGTCCAGTTCTCTTTCACTTACAGACATAATTCAAACGGTTTTAGAAACTAGAGAGTGTTTTCTATCCAATAGTAATAATAATATTGTATATTGCATATTGTACGAGCAAGAATTGAGTACGAGGCAGTTTAATTTGGAGACGCATTTGTGCTATGTCGAAATGGCACCCCCTAGTGGCAAGAAGTTATGTAAAGCAGCTGTTGATATTCACCCACCTCCCCTATTTAAAGGTTGAATCCATATGTTTTACATCGCTATCGGCTTCCCGAGTGTTTTAACAATGCATCGCTTCTATAACGGCCGAAGGACTCACATGTGTTTCCCAAAGCACAACGTAGGGAGAACTTTCAATCATTGCATGTGTAAATACTGATACAGTAGGATCGAAAGAAAGCCACCACAACTCTCGGATCCACGTTCTCCATTCAAATCTTACCTTAATATTAGATACTGACGACGGATCAGCTCCTAGAACTAAATTAACAGCTATGGCTGCAAATATTGAGGTGGCTTATTCTAATGCTTAGGCTATGCCATAAATTGAATATTTGGCATATCATTGCTTACATGTTGTTAGGTTTGAAATGGAGGCCAAATTTTGCCAGTAGCCTTCAATTAGCAAAACAGAACTCGATCGTATGAACATGACATTTATTTCAATATGATTTAAATACAGTATATAGGCCTATGTAGCTTAATGTATTTATCTTTTAAAGCAGTCATCTCGGTTTTAATTTGAAACATATTTTTACCCTTTGCTTGTTTATAACATTTGCAAAGACAATGGCAACTTTGTATTGTAATCAACTTTGTTCTGAAGTTATCGGCAGTCACAGAAACAGATAGAATCAAGATGTTTATGTTTAGCGGATATCTTGTGTATGAAGTGACGCAGAAGGGCAAAAAAAAGCATCTAACTACCCAGTTAGCTGTTCTACGAGTGGTCTGAGGCAGTCGGCAAATAATTCGTGTTTTCAAGTGCAACTTGAGTAACAAGGGTTTTGGGAAAGAGCTCCGAGATTTAACGATACGCCTATGACGTTTATAACGATGAACTTAGCCTTAAGATGCTTTTGGGTAACCAGGCCCTGGACCATAAATTATGTGAGACAAAACACATAATATTTTTTGGCATAATTTGAAGCGCAAATTACATTTTCGAAAAACACAATTTCCATGTGGAAATGTTGTGTAATTTTGTATAATCACCTTGAAGTCAAGAATACTTGGTAGCAACAGACCTACTTGCACAACCACTGTCTTAGTCTTCATCATAGGATCAGTAAGTTAGCAATGGATGTGCCACCAGTCAAGAAGAGAAAAACAAGAGGACATACACTACCGTTCAAAAGTTTGGGGTCGCTTAGAAATGTCCTTGTTTTTGAAAGAAAAGCATATTTTTTTGTCCATTAAAATAACATCAAATTGATCAGAAATACAGTGTAGACATTGTTAATGTTGTAAATGACTATTGTAGCTGGAAACGGCTGATGTTTAATGGAATATCTACATAGGCGTGCAGAGGCCCATTATCAGCAACCATCACTCCTGTGTTCCAATGGCACGTTGTGTTAGCTAATCCAAGTTTATAATTTTAAAAGGCTAATTGATCATTAGAAAACCCTTTTGCAATTATGTTAGCACAGCTGAAAACTGTTGTGCTGATTTAAAGAAGCAATACAACTGGCCTTCTTTAGACTAGTTGAGTATCTGGAGCATCAGCATTTGTGGGTTCGATTACAGGCTCAAAATGGCCAGAAACAAAGAACTTTCTTCTGAAACTCGTCAGTCTATTCTTGTTCTGAGAAATTAAGGCTATTCCGAGAAATTGCCAAGAAACTGAAGGTCTCGTACAACGCTGTGTACTACTCCCTTCGCAGAACAGCGCAAACTGGCCCTAACCAGAATAGAAAGAGGAGTGGGAGGCCCCGGTGCACAACTAAGCAAGAGGACAAGTACATTAGAGTGTCTAGTTTGAGAATCAAATGCCTCACAAGTCCTCAACTGGCAGCTTCATTAAATAGTCCCCGCAAAACACCAGTCTCAACGTCAACAGTGAAGAGGCGACTCCGGGATGCTGGCCTTCTAGGCAGAGTTGCAAAGAAAAAGCCATATCTCAGACTGGCCAATAAATATAAAAGATTAAGATGGGCAAAAGAACACAGACACTGGACAGAGGAACTCTGTGGGGGATGCATGCCAGCAAAGCTTCTACACAACACTAAACTATACATTAATGGCACTGTAACGGTCACAAACCGTGCCCACAAACTGTTAGGGGCTACATAAAGCTGTCCCAACAGCAGTCCCAACACCTTACCACTGCTACACCTGGCTATCAGCGGAGCCTTATCAGTGCAGCCTCATTTACTGCCTTTTAAAAAAACAGCTGATATGGCTGACCTGCTTAATCAAATGTGGTTTCTACTGACAATGTACAAACTATGGCATAAGGGGACGACCAGCGGATAAGAAGCAATCCGTAATTTCGATTAAGACATTAATGAGTGAGCTAGGACGGATGTAGTCAATATAACTATTTGTTCAGCACTTTTGAAATGTACAGCAACAAAATTCAGAACATGGGCCGTTCTTACAGTGTTCTCCCTGTACACCAAGTCAGAGCCATAGGATAAATAAAGGGGGCATATAAGCAGACATTGAAAGCTCTTACAATATTCGATGATTACATTACTCTAAAACAGGTTATAGGCTACATGTGCACCACCAAGTTAGAACAGTATGTGAAATTATGAGGTGAAAATAGATCAAATTATTATGGTGAGGCACATTGAACGCCATTTGGGTCTTTGTGTGTCAAAAAAGATACATGTCATATAACACTATTTGACGCGTTGAATAAGCTTTTAATTTGAAGCGTCAAAATGTCACAATTCTATTAAAGAGTGTTGTGTGTGCTGAATTTGCACGTGCAAGCCAAGCGCAACCACTACTATTTGTAGCACTGTCAAAGCTGTACACATTTTTTGTGTAACAAGCACACACCAGCCAGGAACGATGTGTTTACAATACCACGTTGGTGAAAATAGACCAAATTTTGTCATCAAAGAGAAAGATGCTGGATTTACAATTCCGAGTTGAATGACCATTCAAAACATATTGTCCTAGTTTGAGCTGTTTATTCCCGACTTCCCAGTTGCAATGCTTGCAGTTAGCCACTGTCACCGATTCCTTACAAACCACGCATTGTTGAATTTGTGATCTCCAAATTGTTGTGTAATGTTTATGTCCAATGGCCGATGAGCAGCAATACGTTTTATCTATATTTTCTCCTCATTATTTCTCTTCATATGACAAGGATTAAAAAGGATTTGCCAGTAGACTTGATTCATGATGATGACTGCTAGCTAAAATTGTGAAAGTAAGATGTTGACATGATCAGTCCAAGCTACTGTACATATAACGTGATTTGACGTAATTTCTGTGGCCAATGACCTTGAGCCTTCTTGGAAGGGAACTTGTAATATAACTCTATGGCAGGACCCAAAGGGCTGAAATGTTGGATGTCCACCCTTTCTAAGGACTTAAGCTTGGCGATTGCGTGAGTGACAGAGCACTGAGCCAATTACGGTGCAATGCTCCTATTTTCTGCTGGCCCGCTCCACCACCACAGAAAGCACTGAGCTAGGCTGAAACACCTGCATTTTGGAGCTGCCTTACTCAAGAAAACAAAAAAGTTGAGCTTTTGCTTGTCCGGGGCTACAAAACAATGTGTGCTGGTGGGGTACTTGAGGACTGGAGTTGAGAAACACTTTATAAGACTTACATTCTGTCTCACATAATGTTCTATATTTACCACCGTAGGTCATTGTCATCATAATGAGCACCCGCATCCCTGCTACTGACAGTATGCATGGCCACCTGAAACCAGATCCTAGGACCCCTGGGTCTACATCCTCCTGAAGAAGGCCATCATCTAGAAGCTTTTCCTGGTGGACACAGCTGCTGGGGCACCAAAGCCCACTCCCACATCCTCCACCACTGGAAATGCAGCACACTGAAGGGCTCTGGTAAGATCAGCAGCACCTCCATCAGCAGTAAGCCAGACTGCTTCTGCCTGAGTGGAGACGTTGGAGGCCTACCGGACACCATGATCAAGCCCATCACCTGAACCGCTGGATGGGGCATCTGATCAGAGAGAGCCTGGGTCCTGGGTGAAGGGTGGTTTGGAGGCTGCAGCAGCAGCACATTGATGTATAGGTGTTAAAGCTAAGGACCTAGACAAGTTTGGTTTTTGTATGAGCATATGAAGTACACTGCGTGCACAATTATTAGGCAAGTGAGTATACTGATCTTGTCATTATTCTATGCACATTTTCCATTATTCTATGCACATTTTCCATTATTCTATGCACATTTGCCATTATTTCTCCAAACCATATAAACTTGAATGCTTATTGGATGTAATCATTTTCAGGTGATATGTATTTGTGTAATGAGGGAGGGTGTGGCGAAAGTAAAATTATTAGGCAGCTTTATTACCTCAAGTAAAATGGGCCAAAAAAGAGATTTAACTGACACTGAAAAGTCAAAAATTGTCAAATGCCTTTCAGACGGATGCAACACTCTTGAAATAGCTAAACTATTGAGCCGTGACCACCGGACAATAAAATGTTTTGTTGCGAATAGTCAACTGGGGCGCAAAAAAACACATAGAGAAGAAAAGGAGCAAATGAACTGCAAAAGACTTGAGAAGAATTAAACGTCAAGCTACCAGGAACCCATTATCCTCCAGTGCCACCATATTCCAGAACTGCAACTTACCTGGAATGTCCAGAAGTACAAGGTGTCAAGTGCTCAGAGACATGGCCAAGGTCAAGAAGGCTGAAACATGACCACCACCGAATAAGATTCACAAGTTGAAGCGTCAAGATTGGGCAAAGAAATACCTGAAGACAGATTTTTCAAAGGTTTTATGGACAGATGAAATGAGAGTGACTCTTGATGGACCAGATGGATGGGCCCGTGGCTGGATCAGTAATGGACACAGGGTACCACTTCGAGTCAGGCGCCAGCAAGGTGGAGGAGGGGTACTGGTATGGGGTGCTATCATTAAGGATGAGGTAGTTGGACCTTTTCGGGTTGAAGATGGACTGAAACTCAACTCCCAAACCTACTGACAGTTTCTAGAATATTCTTTCAAGCAGTGGTACAGGAAGAAGTCCTCAGCATTCAGGAAGGCCATGATCTTTATGCAGGACAATGCTCCATCACATGCATCCAAGTACTCCACTTCTTGGCTAGCCAGCAAGGGCCTCATAGATGCCCGAATAATGACCTGGCCCACTTCCTCACCTGACTTAAATCCGATTGAGAACTTGTGGGCCCTTCTCAAACATGAGATTTACAGTGACGGAAGACAATACACCTCTTTGAACAGCATTTGGGAGGCTGTGGTTGCTGCTTCAGCGAAAGTTGATAGTGAACAGATCAAGAAACTGACAGACTCCATGGATGGAAAGCTCATGACAGTTATTGAAAAGGAGGGTGGCTATATTGGTTATGGAATATTTTTGAAAGGCCAAAAATTGTATTTCATTGTCATTTTTTTGTTACTTATGTTACACTTACTCTAAAAATTGAGAATAAGCAAGTGAGTTGGGAAAAATTATTTTTGTAATTTAGTTGCCTAATAATTCTGCACACTTATATTCTCCTGAGAAAAACAAAACTCAGATTTCCTTTGTTAAACATTCAGGTTAGAGGTTCAATAACATTTTGGATTGACTAAGAGCATTATGTTTGTTCAACATTAAAATGAATACTGAGGAATAGAATTAGCCTAATAATTGTGCACGCAGTGTATTGTGCATTCATGAGGCACACAGAACCTGCCTGGACGAATATGAACCCCTGAGTTAGCCCCATTGACTGTTGTTTCTAGCTAACCTACTACTGTACAGTACCACCTGACCTTGAAAGGATGTTGTTTTCTTGAGTCTTCACTGTGATTTTCAGCCGTATTATGATAGATGCAGGTGCTCAGAACTAAAGACATATGCTGCTCTCGAGTTCCTCAGAGCCCTTAGAGCCTGTGCAGAATGACAAGGCCAATTGGTTGTTTCAAGCTCGCTATCAGCCAGTGAGAGAGTGCCAGGCAATCTGAAACATCAACTACAGCAGGTGTTCCTCCGGTGAAGCTAATAGTTCTGTTTCACAGTCTTCTGCAATCCCAATATGGCAGCTATGCCATTGTTACCACGTGAAAATATGGGTTTTGAATTCTTAAGAGACTTTTCTGGCTGGCCCGGCCGTTGAGGTTGCTGTTGTGTCTTGCAGATGGTTGGCCTATCTCTTGGAGCTGCTGCGGTGCTGTGGACTGATGAAAAATGTGTTTTTGACACATTTGGGATTCATGTGTCTGTCTGTTCTAACTGAGAGTACTCCGTTCTGCTACCTCTGGTCTCTTAGCCCTCCCACCCCTACGGGAGGGCAGCTCCCTCTCAGCCCAGTCCAAGCTCTTCTCTGTCCTAGCAACCCAATGGTGGAACCAGCTTCTTCCTGAAGCTAGGACAGCAGAGTCCCTGCCCATCTTTCGAAAACATCTGAAACCCTATCACTTCAAACAGTATCTTAAATAATCCTCCTATGCCTGTGTTATGTGGATGTCCCACCTAGCTATCTTAAGACGAATGCACTAACTGTAAGTCGCCTGGATAAGAGCGTCTGATAAATGACTAAAAGGTGTATATATATTTTTTTGATAAAATGTTGAACTTTTTGTACAACAAATTTTCTGTATTAAGACATTTTTAGAAGTGATTCTCTCACCATGGGTGCTCAGCCTGCTTACAGCCGAGTCAGTTTAGCTCATCTGATGATGAGTTGATCACCTCTATCCTTTCCGTGGTTTTAAAAGGATTTAAGAGGATCATTTTAATTTAACA
Source organism: Salvelinus namaycush (assembly GCF_016432855.1). Classification (NCBI taxonomy): domain Eukaryota; kingdom Metazoa; phylum Chordata; class Actinopteri; order Salmoniformes; family Salmonidae; genus Salvelinus; species Salvelinus namaycush. The sequence goes on from NC_052316.1 coordinate 8,800,411, forward strand.
TAACAGTGTTTACTTAAACCGTGTTGACGTCACATTACGTAAATTTATGGACTATGTATACAGCTGAAACAGAATGCACAAAGGTTTCCAATGAAAGTCACATCGGTGCAGTGTAACATATATCAAGTCACTGCAGTATAACTTGACTGTAAATGCCTCATCTGTGTTGAAATATGGCTTGGAAGCGTTTTCCGATCCCAAGGATCAAGTGGTTTGAGATTTGTGATTAATAAATTAATTATGTGTTCTTGAGTAAAAAATAAAATGCGCAGATGTTGTGTTTGTGTTAACCATCATGCCAACATTATGCATGCCAAAGATCGGCATTGGTGAAAAACGTATGTAAATTAAAACACATTCATTGTATCGTTGAAACTTTGTATTGCTATATCTGCTCTTTCCTACTTGAAAAACAATATAGACTACAAGTTCAATGATCCCTTTAGTATAATCTAAATTATATAAATTTTTCTACAAATTGCCTTTTGTTCAAACTGTGAATTTGAAGTATTTTGGGAGTAGGCCAAGACTATGTTGACAGGTAATAAAAATTAAGTTCAAATTAATTTGCAGTTATGAGGAAGTGATTTATAGAGACTTGTTAGAATAGTTCTGTTTGATTGTGTTTTAACACACAAAGCTTTTCAAAATGTTTTTTCTGACAGACCCCCCTGTATATCACTCCCATACGGTAGGAGGGTTAATGAGTTTCCCCATTTCTCTTTTCCCCTTTTTTGTGAACATATGTGAAATGCACTTTTCAAACTGTGAAAGACAGCAATACCAAAAAATTGTATAAAGATAGGCTAAACTGCTTTTCCAATGGAAATCCCTGATCACACATGTAGGCAATGTCTTGGAGACATTGGCTGCATTCCAAACTCAAAGTTGACAGCCCTTGGCCCTAAACCGTCTGCCCTTGGGGGAATCCCCGCAGCCGTCGGTCCAAATGATTAGCCAAGCAAGGGAAGTTTGCAACGCAAGCCCTCAGCCCTCGTTTTTAATGGAGTTTGCGAGTGTACAATTACGTTCACTTCAGGGCCTGAAACGCCCCATAATTCAATTTGCGATGATTGTACATCCGCTAAGGAAAGTCTGCCAAAATGTTAAACCTCAACGGCAATATGGTGTCAACATACAAGTGTAAGTTCAAAGGAATGTAAATAAGTTAGAAACTGTGCTACTAATGCACAAACACATCTCGTAAAAGTGTTGATGTTTTTGTTTGGTTATCTTTTGGAAATTGTAGAAATAAAAAAATGTCTTTCTTCAGAAGTTCCAGCTAGGCAGGCTAACGTTAGTTAGTTAATTTGCTAGCTATCATTCAGTAGGTGTATATTAATAAGGATATAGTTAATATAAGTAGACATGCAATAATAATTGACTGTAGCGCATATAAAGCACCCACAAGCTACCGATGGCTGAAAACAATCGTTGCTGGATGAACGAATTTCTGCCCTGCAAGCGTAAACTCGTCAGACGTCAAGACACATCATCAGAAGTGTCCAGTGTTGCAAAATAATTTTCAGGGTAAGTTGCTAGAGGCAGGTTGATTTGTTGCTAAATGACGTTGTGATGTCATTGCGTGATAACGTAAAACTGCGTCATGATGTAGAATACACAATAACGTTACTCAAATTGACTGGCCATCTCGGCAAAAAAACATGATTTGACATTTGTTCAGGTACAGACTCCCACTCTTTTCTGTTCTTCTGGCTGTACAATTTTGATTGAGACATGTTTTAAAATATATATATATATTTCACCTTTATTTAACCAGGTAGGCAAGTTGAGAACAAGTTCTCATTTACAACTGCGACCTGGCCAAGATAAAGCAAAGCAGTTCGACACATATAACAACACAGAGTTACACATGAAACATACAGTCAATAATACAGTAGAAAAATAAGTCTATATACAATGTGAGCAAATGAGGTGAGATAAGGGAGGTAAAGGCAATAAATAGGCCATGGTGGCGAAGTAAATACAATATAGCAATTAAAACACTGGAATGGTAGATTTGACAGATGAGTGTGCAAAGTAGAAATACTGGGGTGCAAAGGAACAAAATAAATACATAAATACAGTAGGGGAAGAGGTAGTTGTTTGGGCTATTTATAGATGGGCTATGTACAGGTGCAGTGATCTGTGAGCTGCTCTGACAGCTGGTGCTTAAAGCTAATGAGGGAGATAAGTGTTTCCAGTTTCAGAGATTTTTGTAGTTCGTTCCAATCATTGGCAGCAGAGAACTGGAAGGAGAGGCAGCCAAATGAGGAATTGGCTTTGGGGGTGACAAGTGAGATATACCTGCTGGAACGCGTGCTACGGGTGGGTGCAGCTATGGTGACCAGCGAGCAGAGATAAGGCGGGACTTTACCAAGCAGGGTCTTGTAGATGACCTGGAGCCAGTGGGTTTGGCGACGAGTATGAAGCGAGGGCCAGCCAACGAGAGCGTACTGGTCGCAGTGGTGGGTAGTATATGGGGCTTTGGTGACAAAACAGATGGCACTGTGATAGACTGCATCCAATTTGTTGATTAGGGTGTTGGAGGCTATTTTGTAAATGACATCACCGAAGTCGAGGATCGGTAAGATGGTCAGTTTTACGAGGGTATGTTTGGCAGCATGAGTGAAGGATGCTTTGTTGCGAAATAGGAAGCCAATTCTAGATTTAACTTTGGATTGGAGATGTTTTATGTGAGTCTGGAAGGAGAGTTTACAGTCTAACCAGACACCTAGGTATTTGTAGTTGTCCACATATTCTAAGTCAGAACCGTCCAGAGTAGTGATGCTGGACGGGCGGGCAGGTGCAAGCAGCGATCGGTTGAAGCGATCGGTCATTTAGTTTTACTTGTATTTAAGAGCAGTTGGAGGCCACGGAAGGAGAGTTGTATGGCATTGAAGCTCGTCTGGATGGTTGTTAACACAGTGTCCAAAGAAGGGCCAGAAGTATACAGAATGGTGTCGTCTGCGTAGAGGTGGATCAGAGACTCACCAGCAGCAAGAGCGACATCATTGATATATACAGAGAAGAGAGTCAGCCTGTGGCACCCCCATAGAGACTGCCAGAGGCCCGAACAACAGGCCCTCAGATTTGACACACTGAACTCTGTCGGAGAAGTAGTTGGTGAACCAGGCGAGGCAATCATTTGAGAAACGAAGGCATGTTGATTGATGTTGTAAGTTCTGTTCAAGATCAAACATTTATGACCAACTATATTCATTGGGTTTGGCTCGTCGAACCCATATTACTGCTACTGCAGTCAGCCAACAATGATTTGCAATTTACTGAAATTGCTGCTGGCCTGCTGCTGCCTGTGCACGAGCTGAGCGCCTGCTGCTGACGTCACTCACAATGCACTTTTGCAGCCAGGCACGTGTGTTGTGACTGAGTGTGTGACAGACAAAATCGTTTTTGTGTCATTTAGAGGGAAAATGCGTGCATTTGAGTCACTTTTCAAAAGTTGCTAAAAGTTCAATTTTTTTTTTTTTAAAGTAGCTCAATTTGTTGCTAGGTGCTGTTTGAAAAAAAAAAAAGTTGCCAGTGTAGTCTGAAAAGTTGTTAAATCTAGCAACAAAATTGCTAAATTTGCATCACTGGAAGTGTCCACTTAATTTGAGGGGAGAGGGTGTGTCTTTTCAGTGTTTGGAATGCAGCCATTGGCCAGCTAAGCTATTGCGTAGCAACACGTCATTGGCTCTAACGGTCGTCTCGACCCGAACTGCGCATGTGCAAACCGTCCAACCAAAGGCACTCCTTCAATATAATGTTATTTTTGAGGAAAATGAAAACGTGTCAGTTTGTCCCTTTCACAAGGTTGGAGTAATAACATGTTCAACTACTTAAGCCGTTTGCTCGAATCTAGGTTGTGCCTTCAGATTTCGAAAAAAATATTTGTTCACTTCTTTCATTTACTCCTCAAACACCGGCTTGGATGTTTGGTCTATTTTCGCAAGCTGTTTCGCGGAAGTCTTGCAATGTTGCGCTTCTAGGTTTAGAAACTCTATGGCAATACGCAACAAAGCGTCCAGGCGCCTGGAAAACCACTCGAAGAAGAAGAAATGGGTCAGTCGAAGACGGCGGATTGGATGATGAGTTCGAATCAAGCAGCGCGTCGGGCAAAGTTTGTGAAGATTAATGTTATGAATGGACAACATGAATGTTAATGAATCACTTCTTGTTGGGATGCGTTTGTTGAGTAGTCTTGTTGGGATGCGTTTGTTGAGTAAGGATGCATATGTGGGAGACCTGTTTGAGGTGTCGAAATATGCGCTGGAAAAAGTGGAGTCTGTCAGACCAGGAGTTGTCTTAATTTGATTAAGACCACTCCTGGTTTTTGGGATTTAAGGATTTTACTTTAGAAAAAAATGTGTATTTAACTAGGCAAGTCAGTTAAGAACAGATTATTGCGCCGGAAGACTCGCCCTCCTAGGTTCCCCTTGAGCCTGTGTAGGAATCCGATATGTAAAAAAAAATAATAATAATACTGCATTTTTGGGGGATTTAGTTCAGTTTATTTATTTTGGTTTGGTCGTTTATTTTTGTATTTGATAAAAATTTTGGGAATCCTGTTTCCATCCCGCACAGTAGGTGGTGGAATGCACATTACATTGTGCGATCGCCAATATACCATAGAAGAAGATCTTCGTCATATCCTCCCATCTTTCGTTGCCGCATGTTTCCTCGGATATTTGTGGATCAGGTCTGGTATATTGTTTTTACGTCCATTTTAGAGTGGTTTTATGGTAAACAATTACGTTTGTGTTTGATATTTGACTGGGATCGATGTACCTTAGATGAAAAGAGGCAATGACACTTCATAGGATACCCAGCAAATCCACTGTTTTCATTTTGTTAACTGGCTAGCCTGGCTATATCTGGCTATTTCTTTGCGTCTTCAACAGACAGCATCCCTTTTGTGAAAGATGTCGCATGTGGTTTAGGCTCGTTTCTGAAATTGTAGCTATGTTCTTGTTTAACTGTTCTCCGTAGGTAGTTAAAGTTAGATAGCTAGTAACAACGCCCTCTTGTCAAATGTGGTTAGCTAGCTCGCGTATTGACGTTCACATAATAAGTTCCCTAGCGTGTACAGTTGTTAGCTGGCTATCATAGCTAGCAGCTAGTTAAGTGAGGAATGCCGAACTCCATTCTCTGAGCGTTTATCGGCTAGTTAGCTTGGCAGCAGATGGATGTTGACGCAATCCCTAACACTTCCAGTCAAATTATGGAGGAAACTGGTCATCTGGAGCAAATTGTTCTGATACTAGTGTAGATAATTGACAAGATAACAACTCGTATGCCTCCACTTGAAAACAGTTCAGTTGCTAGTTTAAATGTTTTAGTTTAACTCTTACTCATCTGTAATTTTCCCAGGTAGAAACATGAACCAAGAAAAATTAGCAAAACTTCAAGCCCAGGTCCGGATAGGAGGAAAGGTAAGCTAATTTCCATATTTAGAGATTCAACAGGAAGTACATAGGGTGCGTTCAGCAGAACAGAATGGTGTGCAATGTTTAAAGGTAGTCAGTGATATGACGTAGATGCGCTAAGTAAACAGCATAGTGGGTCAATTTCCACAACAACTAAGGGCATTGGAGCGCAAGGCTAAACTTCTCCACTGTTTTGGTCCCATGCCTACCTATAGAAGTTTGAAGAGAGACCGTGCACATGCGCAGATACTGTGTGAGTTTAGTTATGCATCAGCAGTTTTTCTCTTGTCAGTCACTACCAGTCACTCAATTAGCCCAAGGCGGCCACTCAATTTAGCTTAGGGCCCCCAAAAGGCTAGGGCCGGCTCTGCCAGCATGTGTGGGTATGGATGTGGGTACACAGACACGTGAGCCACTCTGGCCCCTCATAATGTGTTCTAATTATTATTTTTTTGTCCCCCACCCCCATCAAAGTTGCCCATCCCTTTTCCACATGTTGGAGGCATGTTTGTTATACATTAATGTGTCTATCTGAACATTCCAAAACATTGCGTCCTGTTGAACGTGCCTCTGTTGAAATGTGTATTAAATCAAGTCAATCTTGATGAGTTAGACCTATATAATACATTTTTATCAAATGACAATATAGTCTAAAAGTTGTTTAAAATAGCACATTATTCTTGTCATTTATGGTGACGTGTGTAAATTAAATATAGGACTACTACTTCTATATTATATATTTGCAAATGTTTTATTTTTAATGATCCGCCTTATGGTTTCCGATACTGCTGATGGGTTGATAGAGCACTGGGCACACCACTGCTTTATTTAACCTCCATTGATGTACATTCTTACATCTTGCTGTGTTGTTTTCAGGGCTCGGCACGTAGGAAGAAGAAGGTCGTACACAGAACGGCAACAGCGGACGACAAAAAACTTCAGAGTTCGTTAAAGAAATTAGCTGTCAACAACATTGCTGGTATTGAAGAGGTAAACACAGCTACCATTATACATTTTGTGTAATCTTAAGTTCTTAAATGTTGTATTTTGTTTGTTTCATGCCTCCCTTATGCAGTGCCTTCAGAAAGTATTCATACCCCTTAATCCACATTTTGTTGTTACAGCCTGAATTCAATATAGATTCAATTAGGGGGGTTTCTCACCCATCAACACACAATGGCCCATAACGTCAAAGTGAAAGCCATGCTTTTGGAAATGTATTGAAACAAACATTTGCGTACTATTATTTTCAAAATTCTTAAAGCTCTGTCAAATTGGTTGTTGATCATTGCTTGACAACCATTTTCAGGTCTTGCCATATATTTTCATGTAGAGTTAAGTCAACATTTCGGCCACTCATGAACATTCACTGTCTTCTTGGTAAGCTACGGTGTAGATTTGGCCTTGTGATTTAGGTTATTGTCCTGTTGAAAGGTGTCTGGTGGAAAGCAGACTGAACCAGGTTTTCTTCTAGGATTTTGCCTGTGCTTAGCGCTATTCTGTTTTTTGTGTTTTTTTCCCATCCTGAACGATCATACCCATAACATGATGCAGCCACCACTATATGGAGAGTGGTACTCAGTAATGTATTGGAATAATTTATATTCAGGATAAAAAGTGATTTGCTTTGCCATATTCTTTTAAGTATTACTTTAGTGCCTCGTTGCAAACAGGATGCATGCTTTTCACTCTTGTCAATTAGGTTAGTATTGTGGAGTAACTACAATGTTGATCTATCCTCAGTTCTCCCCAATCACAGCCATTAAACTCTGTTTTAAAGTAACCATTGGCCTCATAGTGAAATCCCTGAACGCTTTTCTTCCTTAGCGGCAACTTAGTTAGGAAGGATGCCTGTATCTTTGTAGTGACTGGGTGTATTGATACACCCTCCAAAGAACTTCACCATGCTCAAAGGGATAGTCAATGTCTTTGTGGTTGAATCCATGTTTGAAACTCACTGCTCGACTGAGGGACCTTACAGATAATTGTATGTGTGGGGTACAGAGATGAGGTAATCATTCAGAAATCATGTTTAACACTTTTATTGCACACAGTGAGTCTATGCAACTTATGTGACTTGTGTTTTCGTTACAAATCGTTACTCTTATTTAGGCTTGCTATAACGGAGGTTGAATACTTATTGACTCAAGACATTTCAGCTTTTCAGTTTTAATACATTTGTAAACGTTTCTAAAAACACCGTTCCACTTTGACATTATGCGCTATTGTCTGTAGACCAGTGACGCAGTCTCAATTGAATCCATTTTGAATTCAAACTATAACACCCCAAAATCTGGAGAAGGTCAAGGAGTTTGAATACTTTTTGAAGGCACTGTAGATGTTTAAGTCTCTTGCGTGGACTGCAGCCTAGTATGGCTTTGGGGACCAAACTTGGAGTAGAATTTTGAAGTGAGCAAATCCCCCCCCCCCCCCCCCCCCCCCCTTACTGTCACCAGGTAAACATGATCAAGGATGACGGCTCAGTGATCCACTTCAACAACCCCAAAGTGCAGGCGTCTCTGTCGGCCAACACATTCGCTATCACCGGCCATGCCGAGACCAAGCAACTCACGGAGATGCTGCCGGGCATCCTCAGCCAGCTGGGCGCCGACAGCCTCACCAGCCTGCGCAAACTAGCAGAGCAGTTCCCTCGACAAGGTGGGTTGGCCCTCATGTAAAATCATTAGGTTAGGGCTGGGGTATATTCACAAGGAACCAACCGGGACAAAACGGGGAGGGACCTAGCAAAATTTGTCAAATAGAAGCTCTCGATTTTTGTTGCAAAACGTTTTCCGTTGCAAAGGGAAATTCTGTTACGGTGTGCACTGGGGATTATTTTGAGACCTGAGGAGCGTCTTGATGCTTACTATATATACACAATTGAAGTCGGAAGTTTACATACACTTAGGTTGGAGTCATTGAAACTCATTTTTCAACCACCACAAATTTCTTGTTAGCAAACTATAGTTTTGGCAAGTCGGTTAAGACATTTACTTTGTGCATGACACAAGTAATTTTTCTAACAACTGTTTACAGACAGATTATTTCACTTATAATTCACTATCACAATTCCAGTGGGTCAGAAGTTTACATACACTAAGTTGACTGTGCCTTTAAACAGCTTGGAAAATTCCAGAACATGATGTCATGGCTTTAGAAGCTTCTGTTAGGCTAATTGACATCATTTGGATCAATTGGAGGTGTGTACCTGTGGATGTATTTCAAGGCATACCTTCAAACTCAGTGCCTCTTTGCTTGACATCATGGAAAAATCTAAAGAAATCAGCGAGTCCTATATCGACATAACCTGAAAGGCCGCTCAACAAGGAAGAAGTCACTGCTCCAAAACCGCCATTAAAACGCCAGACTATGGTTTGCAACAGCACATGGGGACAAAGACTGTACTTTTTGGAGAAATGTCCTCTGGTCTGATGAAACAAAAATGACCATTATGTTTGGAGGAAAAAGGGGGAGGCTTTCAAGCTGAAGAACACCATCCCAACCGTGAAGCATGGGAGTGGCAGCATCATGTTGTGGGGGTGCTTTGCTGCAGGAGGGACTGGTGCACTTCACTAAATAGATGGCATCATGAGGCAGGAAAATTATGTGGATATATTGAAGCAACATCTCAAGAAATCAGTCAGGAAGTTAAAGCTTGGTTGCAAATGGGTCTTCCAAATGGACAATGACCCCAAGCATACTTCCAAAGTTGTGGCAAAATGGCTTAAGGACAACAAAGTCAAGGTATTGGAGTGGCAATCACAAAGCCCTGACCTCAATCCTACAGAGAATTTGTGGGCAGAAATGAAAATGCATGTGCGAGCAGGAGGCCTACAAACCTGACTCAGTTACACCAGCTCTGTCAGGAGGAATGGGCCAAAATTCACCCAACTTATTGTGGGAAGCTTGTGGAAGGCTACCCGAAACGTTTGACCCAAGTTAAACAATTTAATGGCAATGCTACCAAATACTAATTGAGTGTATGTGATCTTCTGACCCACTGTGAATGTGATGAAAGAAATAAAAGCTGGAATAAATCATTCTCTACTATTATTCTGACATTTCACATTCTTAAAATAAAGTGATCCTAGCTAACCTAAGACGGGGAATGTTTACTACGATTAAATGTCAGGAATTGTGAAAAATTGAGTTTAAATGTATTTGGCTAAGGTGTATGTAAACTTCCGACTTCAACTGTATATTTTTTATTGCAGTACTTGACAGCAAAACCCCTAAAGCAGAAGATATTGAAGAAGAAGACGACGATGTCCCAGGTAAGGGTGATTCCGTTTGCAAGGGAAGTATATCAGACACTTCAGAGGAAACATTACATCATTTCAACCTGTAAAACCATCCTTTGTTTTCCTCTTCTCTTCAGACCTGGTGGAGAATTTTGACGAAGCATCAAAGAATGAGGCAAACTGATTGATCTTCCCCTTGAGACCCCATACAAGGATTGGAACTGCAATTAAGAAACTAAGGCGGCTTCTCCGATGTTTTAACTTCTAGCTACGAAGACATATCATTTCAAACACTATCCCGTCAACCAGAGACTTGTGTATTTTGAAATGTCCCAAGGATGCAGTCCTTATCAGACTTGCTTGCTCACTTCAACTCCCAACACATTGGTCAACGGTTCAGTACTTTTCACCACATTGTTAGTCTTGATCAGGATTGCGGTGGTCATTAATTAAAGCTAGTCTTAATAATTTTGTTTGTTTTTACGAAACAAAATAAAGGTGATTAACGTTTTCTACATGGTGCTGTGGTCTTTCTGGTTGTTGAAAGGGGGTATTTAGTTTTTGAAGACTGTTGTCACAATGGCTGCCACCCTGGCCATCATTGTATCAAGATGCCTAACTATTTAGTCACTATTTAATTTCAAGCCGCTGTAGCCTCATGGTCAAAGTAATCAGGCCTTGCAGAGATGACATCCAATGTGATATTAGACTGACTTGGATGAAATCAAAGATGGTTGTAAGGACTTTTGTGTTATTTTTAGACAAATGTTTTCTGAGGTTTCATGTACACATGACTTGGGTATTATGACCTAACACTTAAACCACATAAAGACATGAAAATGTGCAGTAGACACATTTTTGGATAGGAAATAAGAGCACATTTTCTGTAATAGAATGATCTCATTAGGTAAACATATTCTAATACAGTGTACACTGCTTTAGAAAAGGACATTTAAGGACATCCTTGAGTTTACTTAAGACCTGCAGTGAGAGAGAGGGGGGGAACGGGGGACGCAGAAGGAGAGGGGAATAGTGGGAGGGAAATCGTCCCTCTGCTAGTGAGCAGGACTGCTTTTCTTGTCTTCTTCGCCACTAATGTTGCAATATGTTGAAGTTCTTCAGTGCCCGGGACGATGAGAATGAAAGCCTATTGGGTTCATTGACAGAAGGTAAGTTTTTTTTATTCTAAAATAAAATAAAATCATACAGATAGAACTAGATCATCTCGCGCTATCATAGGGGAAATTGTAGCTGATCTGTGCAGTCATGCGTCTTGCCGCGTGCGACACATTCATAGAAAGGCAGAAGCACACGAGAATATTCCTTCACCCTATATGAATTAATGGGAAAATACGACTTGAATTATATGGAAATAACGTGATAAAGGGAATAATGCTGCGATTAAAACCTGCAACGATTAATGAATCGGGATGGGGAGCAAATGTCGCATTGCCGTGTTCACTGGTTGAGAGGGGATTTAAACTGTTGCACGTGTGCTGGATGCGTCACCGTCCCGCGAAGCAAACGCTCAGTCAGCTGTACTGGTTGAGCCCTATTGTAGTTTATATGCGCCGTAAAAAAAGCTGATATATTTACCAGTTATCTGTGATCGTCAGCATGAATGGTTGGGTTGGGGTGCAATAACGAGGCGGCGGGGGGGGGGGTAAAGCTGCAATGCAGTTTTACCCCGACAAGAATTCACCAACGCTAAAGGGTAGGCCTACCTGAAATTGTGCAATAGGCAATAACCAACCAAGGCGCAATCACAGCATAATGTAACCCCAAATCTGAATTATGAATTTTTCTTCCTCACAGTCATAACATTTTGTCTTATTTCAGTTGATAGCGAAGTAGAATATTTCAAAAATATAGAATTACATTTATATTATCTTTATTTGTGTTATTGACATTATCCATCCATTCTCGAAAATGTCAAACTAATTGTATGCACCTTTATTAATAATGTAACGTTATAATATTAATGTACATAATCTAACATCCAGTTTTGCCACTGTAGCCTGTATTTATTTATGCTGGTGTTTCACTATAGCCCTATTCCCCAGAGAATGAGTCAGCTTTACCTGGCTGTCTGGATCTGTCTCCCTCTGAAATGGCACCCTATTCCCTATATAGAGCATTACTTTTGACCAGACCACTATGGGCCTGTAGTACACTACATAGGGAATAGGCTGCCAAAAGTAGTGCACTACATAGGGAAAGGCTACCATTTGGGACGTATCTAGCTCTCTCAAGCATGACAGTGCACATATGTTGGCCTCAGTAGATGATTTAACTTATTCAAAGCAATGAGATAAATGGCCTCCCATTTATTGGACCCATTACCACCTAGGAACATCTGGGATCTGTCCCATCTGGGATCATGGGCGTGAGTGATTGCTTAGGTGCTCTTGTGGACTAAATGTTATGTTCTTCATATATGCCTGTTTGTTCTCTTTGTGATGTAGAATGTCCATGTCAGGTTCATTTGACATATACCTTCACATAGTTTTGATCTGTTCCCGCGTCTTTGTATGAACAGATGAATCGGATGCTCCGTCTCTGATGGATGCTAAGCATCACTGGCTCCACAGACCCTGTCTGCTGATGCTCAAAGATGGGGATGTCACAAAGCCAGGACAGCTGGGCTGTGGACACATCGGATCAGATTCCCCTGCAAAACCCAAAGTCCATTCAGAGGGGGTCCTGAGCCCAGGGGTGGCTCCTGTTTCCCAACTGGAGACCCCCGCTCAGAGACTGATGAGACAGCTGGAGGAGGGAAACTGCACTGTGACCACTCTTTCAACATGGGGAGAGAGGAATTTTGGGGAGGCTTCTACCCCCCTAATGCTCAGCCCCTCCAAAGCTGCTGGGCCAGAAGTGGAGGTGGAGGTAGAAGAGGAAGTGAAGAACAGGCCCCAGCCATCCTCCTCCAAGGAGGACTCTGTGGTTGAGGAAAAGGAGCTGGAGGAGAGTGGACTTGAGCTGCAGGACCCCCCCAGTGGCTCAGATGCCCTAGGCCCTTACCTTGACGACCCGTCTGGTCCCCCTGTGGAGGAGCCCAATGGAGGCGGCCATGATGCCCAGATCCAAGGGCCTAGACTGGGGCTTCAGAGCCAGACCAAAGCCAACGGACTAGCTAATGATGAGACCAACGCCAACGGAGTTCAAGCAGATAGTGAAGAGGGAGCTGTGGGGGACTGCACACCTTCCCCTATGTCTCCATTAGTGGATCCAGACAATGAGCTACAGGCCGGCCCCACGGGCATTCTGTCCAGGGAGCGAGGCACTATCCTGGGGGAGGTAGCCCCCGTGTGGGTCCCTGACGCCCAGGCGCTGGTCTGTATGATGTGTGATGTCAGGTTCACCTTCACCAAGAGAAGGCACCATTGTCGCGCCTGTGGCAAGGTGAGGGTCTTGCACCACTATTTTGTGTGTTTGTGTGTCGGTTGTATTTAAAGTAAGAAGGGATTGGATGTTTGTCTCTGGTATGTTATCCCTGAGAAATTAGGCTGACCATTAGTGATCGTGTGTCTGTGCTACAGGTATTCTGTTCAGTGTGCTCCGGTCTGAAGTTCCGACTAACACACCTGGATGGGAAGGAGGGGCGTGTCTGTGTCTCTTGTCACTCAACTCTAGTGAAACGTGAGTATCACATGACAACACTGTTACCATGACACTACAGGTTAAATCCATTTAAATTCAATCACTTTTTGACAGGAACCCTTTTGATTTAAACGAAACCTTCCATACATATTTGCCAATTGTAGAAGTGCTCATAAAGTGATGTTTTGGCATTCGGCTCCAAATAATGAGATTTATATAATTTAAAAGCTTACAAACAGGGTTGTCAAACTATTTCTTAATTTCTGTGAATAAAAAATAAATAATAATATGTCCCTTTTTAACCTTTAATGTAAATGACCTAAAAAAAAAACTAAACTCAGATTTTTTTCATAATTGCATATGTTGTTGCTTATACCCTATTTTACATTGTCTGAGATTTTTGTGTTGTTCCCGCTATCGGTTGAGACACAACATGTTCCTGAATATAGGGTAGGTGTCATGTTTTGGCTGATGAATGCACTAAAATGAGAATAAAATACAGATTTCTACTTTCAAATGGTACCACAAACATGGTTGGAGATCCAAACATCAGAGAATGTTGACTTGAATGGGAACAGCAGTTGTTTGAAATTACAGTGCATTTGGAAGTATTGAGACCCCTTGACTTTTCCCACATTTTGTTACATTACAGCCTTATTCTAAAATTGATTAAATTGTTTTTTTTCCTTCATCAATCTACACATAATTCCCCATAATGACAAAGCAAAAATAGTTTTTTAGACATTTTAGAAAAAACAGAAATATCACATTTACATTAGTATTCAGACCCTTAATGCGGTACTTGTTGAAACAACTTGTACTTGTTGAAACAACTTTGGCAGTGATTACAGCCTTGAGTCTTCTTGGGTGGGATGCTACAAGCTTGGCACACCTGTATTTGGGGAGTTTCTCCCATTGTTCTCTGCAGATCCTCTGAAGCTCTGTCAGGTTGGATGGGGAGTGTCGCTTCAAAGCTATTTTCAGGTCTCTCCAGAGATGTTCGATCGGGTTCAAGTCCGGGCTCTGACTGGGCCACTCAAGGACATTCAGAGACTTGTCCCGAAACCACTCCTGCGTTGTCTTGACTGTGTACTTAGGGTCATTGTACTGTTGGAAGGTGAACCTTCGCCCCAGTCTGAGGTCCTGAGCGCTCTGGAGCAGGTTTTCATCAAGGATCTCTCTGTTCTTTGCTCCATTCATCTTTCCCTCGATCCTGACTAGTCTCCCAGTCCCTGCCTCTGAAAAACATCCCCACAGCACAATGCTGCCACCACCATGCTTCATCATAGGGATGGTGCCAGGTTTCCTCCAGACGTGACTCTTGGCATTCAGGCCAATGAGTTCAATCTTTGTTTCATCAGACCAGAAAATCTTGTTTCTCATGGTTTGAGAGTCCTTTAGTTGCCTTTTGGCTAACTCTAAGCAGGCTGTTATGTGCCTTTTATTGAGGAGTGGCTTCCGGATCTCTATGGACAATTCCTTCGACCACATGGCTTGGTTTTTGTTCTGACATGCACTGTCAACTGTGGGACTTTATATAGGCAGGTGTGTTCCTTTCCAATCATGTCCAATCAATTGAATTTACCACAGGTGGACTCCAATCAACTTGTAGAAACATCTCAAGGATGATCAATGGAAACCGGATTGATCTGAGCTCAATTTCGTATCTCATAGCAAACGGTCTGCATATTTATTTAAATAAGGTATTTCTGTATTCTATTTTGTATAAATTTGCAAAAATGTCTAAAAACCTGTTTTCGCTTTGTCATTATGGGGTATTGTTTGTAGATTGATGAGGGAAAAAAATGTATTTCATCAATTTTAGAATAACAAAATGTGGAAAAAGTCAATGGGTCTGAATACTTTCCGAATGCACAGTACCTCTGGAAATCATAGAAATATAGATAATAGAATAAACATGTCAATTTAAGTTGATAGTCGACAGTGGGTGTACCGGCGGTAATCTTTGTAGTAGTAATTAGAAGTTACAATTTCAATTCAAATGTTTGTGGTGTACCAGCTAAATTACAGTCTTCTGAAGGGATAGGTCCATTCTATGAGTTATATTTCTATGATTGAAATGACAAGAGCATGTTGTGTCTCAACCGATGGTGGGCACGACACAAAAACCTCAAATGATGTTAAATAGGTTCTAAGCTACAACATATGCAAATATGAGTTTACACGTTTTTCTATAATTGATGTTAAAAGTTTAAAAAATGACAAGAATTCAAAAAACCTTTGTTTGACAACACTGTTTGTAAGCTTTTAAATTGATCAAACTCAACCGTTAATCTTTTCCAGTGACGAAGACATGGATGTCTCATGGTGGTGTATGCAAAAACAGATCAACTTTTAGCACCTTTATCTCCTGAATGTTTGGCATTCGTTGTCCAAAAATGCACTTTCTGACCACTTCTTCCATGGGCGAACATGTATGGAAAGTTTTGTTTAAATCAGAAGGGATGCTGTCAAAATGGGATTGAGGCGATAAATGTCTTATAAAGTTAATTGGTGCAATATGTTGACATTTCTTCCTGTCTATATTATTGACTTTCTCTCATGTGTGTTTTTCTTTAGGAACCCCTCCAAGGGGCAGGAGGAAGGTGTGGTTTGCTGATGAGATCCTATCCAATGAGAAATCAGACTCTGCACCTTGTACCCCAATCAGAGGCCCCACCTTTTCACCGCTATTATTGAGGAGAAGTATAGCTGCTACAATCAGAAGCGCCACTGGCTCACCACAGACCAGCAGGAGGGCCCCAATAGCACAGGAGATGCCCCTGCTCAATGTATGTAACAAAACCTTATCAGACCAGACTGATTTGCTACAATTTATACAATTCAAATAAAAGTTCTAAGGGTGTGGTAACATGCTTTCTGTTGGTATCTTTGATATCCATAACCCCACAGTATTCCATAAGCTCTCTCTTTTTGACTATCTTTCTGCCTCACTATCTCCCTCCTCCTCCTCCTCCTTCCCCTCCTCCCTCCACCTAGGGGCAGTAGGTAGCCGAGAGGCTAGAGAAGCAGGTTCGGTTGCTGGTTGGAATCCTATGTCTGGTGGGAAAATCTGTCTGGAACTATCCTCGATGCTATCACCTGCCGTTCGGCCCTTGAGCAAGGCACTTAACCCCTAAACTGCTCACCCGGCGCCGTGTGTGCGTCAGAGCGGACCAATTTCTGTCTTGTATGGATTAATAAAGTATTCTCCTCCTCATCCTTCTTCTCCCTTCTCTGTATAGCCTCTGCAGGAGGCGTGTGGGCCCTGTGGCTGGGGTACAGCAGCCTTGGTCAGCAGCCACATCAGCAGCTCTGCCAACCTCATCCCACTGGAGGGCCTCCCTCCCATCCTCACCTCCACCGGAGTCAAAGGAGGTACGACCAGGCTACTATCACTGGAGATGCTAACGGCTAGCTTACTGCAAAGCCAAGTTTGGGAAACCCTGGCTTACTATACTGGGATTGTCATACAGTTAGGTAGATAGCTGCTGGAGATTCTAACGGCTAGCTCACTGTACTGATTGTCATAGGGTTATCTACTGGAGATGCTAAATGCTAGCCTTAGCTACTGAATGATCAGAGGGTTAGCGTTAGAGGTGTTACTCTGATTCATGATCAGGCTTATTGTCTTCATGTTGGGCAATTTAATAGGATGGTAACACTAGAGGCCAGCTTACAAATCTTATTTAGTCATATTTAGACACAGAAGTTAAACTATGGCTGACTGTTTTTAAAGGCGGTATTTGCATCTAGGGATGTCTAGCTCACAGTTTCCTCTGTCTCGCCCAGACTACACGGTCGAAGAGAGGCCCTCTGAGATGGTTCTCATCCAGGAGCTGGAGAGCGGCAGGCCCAACTCCCTGGTCTTTGTCCTCAACGCCAACCTACTGGCCATGGTCAAGCTGGTCAACTGTATGTGACCTTTACTCTCAACCTTCAACCTTTTCCAGTCATTGACAGTGTGTATACACTGTTTACATGTATTCTTAGCTCACCATTGACTCAAGTCACATGTATATTTTATAAGAGTGTCAGACCGTGTCACCAGCAGTGACCTCACATTGAAGTGCTGCCTCTCATTGGCTCTCCCCAGATGTAAACAGGAAGTGCTGGTGTGTGACGTCCAAGGGCATGCATGCGGTAGGCCAGGTGGAGGTGGTGGTCCTTCTGCAGTGTCTGCCTGAGGAGAAGAGCTTCCCCAAGGACATCTTCAGCCACTTCATACAGCTCTACAGGGACGCCCTCACAGGTGAGACTGGCGTTGACGTGGTCTGGCAACTTAGCTGCCGTTGATCAGCACTGGATAAAGCTCTGAAGCAGATCTTGAAAAGACTTCCAAGTCTGTTTAATGGTGTACTAGTCCCTCTCTCTATATATCTCTCATTATCTCCCTCCCTCACCTCTCTTTCCTTTTCCCTCCATCTCACTCTCTCTCCTTCCATCTCTTTCCCTCCACCTACCCCCTCCTTTCTCCACAGGCAAGGTGCTAAGCCACCTGGGTCTCTCCCAGTTCTCCAGTAGTTTCCTGAGCAGTGAGGAGCATGCAGGATTCCTCTGGGTACGCTCCACTCTCCAGTCCCTGCAGGGCCTGCCTATGCCCAACCAGCCCTTCCTCTTTGGCCTACTCGTCCACCGGGCTGAAGTACCCTGGGCCAAGGCCTTCCCCCTGCGCCTCATGCTCAGACTGGGGGCTGAGTACAGATGTGAGTCAGGGCTGCAGGAAGCAGGAGAGAGATGTAGCTGGGTAGAGAGAGAGTGTGTGTGAGCGTGCATGTGCGCGCGCACACACACACATGAAGGCAGCATAGCAGTCGTTTTGTGGTATCTGTTACGTGTGTTGCATTGGAGACGCAGTGTGCGGCTTTTCTCTTCTTTGTGTGGGTTTCACTGCCACATCCACTCAGTGTCATCCACATTAAGGCACTCCTTTCCCTTCCTTTCCAGTTTACCCCTGTCCTCTGTACAGTGTGCGCTTCAGAAAGGCTCTTTTTGGGGAAACTGGCCACACCATCATGAGGCTGCTAGTAGTAAGTAGCTTGCCTCTCATTACAATAACAGCAATCAACACCAAGGTTGCATTCATTTGGGCACACCCGTACCAAAACGATTCTTACTGGACAAATTCAGATAGTCCCTGCCTGTTTCAGTCAGTTGTTTCCATTTGGTGCCTAATGGATCACACATTTTTTCCCTCATTGCTTCCCAGGACTTCAGGAATTACCGGTACACTCTGCCAGTGGTGCCTGGACTCACTGTAGATCTGGAGGCTCAGAGGACCTGCATTAAAATCCCCACCAATGGCTATGAGGAGGTACAGCTAAACTATGAAACAACACTTGGTGAACTGTAACCAATAAGCTGTTATAAATGCTTATAAATACTTTATCAATGATAAAAACACTCCTTTATAAACAACTCTCTCATCAATACATTCTCCCTCTCTTTCACTCTCTGTCTCCCTATCACTCTCTGTCTCTTTTTCACTCTCTGTCTCTCTTTCACTCTCTGTCTCTCTATCACTCTCTGTCTCTCTTTCACTCTCTGTCTCTCTTTCACTCTCTGTCTCTCTTTCACTCTCTCTCTCTCTCTTTCACTCTTTCTCTATCTCTTTCACTCTCTCTCTCTCTCTTTCACTCTCTCTCTCTCTTTCACTCTCTCTCTCGCTCTCTTTCACTCCTCTCTCTCTCTCTCTCTCTCTCTCTCTCTCTCTCTCTCTCTCTCTCTCTCTCTCTCTCTCTCTCTCTCTCTCTCTCTCTCTCAGCTGATGAGGGCTTTGAATAAGTCCAATGAGCATGTGCTGGCCATGGGGGCATGCTTCAACGTGGCGGCAGACTCCCACCTCATCTGTGTTCAGGGGGACGATGGCCAGTACCAGACCCAGGCCATCAGCATCCACAATCAGCCTCGCAAAAGTGAGAAGCCCCTGTAATCAACAGAGGGTGATGGGGACTATGGGAGACTGCAGACTGCCTGTCCTGTAATCAAAGTAGAGGGGGAATGCTACACAGGGGCAAGTAGCACATCACCTACCATCAGAGAGAGGGAGAGGGAGGGAGAGAGATTACAGTACAGAGAGGTAATATTTGCTGCCACGTAACACAACCAGTGTATCTGGCTTTTGGCAGCCTAGGGAAAATCGTATGCGTAATTTGTCATGTTTTTATATGCTCACTGCAATAACTGTGCCTTTGCTGTGACTTTTTCACCACTGGAGGGCAATGTCGTGTCACGTGAGAGGGTGAACCATCGTGAGAAAGTTACTGGTGTAGAAAGCTCACCTCTGTCATTAGTTTTGGTTTAGTCCAACTGTAATATTTAGATGTTTACATCTACAAGCCGAGTGGTTATATATGGTGCTGTGTTTTGTTTCAGTCACCGGTTCCTGCTTTTTTGTGTTCAGTGGAGCTCTGAAAGCAGCATCAGGATATCTTGCCAAATCCAGCATCGTGGAAGGTAGTGTCATACTTGTGTATCTTCACTTAAAACTGGAGAGTTACCGTACTAATCGTATTGAACGAAAATACAGAAATAGTCATATTATGATTACTTGACTACTAACTTTCATCCTAAATAAGATTTCCTTATTTAGTCTGTCAATGTTTGTCTGTACGTGTGTGTCCATGTGCACTCAAAGTTGTGTGTGTGGCTGTATGTATGTGCATGTGAGTGTGTGTGTGTCCTTGTTGGTGTCTGTCTCTCTCTCTCTCTGTGTGTG
This sequence comes from Salvelinus namaycush, assembly GCF_016432855.1. Lineage (NCBI taxonomy): Eukaryota > Metazoa > Chordata > Actinopteri > Salmoniformes > Salmonidae > Salvelinus > Salvelinus namaycush. The sequence goes on from NC_052316.1 coordinate 8,820,402, forward strand.
TGTGTGTGTGTGTGTGTGTGTGTGTGTGTGTGTGTGTGTGTGTGTGTGTGTGTGTGTGTGTGTGTGTGTGTTTGCTTTTGCTGTCCCCTTCTCCAGATGGGCTGATGGTGCAGATCACCGTGGAGACCATGGTGGAGCTTCGCCGGTCGCTACGGGAGATGAAAGACTACACCATCACCTGTGGGGGTATTGACCAGTCAGACAGCCAGGAGCATGTCCAGGTCCAATGGCTGGATAAGGAATGCACTTTGAATAAGGGGTGAGTGTTAGGTCATTAAACTTCTGATCAGCGTACCATGATTCGTTTTTTTAGCCTATCATTATCCTACATTTATTCTACAGTGTTGTTGAGTACTTGTTTCTGATTGGCTAGAAGGGCATTCTAGAATAGACATTAAAACCAGATAACGGGCCGGGTTGTGAAAGATATCAGAACACCTTGCGATCCTGACTCAATAGGCACCTACACATGCAGACCGTACATGCTACAAAGTTACAGAACGCTAAACCAGCAACCACACAAACTGAACTTGGATACATTGTAAAGGCAGGTCCAACGAGAACCTGATGGTCACTCTGAAAGAGCTCCAGAGTTCCTCTGTGGAGATGGGAGACCCTTTCAGAAGGACAACCATCTCTGCAGCACTCCACCTTTCAGCCCTTTATGGTAGAGTGGCCAGACGGAAGCCACTCCTCAGTAAAAAGCACGTGACAGCCCGCTTGGAGTTTGCCAAAAGGCACCTGAAGGACTCTCAGACCATAAGAAACAAACTTCTCTTGTCTGATGAAACCAAGATTGTATGCCAAGCGTCACGCCTGGAGGAAACCTGGCACCATCCCTACAGTGAAGCATGGTTGTGGTAGCATCATGCCGTGGGGATGTTTTTATGCGGCAGGGACTGGGAGACTAGTCAGGATCGAGGGAAAGATGAACGGAGCAAAGTACAGAGTGATCTTTAATGAACACCTGCTCCAGAGCGCCCATGACCTGTCTGGTGCGAAGATTCACCTTCCAACAGGACATTGACCCTAAGCACACAGCCAAGACCACGCAGGAGTGGCTTCGGGACAAATCTCTGAATGTCCTTGAGTGGTCCAGCCAGAGCCCGGACTTGAACCCGATCGAACATCTCTGGAGAGACCTGAAAATAGCTGTGCAACGACACTCACCATCCAACCTGACAGAGCTTGAGAGGATCTGCAGAGAAGAATAGGAGAAACTCCCCAAATACAGGTGTGCCAAGCTTGCAGCGTCATACCCAAGAAGACTCGACGCTGTAATCGCTGCCGAAGGTGCTTTAACAAAGTACTAAGTAAAGGGTCTGAATACTTATATAAATGTGATATTTCAGTTTTTTATTTTTAATACATTTGCAAAAATTTAGAAAAACCTGTTTTTGCTTTTTCATTATGAGGTATTATGTGTAGATTGATGAGTGGAAAAAAACTATTAAATTAATTATAGAATAAGGCCAATATATCCTCCGAACACCGGCTTTCGGGCATTATCACTTAAGTCTCAACGAGTGGCCCAACGTCGCGTCGTCAATTATTTCCAAGGAATGTAAAGAACGTTGGCATTTCATATCTTACTTAACCTCTCTCACGAACCCCATCCCATTGTCGCTTCATCCATTTTTCAAGTCTGCCTCACACTGTTGTCCATTGCTGTAGAATACCCTTTATCGTCGCTTGCCTTCTTTGTATGGCTGTGTGTGCGTGCCTGTGTGTCTTGCAGTGTTATCAGCCCCATTGATGGGAAGTCCATGGAGTCCGTCAACAGTGTGAAGATGTTCCAAAAGTCAGAATACAAGTCCAATGGAAAGGTCATCCGCTGGACAGAGGTACGCACATCCAACTTTTCACCGCTAGTCTTGACTCTTGTGTACCATTTCTCTCTGTACTGTATTCCCTAAGTACATGCTTGTGTCTTGTGAGTCTCTTGTGTGTTTCCCAGGTGTTCTTTGTACAGAGAGGGGATCATCCTAAGAGCCAGAGTGACCACCATACAGAACACAGCCGGCTGACAGAGAGACTGGCCAGGGCATTCTGCCTGGCACTGTGCCCACACCTCAAGCTGCTGAAGGAGGATGGCATGGCCAAGCTGGGGCTGCGTGTCACACTGGACTCCCAACAGGTGACGGTGCCATTGAATGAACATACTGGACTTGGACCATTTAGATGTTAAGAAATAACATTTTCTGGAAGCGGAATCTTTCAAATTGTGCATCATCTTACTTTAATAGTTGTAGTAATTCTTGAATGCCTAAAATGTGAGTTGTTGACCACCTTTTTAATAGGAAGTTATTAGTCATGTAAACAGTGACAGGATATAGGCCTTCGGGATATTACCAAAGCTATAAAAGCTATAGATGTGTGGCGGGTTAACATCGCTGTTTCATGTTCCAGGTGGGGTTTGTGGCCGGCAGTAATGGCCTGCCACTCCCAGCCCCGTACCTCAACACCCTGGACACTGTGCTGACCCCCATCATCCACAGCAGGGGGCGCAAGAGGAGCGAGGGACCCGTAGTCATAGAGCTCATCTTCTATATCCTGGAAAACATCTCCTAGGGGAGGGGGTCAAAGTGCACACACTCATCTCCACATCGCGCCATCCACTCACCATCCTCTCTCCTGGCTCTCCATTTGTGCTGCTGTGAGTTCGAAAGAGCTACAAAACAGCATTGGTTGAAGGAGTAAGCTCATTCAATGGACATAAAAGCTCACCTCCAGGCTCTATATGTCTCAGCCAGCCTGTGGCAAGGGGTGGCTGGGTGGTAAAGTGGTCTGACTCACCAAAGCTGTTCCATAGGTCACCCTGCCTTGGCCTCTAACTCAGCAGCAGAAAGAAATACCACCCTTGTTATTTTTCCACTGTCAGGCTTTGTACCAGTATCACCAGTGTTACTGTGGAATAACACCAAAACACACACATGAAACCCAAAAGTGGCCATGAGATCAGGGTATAGTAATCTGCTTTCATTTCGTGGCTTGAGACCAGTACGTCTGTATATTTTCAATAGAAATGCCCATATTTTGAGAATGCCTTTAAACTGGGGACTGGATTCAGCCCCTGACCTTAAAAAGCAATGGGAAAAAGAGAATGACTTCAAAAGAAATATATCAGTAGATCTGTAGCTAGCCGTTTGATGCATACTGAATGAATGTTTAAGAATGTTTTCATATTTGAATGTATTTGAATTCCTCTTGATTGCCCCTGAAATGCATTACTGTCAACCTAGGATTAATTAAACATGATATTAACACGAGGAAATCATACAAGGTTTTGATTTTTAACCAAATCACATTTTATTGGTTGCATACACATATTTTCCTGATTTTTTTTCTCAGGTGCAGTAATTCCGAACAATACAAAACAATACACACAAATCCCCAAAAATAAAAATAAAGAAATATCAGAACGAGCAATGTCAGTCCGGAATATAAATATATATGTATATGATGGTGTGTATAGACAGTGTATGAATAGAATTAGTGTGTACAGCAGTAGTTAAATAGGATGAGCCTTGACTAGAATACAGTATATATAGTATAACTATGAAATGGGTAAAACAGTATGTCAACATAATTAAAGTGACCAGTGTTCCATGACCATGTACATCGGGCATAAGTCTCTAAGGTGCAGGGTAGAGTAACGGGTGGTAGCCGGCTAGTAACAGTTACGAAGTTCACTGTAGGGTACTGGGCAGAGGCCGGCTAGTGGTGACTATTTAACAGTCTGATGGTCTGGAGATGGAAGCTGTTTTTCAGTCTCTCGGTCCCAGCTTTGATGCACTTGTACTGCCCTCACCTTCTAGATAGTAGCTGGAAGAACAGGCCGTGGTCCGGGTGGCTGAGGTTGTTGATGATCTTCTTGGCCTTCCTGTGACACTGAGTGCTGTAGATGTCCTGGAGGGCAGGCAGTGTGCCCCGGGTTATGTGTTGGGCTGACCGCACCACCCTCTGGAGAGCCCTGCGGTTGCGGACTGTGCAATTGCTGTACCAGGCGGTGATACAGCCCGACACGATCCTCTCAATGGTGCATCTGTAGAAGTTTGTGAGGATCTTAGGGGCCAAGCTGAATTTCTTCATCCGCCCGAGGATGTCTTTGTGAATGGACCATTTCAGGTTGTCAGTGATGTGCACCCCGAGGAACTTGAAGCTTTTCACCCTCTCCACTGGTCCCTGTCGATTTGGATGCGGTTGTGTTCTCTCTGCTGTCTCCTGAATTCCACAATCAGCTCCTTAGTTTTGTTGAGGGAAAGGTTATTTTCCGAGCACCACTCAGCCAGGGCCCGCACCTCCTGCATGTAGGCTGTCTCGTCGTTTTTGGTAATCAGGCCTACCATTGTTGTATCGTCTGCAAACTTGATGATTAAGTTGGAGACATCCGTGGCCATGCTGTCATGGGTGAACAGGGAGTACAGGAGGGGACTGAGCACGCACCCTTATGTTGAAGGTCAATGTAGAGGATGAGTTGTTGCTTACCTTTACCACCTGGGGTCCAGGACCCAGTTGCACAGGGCGGGGTTCAGACCCAGCACTCCAAGCTTAGTGATGAGCTTGGTGGGCACTATGGTGTCGAAGGCTGAGCTGTAGTTGATAAACAGCATTTGTACAGTGCATTCGGGAAGTATTCAGACCCCTTGACTTTTTCCACATTTTGTTACATTACAGCCTTATTCTAAAAGGTATTACAAAGTTTATTTTCCTTCATCAATCTACACACAATACCCCATAATGACAAAGCAAAAACAGGTTTTTAGTTTTTTTGCAAATTTATAAAACCAAATAACTGAAATATCACATTCAGACCCTTTACTCTGTAATTTGTTGAAGCACCTTTGGCAGCGATAACAGCATCGAGTCTTCTTGGGTATGACGTTATAAGCTTGGCACACCTGTATTTGGGGAGTTTCTTCCATTCTTCTCTGCAGATCCTCTGAAGCTCTGTCAGGTTGGATGGGGAGCATCGCTGCACAGTTATTTTCAGGTCTCTAGAGATGTTTGATCAGGTTCAAGACCGGGCCCTGGCTGGGCCACTCAAGGACATTCAGAGACTTGTCCCGAAGGTACTTCTGTGTTGTCTTGACTGTGTGCTTACGGTCATTGACGGTGAAGGTGAAGGTGAACCTTCACCCCAGTCTGAGGTCCTGAGCTCTCTGGAGCAGGTTTTCATCAAGGATCTCTGTACTTTTCTCCGTTAATCTTTCCCTCGATCCTGACTAGTCTCCCAGTCCCTGCCTCTGAAAAACATCCCCACAGCCTGATGCTGCCACCACCATGCTTCACCATAGGGATGATGCCAGGTTTCCTCCAGACGTGATGATTGGCATTCAGGTCAAAGAGTTCAATATTGGTTTCATCAGACCAGAGAATCTTGTTTCTCATGGTCTGAGAGTCCTTCAGGTGCCTTTTGGCAAACTCCAAGCAGGCTGTCATGTGCCTTTTACTGAGGAGTGGCCTCTGTCTGGCCACACTACCATAAAGGCCTGATTGGATGAGCGTTGCAGAGATGTTTGTCCTTCTGGAAGGTTCTCACATCTCCACAGATGAACTCTGGAGTTCTTTCAGAGTGACCATCGGGTTCTTGGTCATCTCCTTGACCAAGGCCCTTCTCCCCCGATTGCTCAGTTTGGTTGGGCGGCCAGCTCTAGGATGAGTCTTGATGCTTCCAAACTTCTTCTATTTGAGAATGATGAGGCAGAATTTCTTTGGTACCCTTCGCCAGATCAGTACCTCAACACAATCCTGTCTCGGAACTCTACGGACAATTCCTTCGACATCATGGCTTGCTTTTTGCTCTGACATGCACTGTCAACATTGGGACCTTATATAGAGAGATGGGAGAACCTCCCTAAATACAGGTGTGCAAGTTTGTAGCGTCATACCCAAGAAGACTCGAGGCTGTAATTGCTGCGAAAGGTACTTCAACAAAGTACTGAGTAAAGAGCTTGAATACTTATGTAAATGTGATATTTCATTTTTATTTTTTTCAAACATTTCTAAAAACGTGTATTTGCTTTGTCATTATGGGGTATTGTGTGTAGGTTGATGAGGAAACAATTTAATCCATTTTAGAATAAGGCTTTAACCTAACAAAATGTGGAAAAAGTGAAGGGTTCTGGATACTTTCTGAATGCACTGTATATAAAAGTATGCTTATCATGATATACCACAAACAAAAGTTCAAAAAATGCTTTTGACCAAGAAGACAGGTTCAATGGCACGAAATGTCGCGGCTTTCTATCAGCACCATGGACAGCGCCCTACACACTAAAGCAAGATTCTGATAAAAACCAACCAGCAATATTGTTTCAATCTTACCTTTTCAAAAAAGTTGCAGCTTCCTTGATGCTCTGTGGAACTTCCTGAATAATCAATCATTCCATTCTCCCCAAAATCTTCTTGTAAGATCCCCCTCAAATGGCAGTTGGATTAGATGAGCTTTCCTTAGGTGCAGCATGCTTCTTCTGTGCTGACTGAACACGTTTGTCAAAGTGGAAAATGAGTTCTCGCGTGTAGCTGTGTCCGCCCCAAGAGTCAGTCCATGTTTCATTGCAGTAAGCATGGTCGGCATAGCGGAGAGAGGCCTAGAGAATCGTTGCAAGATAGATATCAAGTGGGGCCAATTTGTCCTCATTGGAGCAAGAGCGACACTTAACTCAGATTCCACCAAATCTGTTTTGCTTAGATCCAACAGAGGTTTCACCACTGCCCTCCTGTCTCTTGATTCAATCGCATCCAATGTCCCCCTCAGTGACTACTGGTTTGAAATAAGGAACTCAATAAAGTCCACAATCGCCGACAAATACATGCGATTTCTTGCCGGCTGCCCATCAATAAGAAGTCTTGACAGTGACTTTGATGTTCCCAATAACACATCGAACTAGTTTTTCTTTCCACAGTGCAATGCATTACAAATGCTCTTTGCTTGATGTGTGCCTAGCAAATCCTTTGGTACGATCAATAGCATTCTTCCAGTTAGAATAACCAGCATAGGTGAAGGCCTTGTCTGCGTTAGCATTGGACCCAACACAGATCTTTCGACATAGGAAACAAAATGCAGCATCTGCAGTAACCGAGTATTCCAGCCACTCTCTTCCTATGAAACAGTTGCTATTAAATTCATGTTTTTTACAGAAAACCTGTTGGCTAGGATAGTATTTCTTGGCTAACCTAGGCTGGCTCCTCTGTTCCAAGATCATCAGGAACAGTCAGAGGTGGAGGCGGCTGTGGAGCCTTTATGGCGGCGCTTGTGGAAGGATGGGTAGGGAAGCCAATTTCTGATATCCATCGTGGCAGATTAGCTGGTTCGAGCTAGCTAAATAGGATAAGTCTAATAACACAAATGCTTTTTACAGCTAAGAGTGAAATAGCTTCAACTGTAAACTTGACCCCGCCCTTTTAATCAAAATCAAATATTACATGCAGAGGCGTATCACGTTATTTATTTAGCCTACAACAGGGATAAGAGGTTTTTCACGCTTTTTATGGATACCCAAAGGAGTCATACTTAAACGCCCAGTAGCTTTCCATAGCCCTTGTGCTGGAACCTGGTCTCAGAGCATTTCCTATTATTGTGTACGTAAATCTGAGATACTCCATTTAGTATGATATATTCATTTGAGAATGTCCATCATCCATTTTCGTATGATATGTACGAATATACGAATTTGCTAAACATACATTATGTTACAAATTTGCAAAGCATATGATATGTTTTTGCCTTAACAGTGCAAAATATAACGTTTTGGCCGACCCAACCAAATTAAATAGAAAAATAGATTTGTAGATTTGTCATTCTCATTGAAAGCAAGTCTAAGAAGCAGTAGATATGTTCTATGTGCGCTATTTCTATGTTCCCCTTCCTAAGTTTGGTTTTTGTACACCAGCTGAAAATACAACATTTTTGGTTATGAAAAATATATTTCACAGCGGTTTAGATGGTACATTGATTCTCTATACAATGACTGATTGTTTTGTCACATAATCTGAAATTAGGCAAACTATAAACATTTTAGCAACCAGGAAATGGCGGCAGGATTTCTGCATTTGTGACGACCGCCTCGATTTGGTCTTATGTAGCGAAATTTGAAATCGGGTTAAAGTTGAGACTCAGAGCTAGATAATGATATATCATACACTGTAGTTGAGGAACAAATGGGAAAGTAATTATGCTTTGAAAGTTGATAAACTTGTAACCCCACTTTTGAGAAAATGTCCCTTGAATGTTTTGGGACACCTACTGGAGATCCCTTCTTTGTCTACAGACATTCAGCATCGTTTACACCCTCTTAATCCTTAGCCTCACCCATCTCTTTAAGGATTCATGTGAGGCCATGTGCTCAACAGTGAGTACGGTAGTGTACAACCAAAGATTTCAAGACTAAAGGCTGGTTTATACTACTTCTATGTCTATATACTGTTGTCCCAGTGACATGAACATTCTATTGTTGTCCAACATCAAACTTGTCATTGTCGCTATGAAAAAGTATAAACACAAAAATGACAGCATGCATGACATCAGCAGCCTGGGGGTCCAAAATAGCATAACTGTTGCATTTTAACACCAATAAACCTATCCGTTTAAAAAAGGATTTAGTATATGTCAATCTAGCAAACCAGGCAACTAAAACAACTTTCTAAACAATGTTTTTGGTTAGTTTCTAGCTTGTTAGAAGGTGTAAACGGTACAATAAAATGGTTACTTGCATATTGGACTATTTTGTTTAGACATGTAGCTAACCATAATCCCAACTCATAACATTACTACCCTGCATGAATCTACAGGTAGCTAAAGCTAAACAACAAGCTAGGTTCAATGTTAGCTAGCTAGCTAACATTAGGCTATGACTAGCCACGCAAATGGCTCTGAGATACAAATAACATTACTACACAGATCATACACGGATCATACAGCCAGCTAACTTTAGCTAGCTAGCTAACAGTACACTTTAACTTGCAATGAAAACAACTTCTTGACAAAATTAGAAATGTATAATATCAGAAAATGTAGCTAGCTAGATTATTTTACCCATATACATGGATGAACACTTCTCCCTCTCTTTCACTGATGCCATGGTTGCCCTTAGTTTGAAGATGTAATCCAGACAGGTGTTTTATACAACAGCCTTCGGTGTTCTCTTTTCGACTCCCTCCGCGTTTGCAATCAAACGTCTGAATTTTCACCTTCTCCTTAGCTATCATACTCTGCTTCCACCAGGCATTCCACTGATTTCAAAACTCAGTCCTCCAAAAAGTGGAGAGCTTTAGCAACACTTGTGCAGTTCTTTGTGACATCTTTAAAAAAAGCCACATTAGAAAGCATACTAAGCAGCTCATGTTATAGACAGAAGTGTGCTACATGGCAGATCGATCTGAACTCAGATCAATCTGAACTCAACTTTCAGCATTTCCAGCCCATCCATTATCAGCCAATCATGGCTAGGGGAAGGTTCCTTACTTTTTCCATGGCTAAACCAACTGGGATCATAATTTAACCATTGTATTCGTATTTACAGATGGCATACAAGTTTGTTTTTAAGGCACATTAAAGTTTATATGTTCCAGAAAGCATTTTTGATCAAATAAAAAAATGTACATTCAAATGTCTGTCCTGTAAAGTAGTGACGTGCACCATATGCCTAGTTTCCTGACAAGAGTCACATATTGCACATTTAACTAACCTTCTGTCTTATGTAACCATACCAAATGTAACATAGCATACTAATTTGAGTATCCCGGATTTACATTTACTATGTTACGTCTAGTCTATCGGACCAGGCTGCCTACACACACTGCAGCAGCGCGCCCTGTCCATTGTGCTGACACTGCAGCAGAGGTACAGATTTTTTGGGTGGGTGCCAACCTGTCATTCAATCTTTTAACTTTTTGGCTATTTTTATATAGGGACATAAAACTAAAACTGAGGTGGCTAAGGTTTGAAGTGAGGGGGCTAAGCCTTCTTTAGCCCCCTCATGGTGCCTGGCTCGCGCCGAATGCAATTGGTTTAGACTTTACTGTGAAATGCTTGCTTATGAGCCCTTCCCAACAATGCAGAGATTAAAAAGAATAATACAAATAAAAATAGTAACACAAGAGGAATACAATAAAATACACAAGAATGGAGCTATATACAGGAAGTACCAGTACCAGATCAACGTGCAGAGGTACGAGGTATTTCAGGTAGATACTGTATGTACATGAAGGCAGGGTAAAGTGACTAGGCATCAGGATAGATAATAATAAGAGTAAAATAAAGAACAGAGCAGCAGCAGCAAATTAGTGTAAAAGTGTGTGTAATGTGTATGTGTGTTTGTGTTGTTTCGGTATGCGTTTGTAGTGTATGTGAATGTGTGTGGGTGTGTCAATGTAGTGAGTTTGTATACAGTGTGTATACTGTATATAGTCTAGTGAGTGTGCATAGGGTCAGTGTAAGATAGAGCTAGTGCAGATCGTTCAGTACGAATAATTTACTATTTAGCAGTCTTGTGGCTTGGGAGTAGAAGCTGCCTCGGAGCCTGTTGGTCTGAGAGCCGATGCTCCGGTACCGTTTGCCAGATGGTAGCAGATTGAACAGTCTATGGCTTGGGTGGCTGGAGTCTTTGGCAATTTTTGGGGCCTTCCTCTGACACCGCCTGATATAGAGGTCCTGGATGGCGTCTCAATCCACCACATCTGCCTATGTCGCACTTCCGCATCTGCGGTGAAAGGTGACAGAGCTAGAGCGGTGTTTGTCAGACCATGAGACATCCCGAAAATCGATCTTCTCACAAAATCATCTGTAGCTTCCGAGCAGTTTGGCCTACAAACTATTATGACCACTCTATGGAAAGATGAGACTCTCACGAACACGATGGTGTTCTCTCTCTACGACCTTCACAAGCATCTTGGGACTTGTTTGGGACTTGTCTGAAGTCGGTACAGACAATCTGCCAACTTCTGTCAGTAGCATCCGGACAGTTTGGGCTACACACTAATGTGACCACTATGTGGAAAGGTGAGACTACCACAAATACAAATGTCGATTGTTTTGCTCTAGGATGCCCATAGACCTCACAAGACTCGTATGAAGGTCCCCTGTTACCAGTTTAAAAAATGAATTTAACTATACTTTATGTATGTAGAGACTGTTCAGTTCCAAAAATAACGGGTTAAATACATGTAAACAAACTGTTTCCTGATCTTTCTTTTATATCTCAGATATAGGACCGATACTTCAGAACAAACTTCCTTTAGATTTTTTTTTTGGGGGGGGGGGGATATCTGTTGTTTGTATGGGCTAATAGCAGTAAGGCCAAAAATATTGTAATATTTTTGTTGATACTTCAAAGGGTCTTAAAATTCTAAATCAAATAGAAAAAGGAGCCTTGGTATGACATTCTTAAAACAATTCCATATAGCTTAGTATAACCCCCCTTCCCTTTTTAGACAGGGCTTAGACTCCTTCCGGGAAAATACATTATGACACCCTATTGTTTTCTCAATTACATTAAATTCAGATTGGAAAAACCTGCAAGTTTAAGTTACACCTGAGCGAGTCAGAGACCACTATTATGACACACCAAATGCATCCGATGGATTATTTTTGTCTTCTTCTAATGCCTGTTAAGGGAAAAGTCATCCATAAGAAAAGAAAAGTAATCAGATTACGTCACTGAGTTTAGGTAATCCAAAAATTATGTTACTAATTAACATTTGGGCAGGTAACTAGCAACTATAACAGATTACATTTAAAAAGTAATCTACCAAACCCTGTGTACAGTGCACTTGTCACCAGCTCCAAGTCAAACTCATATATCATGTGTTTGACCTAACCTAACCCTGAACCAGGCCCCCTCCCCCACACGGAGAAAGCTGTGGGCTGGGTGCTGACACTGAGCGGTCGGCAAGGCGCTCTGCTCCCCGGGTCTTCCGATGCATCTCATCAAACAAAGCAGAATGGGCCTCTTGTTTACATCCTACATGCTTGACGTAGTTTAGATGGCTGAGATAACACTACAAGGCAGGCATGCTACTGGAAATGCATTCATACCCATGTGAAACAAAACACTGTTTTATTCACTTTGAGCCTAGGCACAAAGAAATTCAGCTAACTGTTTAGACAATAAGCATTATGTAAAACCATGTGTGCCTACATGACCAGAACATTAGCTAGTTTCATGAGAAAGTATGTCAAGGTTCAATCTCATAAGTATGGGACTATAATGCAAAGATGTCAATTAGCATTTCTCAAATAGTTTAACTTATGAATTGAATCACTTAGCAGCCTCCAGCTACCAAGTAATCAACAGGACACCTTTATAAGACCTGACACTGTACAGGTGAAATTATGTGTGAAATGCATGATAATGTATGTGATATCAGCATAGAAGTATATTTTCTGGGGGATTTAAATATTGACAGGCTGTCATCAAGGTTCCCACTCAAGAAAAAACTTCAAACTGTAACCCGTGCATGCAACCTGGTTCAGGTTGTCAGTCAACCTACCAGGGTATTTACAAACAGCACAGGAATGAAATCATCACCATGTATTGATCATATCTTTACTAATGCTGCAGAAATTTGCTCAAATTAAAATTGTATAACTGCCTTAATTTTGCCGGACCCCAGGAAGAGTAGCTGCTGCCTAGGCAGCAGCTAATGGGGATCCATAATAAACAATATAAATACAAAATACTTAAGAAAACAAATGAGTTGTACAAATATATTCCTGGGCAAAAGTTGCACTATTAAACTTTTTCTGAGGATAGAAGAGAAGAGAGACCCACTACAGAGACGAGGCCATTGGTTAACCATTATTCGAAGTACTTGGTCATTGTCAGTCACTGATCTTCAGGGAAGGCTTTTACAGCTTTCATAGCCATAAAGTGTTTTTAATGCAGACTGAAATGTGTCAACTAAACTTGTGTGTAAAAGGTTTTTGGAACGCTGTCAACCTTTGGGTCTTTTTAAAAGCTACAGTATTCAACGAAGGTTCAAATTGTCATTAACATTTCCACAGGTAATACCAGTTACTTAAAAAGTAATTTATTGGTATTTAATTTAACATAGATATAGTAACAAAATTCTAAAGCATACCAATTTCATTAGTTGTTTTTGACGGTAAAACTATTTACAAAGGTGTGTTCAAGTTTGATGATAGAAACTGTACAGTGTCATCTGTCCACAGGCGGTCAGAGGGACATGATCGGGTGGCGACAGGTGAGTGGTGGGTGTAGGAGTGTTTGTGCGCACATGTACGTATAGTGTGTAACCTTTCATGGGAACTGTCTTCATTGGCAACATCAGTGAAGATAACATTAGGTCATAATAACATGTCTTCTCTTCATAAATTGTGTTCCATAGTTAGTTTCCCAGTTTAAAGAAAAAAACTGTTAATGTGGGACCCCAACTGAGGAAATCATTGACCACGTCATTTCCCCAGGTTGTTGTGCGGAATAAAACTTAACGATCAGAAAATAAACATAACCAAAACATTCTTTGGAATCCATGGTAGTTTGTGCGGGATCTCATATTCATGCGTCTTGGGTGTTCTTTTCCGAAGATCCTAGGACTTCTTCATCTTGCCTGCATGGGCACTGCCATTTTTGTGGTGACTGGAACTGTTGCTGGTGCCATTGCTGGTACTGTTCTCATGGTATTTGCCATTGGCGACCAAGGTGGTCCCGTTGGCCTTGCCATTGAGGCTGGGCTTGGTATCCTGCTTGGGCAACCTCTTGCCCTTTACGTAAGCCTGGTACCAGAAGTTGGAGAAGAGCACAAAGAAGAAGGTGCCATACATCCAGATGAGGTGGATGAACAGGGGGACCTGGTAGTCACAGCTCTTCATGAAGTAATACTGGGTGGCGTGAAGGGACACCATCACAAACTGAACCTGTTGGATAGAGTTGGTGGAATGATGAGGAACGATACATATGTGGGGATGGATGTTCTGAAGTGGCACAGTGCTTGCACTGATGAACAATGGTATTTACCTCTTTAGTATTCTGCATCTACAACAGTCCCCCAAAGAATTTAGTAAAAATAACCTTTTAGAGAAACAACTAAAAACTAAATGGCCATGAAGACCTGGCAATAGCAAACTACCGATAAGTACAAATCCATACTGGAAATGACAAAGCCCTATACATCCATTCAAACTAACAAAACATACCAGCTGGATGGCGGTCATGTACTTCTTCCACCAGAGGAACTTCTGGAATTGTGGTCCAGCCGCAGACAGGCCGTAGTAGGAGTACATGATGATGTGGACGATGGAATTCACCATGGCATGGAAAGAGCCCATTCCCCCTGGGGTAAAACACACAGAACACTTCAAACCAACCCTGCCCACATTCCACTGGATCCTCCAACAAAATACCTGTCTACTAAGAGTTTCTTTAAATTCATGAATGAATGGGTGATGAGCAGTGTGTGGTCTGTATTAACAGCTAATTCATGACAGTCGTTTATGTTGCTTCAGGATTCCTTCTGGGTTAAGCATGTAATCACGGGTAACACAAACACAATTTTTAGAAGGCATGAACTTTTGGACTACTACACTTTAATTGAAAAGGCTCAATTTCCTCCAATAGTTTGTCGACTTCAAGTGGAATTGTCTTCCCACCATTTCACACACCCAGTATTACAATACAATTACATGACGATAAATGTTTTCTTTTTTTAAATGTCAAAAGTTGAACTAGTATTCCAGTTGACTGGTAGAAGGCCAGGCAGTAGTGTGGACTGACCGGGAGCAAAGCTGACGCCCCACCACCAGGTCCAGGGCATGAAGGAGTGGTGGAAGACGTGCAGGAAGGTGATCTGGCCATGTTTCTTCCTCAGAACGAAGAACACCTGACCCAAAGAGAGGAACGTCAGATACAGCGATGATCACCTCAATGTGAACAGAGGGAGAGACTCCAAATCGAAGGGAAATAATCTGAAGTCTTACCGTGTCCAAGAGCTCAATGAATTTGGAGAACAAGAATAACCAGGCCACTCGAACCATCTAGTGAGGGGAACAGAACATGAAAAGGTGAGAATTTGGACAAAACAGCCTAGTCTAAAGATAGTATTGATACAATGGATCAGTAGGAATATTGTAAGAATGTTGACCTTGTCATGCATACTTTCTTTTCAAAGAAGATGCATCTCATGACCCTCACGGGGAACCCATGTGTGAAGCGAAGATTCAACACTTACTCTAAGGCCTTGGGGGCTGTCTGAGTAATCAATTGCGTCACATCTCCATGTGTATGTTGTGGCCCAGCCAGACATCAAGAACTAAGAACACAAGAGGACAAAATCAGTTTAGACATACTGTAGCTACCGGTAGTCAAACTAGATTGGTAGATTGGAAAGAACCCATACTGTTATTGACACAAGCAAGTGTATATTGACTATATGGAAGTATATCGGTCACCTTTATGTAAATCTCAAATCTTATTTACCTCTTTGCATCCTGCCTATCTAGGCAATAGTAATTTAGCTAGTGTTCTAATTATCCAACACAATCTGGCCAAGGAGGCGAATGACCCATTTAGATAGAGCTGCCACATACCAAACACCCAATATACTGCCAGGGAAAGATTAGCTCCAAGTGATGTTGCGATGCCTCTCAAAAGAACCAATCAAGAACCTGATCTTGGAGAGACAAGAGCTTTGCTTCACAGTGTCTCACCTCATAGACAATAAAGGTTGACATCGCCACCATGGTAAAGTTGTAGGCGATCATGGCCTCCTTGAGCTGGAAGGGCTTGCGGTTGGCCATGAAGCGAGGCCCAGCGACCAGCACGAAGAAGATGTAGGTCAGCAAGATGGCCGTCATGTTCACCGGACTCTGCATGAGTGGGTAGCCCCACAATCGCGGGTCTGAGAAACAGAACATTCTCAGAGTTGTGAAAAACATACTACAAAACAGGTCTATGAGCAATATGTCAGTTACCGCTTTCAAAGTACACAAAGCAGAGGTATAGTCAGGTAATTAACTATGTCGAAAAATACCTCACCTGTTCCCTTCAAGAGGAACTCGTAGACCTCCATGGCTCTAGCACCAATGTCCTGAAGCATTTTGACTAGCTTCCTTCCCCCTGTGGTATCACTACCCAATCACCTGTGGAAAAGCAAATAGATAAGTCATTATGTCATTTTAATAATAGCTACTACACTCAGCAAATACGTTATACTGTATATAGAGGTAAGTGTAATATGCTACTGCAATACCCTTATGTATTGACTTACAGTGCATTCCAAAAGTATTCAGACTCCTTGACCTTTTCCACATTGTGTTATGTTACAGCCGTATTCTAAAATGTATTAAATAAATAAAAATGTCCTCATCAATCTACACACAATACCCCATAATGACAGGTTTTTAGACATTTTTGCAAATGTATTAAAATTAAAAATCAGAAATAACTTATTTACATAAGTTCAGTCCCTTTGCTATGAGACTCGAAATTGAGCTCAGGTGCATCCTGTTTCCATTGATCATCCTTGAGATGTGTTTACAACTTGATTGGAGACCACCTGTGGTCTATTATATTGATTGGACATGATTTAGAAAGGCACACACCAGTTTATATAATGACCCACAGTTGACAGTGCATGTATGAGCAAAAACGAGCAAAAACCAAGCCATGAGGTCGAAGGAGCTCCGAGATAGGATTGTATCGAGGCACAGATCTGGGGAAGGGTACCAACACATTTTTACAGCATTGAAGGTCCGCAAGAACACAGTGGCCTCTATCATTCTTAAATGGAAGAAGTTTGGAACCACCAAGACTCTTCCTAGAGGTGGCCGCCTGGCCAAACTGAGCAATCGGGGGAGAAGGGCCTTGTTCAGGGAGGTGACCAGGAACCCAATGGTCAATCTGATAGAGCTACAGAGTTCCTCTGTGGAGATGGGAGAACATTCCAGAAGGACAACCATCTCTGCAGCACTCCACCAATCAGGCTTTTATGGTAGAGTGGCCAGACCGAAGCCACTCCTCAGTAAAAGGGACATGACAGCCCGCTTGGAGTTTGCCAAAAGGCATCTGAAGGACTCTCAGACCATGAGAAACAAGATTCTCTGCTCTGATGAAACCAAGATTGAACTCTTTGGCCTGAATGCCAGTCGTCACGTCTGGTGGAAACCTGGTACAATCCCTACAGTGAAGCATGGTGGTGGCAGCATCATGCTGTGGGGATGTTTTTCAGCAGCAGGGACTGGGAGACTAGTCAGGATCGAGGGAAAGATGAACAGAGCAAAGTACAGAGAAATCCTTGATGAAAACCTGCTCCAGAGTGCTCAGGACCTCAGACTGGGGCAGTGACCAACAGGACAGTGACCCTAAGCACACAGCCAAGACAACACAGGAGTGGCTTCGGGACACGTTTCTGAATGTCCTTGAGTGGCCCAGCCAGAGCCCAGACTTAAACCCGATCGAACATCTCTGGAGAAACCTGAAAATAACTGTGCAGCGACATCTACCAAACTACAAGTATTTTAATCAAACCTGACAGAGCTTGAGATCTGCAGAGAAGAATGGGAGAAACTCCCCAAATACAGGTGTGCCAAGCTTGTAGCGTCATAACCAAGAAGACTCGAGGCTGTAATCGCTCCCAAAGGTGCTTCAACAAAGTACTGAGTAAAGGGTCTGAATACTTATGTAAATGTGATATTTCCGTTTTTACTAACTAATTACTAAAAAACTGCTTTTGTTTTGTCATTATGGCTTATTGTTGAGACGAATAAAACTATTTCTTCCATTTTAGAATAAGGCTGTAAAAAGTCAAGGGGTATGAATACTTTCCAAATGCACTGTATATGCTATGCAATTGCAATACCTTAATTTACTGACTTCACAATGTCATTACAGTGTCATTACCCAAACATCATTTATGGTATTAAACATATCAGGGCTGCCTGCATCAAATGAATATTTTTGTATTTCCCCAAAACCATCAATCCTTGTTACTCCCCAAAACCTAAAATACAATAGAACGTCATAGCATGGCATTACTATGGCATCACTTTACAGCTGGTATTTTATTTGGTTTCATGACATGAGAGAATGAGAAAGGAAATGTGTGCGCTGCAGTTGACAGTCCTTGTTCAGCAGCAGAGTGCTCTGCTTATGAACAAGTATCACTGACCCAAACGGGTTGTCGTCAATGACCCAGCATTCCACACTCTGCCCCTCGCATCCCAGCATGCCTTGCCCCTGTCCCTGCCCCTCGGCAGACATGGCCTGACAGTAGAGGGGAGGGGCTACAGGAGACAGACGAGTATCTCCATCCCACAGCACAGAGGCAGCCCTCGCCTCAGTTTGGGACTGCCAAGTACAGGCACCAGGCCAAAACACAGAACAACGGCAAATCACAAACTCTCCCTCTCTGCTCTCCCCAAATGACCCCGGCCGTGAGAGAGAGAGAAGGCAAAGGCAACAATCTTTGATGTTTAAATTTGTTCTAGACCGGTCTCAAGAGATCAAGGTGCAGACATAACTACACTGACTGAAGAAGGGAGATCAAACAGGCTTATTTGAAGACATGTTATCTCTGGAAACGAACAGCATAACACAGGTGTGATGGTTTTACCTCAGGTTTATAAGGACAATTCGATTGAACTAAGTGACCCGCAACTTTTATCCTCTACCAAACTACAAGTATTTTAATCAAACAAACAGTAACCATCTGATATTTGGATGACAATGAAATATGTAGATAAAGGGGAAAAAGTAAAACTGTAAACATTTGTGTTAATCATTTATTTTGTTGAAAACAAGGAATGTTTTTTTCAAACATGAAGAGGTGTGTGTGTGTGTGTGTGTGTGTGTGTGTGTGTGTGTGTGTGTGTGTGTGTGTGTGTGTGTGTGTGTGTGTGTGTGTGAATATTGCTGACTTTCATACAGAGTTTCATGTCTCACAGTTTTGACAAGCAGGTCTGAACCAATCATAGACATCGATGTTTCACAAGTTTAGACAGCACAGTATCTAGTGAGTACAGTACAGTACAGAAGGGTAAAGAAAAGTAGAGTATATTCAGTACAGTAAAGTGGACTTTAGTTCAGTACTGTAGAGTATGGTTCAGTGCAGTAGAGTAGAGTAAAGTACAGCACAGTAGGGTAGAGCAGGGTTTCCAAACTGTTTCACTTGGGGCCCCCCTTCCAGCATTGGGGAAGATCCCGTGTTCACATTTTGTCATGTGGTGCAAAGAAATTTTAGCAGTTTTTACGCTAATTGTCTTGCAATTCTTTACATTTTGTCATGTCAGAGACCTGGCCGGGTGGTGCCAGAATAACAACCTATCCCTCAACGTAACCAAGACTAAGGAGATGATTGTGGACTACAGGAAAAGGTGGACCGAGCACGCCCCCATTCTCATCGACGGGGCTGTAGTGGAGTAGGTTGAGAGCTTCAAGTTCCTTGGTGTCCACATCACCAACAAACTAGAATGGTCCAAACACACCAAGACAGTCGTGAAGAGGGCACGACAAAGCCTATTCCCCCTCAGGAAACTAAAAAGATTTGGCATGGGTCCTGAGATCCTCAAAAGGTTCTACAGATGCAACATCGAGAGCATCCCGATTGGTTGCATCACTGCCTGGTACGGCAATTGCTCGGCCTCTGACCGCAAGGCACTACAGATGTCACGATCGTCTTGACTTTGAAGAGAGGACCAAAACGCAGCGTGTGAGAAATACATTCTCCTTTTATTTGAGAAGAGCAACGAACGAAACAAAAACAACAAACTGACGACCGTGAAGCTATATAAACAAATGGTGCTGACACTGACCACTACACAATGACATAGACAATTACCCACAAATGCATGATGCCCATGGCTGCCTTAAATATGGCTCCCAATCAGAGACAAATGAAAGACATCTGTCTCTGATTGAGAACCACTCAGGCAACCATAGACATACCTAGACACATTCACTCAACCATAGACATACCTAGAAACATTCACTCAACACAAACTCATACACTACACCCAACACCCCCTTTACCATATAACCACCCAAAACGACAAAACACAAACATTCCCCATGTCACACCCTGACCTAACTAAAATAATAAAGAAAACAAAGAATACTAAGGCCAGGGCGTGACAACAGAGGGTAGTGCGTACGGCCCAGTACATCACTGGGGCAAAGCTGCCTGCCATCCAGGGCCTCTATACCAGGCGGTGTCAGAGGAAGGCCCTAAAAAGTTTCAAAGACCCCAGCCACCCCAGTCACAGACTGTTCTCTCTACTACCGCATGGCAAGCGGTACCGGAGTGCCAAGTCTAGGACAGAAAGGCTTCTCAGCAGTTTTTACCCCCAAGCCATAAGACCCCTGAACAGGTAATGAAATGGCTACCCGGACTATTTGCATTGTGTGCCCCCCAACCCCTCTTTTTACGCTGCTGCTACTCTCTGTTTATCATATATGCATAGTCACTTTAACTATACATTCATGTACATACTACCTCAATTGGGCCGACCAACCAGTGCTCCCGCACATTGGCTAACCGGGCTATCTGCATTGTGTCCCACCACCCACCACCCGCCAACCCCTCTTTTACGCTACTGCTACTCTCTGTTCATCATATATGCATAGTCACTTTAACCATATCTACATGTACATACTACCTCAATCAGCCTGACTAACCGGTGTCTGTATGTAGCCTCGCTACTTTTATAGCCTCGCTACTGTATATAGCCTGTCTTTTTACTGTTGTTTTATTTCTTGACCTACCTATTGTTCATCTAATACCTTTCTTGCACTATTGGTTAGAGCCTGTAAGTAAGCATTTCACTGTAAGATCTACACCTGTTGTATTCGGCGCACGTGACAAATAAACTTTGATTTGATTTGATTTGATGTCTAATGTGTATATGTGTAACATTTGAGCGACTCAAAAACGAAATATCTATGGGGGGGGGGAAACGAAATAAAAAACATTAGCTAACATTGGAAAGTTGATCTGGATATTTCTGACAAGTTATAAATAGCTCTTTAAGGTATGCAATGACTGACATGACAAGAGGAAAACTACCCAATTTAGAAATTGCACCTTGTACCATTATACTATTACAACTTTAAAGACAGTTTAAAGCCGGACTGAATTCCTTTAAAAATATATTAATAATTTTTCAGGGGGACCCCCTGCGCCACCCCTGCTGACTGTATACTTAATTAAACTCTACTGTACAGTACTCTAATGTACTGTACTCTACTATACTGAATTAAACTGCACTTTACTCTAATATACTGTACTCTACTTTGCTCTACTGTACTGTACTCTACTGAATAAACTGTGCTGTACTGTGCTGTCCAAACTTGTGAAACATAGACGACTTTTCATTGTCATTTAGCTTACTGGGTACATTGTTACAATGGGGATGATTGTCAGATTGTGACAAACAACCCTGACATCAATGCTAATTAAGATGTTAGTTACCACATGGCTTGACCTAGGAACTCACAAATAAGCTTGAAATGTAGCTCTCCCTTTCCACCTTTCAATAAAAGTAATTGTTTATGGATACTCCCATCGTACAACTATTTATGAAAGAAATAACAAGCATATGAATATATACTTTCACCCATGAGAAATACAAATATTGTTCTCACCTCAATGTTTTGTGATCCTGACCTTAATTGGCCACATGGATGACCTCTGCTATAGAGGACACATTATTATCTTGGAAATTATTACACAGGCCCCCAACAGCTGGGATGTGTGGGTGCGGTCCCATCTCACTACACTATGGAGCAATAGGGATCCATTGTTCAGTGCAACCTACACTGCGCTCTCCCTGCACTTGGAGTACAGTCTAGTCCACCCTAAAACAACACCATTAAAGGTAATGATACACTATGTCTACTAGAATGTGCAGTGCGAGAGTCTGAGGCCAAATGAGAGGGATATCAGGACCAAAAAAAAGACAACATTGCAGGGAGTATAGAAAAGTGTCTTACCATACAGCAAAAATGCATATTACAGAATCGTCATGGAATGAATCAAACAGTAATGTCTGAGCATACAGAGAGCAGTATAGAAAAAATTGTCAAAGTGTACACCGTTGAATCAGAGGGACCCTACATAAATACAACAATAGTGCAAGTGGAAGGTCTTGTCGCTCAGCTCCCATCCGCTGGTATGCTCACGGAAAGCCCTTTCAATAAACCAAACACTAGCCTGGAGGTCTTTAATGCAGCAAGAATGCCAAACAACACTGGGGGACAACTTAAGGTAAGTGCTTTGTTGAGGGTGGCAAACACACAAACGTTTTTTTTTTTGCGTGTACATGTCAACGGTTACCAGTTCATGCACTTCCACACCGTTTGAAACTTTGCCCGACATGATTCAGATTTATTCAAGTGGTGTAAATGACGACCTGTGACCTACTTAAATTGAACCTATGACAAACAGAAGTTTGTCAACACTAGCTTAAGGGAACTAGCTTACGTATGCACTATTCTGAAAGGTGTTGAATAGCAAGCCATTCCCGTTAATCTGTTTCAGCATCTGTACTCTATCATGAGGAAAATACAGTGTCTTGTTCTTTTCCTTTTGACAGTGATAACCCACTGGGTAAAAACTGGTTGAATCAACGTTGTTTACACGGCGTTTCAACAACAAAATAAATCCACGTGATGTCATTGAATCAACACAGAAAACCGATTGGATTTCAAAAAAGTCATTGGCGTAAGGGAATTGTCTTTTTTCCAACCAACTTTTGACCTAAATCCAATGACATGGTGACATTTGTTTATTTCAGGTTGAATTCAAGTTAGTTGACAAGTCAACCAAATGTAAATCAAAACTAGACGTTGAACTGACATCTGTGCCCAGTGGGAACGAACTTGAATTCCTGCAGCCAGCCATTTTCAGACCAACAGAGCTTTCTATAAAAGGTATGGACTGTAATCATCTGAACTGCAAACAAACCTGTATGCAAAGGTAACTGGCATTAGGTTATCTGCACTGTACATCTCTTGAACCCTGGTAAAGGTGAGGAGTACCAGTAACTGTAGCCACAAGGCATAGCAAATGCACACAGTGAAGAGGCAAAGGAATGCCCCGTTTGCTTGATCCAATCTAGTGGCCAATGGCATCTGCACATTTTGTTCACCTGGATACCTTCAAGGACACAGATTAAAACGGCACGGCAGGGGATATCAGGTTAAACTCCTATTGTCTTGATTCCGTGTGTGATCATGACAGCATTCCTGAGCAATGTGAGTGGAAATCTGACATGTAGGCCTCTAAATGTTAATGCACATGTCACATTATGGATACACCACCTGGAAATGTCAAGGAAAAGCCAGCAACTAAAGTAGAGGTTATCATTTACGCAACCACATTTTATTATGAGTTTCAGGCAGACAAGCGGAGCGTCATGGACGCCTACAGGTGAAATAGGGCAAAGTTCACAGTATGCAGGTCTACAGTGCATCGGCAGGCCTCGGAGCTTCCTGGCTGTTGAATGAATGCGCACGTGTCGGTGTGATTGTCGTTTCCATTCCGATTCATATCAGAGACCAAACATTTCAGGAAGCTCTTACACGAATAGCTGTGGAGAACGAGGCGAGTCGGCATGAGCAACATATCTGTGGTGCCGGCACACATCGCAGTGCCTCTAACTCATCTACCGTCTGTCTTGTTCTGAGGAGAAACACTTTCATATTAAGTAATCACGTGAACATTCTGACAACTGTTGGAAATCTATTGTAATAATCTATTGTTCCTTAAATCTCTAGACAGACTTGTGAGTTGTTAAAAATCTCACTGAATAATTGGATCTAACTGAATGGAATTTACTGCCAGAGATCTGAGTACGGTGCACAGAGGAGCAGTTTGTATTGAGAGGCTTTCTAATAAGGATGTAACATTCTTCGCTACGCATCGGTCCCCGATTCGAAATGTTTACGGTACAAGTGAATCGCCGGTTAACTCAATTATTTTGCTCATATTACATTCTTTCTACCTTCTGAAAATACCTCTCGTCTTCTGTGACAACTGATGAATCCTCTCTGTCAGTGTCGAACTGAGTGTAACTGACAGTCATTCATCTACGAGTCATTTTTCATGCCTAACAACCCCAGGCAATATCAGTAGCCTAGTCAAATTGCGCACTGGGCACAAACTGATAGAATCCATGTTGTTTCAACGTAATTTGTCAAAGTATTGTGATGTGGAATCTAAGTGGAAAATACAATGTTTTTTAAAAAAAGTAATCAACGTAAACTGCTGTTTTGAGGGTGGAATTTCAACCGCAGGATTATTTCAACTGGAGAGTTGATCTATCTACAGCTATTAATTTGGTCTCCCATCCAGGGTTTAAACTGAACCCAGTTTTGAGATGACCAATATGCTATCACGAGAATGATTGAGAGAGCTCTTAATAACTAAATAGATTCACTGTTGCTAGTAGAGTCACTCCAAAAGGTAGGTTTAACAGAGAAAATGAAATGTAACCATACTTTTGTAAGTATATCATCAATGATACTATTTAGGATTATACAGCTTTTGTTTCAATTGAACCCAGGATTCAACTGAAAATAGACAATACATATAGGCCTAGGGTTTCAAGCTTTGGATGATTTCAAATGTAATCTTCAAGCTAATCATTAATATGTTTGATTCATGTCTCCATCTCATCTACAAATCAAAGTTCAAAAATACAACTAAAATCAAACCAAACATGCATTTTACTTAAATTTTGAGTCCTATTCTTCAACTTTGATTCTTGGTTGACATATCAATTATTAATTTGTAGACAAACTGGAATTAAAGCCAGACTAAGTCAGTGGCACAAAACATACGTCCTTCTCAAATGTTGATATTTGGTTGCGCTGACAAACAACCACAATTCAATATCACTTTTGCAATACAATAAATAGCCTATTAACTTAACAAATTATATGGTGGATTCACGTCTCCAACTAAACCGAAAATAAAAGTTCAAGAGTAGGATTAAGTCAGTGGCTCAGATTAAACTATCCAAGCATTAGATATCCTTTAAATGTTGATATTTGGTTGCACTGTCAACCAAACACAATTACTTTTGTAATAGACTGAATAGCTTAAAGGTAAGGGTATCTTACAAAGTAATGTCACAGAATTAATCAACTTAAAATGAGTAACATATCCATGGCCACATTTTGAGGTTAGCCTACAGTAACTATGAACGTCTTCCTATGTAATCATAGAAAGCGTGCATGTTCAAGATAGCATGCAAAGGTCGCAGGTCGGTGGAGATCTTCACAATTGATCACTTGCACTATGCTGCCATCCAGGTCATTTGTTTCTGCTATTTGATGAAGTACAGTGATATCACATTAAGTTGTTGTATGAATACAAAATATCTGACATTGTATTCCCATTTAAACTTTGTTGTGTTTTTAAATGGTTGAAAGAGTGGCGATAACACATTTAGATGAACACTAAACCAATAATCAGACATTGTTTTTACAATGGAATTTGTCTGTGCTTTAAGATGGTTGAAAACATAGCGATAACACATCAGGAATTCAATTTGACTGGGTGAATAAAGGTTGAAATCTCATTGATCAACATCCCAACCAAATATTACCCAGATTTCCACGTTGAAATGATGTGGTGCTCCCAGTAGACGGCTTCGGGCGCTGACAAATGCGAGCCAGGCGGCCTGTTCCTGATCTTGCACAACCGCGTGACACCCTCAGCATTCAAATGCTAAAATGGCTTGGGCGATATTAGGCTTTACTAGTTGAGTGACAACCTATGTCATTTGCATCTGTGTGCTGTTGAAAATGGTGTTTTACTGGAATGAAAGTGAGCTACCAGAGACACAACTCTCATATGTCTATACAGTGCATTCAGAAGGCATTAACCACAACCCTTTACTTTTCCCACATTTTGTTGTGTTACAAAGTGGGATTCAAATGTATTCAATTGTCAGCGATCTACACAAAAAACTCTAATGTCATAGTGGAAGAAAATGCCTAACATTTGTAAAAAAAGAAAGGGAAAAAAATGAATATATCTTGTTTAGATAAGTATTCAACCACCGGAGTGAATACATGTTAGAATCACCTTTTGCATCGATTACAGCTGTGAGTCTTTCTGGGTAAATTGGATGTTGATCATTGCTAGACAGTCAATTGTCACGATCGTCGTAAGGATTGGAAGGTGCAGCGTGGTAGGCGGACATTTAATTTAATTTAAATGAACACCGAACAAAATACTGAACGAACCGTGACGCTACTGGTGTGCACACAGGCAACTAACTGTAGACAAGATCCCACAACACACAATGAGGAAATGGCTGCCTAAATATGATCCCCAATCAGAGACAACGATAAACAGCTGTCTCTGATTGGAAACCATACCAGGCCAACATAAACCATTAATCCCCTAGATGACCCATCCTAGTCACTATCACGCCCCAACCAACAGAGAATAAACAGCTCTCTATGGTCAGGGCGTGACATCAATTTAAAGTCTTGCCATAGATTTTTAAGGCGATTTAAAGGAAAACTCCACCCAAAAAAATGATATTTTGGCATTTGTTTAATTTGCCCATTGTTGACCTAGCCCAAAATGTATTTCTTGTCAGCAATCAAGTTTCCAGATATGTAACTTTCAAAATACAGAAATCATCCCTGTATGATGCATTTTGCATCATATGATTTCTAAGAACATTATTCCGCTTTGACATTATGGGGTATTGTGGGTAGGCCAGTGACAAAAAAAATCACATAATCCGTTTTAAATTAATGCTGTAACACAACTAAATGCGGAAAAATTCAGGGGTTTGAATGCTTTCTGAAGGCACTGTACCTGCTGAATGAATTTGATTTAGATTGTTCAGATTCACCATCAGCAGTACTTTTGGTTTTGCTTTAAACAATCAGTGCATATGTTCCTTTTTAGATACACAGGGTGAAGTTTATAATTTCATAACAAGGACAGCAATCACTTTTGCGAGAAGCACTGCATGGCCAAAGCAAGAGGAGAAGAGAAAATCACTCTTTGATTTTGAGATTGGGGTGAAATCCAAAGTTGTGCTTATACATTCACTGGCTATGTCATAGCTAATTTATAAATTATAAATATTGATACATTACTAGCTCAAACACGTCATCTGCAAAAATTACAAGTTAATTCGTGGGTGATGGTTAGGCTTGGGGGATATATACCGTTTATACCGTATAGCGAGGTATTTCGAAGTACAGACGGCAGGATTAACTATAAATAAAGTATAACTATAAGAAAACGAAGATGTGTCAAATATATTATATCCAGCTCAGGACTCCAGCTATGCATTTGGTTTGCTAATACACACACACACACACACACACACACACACACACACACACACACACACACACACACACACACACACACACACACACACACACACACACACACACACACACACACACACACACACACACACAGACAGAGAGAGAGAAGTCAGCTCAGACAGATCCAGCTCATGAGCTCCATCAGCAGCAGATTTTAATTTAGAATGGAAAATGAATGCGTTTATGCACATCGAATCGTATCGCAGCAGTTGAGCTGAGATAACTGGGACGCTGATCGCATTTGTTTGATTCATTATAAAACAATTTTGTGGGATAACAGTAGTCCTTCAGTTATAATCTGACAGCGTCATCACTTCAATCTGGCCATCTCTACCGAATGCCTCAAGACGTACCAATCACATGAGCTCACTACAAAACTCCTGAGCTTTGAAACGCCACTTAAGACTCCCCACTGACAATGTAACAAAGCTCTCTGAATGTTGCTGTAAAGACTTCCAGGAGAATTTCCTCAATGTGTTGTGACTGCTAAGTCAGCAATAGTTGTTTTGTTGTGACTGCTAGGTCAGCAATAGTCATTGTAATGGCGCTTGTAATGACATTTAGGCTACTGATGTTTCCATCTTGCTGACCGTGCGTCTTAGTGGTTGGGGTATTCATTTTTATTTTGTTTAAAAATAATCTTATACCGGGTTCCAACACCAATGCTTTCTGTTTCATAGCTGTAACAAAGGCACTCCACGAATACAATTTATTGGAAACTTGTTTGTTTTTTAATTTTCATAAATCCACATAAGAGGTGGAGTGAAAACAGCATGCCCCCCTATGGTAATCAAATGACCATCCAACAGATTCGATCACCTTAACCAGAGGGTCACAAAGTCCATGTGCTACACTACCTCAATTCCATGAAGGAAACACCACATAGGCCTAGCTAACCAGCTAACCTTACTGTAAACAAAAAGACAAATGTAGCCAATTGATTTACCCATTTTTTGGTATTTAGAGACTGCCTGCTCCAGAATGGATGGAGGAGATACTTCCACCAAGCTATCAACCTCGACCTATCATGTGATGATGAGCCATCTCGAAACCTTGGCCAGACGCTATTCTCAGTGACTTCACTATTGACATTGAAAACCCAGAGGAGAGGCAGAGGAGAGGGGGAAAAAACATCCACAGGGAGAGGGAGTCAAGGAGGAGCCCATTAGAACAAACACACAGTGCAGCATCTGTTTAACAGGAGTGTCTGCAGGGCTGCTAAACCTACTGTACACACACACCGGGTTTTCTACCTCTGCACACACACACACACACAACGTCCAAACAATGTCTGTGTGTTTACCCCAGCCTGTTAAGACACAGAACAGAGCTATTCCCTGAGGTGATACAAGACCTAAAACCAACTTAGGGACACAAACCCGACCGGTAAAAACCATTGGCTCAACAAGTGGGCCAAAATTTGACAAAGGGAAAGAGGGGTTAGGGTTAGTTTCCTGGGTACTCCATCTTGTGCTAAGTGGGTGGACTTACCTCGTCGTTGCTGTGGTAAACTTCCTGTTCTCCTCAGAGTGGGCTAATGGATGCCAGTGTGGACGCCAAGTCCTGTTCACCGCAGAGGACAGCTTGCTAGCTCTCCCTGTCCTGATGGAGAGAAGGGCCAGGACAGCAGTCGAGGGAGAGATATGGAGAGAGAGGGAGGGACAAAGAGAAAGAGAGGAGGGAGAGGGAGTGAGTTAGAGAGAGAGCAAACTGACAAAGTGTGACTGGTACTGCTGCCCTCCAAGTCCCCACCCTCCCTGACTCATAAACACAGTGGATGAATAACTAGTTCAGAAAAAGAGAGCAAGGCATAAAGAGAGGGAGCGCAAGGGAGGGAGAGAGAGAGGGAGGGAGGGAGCAGTGTATATGTGTCAGTGAGATTGCAAGCCAGGCAAGTAAGAAAGTAAAAGCAAGAGGGAGCTGGCCTTCTATTTCAACCGGAGGTGTGAAAAATAGTAAAAAAGGTGCCCTGGTCTGGCTGGAGTTGCCCCATCCCCCTCCTCTCTCCCCCCATTCCTCTCACAGAGGTAAACACAGCAGAATATGGTATCCTCCTGCGGCTGGTTTCTCTCCCAGGGGGCGGGCTGATAATATAATTCTCAGGCACAGCAGCAGAGAAATCACTGGCGACTCTGTTATCATGAAGGGGGCCATTGTTGCGCCGCTAGCGTCTCTGTCCCCCAGCCAACACAAAGAAAGTGAAGCTAACATCCATTTCACCCTCCATCTGGACTGGAAGTCCAAGTCTTTACTCAAATAAACATGTACACCCCCACAATGACACCTACAAAACAATCATGAGATTTCTAAATGGAATTGAATTTTTTATTTCTCATCAAACAACATGGAGCACTTCCCCTAGTCTAGAGACTGTGACATTCAGAACATGTAAGAGAAAGAGACCAGTTGGTGGATGCAATAAAACATGTAATTTTCCTGTTTACTCAAGGCTGGTTGTTGAATCTAATAACATAGACGCAGCCATTACGGTTCCTACTACATGACGACAGTGACTCACTGACTAATACTACAGTATGTTGTAAGTGCTGCTTGCTCTAACTCGTGTGAAATCACTTAGTCTGATCTCCCCACCTCGCCCCAGATTTAAAAGGAGGAACAGATGTTCAGATAATCTTTAACGCTGCATAGTTATGACATAGCTATGACGCTCACTCACTTTCCCTCTAGAAGAAACATGTGCGACACAGACACGAACACACACACGTCTTGGTATACCAGTCCTGGGCCACACAGAACAGTTAGGTCGGAGTCGGACACACTACACCCTTTCGTTTTAAATTGACCCTTTCCTGCCTTTATTCACCCAGTCAAATTGAATTCCGGATGTGTTATCACTATGTTTTCAACCTTCTAAAAGCACAGTCAAATTCCATTGTAAAAACATGGTTGGGAAGTTATGAATATTTTTCATCATTTCATAATTAATAAAGATTATTAAAAAATGTATCTATTTCAGATTTTGGTGATGTACATAACGTGTAATATTAGGATGCAAACTAAAAATTGAATTCATTTCAACTCTATATCTGACATGGTACAGCCATGTGCATCAGGTCTATACTTTTGTTTCAAAGTAGATTTGTTTCAGACTACCAAGAATGTGTGACCTTGATTTAACCCACTGCAGTATAAGGTTATTAAGTAGCCTACTAATTTCGCTCTACTTTCAGCAAGCTCTTAGATTCTTTGTGATCTACAACAGTTGGCAAACTAGCCATCACTAATTAAGAGTGAATCTACTCTAACGAGGTACTTAGCCATGACTAAGACCTTCAAGTGAGCATCACAAATGGCACCCCATACATATTCCCATCAACTGTTAATAGTTGTGCCGGAGCACTTTAATGGCCTCTTAGTTTCTCTGTAAGCCAAGGCCATGTTACCGTATTGCTCGGTCCCACAGGACAGAGTAGAGAGGAGGGAAGCAGAGGGTTAGAGGGAGCTCTCTCCCTCCTCCCTCCCCTGCTCTTATCCAAAGGAAGCAAGGTTAAGTGCCTTGCTCATCAGCAGATTTTTTCACCTAGTCGCTCAGGGACTTGAACCAGCAACCTTTCGGTTACTGGCCCAACGCTCTTAACCTCCAGGCTACCTGCTGCCCTCAGATTTTATTTTACCACAATGCTATATGACTGTCAGCATAAACTGCAACACTAACCCATCTCGGCATGTAGCCTAGTGTTGGGCCAGAAACCGAAAGGTCACTAGTTTGAATCTCTGAGCTGACAAGGTGAAAAATCTGTTGATGTACCATTGAGCAAGGCACTTAACCCTAATTGCTACCTAACTGTTGATAATGGCAGACCCTGGCCATGACCCCACTCTCTGAGGGTCTCTTAGAGAGAGTAGCGTATGCAAAAAAAACATATTTCCAATACACGCTTGTACATGTGTGAAATAGGACCAATATAAGCACCCAACAAATTATTAATCTGTGCCCTGCTGACCTGGTGTGTGAGAGAGTGTGTTCTAATGCTTACAAAACAAGTAAGCACGTGTCTCTGAGACTTCTCTCTGTACCCTAGACTGTGCTGTACCAGGGCCTTCGCTACTCTCACATTCCACTGAATGGAATGAGGGCCCAGAAGTGTTTTGGGGTGAATTTCCCCTTTAAAAATTGTTTTCCAATCATATAAGAAAGAAATCTCAATGAGCATTACACACATATGCACACAGCATTATGAACCAGGAGTAATCAAAGAGTGACCCAAGACTATACCCTACTGTACATTCTGGCAACAAAAATCCTCCCAATCTTTGCAATATGGCTGGACTCTCAATGACTGACATGTTTATGCCACCGCCGCTAGTGTTTTTGTCTGGGAGGAAGCCTGGTGAAGGGGTGGCCGAGGTAAGCGGCACCGTAGTAGTACAGCCCCTACCTGCAGGAGCAGACCAGACAGAGCATGCACACTCTACGCTGGTCTCATTCTGTCGTCGTCGCCCCCCCCCCCCCCCCCTCCTTGTTGCTCCCTCACTGAGTACTCAGGTTTCTGGAACTTTCCACAGAAACACAAGGTCACTGCACGTTCAGGGGCAGGCTGAACGCATGTGAATGTGTTCCTATGCATATGAAACCTGGCTGTAAGTCATTCACTACCCTCTAAAGGTGTGGGTGGGGAGGGTGGATAGTTTGAGTCAGAGGTGTCCACCCTTCAGAGGGATGTGAGGTGAAAGTGCTCCACCCTATACCGAAACACAAAAATCAATGAAACTTTTCTGAAATTAAGGTCATGCTACTGAAATTCTAATATAGCCATTCCAGAACATTGGTCAATGATCAGTCTTGAAATAGCTAAGATATACCAGATATGTACCCAATTGTGTAGGTTGTGTTTTATGTACCATGCCGTGGCGGTCTTCTGCATGCCCGGCCACACAAGGTTTGAGACATCTATCTCCACTTCCCTTCTGATCAGTAGCAAGGGATCTCAGCACTTCTAATTGGATTGATGTTCTATTTATGTTCTATTTGTGATATGTTTACTGTATTTGTGTATGAACTGTACTATGAGAGAGCTCCAACAGAAATGCCAATGAATGTATTACTTTTAATACCTGCAAATGGCAAAGAAACTACTTGATCTTGAAAAAAGGAAGTAGTTACTAGAGGTTTCCTTAATTCCTCGCATCCTCTCTCCTCAAGGTACCTCATCTTGGACATTCTTCACCAATGCATTTTGAGAAGGGGGAGAGAGAGAATGCAAGGTAAGTTCCTTTCAAAATGTCAGCCCAGTTGATAGACATTGTTCAGTCTGTTTTCAGTTAGCAGTGAGATCCTAAGCCAAAATTAAGCTGTGGCTCCCTGCAACACGGTCATTGAGATCAAACGAAGCAGGTAAAAGGTAATATCCTGAAGGTAGACTTGACCTATTAGTGTAGAGCAGGTCTGGCAGACAGCGTACTGTGTGATTATGTAAGACTATGTATATATTGAATGAAATGACACCATCCATGATGGATGTGAGGAATGCCTTGCCTCTGGTATGAAAATAACTTCCACAATCTGATGTGTCCAAATCAAAATAATTAATCCATTCATTCACTCATTCATCATTCATCTCATTCACTCATTCATTCATCACTCATCTAATGGGGCGGCAGGGTAGCCTAGTGGTTGGAGCGTTGGGCTAGTAACCGAACAGTTGCAAGTTCGAATTCCCGAGCTGACAAGGTACAAATCTGTCGTTCTGCCCCTGAATAAGGCAGTTAACCCACTGTTCCTAGGCCGTCATTGACAATAAGAATTTGTTCTTAACTGACTTGCCTAGTTAAATAAAGGTAAAATAAAAATGTTTTAAAAAAATCAACGCTCATGGTGAACCTGGGATGGTGTATATGCTCGGGGAAACATACTGATGTTCGATCCAGGTGCAGTTCTCTCGGTCGTCAGAGGTGATTAAAAGGGAACATTTGTCTGCAAAAGTCTTATGAAAGAAATGATTGTGTAGTGCCTTCTAACTACTCACTGTGCTTAGACAAATTAAGCGTTTGCATTTCTGCCATCATGTGGCTCACGAGGCTCCTCTTCAGGACACAAGCAAATGTCTGCTTAACCTAATGGGAAAGTAGAGCACATAGCCAACTCTTACGAGTAACAAGTTAAGCCATTGTCCTCTCTGTATTCCTGGATGACTGGGGGGAAATGAAACCAGGAGAAAGCCAGCCCATTGCTTAGTGGCCAGTCAAACAATGAGCAAGGGGCATAACATGATGACCCAAAGCATTTTATTCAGTCCAGTCTGGGTCGTCCTTCCCTTGAGAAGCTGTAGAGGACCGGTTTCCCGGACATACTGTACATTAACCCCAGTCCTGAACTAATATGCATGCTCAATGGAAAATCTCAGTTGAAATAGATTTTATTTCAGGCTTATTCTGTGACCGGGAAACTGTCTGAAAATGTTGACACATCTGACGCAATCGCTTCGCGCAATTAACATTTTAGCCTGTAGACAAGGCTATCCTTTAGGCAGCAGCCATTGACACTTGACACTGATTGGGGGATAGCAACATTCAAACTAACTGTGTAAACCAGGGGTGGGAAACATATTGTCACACCGTGATCTGTTTCAGTTGTCTTTGTGCTTCTCTCCACCCCCCACCAGGTGTCTCCCATCTCCCCTCATTATCCCCTGTGTATTTATACCTGTGTTGTCTGTTGCCAGTTCGTTTTGTTCATCAAGCCTACCAGCATCTTTCCCCTTGCTCCTGCCTTTTCTATAGTTCCTGTTTTCCAGTTTTTGACCATTCTGCCTGCCCTGAGCCTGCCTGCCATCCTGTACCTTTCCCCACCACACTGGATTATTGACCTCTGCCTGCCCTGACCCTAAGACTGCCTGCTGTTCTGTACCTTTTGGACTCTGATCTGGATTACTGACCTCTGCTTGACCTGTCATTTTGCCTGCCCCCGGTTCTAGTAATACACTTTTGTTACTTCAACACTGGCTGCATCTGGGTCTTCCCTGAAATGTGATAGTATGAACTGGCCATGACCGACCCAACAGACTCAGACCAGCTCCACAATGCTGTCTCCCAGCAAGGAGCCATTAATGGACGACACGAGGAGTTACTGCAATGTCTTATGGAGGGACTCTAAACCCTGGCAGAACGCCATAACCAGGCGTTCAAGAATTTGCTGGAGTAATTCCACGGATTCATCACTAGGCAGCGGGTCACACCCGTAATGCTTGCAGCCCGGGTGCTGCCCATGGATCTTGACTCCCTCATAGCCTTGACCATCCGGGTTGATGGGCAAAATCTAGAATGTGGGAGGGAGAGGGAATCTACGCCCTCGATTCCCACCTTGCCTCCGAAGAATCCTGGAGACCCCCGAAGTCTACATGTCCGAGTGAACCCGACGTCACCCAAGTTCTCTCGGGAATCACCGAGGGCTGCCGACTCGCCCCCTTCGGAGTCCAGGCACCTGGGCAGGGCTAGATTGACTCCGGCTGAGTGCTTACGCCGACTCCACACTCAGCGCTGTCTATGTTGTGGAGCCAAGGGACATATCGTAGCTACCTGTCCATAAAAAAACCAGGCTCATCAAGAAGGGGCGAGTACTCTGGTGGGCCTTATGGAGAACTTTTCCTCTCCCCTTACTCGCACCCCTTTCCATGCCATCCTGCTGTAGGGGAACCAGTCGAAATCTCTCCGGGTACTCATTGACTCTGGGGCCGATGAGAATTTTTGAGATTCTACCCTGGTGTCCGAGCTGGGCATCCCCACTCAGCCCCTCTCCATTCCCATGGACGTTACAGTGCTGGATGGGTGCTCTATAGGCCGGGTCACTCACAATACCACTCCCATCAACCTACGAGTGTCAGGGAACCACAGCGAGGCAATCCAATTTATGCTGATGAAGTCTCCTCGGGTTCCCGTGGTATTGGGATTCTCTTGGCTCCAGCAAACACAATCCCATCATTTTTATTTGTTGAATATTTTTTATTGAACCTTTATTTTCTTTAACTGGAGAAGTCAGTTAAGAACAAATTATTATTTACAATGACGGCCTACTCCGGCCAAACCCCAACGATGCTGTGCCAGTTTTGCGCAGCCCTATGGGACTCCCAATCACGGCCGGATGTGATATAACCTGGATTCGAACCAGGTACTATAGTGACGCCTCTTGCACTGAGATGCAGTGCCTTAGACCGCTGCGTCACTCAGACTGGAATGCTGGTGCCTTTAATGGGCTGGAGTCCGTTCTGCCATGCCCACTGTCTGAAGTCAGCTCAGCCTGCCCTGGGATTTCTTCCTGTGGACTCGGAAGTTGCCCCGGACCTCTCCGCCATTCCCGCAGAGTACCAGGATCTCCGGAAGGTGTTCAGTAAGGCCCGGGCCACTTCGCTTCCACTGCACCGACCCTATGACTGCGGGATTGACCTTCTCCCAGGCACCACTCCACCCCGGGGACAGCTGTACTCTCTGTCGGGGTACGGATACCAGGGCTATGGCGTCTCTCCCGAGTTGATACGTTTGACATGTCGTGTGTGTCTCTTAGAACAGGGCACCCCTCAAGGGGGTAATATCTGGCGTCTCTGAAGCATGGAGTACCATGTACCGGGCTGCAACACAATGTCAATTAACAGGATAATGGCGGACGGAAGACAGGGTGGTGCGGCAGGTGCCGCTTCTCATATGAATGCTGTTATTTTATCTAAAACATCAGGTGTACGCCGACCCCAGCTAAGTAACTCATGCAAAGAGTTAAAGCGCAATTATGTGTTTTATCTCCAGTACTTTGCCATGATTGTCAGTTATGTAGCTGCTCTACTGATAATCTCAGTGCGTCCTTGCTGGGATGACACAATCAGTCTACTACCGGAGAATACCAACACCAAACACATTGGTTCACCGTTCCACGGGAGCGGACAGTACACAGCATACCATAATGTTCTGAATAATGGCCAAGTCTACCTCGCTCCCTATTCCACTGAACCGCTTAGGCGTAACAAACACAAGTCCAACATTTATCAGAAACTTTTAAACTACCTGTTCACTACCCTCCTACTCTCCGGGGATGTGCAACTCAATCCTGGGCCTAACATCACCGAGCCAGCGATACTCGGAGTGGAAAGCAGTGGATGGCCTCGACCACTGATCGTCGCCGCTGTGGAAGTGGGTGAGTGCTATGGTCCCATGGTTTCTCTCGACTCACCCGGCTCCAGGATAGATTTTGACTCTTCAAACATACCCAAGTCACTATATGCAATCCCTGACTCTGCTTCTGGTACGCAAGCTGTTTTAATTAGTTCCCCGCATCCAGTGCAGGCGGGAGGGAACATTCGTAGTGTCATTCCAAAAAGTGATCAAATTCAACATCTACTCACAGACTCCAACCTTGACTTCCTCTGCCTCTCAGAGACATGGCTCCATAAAAATTCTCCATATGCTGCTTTGATTGTGCCTGGCTACAATGTTTTCAGAAGAGACAGGGTTGAAGGAACAGGAGGGGGTGTGATGAT
Organism: Salvelinus namaycush; assembly: GCF_016432855.1. NCBI lineage: Eukaryota > Metazoa > Chordata > Actinopteri > Salmoniformes > Salmonidae > Salvelinus > Salvelinus namaycush. Next base: position 8,857,204 of record NC_052316.1, read on the forward strand.
TTACATTAAAGAACATATCCGATGTAAACAAATTGATTGGTCATGTGATAATGAACTAGAATGTATTGGCCTGAACGTTACACTGTCTCCCCAAATGTCTTTTACCCTTATTGGAATGTATAGGCCACCTTCCACCAAAAGTGTGTTTTTTGATCAGTTTAATAACATGCTTAGGGAATGTGATTTTGGGAAAGAGGTCATCTTAATGGGAGATTTTAATATTAATTATGAAGACAAGTCTTTGTAGGAAAACCCTCAAACGGATCACTAATACCTTTGTCTTTACACAGCTAGTTAAAGGGCCAACCAGGGTGACTTGTTGCTCTAAAACACAGATTGATTTGGTGTTCAGTAATAAACCAGAGAGAGTGACTGAATCATTCAATATGGTTACTGGGCTATCTGATCATAATCTGACACTTATAGCCAGAAAGCTGTCTAAGAGCAGGTTTAACCTCTCTACTGTTAGAAAGCCGGATCAACTAAGAATACCTAAGAGTGAATTCAACTATTTTGAAAACGCAATTAAGGGAATTAACTGGAATGATCTCTTGTCCTATACAGACGTGGAAGCTGATAGACAGGTCTTTCTATCCACAATGCAGACTACAAGAAATGGTTTCCTAAAGAAAATCAAATCCAAACCTTGCCAAAAGAGCACTCTTCCTTGGCTAAATGGAGAAATCTGGAAATTGATGAAAGAATGAGATTATGCTCTAAAAATAGCCTTAAGATCCAAATAGAGCATGACATAGGTTTACCATGTTGAGAAATAAGGTGATGAAAGAAATCAGACAGGCCAAGGCAAACTTTTTTATAAACATAATTGGTGAAGCAAAGGGAAATTCTAAATTGATCTGGGAGAATGTAAAAAAGTTAACAGGGAAAGACCATAGTATCACTGCAAAAAGACTTGAAATCATGGTGAATAACAATCTAACACAGGATGCAGTCGAAATAGCAATAGCCTTCAATTCCTACTTTATTGACTCTGTCAGGGTACTGACACAGAACCCCTCCACTGGTTTCTTGGGCTCAGTGCTAGTAAATGACACTCAACCTGTCTTCATCATAAGGGAGGTTTCTGAGTCAAAGGTGAACAAGGTGATTAGCTCACTAAAGAACTCTAAAGCCAAAGATGTGTTTGGCCTGGACTCTACCTTTCTTAAAAACTACAAAGAGTCACTCATTGGCCCCATTACTAAGGTCACCAACACATCTATTGGTCTCGGGGTGTTTCCAAGGGCATGGAAGTCGGCCATAATAACGGCCATCTTTAAATCGGGTGACCCTGCTGATGTGAGTAACTACAGGCCCATTAGTATACTACCTGTGGTGTCAAAGGTTGTTGAAAAGTATGTAGCAGAACAACTAATTGCCCACCTCAACAACAGCCCCTTCACATTACACTCCATGCAGTTTGGCTTCAGAGCGAAACACTCCACAGAAACGGCCAACTGCTTTCTTCTGGAAAATGTGAAGTCCAAGATGGACAAAGGGGACGTTGTTGGGGCTGTGTTTCTGGACCTAAGGAAGGCTTTTGATACTGTTAACCATGAGATTCTCATCACAAAATTGTCCAAGTTCAACTTTTCCCCCGATGCCTTGGATGGATGAAATCATACCTTGAAGGCAGAACTCAGTGTGTTAGAGTGAGCAATGAGCTGTCGCCCACTCTTAGCTATGATGTGGGCGTGCCCCAAGGGTCAATACTGGGGCCCCTCCTGTTCAGCCTGTACATTAATGATCTGCATTCTGTCTGTACTGCACCACATATCACACTTTCACAAAATGCATGAAGACATGGCTAAAGGTCAATCAGATTTGTGAACATAATCCCTAGCTGTGTATTGTATTCCGTGTTGTCTGTTGTCTGTAGCTTGTGAGGTGTGGAAACACTTTGTTGCTTTTATGAATTTTGTCTTGCTGCTTTTTGTTCTATGTTGCTCTGTCTGTATGCTACGTCTTGCTTGTCCTATGTTGCTCTGTCTGTATGCTATGTCTTGCTTATCCTATGTTGCTCTGCGTGTGCTCACTGCTCAATGATTGTCTATATTGTAATTGTTTTTAATAACCTGCCCAGGGACTGCGGTTGAAAATTAGCCGGCTGTCTAAAACCGGCACTTTTACTGAAACGTTGATTAATGTGCACTGTCCCTGTAAAAATAAAATAAACACAAACTCAAACATTGAGGACTCCCTAGCTGCAGGGTTCATCCGTCCTTCTGCCTCCCCCGCTGGCACAGGGTTATTCTTTTTGGAGAAGAAGGACAAAACCATGTGCCGGAGCATCGACTACCGGGGCCTCAATGACATCACGGTGAAGAACCGCTACCCGCTACCACTAATCTCCTCGGTCTTCGAGCAGCTCCAGTGGGCCACAGATTTCTCCAAGCTGTGGGTCGAATACGCCAGCAACACCCTTGCTCTGCCACGGGTCTCTCTCCCTTTGAGTGTTCCCTGGGCTATCACCCCCCGCTCTTCCCTGAGGAATACCTTCAGCCCAGATGTTTGTCCGCAGCTGTCGTCGTACCTGGAAGAGAGCCCGGTCGGCCCTTACGGCCACCTCCATGTATCGGCGACAAGCGGACCACCACCGGACTCTGTTTCCCCAGTATGTCTCACAGCCCTTTGTCTCCTGTTTCCAGGCCCACCCCTCTCCCCGTCTTGTCGACGGCCAACCGGCGTACTCGGTGAGACGTCTTGCTGAAGGTTCGACCTTTGGGAAGGGGATTCCAGTACCTGGTTGACTGAGAGGAGTATGGCCCGGAGGAGAGGTGCTCGGTCCCAGCTAGCGACATCCTTGTCCCAGGCCTCATCGCTGATTTCCAACACCGGCACCCCGGTCAACCAGGTATGCGCCCAGGTAGGATGCCAGGTGGCGCCCTTAGAGGGGTGTGGAGGGGGGGGGTTCTGTCACACCCTGATCTGTTTCACCTGTCTTTGTGCTTGTCTCCACCCCTCATCTGGTGTCTCCCATCTCCCCTCATTATCCCCTGTGTATTTATACCTGTGTTCTCTCTTTGTCTATTGTCAGTTTGTTTTGTTCGTCAAGCCTACCAGCGTTTTTCTCCTTGCTCCTGTCTTTTCTATAGTTCCTGTTTTCCCGGTTTTGACCATTCTGCCTGCCCTGACCCTGAGGCTGCCTGCCGTTCTGTGCCTTTTGGACTCTGATCTGGATTACTGACCTCTGCCTGCACTTGACCTGTCATTTTGCCTGCCCCCTGTTCTAGTAATAAACTTTTGTTACTTCGACTGTCTGCATCTGGGTCTTCCCTGAAACATGATACATACGGCCTGTGGGCCAGATTCGGCTGTGAGTCCACTCAATCCGGCTCGCGAGCCCACTCAATCGGTCCCAGGTAAGGTTTGAGTAAACTTTTTTTTTTTTAATCTAATGTCTCTGCCCAAAATGTTGGGACAAATGTTCCACTGTCCAATAAATCCATATTTTTGTTGTTGTGAACAGCATCACTCAGACATTGATTTATGGCACAGTGGAAAAATGCATTGCAGTCAATTGCAAGTGATGGCTCGGCACAATGTGACAACCAATTGTCTCTGTAATGAAACAAAATATATATTTTTTAAATGTGGTTTGGGGGATCAACTACTAGCACAGAGTAGGCCAGATTCAGTGGCTATTTTAGCATGGTGGGGCAAACAATTGGTGGGGCAAACAATTATATATTTTTTTATGCATGCCAGCAAAGCCACTACACTACACAATATGGTGACAAACAGTGCCCCAAACTGTTAAGGCCTACATAAAGCTGTCCCAACAGCAGTCCCAACACCTTACCACTGCTACACCTGTCTGTCAGCGGAGCCTTTTCTGGCAGTGATCAGTTCATTCAGCCTCATTAACTGCCTTTTAAAAAAACATAACTGATATGGCTGACTTGCTTAAACAAATGTGATTTATACTGAGAATTGAGATGTACAAACTATGGCACAAGGAGACAACGAGCGGATAAGAGGCAATCCGAGTTTTGATTAAGACATTAATGAGTGAGCTAGGACGGATGTAATAGTTCAGCACTTTTGAAATGTACAGCGACAGAATTAGGAACATGGGCTGTTCTTACAGTATTCTCCCTGCACACCAAGTCAGAACCGTAGGATAAATAAAGGGGGCATATAAGCAGACAATGAAAGCTCTTGCAATTTATGGTGCTTTCAAGACAACTCGGAACTCTGGAAAAAAAACAAGGTAGAATCATGATGACGTCAGTGATCTTCAGGTCGGAGCTTTAGAAAGTGGCTTGAGTTCCTGACTTGCAATACAGAGTTGGATGACCTTTCAAAATGTATTTTCCCAGTCGGAGCTCGTTTTTTCCGAGTTCCCAGTTGTCTTGAACTGAAGTCAGATTTCCCAGTCCTTAGTTTCCAGTTGTTTGAGCGCGGCAGAAGTCATGCTGAATTGACAGCATGGCCAATGTTGAATGTTTATCATTTTAAGCTTCGAAAAGAGACCCTTAAACCCAGACTTGGACCACACACCCACTCCACTGAATAGCAGGCTAGTGATTGCTTTGCAACGCTTGCAGTTAGCCACTGATTCCTTCCAAACCACTCATTTGCGATTTGAGATTTCCAACTTGTGTAATGTTTATGTCCAATGGCCGATGAGCACCGATAAGTTTTAACTATAATTTCTCTTCATTATTTCTCTTCATATGACAAGGATTAAAAAGGATTTGCCAGTAGATTGTTGACTTGATTCATGATGATGTCTGCTAGCTTGCTAGCTAAGATTTTGAAAGTATGATGTTGACCAATCAAAGCTACTGTAGATATAACGTGATTTGACGTCATTTTATCTGTGGCCAATGACCTTGAGCCTTCTTGGTTGGGCACTTCTAATGTAACTCTATGGCAGCACCCAAGGGGAATTTTTGAGTTGTACCCTTAGATTTGGAGGTGACGTTGCGTCCCCAAGAGTGACAGAACACTGAGCCAATCACGGCACAACTAGTACGTTACCAACCCCTACGCTCCATATTTTCTGCTGGCTGCCCACCACCACAGAAGCACTGAGCTAGGCTGAAACAACTACATTTTGGAGCAGCTTTATTAACTCAATTTTATTTTTGTAATTTTTTTTACATTGTTTGCAAACTGATATGTGACACATGTTAATGCCAAAATAACATGCAAAGCGGGCAACTCCCATCCCCCCAAAAAATGGTCGCCACTGGCCAGATGTAAAAATGACACAATGGCATTGTGATTGCACAATTGATGGCCCACACACTTCTTGTTCATGTAGTAACGGTAGTGGCACGCGCATGATCTTGATTACAAATCTGACTGTAATTTGTAGGAATTAGGAATAGCATATTCACATAGCATGTACATAAAAAAAATACGTGTTACTTCAGACTTGTACAAGTTTATCAAGTCAAGTGGTTTTGAAATCCCCTACCATGACTAATCATATGTATGCATGCAAGTATAATAGGGAACTGTTGTGACTTTGTGACAGCCTAGCCAACAGTATACTTTAGATCACCTGCAGCCACATACCTACAGGTTACCTGTTTTACAATAGTTATACTAGAAATACTTTTGATTCAAAATTCAAGTGGAATACAAAACAGCAAGTATCTAATAATCTGTCAAATAAAAATATTACCCACCTGGAACAAAGTGGTGGAGAGCGTGAGAAGCTTGAAGAGGGAACTGTTAAGTGTGTCGTGTTTCAAGTGAAATGCTTGTCCCTCCCTCCGTTTTTGATCCCTTTGATGGAGCAGGAAAGGGTGGGTGGTCAAAGGAAAAGGTGGAGTCGTTTCTCACCAGAACTAGACCGGTGAGAGCGTTTCTTAAATTTATTTAACTAGGCAAGTCAGTTAAGAACGAATTCTTATTTACAATGACGGCCTACCCCGGCCAAACCCTAACCCGGATGACGCTGGGCCAATTGTGTGTCGCCCTATGGGACTCCCAATCACAGCCGGTTGTTATACAGCCTGGAATCGAACCTCTAGTACTGAGATGCAGTGCCTTAGACCGCTGTGCCACTCGGGAGCCCCGAGGATGCTGAGACATATAATGGTTCCAGACTGTCAATAGTGTAATTGTAGCCATTTATGATTGGTATTAGATAGCTTTAAAATGGGAGCCACAGTACTGTACACACACGGGCTTATTTTATTAGTAATTTACGATACATTCTTGGTTCAACTTACTTGACTGAGTTCTGTTATAATCTGTTTTATTATCTCTAATTAGTTTATACTGTCCTATTCAGCAGTGGTGTCATTTAACAGATTACTTTGCAGTAATTTGTGTGGTACATTTCTAATCTTTCTCTTTTTTTTATTTCACTTAGTGTGAAAGGGGACAAAAGAAAGAAGAAACCCGAAAACACTGCTCTTGATAGCGTTACTGATCGTCAATAAGCTTTACGTATCGGCCTCGCGGCCTTCGTCAGAGCTTTAACTTCGTGTGAAAGGGAAAGGCTTGTCATAGCATTGCAAGGCATTTCTGTAAATCTAACACTCATTTCATCATTGATTATTGGCAATGACTTTTTGACCTCAGCTTCTGTTTAAGCTCTGGATTCCATGAGAAACTTTTCTCGTTTCTGAGCCCTCAAGACCAAGAGATATGGAGATGCTGACACCCAGTGGATGTTGTGGGTCCTTGCATGGAGAGTTTGACCCGTAATTACATGAAAACCTCTTCACTGCAGCTGTGCGATACAGAATTCATGATTTTGAAATATGCACTTTGATGATCAATATTCAATTTTTTTTTGATTGAGTGGAGGTCTATTTTTGCTTAATAGGTTGCAAATCTGTTATAATCGTCATGTAAAACACAGTACGTAACATGTTACGGCCAATCACAATTGGACCGTTTATTCCCAGTAACATACCAAGCGGGTCACCGGGTAAGTCTTCCCTACATGACATGCACTTCAGAGAGAAAGGCCTGCTCTCTCTCTCTGCCGGTCCCTCCCTTTCTCTCATGCTGCAGGCCTGGAGCCCACTCCTTTATCACGGCACTGCAGGAGGGTCCACTGAATGCAGCCAGTGTCTGACCAGGTAACTTTAAACTACAGAGAACTCTTCCTCTGGATGGCGTCCACAGCACCATTAGACCATTAGGGAACAAACAAGCCTTACCGTTTTACTGTGGAAGGGAGCTGGTGAACAAGAACATTTCTGCGAAACATGCTGAAATTGATTACTCACGGCTGTTTTCTCTTTCATTCGTCTCCTTTGTAGATTTGTGACACTTGCTTGTGTACGTGTGGCACCACACGATACATTTCCGCGGGCCAAAATTGATGGATTTGGTTATGTCTCGGCAATGACAGTGAAATGATGTGTTTTTGAGAAATGGCAAAGAGAGAGCGAGAGACTAGACTGCATGCCAAGAGGCCCGCAGCACTTATGCGCAGTGTGTGTCCGCTCCCCCTGCTCTGGCTCTGTGGGATAATAAGAGGGTTTGTTTTCCCCCAAGCTCCCACATGAGGGCTGGGCCTCGTTGGCTAAGGGGGACGGGCTGCCTTCCTACAGGATATGTAGAGACAGAGAGAGAGAATGAGGAGTGGCAGAGAGGGAACCTCCTCTGTCGATTTATAGGTCTTCCATGCACACACACACACACACACACACATAGATAGACACACACACACACACACAAGGATAGACACACACAGACAGCAGGGGCCTCTCAAACAAAGTCAGGATGTGACATCACTCACAGGAAGAGAAGCCAAACAACTTTTCGACTTGTACTTTTTTTTTGTCTGCGCTGCTGTCTCGCTGGCTGCTCAGTGAAGTTGGAGCCTCGAGGTCTGTTGGTGGCTGGGAAGGAGGGAGTATCCGTAGGAACCGGAGAGGGACAGATCTGCCTGGATCGTTGTCCACATTCCAAGTCGTCCACATTGGGAGCCCAGCCAGGTACTGTGGGGAAACTTCTCCCCTTTTTTTTAATGTCTCTGTTGATCTCCTTGTATCTCTCTCACTCTTTCACTTTGATGCATATAACTGGATCCAACTGCTCTTGGTCCATTGCATTAGCAACTCTTTTCTCTCCCACACATGTGTGTAGGATCTAGAAAGAGCTGCAGTTATTCTCCACTGTCCGAAGGAAATTCCATGGAAAACTCAGTAAAGTATGCAGTGTGCACAGTGGGTCTGGTCCGACATCCCCCGTACGTGATCAGACATGCACCAGTCTGTAATTGGAGAGGCATGTGGAGACTGGGAAGCAGTGAAGTCAACAAAGCGAATGTAGCCCAATCCCTTGGCCTGTATAGAAATGTATTCTCTGTGCACTGCGACTGTTCAATACTGTAGTACTCTGAGGTTTACGGTCCATGACTGTTATTCACATCTGTGCATCTGAAAGTTAGATACCATAACTAATGGAGTGTAGTAGCCATCACCAAATCAGCCAACTATCCAGTTGTGGACCAGCACATAATGTTCTGGTCATTCTCAAAGGGACTACAAACTCAGTGCTTTCCCAATGTTGAATGCCTGTATTATCTCCAATAGAAATTCACCAGTAGAGCTAATAGATGTAAAGTACTGAGGAAGAGGAGGATCCTGTTCACGCCACACATACTGTGTACAAACACCATGCATATGTGGAGGAAGCTGTCAAGAAGATGGATGACATTCTCCTCCTGAACAGTCCAGGGCCCCTCATTCCTACACGCCTCAGAGTAGGAATGCTGATCTAGAATCAGTTCTGCCTTTAGGCTCATAATGAAAAAGGTTGTATGGAGAGGGGGGACCTGATCCTAGGTCAGCACTCCTACTCTGAGACGCTTTATAAATACACCACGAGGAGTGAAAGAGGAAGCGCTTTGTCAAAGTTCTGCTAACGTCTAACGCCTCGATCAGACCGACGATGTCATTGCATCAACACTGCGTAATAAGTTCTGCAGTCAAACTTTTTTCATTACGTAACCAAACATTTTAGTGGGTATGAATGCAACAGAAGTTCAACATTCACCTTTTGCTTAGTAGTTCTGTCAAGTCGATGCATACAATTTGATGCATATCTTGTATAAATCCAATATACGCACCACACAGAACACAGAACGCACTGCAACTGCCTCTGCAACACAATACTGCAGGGCAAACTGAGCTTTCCATTGGAAATGAATGTACTTCTGGTGTACCAAAACGCAATGCCGCTATTGGTCTAATCGAGGCGTAATAGCAAAACGACAGTAAAACGACACTAAACCAAGTGTAATGCAACATTTCTACTTGGACTCGTTCTGCATGAATCTGTAGATTTCAGACTCAGAGCACCTGAATAAGCTTGACTTTTATATAGAAAGAGAAATATTTCCCACTTTAACCACACAAGTTGCACCATAACAAAACCAGGAACTGTTGAGAGCAGTTGTGTGCAATGGAACGTGGGACACAAATGTGGATCCAGTCACATATCGTCATAAAGGCACGAGACAGTGTCATTTAGAATGAAAGAAGAAGCTATTTTAAAAGAAGCTTCAGAAGCATTTTAGAACATCATAGTGTTTCTAATTTATTCAGCGTATAATATTTGGAACGAATACCTGCATGACTTATTGACAGCTGTAAAGTTTACCTTGACTTTTCAGAGCACTCCACATGAAACTCATGGAAACTCAGTAAAGTAAAGAAACTCAGTAAAGTTCAGACCCTTCTTAACCATGGAGCTGAGTAGCCAGCTGGCGACTAAAGCTGCCCTGTACTGAACTATTTTGCTGGGGAGTTCTCAGTAAGATCTGATCCAGCATGAGTTATTCTCTTCTCTCTGGTGCGCTTGACTTGATTGATATTCGAGTTGTTGTGATGACTCATCGCTCTAAACGACTCCCCCCCTACCCCTTCATCCCCCTTTTTCATACTGATATTCTGATACTGACAATCATTTGTTATTAACCCTTATGATAAAAAAAAAAGCAATTTAGTCTAATAGATTTTGTCCCTCTGCAACATTCACCGTCTGAAAGGAAAATGTCAAACCCATTCAGGCTGTTTGATCCTTAATCAGTCCAGGACATTGCAAAATGATCTCCCCATTATCTGCCAGATGGTTAATAGCTAATAATGACTGGATGTATGACGATATTACAGTAATTATCTACTGTGCTATTGTCCATCCCTACAGGAGAGTAGATCTCCGTCAATATTGTATCAGGTCAATGGCGAAGGTGTTAGACAAGTCATGGTGCTACAATTGAACTTGAGGCAGTGTAGCTGCGCTACTCAAGTGGATTTTCTCCAATGGAGTTGTATGACCAGTGAGAAGTAGTGTTCTGCATAGTTAATGTTGAGCGTGTGGGTGGCGGCTTTAGGTGGAAAGTTCAAAATGTCTCATGTACAGGCGACGTGAAGAACCCTTTCACAACGCTTCCTCTTAGTGAAGTGCAGCATGCTCTTCATTCACACAATTACCTTTGGCTCTCCCCTCTGATCTGATTTCGGTATTAGATCACACTGGACCTATTTCAAGGACACTATGGTTGTTAGTCTTGTGACATTCAACGCATAGTGGCCGCCAGAAAATAGTGGTCACCAGAAATGAATTCCGCAAATGGATTCTTCTCACCTCACATTTGGCGTCGTATTTTCTATTCCGAGCAGTTTCACAATCACTACATGCTTTGCTCATCAAGTCCTTCAAGATATTCCTTTCATAAACCACCTTACAGTATTTTTTCTACTTTGCTGCTTTCATTTCCTGATTTCTATCATGCTGCCTGATTCTGGTCTGTTGAACACTTTGTTTGCAGGCATGATAGCATTGTGAACGAGCTGAGCATCTCTAACCTCTCATGACCTATTTTGTTTCCTCTTTGTCTCAGAGAGGGGTCCCTCCATTCTCAATCATCCCCAATGTAGAGGTCACTGCCCTCCGAATAGAACAACTCCTCAGAGACCTGCAACCTAAACAAACGTATGTTAGTGAAACCTGTCCAATCCATGCTCAGGAAACCCCCCCAACACACACACTAACCATTAGGCCACACCATAGAGTCCACCATTAAGACAATGGCGCTCTGTCTCGGACAAGTCTTCAGCAAAGACAAAACGTTTAGGCCTCGGAAGCGCTTTGAGCCTGGGACACAGCGCTTTGAGCTGTACAAGAAGGCCCAGGCCTCTCTGAAGTCAGGCCTGGACCTGAGGAAAGTGGTCCAGCTTCCCGAAGGAGAGAACATCAACGACTGGATCGCTGTGCACGTGGTGGACTTCTTCAACCGGATCAACCTGATCTACGGCACGGTCAGCGAGTTCTGCACTGAGCGCACCTGCCCCATCATGTCGGGGGGCCTGCGCTACGAGTACCGGTGGCAGGACGGAGACGACTACAAGAAGCCCACCAAGCTGCCCGCCTTGAAATACATGAACCTTCTGATGGACTGGATAGAGACGAACATCAACAACGAGAACATCTTCCCCACGAGAGTAGGTGTGTAAGGCAGTGGTTCCAAACTAGGATAGTGAACGCACCTGCGATGTGGCTTCATGCCCACGCTCTCTGACAGTATCTTTAATGGATCTTGAAAGGTTCAAAGAAAGGTTAATTAGATAGGTTAATTACACAATGAGGGTGGCAGAGTGTGAATTATGGGGGACCAGTGTGAGCTAAGCTCCCATGAATGAGACATGAGCTCCTCTAAATGCAACAAAATTCAAACTTTCCCTAAATATTGATAATTTGACCAAGACGGGCCGACAACGCTGACCGCAAGAAGCATCAATCTCACTGGAGAAAGCATCCGAGTGAGTAAAACAGCGCCCCTCTGTCTCAGTATGTGTAGCCCATGTATCTGATGCTGTCTGGTCCAAAAGAGTATGATGCTTTCTCCGGTGAGATAGATTCAGACACTTGCGAATTGAAGGAAAATTATGAAATATAATTTCATAATTTTTTACATTTGTTAATAGTTTTTTGGGGAACCATAGATTCCCTTGGCATCCATGAATGCACACCACTATATTAGGCCTAATGACAATCGCCAAATGTCATTACATTTATGGTGTTGTAACAGATGTCTTTTTCCATTCATCAAATAGCAAGTGTACAGTGTGCACGGATTGGATGCTGGCATTATTTTGGAGTAGACAAATGTGCGCAGCTGCAGGTAGCCTACTTCTTGAAGTGATTTGTTTGACAATCATATGAAAACATCATGACTGGTTGTGTTTGTAACGGATGTGAAATGGCTAGGGGACGGTTTAAAGTTATACTGTTACATTGATGCTGTTGACCCGGATCACTGGTTGCTGCGGAAAAGGAGGAGGTTGAAAGGGGGGTGAGTGTAACGGATGTGAAATGGCTAGCTAGTTAGCGGGTACGCGCTACTAGCGTTTCAATCAGTTACGTCACTTGCTCTGATACCTAGAAGTAATGTTGCACCTTGCTCTGCAAGGGCCGCGGCTTTTGTGGAGCGATGGGTAACGACGCTTCGTGGGTGACTGTTGTTGATGTGTGCAGAAGTCCCTGGTTCGCGCCCGTGTCGGGGCGAGGGGACGACGTAAAGTTATACTGTTACATGTTCATGCCACATTAAAATGAAATACATTTGTTTTACTGTTAAATGACATCTTTACTGTTAGGCCCATAAGAAAATTCCGAAGTGAGGCTCCCCCCAATGTCACGGTATAATTTACACTCTGGGGGGTGGCATTTGGAAGAAATTGAATGGGGTACTCTGAGTCTATTGTTCATTGTCGAAGGGTTGTTATCAAGCTCTGTTTGAGGAGGGAGATTACGTGCATGAATAATCTATTAAATTAACATGTAATTGCGTTGCGGGCTGCCGGGAGAAATTGCACAGTGTATGATCTACCTACAGTATAGGATATTGATGTCCAGTGTGTTTTGAATGATCTCCAATGGAAACGAATGTGATAGCTTTAATGCTAAGTGAGATGTAATTATGGAACATAATAGAACATAATTATGGAACATAATGACATTCTGATAGTTACAAATAGATTTTCATGAATGCATCCAGGGATGGTCTCTAAAATGAATCTAATGGGGTGGCAGTCTTCCTCACTGACAGTTCTATCCTCTTTGGTCCCAGGTGTTCCTTTCCCTAAGAACTTCCAGCAGGTGTGTAAGAAGATCCTGAGCCGTCTCTTCCGGGTCTTTGTGCACGTCTACATCCACCACTTTGACAGCATCTGCAGCATGGGCGCCGAGGCCCACATCAATACCTGCTACAAACACTACTACTATTTCATCTCTGAGTTCAGCCTCATCGAGCACTCTGAACTGGAGCCCCTGGTGAGAAAGGAGGTGTGGGCGTGAATGGAGGGGCAGAGGGGTCAAAAGTAGTGCACTAAATGTGGAATAGGGTGCCATTTGGGATGTATCCTTAGATAGAGCTTGGGTGGAAGGTTTCCATTTGTATGTCCTGTGAGTTCATATTTAGGACAGGGGTAGAAGGGTGTCTGGATATGAATTTCTGAGGGCGTATATCCCTCACATTACTATCATTCAGACTGACTCGTTTTGCCGTGGCCCAATGAGGGAGGAGCTTTCATTTTCCTCCATAAAACGAAGGCGGTGTGTTGTCTGCGTTATTTCACACCACAACAGAACATGTTGTTTTGAGTGTCTGCACATAAACTGGGTGATTATACAGAATCAACTCTGGGCATAGAGCATATTACTAAATCACAGTCCAGTATAAAATAATTATACGATAGCTGTGTGTCTTTCATGTTCCCTTTGGCACAGTCATTGGAATTAATGATGCACCCCTTATTTCCCCAGTTTGCGTCATAAAATAAACTTGTTAAACTCTTTGTAAAAAAATCTGCTTTGGTTTATATAACCATCATAAGTGAAATTGCAGTCTAGAAAGCCATAACTGAGAATCATGTCACTTTCAAGTAGTTTTCTCTAGTGCAGAGAGCTTCGTTACATCTGAACAGATGGAGGTAGGAGCTCCAAGGTACAATAAAATGCCTCTGTTATCATCATTATAAAGGACAGACTTTACTTCCCCTCTGGTGAAAAAGTAATGAGACTATATCAACAACATAATCTGGGGGGAAATAAACGTTGTTCACATAAGAGGGTGTGATAGACTGAGCATTTAGCTTTTCCGCTTATGGACGACTAGAGGTAAGATGGAAACAGCCCGAGTGACTTCTCATCAGATGAGGACTTTATTGTAGCCTATCTGTTCGAATATATTTGTTGCCTCATACAGCGTGACAGTAGATGTGTAGCATTGTCTGTTACTATAAATTAAGCCTGGGGCCATCTACTGGTCATTTGTCTATCATATGAATTGCCTGTCTCTCCTCTCTTTTCTTTACCCCCAGAGAGCAATGACAGAGAAGATCTGTAACTAAACCACTTGGACAATGGAGTGTACATCATGTCAAAATTCCCCGGAGCCCTTCAAGAGACCCACTGCTTAAATACCATTGCAAACACTCCAACCAAAGGACAAATGAGTGGATTTTGAGTGGATTTGAAGAACTTAAGTGTTATCCATCAAGCATTAGAATGTTTATTCACATTTTCAGCCAATATGGCTATATGTTTTAGGAAAAAAGGACTGTTCTGCTTCCTAGATGTTGTGCTGTGACATGCAGCATTTCAGTATTTTGTGTTTTATTTGAATAGCTATTCTAGCTCTGTTTATTTAAGCATGAGTATGTTTTTCTTGTGCATATGTTCTTGACATCATTAACTTCCAAAATGTGTTTGCGGTTTCGAGGTGTTTGAGCCATTTTGTGACGGACAGAAGGCGACGTCACAAGACCCCTCTCCAGTATTTAGCATTGTGTGACAAATACGTGTCCAATGTGTCCCAGCCAGAGGCAACAGAGTTAAGGACTTTGAAAAACAGACATTTTGTGAGGTGTCTGGGTAAGTACAGGGTGACAACTGCAAGCAATACTTGTGAAATACTGACTTCATTTTCATCTACCAAAACGAGGGATTCAACTGGGATTACTCTGGGAGACTCATCTGATTGAGACGTGTGACTGATTCAATTGCCAAGTGTTAGGACAAGTTTAGTTCACCCACTACAATTAGTGTTTTGTTGCATGCCTTGTTAATTAGCATTTTATTATTAAGGACATTTTTTAACTGTGATCAAACTAAATATCAGACATAGGATATTTTCATTCAGATGGTGACCAATTAAAACCTGCCTCGTTGCTTTTGTAAAACCTTAAAGTAACTGTCCAGTGTTTCCAGATTTCTATGAAATGAATTACAATATGAGTGAAATGGTTTTCCTTCCAAAAAATGGTAATTAAGTATGTTAAAAAGCAGCTTTTCTGTGTTGCAGTGGTGTGGGCTTACCCCAACAAAAGAATGGTGTGGGCGTATACCGTTCAAGAAAATCTTAACGCAAGTAAGATTGGCCAGCTCATTCTCCTCAGGAGAATAACATCATCCTCTATTTGGAAATAGCATGCATTTTTGAAACAGTCTATTTGAGATACAAGTTTGAGGTGTTTTTTAAATGTATTTTCTTTAATGCTTTGGCCACAAATAAGAGTATAGGATGAGTCAACAGCATTGAGAATGAGTTAACAGAATATTAACAGAATTTTCACTGGACAGTTACTTTAAACAACTTTGCGATTCTGTGTGTGTGTGTGTGTGTGTGTGTGTGTGTGTGTGTGTGTGTGTGTGTGTGTGTGTGTGTGTGTGTGTGCTTGCACGTGTCTATGTGTGTGTTCGTTTTGAGGAAAGCTATTTGATATTAAAATACTAATATGACTCATGGATATAACTAATAGGACGTCCTATTTATTGGGGCGGCAGGGTAGCCTAGTGGTTAGAGCATTGGTAACCGGTCACCAACCGCCAATGCTTAGTAACTGCAAGCTTGCAAGTTCAATACCCGAGCTGACAAGGTGTCGTTCTGCCCCTGAACAAGCAGACACTGTTCCTAGGCTGTCATTGAAAATAAGAATTTGTTCTTAACTGACTTGCCTAGTCAAATACATTTATAGGGAAAGACTATTATAGGGCATGGAGCCCTATAATAATATGGATACACCCCATATTTGGCCCCTGGGGGAATGTGGCAACCATTTTTCAAAATGCATGCAGATGGTAACAATATTTTGGAAATCTGTTCTAAGATAAATGCTCCAAATTTGGCACAGAGGTAGATTTCTGGACCCTTAAAATAAGATATGGAGCCAGCCCAGATATGCAGCAATTAAAAGATAGATTTATGTAGCCTGAAAATATTTATATATGGAGCCACCACAGACTTGACCCCTGGGGACAGTTACTTTAAACAATTTTGCAATTCTCTCTGTCTGTTTCTCTAGTGTGTGTGTGTGTGTGTGTGTGTGTGTGTGTGTGTGTGGCCACTGTCAGTAATAAAATGTTAGAGTTCTGAAGGCCTTTTTTGAGATAAATACATCAAATTTGGCACAGAGGTAGATTTATTTAGCCTAAAAAGATTTAGATATGGAATCACCACAATTCCGACTTTTGGAATTCGAAAAGACTGTTTTAAGATAAAGGCTCCAAATTTGGCACAGAGTTAGATTCATGAACTCTGAAAAGGTTAAGATAAGGAGCCACCTCAGATTTGCAGCCATTTTAAATAGCCATATACGGTAACACTGGTTTAAAATTCAGAAGGACTATGATATAAACACACCAGATTTGGCACAGATGTAGATTTATGTAGCCTGAAAATATTTATATATGGATCAACAGATTTGGCCCCTGGGGGCCGAGGCCTGCATTTTACTTAAAGGGTCCAGACTGTACCACTATTTTACACACCATTAATCTACAAAGTCATTGCCTGTGCTTCTTAGAATTTTTAAATGTCATATTTCTGGCCTATACGTCTCACTCTGGATCTCCTGAAAACCAAAATGTTTAACAATAACACTTCTAAGATGAGTATAGCGGAGGCTAGTTAAAAAGTTCTAGTGATTTGGTAGCCTTGCCAGTGACTTGAACCACCCTCGGCCAAAGACAGACTTATTTTTTGGTGAAATGGTTAAGATGTTTGGTTATGGAGCGGGAGTCTGGGGTTCACAACCTACCAGTTACATGAGCATGTAGACAAATAGCTACTAAAGCTACTTTGCAAAGCCCATATCAGGAGAAAATTCAGACTAAGGGCTAGATTCAAGCTAGCCGACACCCGCAAAGCTGTTGTTTTGGCGGAACAACGTTAAAGCTGTCAAATCCACAAGCGGCTCCTGGCATTATACCTAAAGCAGGCATTGCCATTGGCTGCACAGAGTTGCATTAAGAGAAATCTCATGCAACCTTGTTTACAAGTTCGAACACTGGAATGTGAGATGTACTGTAATCTACACTAGGGCTGTTGCGGTGACCGTATTACCGACACGCCGGCGGTCACGAGTAATGACGGCAGTTAAATTCCACGTGACCATTTAGTCACGGCAATTAGGCTTCTCCAAGCTCTGAAACTAATGATGGTCATTAGTAGCCTACCAAACTTGCTAACTTCCTGGTACTCAGCACTCTATTGTCCCTCTAATCACTCTGACATCAACGCAAATGTGATTGAAAATCAAAAACTTAATGAGGAGCTCATTTATTTAACTAGGCAAGTCAGTTAAGAACAAATTCTTATTTACAATGACAGCCTACCCCCTGGCCAAACCCTCCCTTAAACCAGACGACGCAGGGCCAATTGTGCGGCGCACTATGGTACTCCCGATCATGGCCGGTTGTGACACAGCCTGGGAATGAACCAAGGTCTGTAGTGCAATGCAGTGCCTTAGACCGCTGCGCGACTTGCCACTCCTGTTGCGCAACATTTCTATGCAATTGCGAGAGAAAACAGAGTGATGGCCTCTATTAAAAAGAGGAGGTTCCCATCAGCTTTCTATAGGCTATGCCTACTATATTTATTTCTCAACTTTCCTAATATTAAGCACATTGCTTATCTTTTCAACAGGAGTATAGCCTACCTGGCTGGCATGAAAAGGAACCACGGGCAAAGCATCCTGCATTTGCTATTTAAGTGCATAGATGACATGTATTTTTTCCCCACTGCCCCTGTTTCGAGACAGGTGCATGATAATGGTCCATTCTAAATCAAAACAAATTTCACACATATATTATTTAGTATGTAACGGCTGTCAATGTCGTTCTCCTCCTCAGACGAGGAGGAGCATGGATCGGACCAAGATGCGGATTGGTAAGTGTTCATTATTTAATGGCAAACCAACAAACACTACAAATTAACAAAATAACAAACGTGACTAACCTGCAACAGTCCTGTGTGGCCCAAACGCTGACACAGGAACAAACACCCACAAACCACCAGTGAAACCCTGGCTGCCTTAGTATGACTCTCAATCAGAGACAAACGATACACACCTGTCTCTGATTGAGAATCATACCAGGCCGAACACAAAACCCCACATAGAAATAGAAACCTAGACCAACCCACCCAATTCACGCCCTGACCAACTAAAACAAATACATAACAAAGGAAAACAGGTCAGGAACGTGACAGAACCCCCCCCTTAAGGTGCGAACTCCGGGCGCACCAGCACAAAGTCTAGGGGAGGGTCTGGGTGGGCGTCTGTCCACGGTGGCGGCTCTGGCGCTGGTCGTGGTCCCCACCCCACCATAGTCAACCCCCGCTTCCGTGGCCTCCTCCCAATATTCACCCTCCATGTCAATCCCGCTATTCCAAAAGGCAGTAACAGACTGAGGGGTAGCAGTTGACTGAGGGGCAGCACCAGGATAAGGGGCAGCACCAGGATAAGGGGCAGCACCAGGATAAGGGGCAGCACCAGGATAAGGGGCAGCACCAGGATAAGGGGCAGCTCCGGACTGAGTGGCAGCTCCGGACTGAGTGGCAGCTCCGGACTGAGTGGCAGCTCCGGACTGTAGGGCAGCTCATGACTGGAGGGCAGCTCCGGACTGGAGGGCAGCTCATGACTGGAGGGCAGCTCATGACTGGAGGGCAGCTCATGACTGGAGGGCAGCTCATGACTGGAGGGCAGCTCATGACTGGAGGGCAGCTCATGACTGGAGGGCAGCTCATGACTGAAGGGCAGCTCATGACTGAAGGGCAGCTCATGACTGAAGGGCAGTTCTGGCAGCTCCTGACTGGCTGGCGGATCTGGCAGCTCCTGACTGGCTGGCGGATCTGGCAGCTCCTGACTGGCTGGCGGATCTGGCAGCTCCTGACTGGCTGGCGTCTCTGGCAGCTCCTGACTGGCTGGCGTCTCTGGCAGCTCCTGACTGGCTGGCGTCTCTGGCAGCTCCTGACTGACGGACGGCTCTAGCGGCTCGGGACAGACGGGCGGCTCTAGCGGCTCGGGACAGACGGGCGGCTCTAATGGCTCGGGACAGACGGGCGGCTCTGAAGGCTCGTGGCAGACGGATGGCTCAGATGGCGCTGGGCAGACGGATGGCTCAGATGGCGCTGGGCAGACGGATGGCTCAGACGGCGCTGGGCAGACGGATGGCTCAGACGGCGCTGGGCAGACGGATGGCTCAGACGGCGCTGGGCAGACGGATGGCTCAGACGGCGCTGGGCAGACGGATGGCTCAGACGGCGCTGGGCAGACGGATGGCTCAGATGGTGCTGGGCAGGCAGGCAGTTCAGACGGCGCTGGACAGACGAGCAGTGCAGGCGGCGTTGGGCAGACGGCCGACTCTGACCTGCTGAGGCGCACAGTAGGCCTGGTGCGTGGTACCGGAACTGGAGGCACTGAGCTGGAGACACGCACCATAGGGAGAGTGCGTGGAGGAGGAACAGGGCTCTGGAAACGCACTGGAAGCCTGGTGCGTGGAGTAGGCACTGGTGGTACTGAGCTGGGGTGGGAAGGTGGCGCCGGATATGCCGGACCGTGAAGGAGGACACGCGCTCTTGAGCACCAAGCCTCCCCAACCTTACCAGGTTGAGTGGTCCCCGTAGCCCTGCCAGTGCGGCGAGGTGGAATAACCCGCACTGGGCTATGCAGGCGAACCGGGGACACCACCTGTAAGGCTGGTGCCATGTACGCCGGCCCGAGGAGACGTACTGGAGGCCAGATACGTTGGGCCGGCTTCATGGCATCCGGCTCGATGCCCAACCTAGCCCTACCAGTGCGGCAAGGTGGAATAGCCCGCACTGGGCTAAGCACGCGTACTGGGGACACCGTGCGCTTTACCGCATAACACGGTGTCTGACCAGTACGACGCCCTCTCACTCCACGGTAAGCCCGGGGAGTTGGCTCAGGTAACCAACCCGGCTTCGCCACACTCCCCTTTAGCCCCCCCCCAAGAAATTTTTGGGTGAGCCTCTCGGGCTTCCAGCCGCTCTGCCTTGCTTTAGCCTCATACAACCTCCTCTCCGCTTTCGCTGCCTCCAGCTCCGCTTTGGGGCGGCGACACTCCACTGGCTCTGCCCAGGGTCCTTTACCGTCCAGGATCTCCTCCCAAGTCCATTCCTCTTTTCCCCATTGCTGTTGTTCACTCCGTCCTTCTCCAATCCGCTTGGTCCTGGTTTGGTGGGTGTTTCTGTAACGGCTGTCAATGTCGTTCTCCTCCTCAGACGAGGAGGAGCATGGATCGGACCAAGATGCGGATTGGTAAGTGTTCATTATTTAATGGCAAACCAACAAACACTACAAATTAACAAAATAACAAACGTGACTAACCTGCAACAGTCCTGTGTGGCCCAAACGCTGACACAGGAACAAACACCCACAAACCACCAGTGAAACCCTGGCTGCCTTAGTATGACTCTCAATCAGAGACAAACGATACACACCTGTCTCTGATTGAGAATCATACCAGGCCGAACACAAAACCCCACATAGAAATAGAAACCTAGACCAACCCACCCAATTCACGCCCTGACCAACTAAAACAAATACATAACAAAGGAAAACAGGTCAGGAACGTGACATAGTATATGTAAAGACCGGATTAAATCAAGAATAGTCTGATGGGTGACAATATTAACCTATCACTTGTGAATTATATTTTATCACTTGTAAATGACGCCCAGCATAAGACAAGAAACAAAACCTTTATCTTATCATAGTCACACACCTCATGTAGCCTAGCCCATAGATCTACATGTGTTGATAAGGTTTGTATCACAACTAAAGTGGCCAAATAACTTCTTAAAATTAAAAACATTAATCCGCTTTACAAGTGGTGTATAGCCTAATTGGCATACATAAACAGAGCGTGAGTTTCAAGTTTGGGGAAGATCAAATTTACCATAAAAATGCACCTTTATAATAAAAGTGTTACATGCATTTGCAGTCACTTTTGATGATGGTGTTTTCCCTTTTGATAATGGTGTTTTCCCGCTAATGGAACATTCGTGCTTATAGCCTACTGCCATGTGCGCATTGCAGCACTTATAATGTGAATAAATAGCCTAATAGTTGATCAACATTTGAAGCTAAATGTTCTGATCTGTTGCGTCAGCCACATTGCGTCAAAAAGGTTTTTGATGCTACTGTAGTGGTTGTATTGATTTGGGATCTATCGCATCCCACAACTTTTGAATTATGGGCGATAGTGGATTGACATAGGCTAGTGCTTTTGCTGTTCGTTAGGCCTACTCATCTTGTTGGCTGACGAAAAGTAAATGTGGACAGTTCTTCCAATATCTTCAATATGCACCTCAGAATTGGATAAGGACGAGCAGTTGCATCCCCAATGTGTCGGTCTTCACTTGTAGCCTGTGAGAAAGACCTGATCAGGTGATGGATGGCCATGTGAGTGAAAGGTGCTTCGGAACGCGCAGCAGTCATTGAGAAGGGCACAAAGCAGCACTCCAAGGCCAAGGGCACAATGGCCACTGGCTGCAAAAGGCATGGATTTTTTTAGGGTGCATTACGGCCACACAAAGGGAATGTCGCGGTGAAATTCGAGGCATTATGAAGTGCTTGTCAAATTGTGAATGAGAGACTGATAAAGTGTGTACAGCCTGCACAAACTTTTTTAAGCGGAGCACATGCCTTTCAAGCGACTTTTTAAAAATCATCATTAGAGTCGCTTCATGCAGCCTTACATTGTATTACACGTCAAAACATATAGCCCAACATTTGTAGAACAACTAAAGTTACATTAATAACTCTAAATTAAGCATATAGGAGTACCTATTTCTTTGTTAACCCCTCAACACAAAGTAGCTGCATGTACACACTCCCTGAAATCGTTTGAAGAAAATATCCTTAATATTCTATTCAGCTTTGTTCAATTATGTTCTTCATACTATAAAATAATGCCATGGAACTTTAAGCAAATCTTGTCTGCTTAATGAGCTAGTGTAGTCCACAGCCATTTTGGCATAACCAGATCAGAACCTAACATCAGGACAACTTAGAGAATGCTATTCTGTTCTTCTGAAATAGACTACATCTTCTTCATGTCATGCTTCTTTAGACCTGTCTAAAATAGATAATGGATTTATTGTAAAAGTGTCGGCTATATTATATGGATTTATTAGACTTTTTAAAATGTAGATGTTCCAAAGATCTGCATCAGTGGCTTGTAGGCTAAGCATGGAAGCTAGGAGATGCTAAATGTGTTTATGTTAATTAACGTCAATTACTATGAGACCAACAGTTATTTGCTTGACAATCACCGGCAGACGAAAATCTGGGACCGCCACAGCCCTAATCTACACCTCGATTAGGCCGATAGAAAACCTCAGTATTTTGTTTAATGGTTTTCAATTTGAGCGTCTTCATTTCTATGTAGCCTACACTTTCTCATCCTGAACTTCTAATGCGAGTGTGGCTTAATGACAATGATCAGAAGAGCAGCTATTCAATGATTTGACAGCTCCAGCGCAGTTACACCGCCATTATGTGGGTGTCGGCTATCGCCGGTTAAACCCCTCGAGTCGATGGCCGCGCCCCCATGGAAATCAAATTAGTATAATAAAATAATTTATCAAAATCTGTCTGTTTAAGATAGAGATATCTGCTTTTTTTGCATGGGCTGCATCTCAATCCACTGTATCCGCCAACGGCGGCCTTCCGTAGCTGTGGTGGAGGTGGCCGAGCTGGAGCGGTGTTTGTCAGACCATGAGACATCCCGAATATTTGTCTTCTCACAAAAATGTCCGTAGCGTCCGAATGGTATGGAAAGATGAGACTCTCACGAACAAGATGGTGTTCTCCGTTTTGCTCTGTGACCCTCACAAGCGTCAATGGACTCGTCTGAAGCGTCAGGAACAGTTTGGGCTCTATGGAAAGGTGAGACTCTGTTTTCCATGTATGAATCTGTTATTCAATGCATTTCAATGGGCTAATAGAAGTAAGGCAAAATTCAACGTTTCATGAAAAAAACGGGGGAACTAAAATTCACATCAATCTACTTTCATCACAAAATGCACTATTGTTTTGCTAAGCTGCCCCACTAGCAGTGGCTTCTTCTTTTTGTCTAATGACTGAACTATAGACATGGTAGAGGGGGGGGGGGGGGGGGGCAGGAGCTATGTCAATAACTGTATTTAAATATGGAAGTCATTTTCGCATGGCCCCATGCCCCGGTTGAGTGGAGATTTCCTAAGGACCAATGGAATGGTCTAATGTGCAAAACCCGCTCAAACGGGGCACCGGGCCATTAAAAACTAACAAGCCCATGTTGTCCACCCATCACAACATCCAGAGGATGTCAGAGGCTCTGATGGAAGATTTAAAATAAAATAAAATGTATTTAACCTTTATTTAACTTAGCAAGTCAGTTAAGAACAAGTTCTTATTTACAACGGAGGCCTGGAGGTTAAGGGAAGTCACAAGTGTGTTTTGACAAGTTGGTAAGCTGGATATTAGCTATTTATGAACAGCAATTTAAGTTAACTCTAGAGAGTTCTGGAAGGCTTGCAGCTCTGCCATCGTGCTCTGCCTCACCATATCTACCAACTGAAAAAATAATGAAACATTTCAGGTTGTTAGCTAGCTACTGGAGTAGTACATCCGTATGTGAGTAGGGGCAAAACAAAACAGAAAATGTAACAAGAGAAGACCCGATAGTAGAGCTGAGTAGAGCATAGAGCTGGCTTTCCCAAAATAATGATATGGCATGCTCTGACTTGAACACACATTCTACAGAACTGGGTGGACTTCTTCTTACTGTTTTCACAAATATGCAGAGCTGTTTGTACAGTTTAACTGCTGTAGGCTATGTGTCAGACATATCTGGGTCATTCATTGGGTGAGTTACCTAGTAATTCAAGCAAACACAGCTCGACTTCTTACTGGTGAAAGCAGTCACGACTTGGTTGTGCCAGACTGGAGGCAATAAACATAGTGTTAACTAGCTATTGCAGATTTTTGACCTTATTAGCTAACAATCTAGCTAACCATATAAAGTTATCAGCTATATGAAAATCATTTCATGAAAAGCCAAAGCAACCTTAACCAGACATTTGCGCTAGTTGAGTCAGCTAATACGTCTTGCTAGCCAACGTTAGCTAGCTAATGAAGTGATGAATTACTTATGATATAAACAAAATTCTAACCTGGAATCTGTGTCCAAATAGGCCAAACTCCCAAGTGGATTAAGGCACTGCATCTCAGTGCTAGAGGCGTCACTACAGACCCTGGTTCAATTCCAGGCTGTATCACGACTGGCCGTGATTGGGAGTCCCATAGGGCATCGCACAATTGGCCCAGCGTCATTAGGGTTTGGTCGGGGTAGACTGTCATTGTAAATAAGAATTTGTTCTTAACTGACTTGCCCTTGTTAAATAAAGGTTAAATAAAGGTTAAATAAAGGTTAAATAAAAAACCTTTCCTGTTGCCTCAGAGATAATAACAGCAGAGTCGAGTAGTACCAGACTGCCAGTTATTATGCTTATCTTGATGTTAAAGGGGAAATGTAGCATCATTTTCCATGAGTAATACAAACAGGCCTACACTATCACTGGATGTAAAAGTATGTTTGGGAATATCCATAAGGTTTTTCTCAACTGTTTGTCAGCGTTCAACTGTGCTCCTTCTTGTTCTTTCTCTCCCTCTCCACCGCCTGATCTCTCTGGCTCTGCTTGCACTTTCTTGCTCTCCCTCCCAGATCATTATGAATACGGGCCCAGCTTCACAACCAACTCACTGTCTGCTGGGTTATCACATTGGCACATAGTGCATAATTAGTCAGCATGCACATTGCCCACACAGTGCAATTTAAGCAATAACTGCTTTATTATCAAATTGGCACATAGTAGTCTAACATGTTAGTCAGTAAACACAATGCACACTCTGAGATTGAAGCAATAATTTATTATCTAATTGGCTAATAGTACATAGTTAGTCAGTACATCGCCCTCACTTGGTCCATTAAAGGATCTGTCAATGAGTTATGACTCAAGCAATCATTCAAAACATAAGGAAACAGTCTTTCCGTTGAGCAGCTACCCCCAGCGGTTGACCTGAGTTAACAGTTGACTTGTTTAAACAGTGGTGGAGGCCAGCCAGCCAGTAAGCGTTTCAGACTCAGCCAAACGAAAGAAGAACAGGAGGACAAGAGCAACATACAGTTTCACTGGAAACTTCAACCGTGATAAGGATTAATCAGACAGCTATGTCAAATATCTGTTTCCAAATAACCCAATCTGCGGGAGAAAAAATATATATTTTCTTCACAAAGTTGTCTATCTGACCGCCCGCTCCCGCCCGCAGCATGAAAAAAGCCAACCGCGCCACAATAATCTCTGTTGGGGCCCACAGGAATGCAAATGTTTCACTTTTACTGTAAAGAGTGTTGTGATTTTAAATGCACTTGAAATCAAATTTGATTTGACTTATGCCCTAACAGTGTGTGGAATTTGTGTTCTCCAAGTCAGTGTGGCTCGGCAGAGTACATGGCCCCAGAGGTGGTGGTCTTCACAGAAGATGCTTCGTTCCACGTCAAGCCCTGTGACCTCTGGAGCCTGGGGTCATACTTTATATTCTGTTGAGCGGCAGCCCCCCCTTCACCGACCACTGGGGGACTGACTGTGGCTGGGACCGAGGAGAGACCTGCCACATCTGCCAGGTACACAAACATAGTGTACATATACCCACACCTCCACACACAACATCCCCAGTTCACCTTACACAGTACTACTACAGCGCTATTTGTATTAAGCATTTTTTTTGCATTTATAATGAATGAGTCATGTTATTATGGTGAAAAGTCAAGTTATAAGTCTATGTTGTGTCCAACCCCTGCAGAATAACCTGTTTGAGAACATCCAGGAGGGACAGTATGAGTTCCCAGAGAGGGACTGGGCCCATATCTCTGCCCAGGCCAAGGACCTCATCTCCAGGCTACTGGTACGGGATGCCACACGCCTCAGTGCTGCCCAGGTCCTGCAGCACCCCTGGGCGCTCGGGGTGAGTGCCAAGGCCAAAACTTAACTGGTCCTCTGAGTACTGTATGGGTGTATGGCCATAACATACTGGATCTATTGTTTGGGTGGGTCTCAATAGTCTTAACTGGCTTCCTTGCCTTGTCCCCTCTGCATAATCTATTCTACCCTGATCTGAGAAGGCTGAATGGGTGAAAGCCACCTATAAGAAACCAGAGGGCTTGTTTTCACCAGTCCATTTCCTCCAAACTGTACATCATTGATGAAGGAAAGGATACATTTAAAAGAAATTGACACTGTTGTATTTAAACTTGTTATTTATTCCCCCCAAGAATGCACCAGAGAGAGGTCTCCCAACTCCACACTTCCTCCAAAGGTAATCCACTCAGCTCTCATTGGACAGAATGTATAGTACATAACGGTAAAAAAAAAATCTCAAAAAGTTGTGGAGAAGTACAGATCAGGGTTGGGTTATATAAAAATATCCAAAACTTTTTAACATCCCACAGAGCACCATTAAATCCATTATTAAAAAATTGAAAGAATATGGCACCACAACAAACCTGCCATGAGAGGGCTGCCCACCAAAACTCACGGACCAGGCAAGGAGGGCATTAATCAGAGAGGCAACAAAGAGACCAAAGATGACCCTGAAGGAGCTGCAAAGCTCCACAGCGGAGATTGGAGTATCTGTCCATAGGACCACTTTAAGCCGTACACTCCACAGAGTTGGGCTTTACGGAAGAGTGGCCAGAAAAAAGCCATAAGCAAACACATTTGGGGTTTGTCAAAGGGCATGTGGGAGACTCCCCAAACATATGGAAGAAGGTACTCTGGTCAGATGAGACTAAAATGTTGCTTTTTGGCCATCAAGGAAAACGCTGTCTGGCGCAAACCCAAACCCTCTCATCACCCCGAGAACACCATCCCCACAGTGAAGCATGGTGGTGGCAACATCATGCTATGGGGATGTTTTTCGTCGGCAGGGACTGGGAAACTGGTCAGAATTGAAAGAATGATGGATGGTGCTAAATACAGGGAAATTCTTGAGGGAAACCTGTTTCAGTCTTCCAGAGATTTGGGACTGGGACAGAGATTCACCTTCCAGCAGGACAATGACCCTAAGCATACTGCTAAAGCAACACTCAAGTGGTTTAAGAGGAAACATTTTAAAATATTGGAATGGCCTAGTCAAAACCCAGACCTCAATCCAATTGAGAATCTGTGGTATGACTTAACGATTGCTGTACACCAGCGGAACCCATCCAACTTGAAGGAGCTCGAGCAGTTTTGCCTTGAAGAATGGGCAAAAATCCCAGTGGCTAGATGTGCCAAGCTTATAGAGACATACCACAAGAGACTTGCAGCTGTAATTGCTGCAAAAGGTGGCTCTACAAAGTATTGACTTTGGGTGGGTGAATAGTAATGCCCGCTCAAGTTTTCTGTTTTTTGTGTTATTTGTTTCACGATAAAAAAATATTTTGCATCTTCAAAGTGTTAGGCATGTTGTGTAAATCAAATGATACAAACCCCCATAAAATCTATTTTAATTCCAGGTTGTAAGGCAACAAAATAGGGAAAATGCCAAGGGGGTGAATACTTTTGCAAGCCCCTTTATACTCGCAGTGGCTGCCTGGTATTGTGATGCAATAATTTCCATGGTTAATGTAGAATGTTCATTCAAATTATGTTAACTGATGAGGCTCATGCAATGGAATGTACTTTTTGTCAATTGAGTTTAATCAACAAATCACAACACATATTGACGGGTACACTTCCTGCTTTTACTTCATGCTTTCCTCTGATGGGTACACTCGCAATGGCCGCTAGTCCACCCATTATGCCATCATTGACTAGAATGGGGATTCCTGTTCTATTCGTTCTATTTCTATGGCTGCTACTGCAGGCTAGGAGGTGGAGTTTTCTTCTTAGCTCCATTCCACTTGTTTATCCTTGTAATATCGTGGTGTGGTTCTAAGATCCTTACAGGTCAAATTCACCCATTTTCTCTACCCAGTTCCCCTCTTTTTCCTCCTCAATTCCCCTCCATCCTGGTGCTAGTCTCCCTTCCCCGTCTCTTCCTCTCTATGTGGTGTTTGCCATGGGTCCCCTCCAGGACGGAGACAACGCACACTATCTGAGAATGGACGATAGCTGCCATTGTCAGCAGAATCCTGTGTAGCTTCACTGGTTGGTAGCCCCATTGTCCAAGCTCTCGTCATGGCCAGTCGTCTTCTTATCAGCTAGAAACAGAGACACAGGAGCACAAAGGGAAGAACTTTTATCTTCTACTAAACTAACACATGCTTAGTCACAGCTTTGTATCAGTTGCTGAGTCTGGTTTCAGTGACTGGTTTGGGTTGAGGTTGGTTTCCTGCATTTGATAATAACCTCAAACTACACGGACCGCAATCCCATGTTAAGACCACAGAAACCGAATCACTAGAATGTCCGATGAAGGGATTCTATTTGTATGATTAAGACTGCTAGTGCTGGTTGGTTTATGCTAGCTATACTTAATTGCCCGGCTATTTGAATTAAGGAATGGATTATTGATCATATCAGTATGGGGCCTTTAATTCATACAGTATATATAGCTCAGCTGTAAAGATCCTGTTATATAAAATAGTTGTAATTTATGTTGTGTTGGTCAAGCTGTGAAAAGTTTTCTGTACTGAGAGGAATATGGTATTATTTATAGAGTTACTTAATACTGCAAAAGTAGAGCATTACTTTTCAGACACTTGGGAATTATGTTTTTTGCATTGGTTTTATTAGTCGATATAAACTATGAGTAGGGCTGCACAAATCTCAAAACGTTCCTAAAATGTCCGGGTTTTTTTTCTCCGAAAATCTAGTTGGATGATTTCTGGAACCAGCAGGGAATAAACTATAAGGGAATCCTCCAACATGGAATTCGTCGACCGAGATCTCTGACAAGCCAGGGAATTTTTGGAAGGTTTGGGGAATTCTGCAACCCTAGCTGTGACTTTCCCAAATATGGAGACATATGAAATATATCTGTACCATTAACTAGCATGACAAGCAAGCAGACACTGAGTATGGTTGCATGCACACAATACTGCAACTCTTGTGGATAATCGGATTAATATAATAGTTTGATTGAAGTGTTTACATGCTTTGCAAGAAGAACGCATACATTCAGTTGTTCCGAACTCACTTCACTTACACTAAAGAGGGAGGCTCGCTCGGATGGTGCTAATATTTGAAGTTTTGATAAAAACTACAAGCATTACCTCACATTTCCTTTCCAAATGATATCAGGACAAGTCTGCAATTACTTCCTTCAATTATTTTTTTATATTTTTCAGTAATACTACTAACCTGTTGCTCCATTTACTGTATGTGAATTCATTGTTGTTTTGTCTATTCACAGACATTGTCATAATCAGTGATTTGGAAATGCGACAATGTCTATTGTTTTAATTGTCTAATATTATGTGTTGTTTTTAAACGTTTGTGACTGAAGTGTTTGATATGTGTGTAGTTTATATTCTAGACGGGATGGTGTAGAGATACCTTTCTCTGGAGGAAAGGGAGTTTTATTTGATATATATCAGTATTTTTATTAAATGTTTTGTTGTTTGCACAAACATTTAGATGGCTTGTCTGTAAATGGATCTGAATGAATGTGCCAAAGAAATCATGGAGATATAAATAACGTACCATGTGAAGACTGAAGGCTAGCCTGTCACATTAAATTAGTTTCGTGTTTTTAAGAATGAAATTAGTCAGATGGCCATTTCAGCCTGTACAATATATTTGTTCAAATCCACCTAGTTACTGAAATGCTCTTTGGTTAGTGAAATACTCTTAAGTTACTGAAATGCTCGTGCTTTTTTAAAGATTCCTTATGTTTACCGAATTGATTTATCTCTACCAGTTGACTTTTTCACCCCTGTAAGAGCTTGTCCTTTATTAATGGGGGACACTGATGGTAGTCTAGCACTTATTCCCCTCACCCTATTAACTTAATGTATTACCCGGCTAATGTCAAATGGCATGTACCCATTACCCGGATCTCACCTGGTTGCCATGGATACTCCATCGCTATAGCAACTAAGAGGCATTCATAAATGGGCATGACTCAACAAAGGGTTTCCGTCAGAGACAGTGCAACACATTAGGGATCAGTCAGTGGCTATGGTAAAGCCCGCTCACTCTGCCCCTAATCCCTATGTAGTGGACTATTGGCCCTGGTCAAGTAGTCTACAATATACGCAATAGAGAGACATTTGGGACGAAGCAGCCTAACCTCAAATTAGATGGGACGAGACACACTAATTGGCATAAACTATCAGCGAAATACGATGTCCACTGTTTGTTGTTTAAGCCCACGTGTATGAGTTCCTAAATATGCATATGTTCTTATGTTGCACATCAATAGCCCCGTGTGGTGCTGTTTTCCCAATAAAACCCATTTATTTATTTTTAAATTATTCAATGTTGTTGTCCTTTTTTCTCACCCTCGTTGGCAGAACTCAGACGTGATATAACAATTTGATCAACGTCCAGCATGAGTAGATAGACAGATCGAGAGAGCGAGAGATAGCGGTCTACGGTTAGAAAAACGGATTGAATTGGTTTATTTCGGGCCCATCACTCACCAATTGCTCATAGAGTGTGAATGGTGAGTGAGTTGCGAATGGAGCAAGGACATTGGATAGAGGACATGGATGGAGTGATCGCGATTCACCTGTCCACACTCCTAAACGAGCTCCTTAAAGGAGAAGGTAGCAGCGAAGATGCATGAGCGAGCAGACACTCATGATGTCCTTGAGAGGTATGTAGCCTACATGCAGAGACTGGAGAGCAGACCCGGCGCCAGAACGAATTAGTTGGACGGGCATTTGATTTCAATAGGCGGGCCCATTGTTTTCACGGGACTTCCTAAACTGTGCACAATGCGTGTAATAGTAATGACCAGGCAGCTCGTGAGTTTCAAGTTTGGGGAAGCTTATAGTACGTATCCTACAATTTTTACTCATCTGTGTTCCAGTTATGCACAATTTCGTGCAACATTTTCGTTTCAATAGCTTTTTTTTTTTCAAAATCATTGTCACGTGGTTAATCATAGAAATCTGAAGTACAATTATAAAAATTAAACTATTGGCGAGATCACTATCAATATGAGGCGTGGTGATTATCGAGGAACTATGTTAAAAAAAACGGACTTTGTTGACTTCTGTGAGGCGAATAAAAAATGAGTGGTGTACGTGGTGAGTTGGTCAATCAGCGATAACCGAGGTAAAGACCGTTTCAGGCTGGATATTCGATGGATATTCGCCTGTAGTTTTCCTTACGTCCACCAACAGCAGTTAGGGACCGTCAATATAGTGACCAATCACATTTTTCAAATTTCAATAGCTCTTTAACCATTACTCATAAAACGTTCAAAACTGGTTCTAGCTAACCCGATGGCATAGACACACATTGCACACACTTTTTTTTGTCGATTTACATCTCGCACTATTTTAAATTATTTATTAAAATGTTTGAATTTCTATAGCTCCTTGGTCATGTGACCTACTGACTTCAAACAGGGTTCAGAATGTACACTCAGTGGCCCTACACATTGTGTAACAGTATAGCTTCCGTCGCTCTCCTCGCCCCTACCTGGGCTCGAACCAGGGACCCTCTGCACACATCGACAACAGCCACCCTCGAAGCATCATTACCCTTCGCTCCACAAAAGCCATGGCCCTTGCAGAGCAAGGGGAACAACTACTTCAAGGTCTCAGAGCAAGTGACATCACTAGCTAGCCAATTCACATCGGTTACACTCACCCCCCTTTTGACCTCCTCCTTTTCCGTAGCAACCAGTGATCCGGGTCAACAGCATCAATGTAACAGTATAGCTATACTATAGCTATGCTTCTAATTTCAATAGCTCCTTGGTAATGTGACCTACTGACCTCAAACAAGGTTCAGAATGTCCACTGCCTACCCTTCTATATTGCACACCCTTTAGTTTGTCCCTTTTCATCTCACACGTTTTTACATAAATTTTTCAAACTTTCTAATTTCAATAGCTCCTTGGTCATGTCACCTACTGGACTAAAACTGTGTTCAGAATGTACAATCAGTGGGCCTACACATTTCACACCCATTAGTTTGCCCGATTTCATCTCACACGATTTTACATACATTTTTCAAAATGTACAATTTCAAAACATCCATGGCCTGAGTGCTGCCCCCAGCCACCGAGTTCGGCCGCCCCTGCTTGGACTCGGAGTGCCCCCCACCTTGATGGAGGCCTCCTTGTGCACCTGGTAACCTGAAACGAGCTCTGTGCACCTGGTGACCCGCCCGCTTTTATTCGCTCAGAGACTAAGTCTCCAACCCAACCTCCACAGCCTGAGTGCTGCCCCCAGCACCTGAGTCCGGTCGCAGTCCCCGGCAGGTGCGGGCGCTCACCTGCCAAAAGAAGCTATCCCGGCGGCCAAGGCTGATTCCTTCAAGCCCGTTCCCTTGGCTGAGTTTTTGCTAGATAGTAGGTAGGGACAGTGGGAATCTCGTTCACCATTCATGCGCATCACTAATTAGATGACGAGGCATTTGGCTACCTCAAGAAACTCTTAATTATGTCCCGCCATTTACCCCCGCTTCACCCCCGAATTTCCTCACTTTGACATGAGGGGGTCACAGCAACCCCGAAGGTGGTTTGAGTGCGACCACGAAGGATAGAATGCTACAGTCAGATATCATCAAATTGACATCAATTCAAGTCACGCCCGGTGGTATCATCAGAGGCTTTTCTGTCTTACAAACTGAACATCAGTTGCCACTACTAACCTTCAGCGGACTTTAACTGGGTTTTTACACCCAATCGACATCAAGTGCCAGCACAATACTTATAGGCTTGAGAAACAGATACCCCTCACAGTATCTACCGACACCATCGACCGGGTGTCGGAAGAAGCAACAGAAAATAATCATCCCCTTTCAATCATTTGCTTGCCCAGTCAGCCCTCCGGGACAGAGCCAATAGGAACCACCTTTACCAGCGCTTCATTGATATTCCTCACTTTGACATGAGGGGGTCACAGTCACTCCACGGGTGATTTGAGTGCGACCGCGACAGGTGGGTACACTCCTTTGAATTTCATCAAGTTGACATTCACTGATCCGTGCCCAGTGGGAACCTAGGCTTCTTCCGTCCGTTGTATGGTTCCGCAGCAAATCAATGGGCGTGGATGGTACTACCCACATCAGATGTAGGCCTCCCTCCCCAGACAAGCTGAAGATACCTCTCCCCACTTCGTAGGCCATGAGCCAGATCCATGCAATGCCCTATCACTGTGGGGCCATTGGGTTTAGTTTCCGCCTTAAATCTAGTGAGCATAGAGGAGACCTCCCGACCTACAATGTGTGGGGCTGGCGACCGCCGTAGCTGGGGAGATCCGCGAAAAGGGCCCGGCGCACGCCCAGAGTTTCCGCCGCCAACCGTCAGACCCAATCCCCACCAGTCCGCCTTCGGCCCGCTGACGGACACGACCCCGATGAACCCCCGCACACAGCCCCTTGCGAGACCACGGACGAGGGACCGCGAGATGGGCCGCACAACGAACTTCCAATGGTGGCGAGAGGAGGGCGATGGAGCAACTGCTCCCCCAGCCGCAGCTCGAGCCCAGCCCCGCTTCGCACCCCAGCCCGACCGACCCAGCCCTTAGAGCCAATCCTTATCCCGAAGTTACGGATCTTTTTTGCCAACTTCCCTTACCTACATTGTCATAACATGCCAGAGGCTGTTCACCTTGGAGACCTGCTGCGGATATTGGTACGGCCCGGCGTGAGATTTACACCCTCTCCACCGGATTTTCAAGGGACAGGGAGAGCTCACCGGACGACGCTTTCCAGGGCCTTGGCCCCTCTCTCGTGGTGAACCCTTTCCAGGGCGCCCTGCCTTTCACAAAGAAAAGAGAACTCTCCCCGGGGCTCCCGCCAGCTTCTCCGGGATCGGTCGCGTTACCGCACTGGATGCCTCGCTATGCTCGTCTCCGCCAGCCCGTGGACATTCTGAAAGTAGTTTGAGGTCATTAGGTCACATGACCAAGGAGCTATTGATATTTTTAATTTAGAAAAATGAATGTAAAATTGTGTGAGATGAAAATGGACAAACCAAAGGGTGTGCAATATAGAAAGGTAGTCAGTGGACATTCTGAACCTTGTTTGAGTCCCATAGGTCACATGACCAAGGAGCTATTGAAATTTGAACGTTTGAAAAATTAATGTATAAACGTGTGAGATGAAAATGGACAAACCAAAGGGTGTGCAATAAAGAAGGGTAGTCAGTGGACATTCTGAACATTGTTTGAGTCAAGTAGGTCACATGACCAAGGAGCAATTGAAATTCAAATGTAAAAAAAGTTTGCACTTTGTTTACGCTCCCTAACTATTTCAACTTGAAATAAAAAATGCTGCTCACATTTCCACATGTTTATTAGCTTTGGAAAGCGAATTAATGTACAAATCGTGAAAATAAAACCTGTGCAATGTTGTGCGCATTTTTTCCAACATCATGACACTCATTTAGAGTGTGGCTCAAGTGGTTTGAAAGCTATTGACGTTTGAAAGCGTGAATATCCATCGAATATCCAACTTGAAAGCGTGAATATCCATCGAATATCCAACTTGAAACTGTCTTTACCTCGGTTCAGCAATAAGAAGACATTGACAAAATGGGCACCTTCCTACATTTGCATGCATTCTGGAGAGAGACGCACCATATCTTCGTCCCCCCCACCCCACCCCACCTTCTACTTGATCCAACATTTAAAATGATACTCAAAACACATTATCTTCACACATATTATAGACGCTTTTCACTGACTGCCGCAACTCAATCAGCTAAACCTATTGCCACGCGCACTACCCAAATTGCCTGCTTCCCAAACACACTTTTGATTAGAAACAATCCACAACAAAAACATTTAAGAAGCTATTGATCCTCTGTGGCTAAGTCATGCTCCTTGATGAAGTATTTTGAATGATTTTATTTAGACAGGAGTAATTATATAATTTTAACGAAGCGTCAATTTACTTTAGGACAAGTTTATGACTTCATATTATTCCCATAGAAACGCATTGGGCTTACACTGGACAGATTTTGGACCATAACGCCGTCCGTGCTGGAGAGGAAGGTGTATCACAAGTAATGCTTTATTGGTTGCACTGTGTTGGTGGATAGTTCTGAACCAGGTGTGGATTCATTTGTCTGGGCTATAGGTCTACAAAGCAGCTTTCCAAAACAAGCTTTTCACATTGCTATCGCAATAATTTAATTAACAAGAATTATCCCCATAGTAGGCTACATATTGAGCTTTTTCAATTTCTGCAAAAAATATAATTTGCATGCATAGTCAATTGCTGCAGATATCTGGAATAGAATGAAAAAGTTATTTGAAAAACGATCCTGTCTGTGTTGGTTTGTTTAACCGTTAGTCTATGTGCTTTAACAGTTCCGTTGTACTGTAATTGTACAGCAAGTGTTCATCGGTGAATGGCGTTCAAATGGTGCCCCTAGTGGTTTAGCGTTAACCATGCATGACTCTAACGAGCGCTCTTCTCTTTTACTCTATGGTATTTCACCTTGTTGGCTGTGTGAGCGCACAAGAGGAGTGTAACCTAAAGTCGACGATTCGTATCGAAAGGCAAACGACTGGGAATTTCAAACAACATTACCTAAATGATGGAACTGATCAAATGTAAGTAAGATCAAGTGCTCTCAAAGGCGTTGTACACTATTTGATGTTTTCATCCCCAAGAGAGGATTTATTTATCTATTCTATTCTAAAGGAATTGTTAAATGACAATCAGTGATTTTAGAAGATACTGTATGTTGGTCATTAAAGAACAAGTTAAATGAGAGAACTATAATGGTACTAACATTTTTCATTTTTCATCAAGGTAGCCAAATGTGTAAACAGTTTAGACAGTTTTGTTTATTGGCTTTGTCAGTCTTAAACTGATATTGCACATTTATGTAGTCTAGAATGCACTTTTAATAAGATAAGATCACTACCACAATGTTGTCTATGAATGTCTGCGTGTAGCTTTGCAAATAGGACTATAGAAGCAATTGTTTATTTGACTTGCAGAACAAAGTGTGATTGTACTTGTTCTTTCCGTACGTGTGAACAATAACAACGAGTCCTGAATGTGTTATTCTCTGTGAAAAAACGGGGCATCAGTGTGTTGCAGAGATAAGGATAATAATACCCTTGATTTATCTGGTCTTTGTAGCATTTATTACACATGGATGCATAATGCATCAGCTTTTCTCCCTCAATGTCAGTTCAATTACCTTTAGACCTGTGTGACAATGACCTATTTCCAGAAAACCTATTTCTATGGAAGGAACACGTCATCTGACTCTTCTGTCTATCTCTTGTAGGGCAGAGAAAACCATGACCTGACCTGTATCTGGGCTGGACTATCTTGTCATTAATCAAGCCTATTACATTGTATCTGAATCCATAAGACAATTAAGTAATATGCAATCATAAAAAGATCAGAGTTAGACAGTACCCATCATCAAGCCAAGAGATGGTCCTTTCCAAGAAGAGCTCCAGGACCTCGGGGCCCAAGAAAGCATGCAGAAAATGGGGCCTGTGGCCCCAGAGTTTCCCCTCCCCGGCCCTGTGCTGCGCCTGTGGCCTGGGGATCATGCTGGCAGGCATCAACATCACCTTGGTGGGGGCTTTCACTTTCAAGTCCTTCATCCCCGCCAGCAACCCATCCATCGTCATTGGGCCACTGCTCCTAATAGTGGCTCTGTCCTTTTTTGGGGCATGCTGCGTGTGTAGCCGACGGGCCCCGGCCCGCGATACCCGTAAGGCCAAGGGAGGCGAGAGCTGGGGGCTGATGCGGATGGGGGCCGGCGCAACGTTTGAGATGGAGACGAGCGAACACACGCTGCAGGACACTACCGCCGTGCAGCTCAGTCCCACCAACTCCCCGAGCTCCTCCCACAAGTCTAGTAACTCCACCCATAGGGACACCCCTGCACTGCGGGCCTGTGAGGATGACCCTGCCTCCAGGGCCTGTGAGCTCACCACCTCAGAGACCTATAATATAGATTTGACACCTGATGACCAGGTCTTGACCGCAGAGGACCAGGCAATGACCACTGAGGACCAGGCATTGACCACTGAGGACCAGGCATTGACCTCTGAGGACCAGGCATTGACCACTGAGGACCAGGCATTGACCACTGAGGACCAGGCATTGACCTCTGAGGACCAGGCATTGACCTCTGAGGACCAGGCATTGACCACTGAGAACCAGGCATTGACCACTGAGAACCAGGCATTGACCACTGAGAACCAGGCATTGACCTCTGAGGACCAGGCATTGAGCTCTGATGACCAGGCATTGACCTCTGAGGACTAGACATTGACCTCTGATATTGAATATAAGGAGAGCATCCAGATGAAGGCTATAAACACGCCTTACCTAACGTAGCAGGGCTGTATCTCCTGGCTATTACATAAACTGGTGCTGTATACTCCTCTGGTACTATATACAGTACATTCGGAAAGTATTCAGACACTTTCACTTTTTCCGCATTTTGTTACATTACAGCCTTATTCTAAAATGTATTAAATCATTTTTCAATCTACACACAATACCCCATAATGACAAAGCAAAAACATTTATTTTTTTATATCTTTTTTTATTTTATTTATTTAAATGGCAATATAACATTTACTTAAATATTCAGACCCTTTACGCAGTACTTTGTTGAAGCACCTTTGGCAGCAATTACAGCCTTCGAGTCTTCTTGGGTATGACGCTACAAGCTTGACACACCTGTCTTTGGGGAGTTTCTCCCATTCTTCTCTGCAGATCCTCTCAAGCTCTGTCAGGTTGGATGGGGAGCGTCACAGCACAGCTATTTTCAGGTCTCTCCAGGGATGTTTGTTTGGGTTCAAGTCCGGGCTCTGGCTGGGCCACTCAAGGATACTCAGAGACTTGTCCCGAAGTCACTCCTGCGTTGTCTTGGCTGTGTGCTTAGGGTCGCTGTCCTGTTGGAAGGTGAACCTTCGCCCCAGTCTGAGGTCCTGAGCGCTCTGGGGCAGGTTTTCATCAAGGATCTCTCTGTTCACGGCTCCTTTCATCTTTCCCTTGATCCTGACTAGTCTCCCAGTCCCTGCCGCTGAAAAACATCCCCACAGCATGATGCTGCCACCTCCATGCTTCACCGTAGGGATGGTGCCAGGTTTCATCCAGATGTGACACTTGACATTCAGGCCAAATAGTTCAATCTTGGTTTCATCAGACCAGAGATTCTTGTTTCTCATGGTGAGAGTTCTTTAGGTGCCTTTTGGCAAACTCCAAGCAGGCTGTCATGTGCCTTTTACTGAGGAGTGGCTTCCATCTGGCCACTCTACTGTAAAGGCCTGATTGGTGGAGTGCTGCAGAGATGGTTGTCCTTCTGAAAGGTTCTCCCATCTCGACGGAGGAACACTGGAGCTCTGTCAGAGTGACCATCGGGTTCTTGGTCACCTCCCTGACCAGGGGCTTCTCCCCCGATTGCTCAGTTTGGCCGGGCGGCGAGCTCTAGGAAGAGTTTTGGTGGTTCCGAACTTCTTCCATTTAAGAATGATGGAGGCCACTTTGTTCTTGGGGACCTTCAATGCTGCAGAAATGTTTTGGTACCCTTCCCCAGATCTGTGCCTCGACACAATCTGAGCTCTACGGACAATTCCTTCAACCTCATGGCTTGGTTTTTGCTCTGACATGCACTGTCAACTGTGGTACCTTATATAGACAGGTGTGTGCCTTTCCAAATCACGTCTAATCAATTGAATTTACCACAAGTGGACTCCAATCAAGTTGTAGAAACATCTCAATGATGATCAATGGAAACAGGATGCACCTGAGCTCAATTTCGAGTCTCATAGCAAAGGGTCTGAATACTTATGTAAATAAGGTATTTCTGTTTTTTTTAATATAAATTTGCAAACATTTCTAAAAACCTGTTTTCGCTTTGTCATTATGGGGCATTGTATGTAGATTGATGAGGATTTTTTAGAATAAGGCTGTAACGTAACAAAATGAGGAAAAAGGGAAGGGGTCTGAATACTTCCCGAATGCATTGTAAACTGTGGGTAGTGGAGTCTCTGGTCAAGAAGTTTCATCCTGGATATTCTTTTGGGATCATTTGAACTCATGAATGGCCATGATCTATGGTGGGCTGTGGTCATGAACCCAATTGTAAAGTGGGATGAAGTGCATGTTCGAGAAACGAAACAAATCAATATGTTCTACTGTGCATATTTTTAAAGGACTGTTAGATTATGTGTTTAAACTTAACCTTGTCCCCAGACTCAATTGCTATGACAGA
Source organism: Salvelinus namaycush (assembly GCF_016432855.1). Taxonomy (NCBI): domain Eukaryota; kingdom Metazoa; phylum Chordata; class Actinopteri; order Salmoniformes; family Salmonidae; genus Salvelinus; species Salvelinus namaycush. The sequence goes on from NC_052316.1 coordinate 8,896,854, forward strand.
GAGCCGGCTGAAGGATGAGGTTAATTCAGACGTGGAAAGAGGTGTTGACTAGATTATCTCAGATATTATAAGGGCAAGCTCTGCCAGTCAGTCTCAGCGTCAGTTAATGTTTGCGTCCCAAATGGCACCATATTCCCTTTAGGGCTCTGGTTTAAAGGAGTGCACTATAATGGAAATAGGTGCCATTTGGGACGCATAATATATGAGGAGAAAAAAAATGAAGAAGAGGAGAACTAAGCCTCTGATTCGTCGTAGATTGTGTCGGTCTCCCTGTCTGGCTAAATCTAGTCCTCGGTATGAGAAAAAAAACACTGTTAATCTTGTTGGATGTTGTACTAAGATCTGGGGACTGTGGGGAGGATGATGGCTACATTTACAGCCAAACCCCCTTTGGTGAGGAGCTTATACGAAGTACAGTTAAAGCATTTAAAGGGACAGTTCACCCAAATGACAAAATCCAGTAAGCAATCTTTGGACAACGGTAAACAGCAATCTGTGCTTTGTTTTTGTGTACCTGGCCACCTGACTGCATATCTGGTAAGGAAACCAATATGTAATTTAGTAATTTGGGTGAACTATGCCTTTAAGACTGTAAAAACATCATGGACAGTACCAGCACAGACCCTGTCATACTATTTTGAGATATTCTTCTTTCTTTTCTTGGCCTATTGGTAAGTCCTGTTACCTTGGAAACCGTATGTACAGTAAAAGGGACAACTTAGTATTTACAGCAAAGTAAGGCTCCCTGAGTCATGAAAGCTGGTGAATCATTGGCTAGCAGAAACTGTGATTCCTGTCATTTTCTCTCTGTGTCAACTGCAAGCATTGCATTGTAGTACTAATGTAGAGCATTAAAATATATGTGTCCTTTGCATCTTATTCTTATACTGTATGCTAGGAGGAGGGAGATGTTATTCGCTGTAACTGTTGTACAATAAATGTGATGGGTTTGTTGGGAAAACATAAAGAAAATACTGTTTGCAACCTAAAACTGACTCAGATATACAGTATGCTTACATTTCAGATATACTGTACTGCAGGACAAACATTCTGGGAGTCTAAATGTAGCAAGCCTCCTAATCCAGATCTCCTCCTTGTAGCCTGGGGATGAGATTAACATGCAGCTGACACCAGACAGTAGGCAAGTTTCAGACAAGACAGTATACACTGAGGGTACAAAACAATAGGAACACCTTCCTAATATTGAGTTGCACCCCCCTTTGCCCTCAGAACCAGTGGCACAACTTTCACTGCATTTCTGTCCCCCCCAGTTTTGTCATTGGAATGTGATACAAAACGAGGCAACGGTGTGTTTTAGGACCATGTGGACGCCTCCGAGAGGGCGAGGAGGGTTGGCTGTTTGGAGTGTTTATCCGATCGGATCAAAAAATGATGCCCCCCTTTTCTAAAACCAAAGTTGCGCCCCTGCTCAGAACAGCCTCAATTTGTCGGGGAATGGACTCTACAAGGTGTCAAAAGCATTCCACAGGGATGCTGGCCCACGTTGACTCCAATGCTTCCCACAGTTTTGTCAAATTGGCTGGATGTCTTTTGGTTGGTGGACCATTCTTTATACACACAGGAAACCATTAAGCGTGAAAAACCCAGCAGCATTGCAGTTCTTGACACACTCAAAATGGTGCGCCTGGCACCTACTACCATACCTCGTTCAAAGGCACATAAATCTTTTGTCTTGCCCATTAACCCTCTGAATTGCACACCGAACCACATAACACAATCCACGTCTCCATTGGCTTAAAGATCCTTCTTTAACCTGTCTCCTCCGCTTCATCTGCACTGATTGAAGTGGATTTAACAAGTGACATCAATAAGGGACCTGGATTCACCTGGTCAGTCTGTCATGGAAAGAGCAGGTGTTGCTGATGTTTTGTACACTCAGTGTAAACTAGACCAGGCAGGATGTGGGGATAATTCTGTCTTATCAGCAAGGAAGCCTGTGCAGTGAATACAAGACAGCTCCTTCAGCTCTTTCCACAGCGTTTTGCCCCACCACCACCACTTGGCATTTCACCCAACAGGCCGTGGCAAGGCGAGACTGTCTGTTTACTCATCGTTACACATCTGCCGTCCGCAAACACAGCTAGCCACACAACCATACATTACAACGAGCAGAGTTCACAGCAGACAAGACCAGTGCAGAGGAAGCAGATGCTCCAAGTTGACACAAAATGGCCGTCGGGTATTTCAATAACACATTATACAATGTCTTCAGAAAGTATTCATACCCCTTGACTTACTCCACATTTTGTTGTGTTACAGCACGTGTCAAACTCCTTCCACGGAGGACCGAGTGTCTGCGGGTTTTCGCTCCTCCCTTGTATATGATTGTTGAATTAAGGTCACTGATTAGTAAGGAACTCCCCTCACCTGGTTGTCTAGGTCTTAATTGAAAGGAACAACCAGCAGGACCTTCATGGAATGAGTTTGACTCTCCTGTGTTAAAGCCTGAATTCAAAATGGATTAAATAGATTTGTTTTTCTCACCCATCTACACATAGACCAGGGGTCTTTTCACAGTCCCCAAATCCAGAACAAATTCAAGAAAGCGTACAGTATTATATAGAGCCCGTATTGCATGGAACTTCCTTCCATCTCATATTGCTCAAATTAACAGCAAACCTGGTTAAAACAGATAAAGCAACACCTCACGGCACAACACCTCTCCACTATTTGACCCAGACAGTTTTTGTGTATGCATTGATATGTAGGCTACGTGTGCCTTTTAAAAAATGTATGTAGCTCTGTCCTTGAGCTGTTCTTGTCTATTGATGTTCTGTATTATGTCATTCTGTATTATGTTTCATGTTCTGTGTGGACCCCAGGAAGAGTAGCTGCTGCTTTTGCAACAGTTAATGGGGATCCTAATAAAACACCAAATACCAAAAACACATAATACCACAGAATGACAAAGTGAAAGCATGTTTTTAGAAATTTTAGCAAATTGCAAATAAAATACTGTCACGGCAGTAAGCATGGTAAGCGTACGTTTTCCTTTATTAATAAAAATGACGCCGAACAAAACAATAAACACTAAAAAAACAAACCGTGAAGCTTAAGGCTATGTGCCCTAAACAAAGTCAACTTCCCACAAAGACAGGTGGAAAAAAGGGATACCTAAGTATGGTTCTCAATCAGAGACAACGACAGACAGCTGCCTCTGATTGAGAACCACACCCGGCCAAACACAAAGAAATAGAAAACATAGAAATAAAGAAACTAGAATGCTCACCCTAGTCACACCCTGGCCTAACCAAAATAGAGAATAAAAGCCTCTCTATGGCCAGGGTGTGACAAATACAGAAATATCTCATTTACATAAGTATTCACACCCCTGAGTCAATACTTTGTAGAATCACCTTTGGCAGCATCCCGGAGTCGCCTCTTCACTGTTGCCGTTGAGACTGGTGTTTTGCAGGTACTATTTAATGAAGCTGCCAGTTGAGGACTTGTGAGGCGTCTGTTTCTCAAACTAGACAGCATTGTACGAGATATTCAGTTTCTTGGCAATTTCTCGCATGGATTAGCCTTCATTTCTCAGAACAAGAATAGACTGTCAAGTTTCAGAAGGAAGGTCTTTGTTTCTGGCCATTTTCAGCGTGTAATCGAACCCACAAATGCTGACGCTCTAGATACTCAACTAGTCTAAAGAAGGCCAGTTTTATTGCTTCTTTAATCAGCACAACAGTTTTCAGCTGTGCTAACATAATTGCAAAAGGGTTTTCTATTGATCAATTCACCTTTTAAAATGATAAACTTGGATTAGCTAACACAACGTGCCATTGGAACACAGGAGTGATGGTTGCTGATAATGGGCCTCTGTACGCCAATGTAGATATTCCATAAAAAATCTGCCGTTTCCAGCTACAATAGTCATTTACAACATTAACAATGTCTACACTGTATTTCTGATTAATTTGATGTTGTTTTAATGGACAAAAAATGTGCTTTTCTTTCAAGAACAAGGACATTTCTAAGTGACCTCAAACGTTTGAATGGTAGTGTACATATTACCTCAATTACCTCGACTAATCCGTACCCCTGCACGTTGACTCGGTACAGGTACCCCCTGTACAGTAACTTCACCATCCAAAGTGTAGTTTAATAACTTCACCATGCTCAAAGGGATATTCAATGACTGCTTTATTTTGTATTTTTACCCATCTACCAATAGGTGCGAGGCATTGGAAAACCTCCCTGGTCTTTTTGGTTGTATGTGTGGGAGTGGTGTAAACACTATTATTGCACACAGAGCTAGTCCATTCAACTTATTATGTGACTTGTTTATCACATTTTGACTCAAGACATTTCAGCTTCTCATTTTTTATGAATTTGTAAAAAATTTGAAAACATCATTCAACTTTGAAATTATTGTGTGGAGGCCAATGAACAATTTTTTTTTTTTTTAATACATTTTAAATTCAGGCTGTAACACAACAAAATGTGGAAAAAGTCAAGGGGTGTGAATACGTTCTGAAGGCAATGTAAATCTGGTGACTGGCATTGTTGCCACTTGAGATGGAGTAGGGACAGCGCACACGAAGTTAGGTTGATTTATGTTTGCACTGATCTCATTTGGCTGGCTGCATCCAGAGAAGATTAGGGTTACATCCCAAATGGCACCCTATTCCCTGTATGGCGCACTACTTTTGACGCCTTTGGCCCTGGTCAAAAGTGGTGCACTTTATAGGGAATAGGGTGCCATTTGGGACGCAGCCTGGATGTGTTACGATGAACCACAGTCACAGGGGCCGTAGATTCATTTGTATACCTTCATGGGAATATTCATTAGATAGGATCTGAATTGCAATCACTGGCGACAATAACTGCTTACGGAGGCAAAATTCTAATGTGATTTGGGAGCCCATGTCCCTTTCTCTTCTCTCATTGTGGGGCAGTGCTTTGTGTATTTAATAACGCTGACATTGGGACTAAAGGCCTAATCGCTTGGTCATGTCAGGGGCAGAGCACATGGTTATTGCCTATATAGTTCAGTAAAGCATTGCATTTCTCATTAGCCTGTGCTCAGGGCCATTACACACCTACCATGCAAGCCTTGTCATGCAAATGTGATGCTTTGAATGAAGAATGCATTCAAAACTCTGACAAATAAAGTGGGGTATAGGAAATACAAAATAACCTCATATGAAGATTTGATAAATGGTGAATTCTGGTTTAAAAAAAAATACATTAGAATTATTGTCATATTTTTTTTTTTTTATGATTTGTTGAAGACATGCAATTATTACTCAGACAAGCATTTTATTTGACAGTCAGCAAAGTTATTTGAACCCCTGTCTCCATCTAGTGAATAAAGGTGGAAAAGACACCAACGGTCAATTTGTATGTCGTATACTGTATGATTCTGTCACTAGAGGGAGATCTAACCATTCACAATAGAAGGCAGAGAATGTGAGACTGTGCAAGGCTTGGCACAAAAGACATGTCAGTTATATCTAGATGTTATTTTTACGCCTTCTAAATGATGTTAATAGCCAGCCGCATACCACCTGCATCCCACTGCTGGCTTACCACTGAAGCTAAGCAGGTTTGGTCCTGGATGGGAGACCAGATGCTGCTAGAAGTGATGTTGGAGGTACACTATCCTCTGGTAAAAATAAATCCCCCAGGGCAGTGATTGGGGACATTGCCCTGTGTAGGGTGCTGTCCCAATCTGGCCCTCATAACATCATGGCTACCTAATCATCCCCATCTTCCAATTGGCTCATTCATTTCCCTTGTAACTATTCCCCAGGTCGTTGCTGTAAATTCATTTTTTTTCTCAGTCAATTTACCTGGTGAAGAACGGGTAATAAAATATATGCTCTGTATTGTATTCAATATTCTGACCAAATTAATTATTAGATCATTTATTCATAATCTTCAACACTTGTGAGAGTTGCTTTGATCATCTTGTCTTTGTAAGATCTAACAATCAGATCAATCTAATCAAAACGATCACGTCTGTAATGGTATCTTAGGATTCATTACGTTGGATATAACATATTGCTTTCTTCAATGTTGTAGATCCAAGGACTCTGGAGTCGGAATATCATTTATTGACGTATGTAATAATAGGGTTGAGAAAATGATTGGACATTTTCCAAAATTCACAGGTTTTCCAGAAGTCCTGGTTTGAATTCGGCAAACCCTGGATCGGAATATTAATGCCAGACTTTGTCGCTGTCCTTGGGCCCCAATTTCTTCAACAACTTTTTGTTCAGAGAGAACGTATCCTCCAGTGGCCCCGAACCGCTCTAGCCTACTAACTTGAGATGCTAAACGCACTTTTCCCCCGGGGAAATATACCCGGGGTGCGAGATGATTCTGGAAGATAGAACAATAGCAAGGTGAACCGTCTGTTTAACGCTCTTTGCACAAAACTATCAGCTGCAGGTGAATGACCAGGAACGTGAGAGTTTGTAATGACCTCACTATATATTATAATAGCGCATTTGTAAGGATAAACATCATGCTTTAAAAATGGACCACTTTCAGTCAAAGTCAAAATGTCAAACATTATTTTGATTCTCTTAAAATTCCACCTTTTCCGAAGCTTCCAGTTTCCAGTTATATTGAACTTCCTTCCTTCTGTCATAACAATATAAAATAAAACATAGAAACAACATTTAATTGACATTTTTCATTACAAAAAAATATCAATTTTACATTAAAGAAGGAGTGCCTTCTTTTTAGAAAAAGCGTAAGTCTATTAACTAACTCATGTAGCTATTGTCTCGAGCCTTGTGGTGTCTTTGATTTCCTATGTAAATCACCAGCCCAATTACAAAATGAGCCGTGTGGTGCACTTGTCTTCTCGCTGCAGTGGGCTCTTCTATTCCTGATGACTGCTGTAGTATAGGTGCTGCTGAGCGCTGACTCGGCTATTGTAAAACAAATGATATGTCTGTCTTCTTGACACAATAATCCACATCTATTTCAACAGGGAGGAGGAACGGCATTTAAGCCGAATGGAGGATATTACTATTATTACTCATCTCATGATAAATGCATAAATGTCCACCAAAGCTGAATCCGACATCGTATTCTAATGGCCTGATTGCTCTATTCAGATATATTAATTTCTCGCCTCATTCTCTAGCAGCCCTGCCCCCTCCTTTTAATGCCAAACTGGTCATATTTTGTCCCCAGATTAGCATAGAGGCAGGCTGACAGTTGCCTCTGCTCATGGTATTTAGGAGACATAATTCATTCATAGATCTAGAAGTGCTCTCGTTTGTCATCCCCGTTTTTCTGCCGACTGACGCTTTCCACCATTTCCTCTGGGTGGTGTGTGTGTGCGTGTGTGTGTGTATGCTTGTGTGTGTGTCAGGGGAGGGGCAGGCCATCTGATGTATTAGCTGGCATATGCAAGCAATGAATTATCAAGGAGGAGGAAAGGGAAAAGGAGTCAATGATCCCCTCCTAGAGAGAGAGTCCAGGCCTGTGTGGCCTAAGGGGCCCTTTCCGTATTCACCCAATCATTTCACAGGAAAGTGTGCAGAGGGACCTAGGGAGTAGTGTAGGAGGGAGAGAAGATGGAGCACCAGTGCTCATGAACATACCCACTCACACACTCTTTCCTTTCCTCAAGCTCACTCTTGCCCCCTACTACGCACGCACGCACACCCACGCACGCACGCACGCACACACACACAGTCCAGGGCAGGAACAGGAGAGGCGTTCTGATCACTTCAGTAATAATCCATTTTTATACACACCTACTCCTTCTGACTGATTCGGCTGAGCTGGAATAGCCACGCCGTGACCGGCAGCCATTTTGCCATCATGTCCCAGTTTTCCTCCTTTCCTCTCTGCCTTTCCTCAAATCAAAATGTGGCCCTGATTGACTGTACTGCTCTGACTAATAGAGTGGATACGGCAAATGGAATAACTGTTTTTTCCCCTCTCTCTTTCTCCCTCTCTCCTTCTCTCCCTCACTCTCATATTTCCACAGATGGAGCGTTTCGATCCTGTTTTTGATGAGGACGAGCCACTCGGCGCCGGCGGGTGGCGGATGCCGATGCCTCAGACGGCGGCGGCACGTGGTGGCAGCCTGGGCCGGCGGAGCCTCCCGTGACTGACAGGGCTGACAATTAGGTCGTTAGACAGCATTATTGTATGTCCCAAATGGCACCCTATTCACTTTATAGTCCACTACTTTTGACCAGTGGCTATATATAGGGAATAGGGTGCCATTTGGGACGCACCCTATGAGTGGGCTGATAGATGGCTGATGGCTCCGTAATGGGTTTTTAATGCTGGAATCTAAGCGGAGTGCCACCGGGGACAGCAGGCATTATGTGCAACCAGACAGGTGGGTTCCTCAACAAGAAAGGGAGAAACTCTCTTGGGTTCTGAGGGAAGGATGAAGGGAGGAGGGGAAGAGGGGAGGAAAGAGGAGAGGCTCTAAAAATAAAACAGCCCAGCGACTGATCCTGTTCAACACAAGGAGAAAATAAAGTGTTTTTCGCTGGATGACTGACCTGGTTTCAGATCCTCCATACTCCTGTGTGGTGTCCATAACAGGACTTGCTTCAAGGTCAAGCTGCCCTAATATGGACACCGTACTTCCGGCTCTTCACTTTGATCTGGTAGAGAAGGCCCGTTTATAAAAAAAAGTTTTTGCCTTCTTTTGTTTTGGAATGATTTGTTCATTGTAGTAGGGGTCTTAAGGAAATCACAAGGGAGAGAAAATTGTCTCCACCATCCAAATGATTGTATTTCCTAAGAGGTGAAGTGGTGTTTTAAATCGTTTTAATCTGAGATGGCTCAATGGCAGTAGGGAACTAATTTTAAAACAATGGACAATATCCCGTCCTTTTGTATTGTTGTATTGTAAAGATTTATCATTTGGCACAGTGCACATTGAATCCAAGCTGCCCAGAGTTTTAAAATCCAGAGTTTTTTTTTTTTTAAATGTATCTAAATTTAGCCCATATAACGATAAACTTTTAAGTTATAAGACATAGGCTAATGCGTACGGGGTGTTACAGAGGGATAGTTTAGGGAGAGATTAGGGAGAGCGAATCAAAACTCTCGTAAAGCTCTGTCAGAAACGGAGCGGTTGTTTGGTGCTGGGCATCGACTGATGCCTGATGCTTCATGCTTTTAAAAGAAGGAGGGGCTTGGAGGAGAGCTTTGGCAGCCAGCATTGAGTGACTGACTCTGATTGTGCATCCCAAATGGCATCCTATCCCCTATACAGTGCACTGCTTTTGACCAGAGGCCTATGGGCTCTGGTCAAAAGTAGTGCACTATATAGGGAATAGGGTGCAATTTGGGACACCACACACCGACTCTGTCTACTACCAAAGCCGCACTTCTTTCTCCCTTTGGCTCTGCCATTGAGAATGAATGGGCCTCTTCACAGCCATCGTGGACCTGGAGAGCCCCAAGTGGTGGTGTTGGGTAGAAGAACTCACAAGAGGGAGGAGATGGATGCTGTTTAGAAGGTGAATAATGGTGGTTGCTTTCTCAGGCTGTTTCTGATTTGGCCACATGAATCAAACTGTATCACTGTGCTTCATCTAATAGCAGAACCAGATGACCTGGACGGCAGTTGAGATTACATTAAAAGTACATGGTGCAAGTGGTCAATGCCGTTCGAGATTCTGCAAAGATTATAACAGCAATTATTATGAAGATCTTCACAGACCTTCACGCTTTATATGATTACGTAAGAAGACATGTAGAGTTGCAGTAGCCTCAAACTGTGGCCATGGATGTGCTATTCAGTTTAAGGTTGAATGTTACATTAGTTTGTAAGATAGCCTTAAATTTAGGCTATTTACTGTATTGCAAAAGTCCAATTTAATTGTGTTTGGTTGACAACATAACCAATTATCAGCATTTAAAGGAGATGTATTTATTGCTTGGATAGTTCCATCTGTGACACTGACTTATTCTAGCTTTAATTCCAGTTTGTCAAAAAGTAATTGATATGTTGGATTAACGTCTCCATGTCAACCAAAAATGGAAGTTATAGAGTAGGACTAAATCAAATCAAACTTTCAATGGATTTGATTTAGTCATATTCTTTAACTTAGATTGTTGGTTGAGATGGAGATTTGAATCCAACATATACATTTTTAATTTGTAGACAATCTGGACTCCTGTCAGTCAGTGGCACTGTCACGACTTCTGCCGAAGTCGATGCCTCTTCTTGATCGGGCGGTGTTCGGCGGTCGACGTCGCCGGTCTTCTAGCCGTCGTTGATCGATTTTCCATTTGTTTTGTCTCGTTTTCCCACACACCTGGTTCTCATTTCCCTCGTTATGTGTTGTGTATTTAACCCTCTGTTTCCCCCACGTCTTTGTGTGGTATTGTTTATCTGTTTTCATGTATGCGCACGTTAGGCTGGTTGCTTTGGGTTATGTTCAACCCGTATTTGTATTTCGTGTTCGTTTGTGCCGTGTGCTTTTGGTTCGCCAAATAAAAGGCTCCGTTTTGTTACCAAATATCTGCTCTCCTGCAGCTGACTTCCTACAGCCCTTCACGCATACCTTGACAGGCACAGATGAAACTATCCAAACAGAATATACATCTTCTAATGTTGATAAACCCAAAACAATTCAATATCACTAAATATCATTACATTTTAAATCAACCAGAGCTCGAAACACTAGGCCTATTGTATTGTGTATTGTCTGTTGATGACTTTGCAAAATGCTAGGTCTAATAACATCACAAATAAAGCATGGTCACAGTTCAGTTGCTCTGTTAAACCTACCGTTTGGAATGACTTAGATCGTGAATCTACACTGAACAAAACATATAAGCGCAACATGTAAAGGGTTGGTCCCATGTTTCATGAGCTGAAATAAAAGATCCCTGAAATGTTCCATATGCACAAAAAGCTTATTTCTCTAATTTTGTGTACAAATTTGTTTACATACCTGTTAGTGAACATTTCTCCATCCACCTGGCGTGGCATATCGAGAAACTGATTAAATAGCAGGATCATTACACAGGTGCACCTTGTGCTGGGGGCAAGAAAAGGCCACTAAAATGTGCAGTTTTGTCACACAACACAATGCCACAGATGTCTCAAGATTTGAGGGAGCGTGCAATTGGCATGCTGACTGCAGGAATGCCCACCAGAGCTGTTGCCAGAGAATTGAATGTTCATTTCTCTACCATAAGCCGTTTTAGAGAATTTGGCAGTACGGCCAACCGACCTCCCAACCGCAGACCGCGTGTGACAGCAGTTCAGCGTTGTAACCGACTTCAGTGGACAAATGCTTACCATCGATGGCGACTACCATGCTGGAAAAGTGTGACCTTCACGGATGATTCCCGGTTTCAACTGTACTAGGCAGATGTCAGACTGCGTATGGCGTTGCGTTGTGTGGGCGACCGGTTTACTGATGTCAACGTTGTGAGCAGAGTGCCCCATGGTGGCGGTGGGGTTATGGTATGGTACATGCATAGGCTACGGATAACAAACACAATTACATTTTATCAATGGCAGTTTGAATGCACAGAGATACCGTGACGAGATCCTGAGGCCCATTGTCGTGTCATTCATCCGCCGCCATTACCTCATGTTTCAGCATGAGGTAATGCACGGCATACTCACCAGACATGTCACCCCTCTGGATCGACGTGTACGACAGCGTCTTCCAGTTCCAGCCAATATCCAGCAACTTCGCACAGCCATTGAAGAGGAGTGGGACAACATTCCACAGGCCACAATCAACAGCCTGATCAATTCTATGCGAAGGAGATGTGTCGCGCTGCATGACGTAAATGGTGGTCACACCAGATACTGACTGGTTTTCTGATCCACGCCCTTACCTTTTTTCTAAGGTGTCTGTGGCCAACAGATGCATATCTGTATTCCCAGTCATGTGAAATCCATAGATTAGGTCCTAATTCATTCATTTAAATTGACTGATTTCCTTATGAACTGTAACTTTGCAAAATATTTGAAATTGTTGCTTGTTGCGTGTATATTTTTGTTTCGTGTATTTAGTTTTAAAGTGGTGACCTCTCAACAATCATTCTCACAATAGCACATTGGTAATAGTCAGTGATACAGTAAATATCATAGCTGGAGATACATTTTCCAGTAGGAGGTGCTGCCCAGCTGTTTTTTTTCTTCTCCTGATAGTGACTATAACATTGAAAAGCTGAGATTGTTTTAAAGGTACAAATACAACATATTTTATACAAGGTCTATGTTAACATTTGGTTACCATGATGACATAATCCTGTGGTTGAAATGTCACCCTCAAAACAGCAGTTCATAACGTTTTTCAAATCCAATGTATTTCCCACATCACAATACGTTGACAAGTTACATTGACACAACGTTGATTCAACACGTTTGTGCCCAGTGGGCAAGTTCCTCTGCAGGGATCCTACTAGTTGGAGATGAGAAAGGCTGATAACAATACAAGTCAAGTCATTGAGCTGCAGTCTGTGCCGTGGCTCTCTCACCCGCCATACCCCTGAGTCCAGGTTGACATGGTTTCTTAAACTCTTCCTTTGTGTTCCTTGCTCAGTATCTTTTCATCAGAATTGCATTTCCTGACAGTACTACCTCCATGTCAGATGTTCAACTGAGTTTATAAAAACACAGATCTCTGTTTACTAGTTAACTTATCCATCTGCCCACTTTCTACTACGCATAGGGTCTGTCCCAAATGAAACCATACTCCCTATACAGTGCACTACTTTTGACCAGGGCACATAGGGCTCTGGTCACAAGTAGTGCACTATGTTGGGACTCGGGTGCCATTTGGGACGCACTCAGTCATCACAAAGCGTCCATTCAGACCCGTGGCTGAGGAGTGAGAGGGAGTAACACAACAATGTGTGTATGATTGCTGCAGCGGGCTTTTAAGTGACAGGTAAATTGCAGGTTAAGTGGGGAACACAGCCTTTTAACAAGAGGCTTCGGGCTCCTGCAAATCCTCCTTAGACTCTAATCTGAATACAAAAGGTAGGGGCGGAGGGGGATTAAAGCTGACCCCTCAATGTGCTGTTTGTTTCCGAGTGGAGGGCTCGGTTTGGAGAGCCCGGAGAGGAGGGCGAGGCCCCCTAGGTTTACGTTTCCCTTTGTGCGACGCGGCGGCATTTAAAAACAACGGCGCCCACAATAAAGCCTCTTCAGTCGCTAATTTCACCCGGGAGGACAAAAGAAAGGCTTGAGTCCTTGGCTTTGCCCCCAGAGTTCTTAGTCACCAGGTCTTGGGAAAGGGAGGAATGGAGGCAGGAGCCCGAGCAGGCTGCGGTGGAAGAGAGAGAGAGCGAGAGAGAGAGAGAGAGAGAGAGCGAGAGAGAGAGAGAGAGAGGTGGAATTCAGAGATCTTCAAAAGGACTGTTTATTTAATTGCGGATGAAATGCTGTATAACGTGGCAGCCATTATCACAAGCTGCGAAAGGGAAAACAAATCCTAGCTTTATTTAGCGGTGACGGTTGGAAAGAGGAGAAGAAGAGAGGAGAAGAGAAAAGGGCCGGGGTGAGGCAGGCGGGTGGTAGGGGCTCGAGGAAAGAGAGGAGAGAGAGAAAGGCGCTTTGGGTTGTCAACGTTTTAGAGGCTTACAGTCAAACCTATCCAGGCTCAGGAGAGAGGAGGCTGGGTGTTAGGAAGGCAGAATGACTCCTGATAGAAGGAGTTTGCGGCTCAAGTCTCCGGGAATCGTCTTGGCTTCCGGATGAGGGGAGGACTAATTGATTCTCTGAAGTTTCCTGTCGCAGAGCCCGATTACAGGTGTGACCGGATTAAAAAAAGGAGGGGAAAAAAACAAGGGATCTGGAGGAGTGTTGAGAAATCAAAGAGAAGAGAAGATGAGGGCTGCCACCATATGGATCAGCGGGAATGTTTGTCTGTCTGTCATGTGTGTGTGTGTCTGTCTGTCTGTCTGTCTGTCTGTCATGTGTGTGTCTGTCTGTCTGTCTGTCGTGTGTGTCTGTCTGTCTGTCCGTCCGTCCGTCCGTCCGTCCGTCTGCACACGTGTGCCTGCATTTGATCTGCATGCTCACTAGCAATCTATAGGCCACGTTACGAAGGCCCCCTTCTCAGTGTATCCAAGCGCACAATGTGCTTTAGCTCTCTCTCCCTCATCACTCTTACGGTTACATGATCAGAGCCAGGGGCGTGTGTCCACTCACCACCCCCACCACCGTCCACCCTGGCTGGGGGAAGATTGAGTGCTGAGGTATGGGGGAACCACCATACAGAGCTCTGAGAGAGGAGAGTTAGGGCCACATATCCACACCTAAGCTGTCATGCGCCCTGGCCTTAATGGCTTGTTTAGTGGCTGAAGCCCAATCTGGGGTCCCGGATAGACATTATTCAGGGGAGGATCGATCGGGCCCCTGGGCCACTGGCGTCTCGGGGCCCCTGGGGTTCCCTGTCCCTGAACCTGTACTGTAATAAGCGTACTCATGTCAAGGCGGTAATTATCATTGATCTGGAGCTGCTGTGACAGGGGCCAGGGTAGGGGCCTTGCTGTGTGATTCATACTCAGCATGGAGCTACTGTACACAGGGACAGCCACTGCCCAGACACCCAAGCCACCATTCTCCCATAGTCTATCACCTTTTGTGGGCCCTGCTATGCATGGATTAGCCCTGTGGATACTAAAGGGAGGGAATGGGAAGGTGGGTGTAGGTAGAGGGAGTGCATTTACCATTTCCGTGCTAGATCTGATCACAAGCTCTACTGCATGTTAAACATGAACTCTGCAAGACAAGAGTATATCATTATGATACAAATGTTTGGTATTACTCAATATCTCACTCACATATTGGACTTTTATGGTATTCTATGCACGTGAACAAGAACAGACATCAAAGCGTTTCTTTTAATAATACGACATGTAGTGCTCACACAGTGTGTGATGTCACATGCAAGGCCCAGGTCACTCACCTCTCACTCAGCTGCAGGTGACCACACAGTGCCGGATCAACAGTGGTAAATCTGTCTGCCTCAACACTAACCCGGAGAGAGAGAGAGAGAGAGTTAGAGAGCTAGAGAGAGAGAGAGAGATGGGGAGTCCTGGGTCGGGAGAGGAGGGGCAGGCAGACAATCGTTGGGGAGAAAGAAAGAGAGCGAGACAGAGAGAGAGAGAGATGGGGAGTCCTTGATGGAGGTGCAGCCAGGCCACTGTGGGTGAGGAGGTGGAGAGGAGGCCTGGAGAGGAGATCAGACTAGCCTCTCTCTGCTTTGTGATAATTGGGACAAGTGGACCTTGAAAGGCCTAAAGCCTCACTCACGACTATTAGACAAGGAACATGGGTCTTGACTTAATGTCTGCTCTATAGCAGAGTTTCGTGTCTTTTGATTCTGAGTGAACATGTCTATCTTTATTCAGAGATATTCAGCATTCACTATACCTGTCTTCATCGCTTTCGTTGCATTAGACTTTCACTGACGTCCTCCTCTTGAATCGGATGGCTGCTACTTCCCCCTAGTGAACTTCTCCACCCCAGAGTGGGGTGTATGGGGAGAGAAAGGGGTGAATAGGAGAGAAAGTGGTGATGGAGAAAGAGAGAGAGAGATTAGAGAGAGAGAAAAGGGGGAGAGAGGGGGAAAGAGTAAGAAAGAGAGAAAGGGAAAGAGAGAGGGAAAGAATGAAAGAGAGATGGAGGGATGGTGGGGGTTTTGGAGGCAGGCAATCAGTTTTCTTTGTGTGAGCGTTGGAGCAGGCCCGGTGTCACCTGCAGACCAAAGCCCATTTCCTCTGATTAAGTCCTCCGAAAATATTCCATTTGTCAGTGTCACCGCACTGCGCTGCCATGGTGACCAGTCAGCCGTGTCTGTTGACTATGTCACTCTCCAATTTACATCAGACGCTGACATCATCTTGTCGCTAATGTCTCTTTGCTTTTCTCTATCACATACTCTGTCTCTCTTTCGTTTACTCCTGTTCCATATTTCTCTTTCAATCTCTCTCTTTCTCCTGCTCCATCTCTTTCCTCCTCTCTCTGTCTCTCTCTCTCTCTCTCTTGCGCTCTCTCTCTCCTGTGCTATCTCCCTCCCTCTCCCGCGTTCTCTCTCTCTCTCTCCTGTGCTCTCCCTCTCCTTCTCGCGCTCTCTCTCCTGCGCTCTCGCTCTCTCTTGCTCTCTCTCACTCTCTCTCCCGCGCTCTCTCTCTCACTCTCTCTCTCCTGTCCTCTCCCTCTCTCCTTCCCTCTCCCTCTCTCCTTCCCTCTCCCTCTCTCCTTCCCTCTATCTCTCACTACCTGTGTTCTGTGATCTGCTCTCCCAGTGTAAGTCTAACTGCTGTAGTTCTGTGAGAGAGAAAAAATCTGGAGATCAGGTTCAGGTTCCTTTTCCTAGGTTAATGCAAACAGTGGCAGTCATTGCATTCAAATGAACCATGGGTGAACACCACCTTATTGTCTATGTATTCCTTTCACATTCACATTACACCAAACGCAACCTCACCTAATCATAAGGGAGTCACCCTCGGATTGTATCATTGCTTTTCCCTCATAAAAGTTGTCTGTGCTGTCCATTAGCTGTGTGTATATGGCAGAGCAGTGGCTGAGTTTACTAGATCTGCGTCCCAAATGGCACCCTATTCCCTATACAGTGCAGTACTTTTGACCAGAGCTCTATGGGCCCAGGTAAAAAGAAAAAGGGCACTAAATGGGGAGCCATTTGGGATGCTGGCCTGGAACCTCCACCCTATCTGATCTAACCCCATTAGTATCCAATACCTTTTCAGGAGCAGAGCCGGCATGGTTCAGAGGGGACGGAAATTTCAATCTGCCCTCTATCATTTTCCCTATCATTACTCCAAACAAGACCATTTCCTCCTCTCTCCATCCCAAGCCCAGAGAGAGAGAGAGAGAGAGAGACTAAAAAGGGCGTTGCATCTCTTACCGTGCTCAACTTTAAAATGAGTCGAGTGGAGAAAAAAAGGAGGGTGTTTTCTACATTATTAGAAGTCTATTATGAAGCGATGTTGTCTCCCCTCCTCCTCCTCCCCTCTTCATTCGCCTGACAGGTATAGCGGACAGCGCCGGGTGCGGGGTCGCCTTGATGACTAGACTCAATCACCTGTGACAGTTTTGATTTGATGTCACTCTGTGGGTCGCTCTATTTGTTTGAGCAGTTAAGGGGTAATTGTGTGACATTGTCGGGGAAGGGGGGTGGGGCGCTTTGGCTGTGCACCTGCTGAACCGAGACGGGAACGAGACGAGAGGGAGTGGGGCAATAACAAATGAGGGCTATTACCCCCCAAAAACATTCCCAGACGGTGTGTGGGGAAGAGGTGTGTGTGTGTGTGTGTGTGCATGTGTGCGTGTGTGTGCGACTCATGAGAAGTCACTCATAAGCCATTTATAGTAAGAAGGCCTTAAAACAAAGTCCCATCCCGGGTCAAACAACACAGGATGTGACATCCCATATAAAAATCTTGAATATACGACTTTAACATGCGAGTCATTAAATGCCTATACTGAAGGTCATTTGAATAGGGGCCTTGAATCCTGGTCTAAGATTTCTATTTTTGGGCCCTTAGCATCAAAGACACAAACCTCTTCCAGTCTCTCAATAATGAATCAGATAAGGCTGACCTCTATTGTGAGAACATTCCTCTTTTAAAGTCCTCTCTTTGCACAGTGATTCCGAGTCCTCAGCTCTCACTGGCTTGGAACGCCAGCCGTAATCTACAATCCTCCTTTTCGCACGGAGAAAAAGCCAAAGGAATCATGGATGAAGAGAGAGAGTGCAAATCTGTGAGCTGTGGCTTTACCCCCCCCCCCCCCCCCCCCCTGCCCCCCTCTACTTCTCCACTAGATACACCAGTCACTCACTTTCCTGTTGTAATCACAAGGAAGTAAAATAAAGGAAATAGGAAGTGAGGTAGGCGGAAGTAGTGGTTTGGACCGGTCCAGAGAGGGTCAACCAGGCTGAAGAACCAGTCCAGTAGTATTTTCCACTCTGACCACTATGCAGCGCTGTGCCTCTCTCGCTCGCTCTCCCTCTGTGTGCCAGGGAATAGGCTTTTCCCCTCGGCACGTTGCTGGGCTCATCCATTTGTTTGTTATCTCAATCCAGGATTTGAAGAGATACAAAGCTGATTAAACAACAAAAGCATATGGGAAGATAAAAGACACTTAGGTAATGGGTTTAGGCTGCCTCTTTAGCACGCTCAACTCATCCTTCCTCCCTCTCTTCTTTCTCTTGGCTCCAATTGTGTCTCATTCTTCTCCCAGAAAGGAGGAAAAAGAACAAGGGAGAGAGAGAGAGAAAAAAAAGAGGGCAAAAGAAAAGGCTTTGGGTGACAATCTGTTGAGAGGCTGCAGAGTCGGTGAAACAAGCTGCAGTAAAGTGCAGCTGAATGCAGTAAAGTGCAGCTGAATGCAGTAAAGTGGTTCTGCGCATGCAGCGGATTCTCAGGCTGTTTTGTCTGCTTGCGCTGCTTTACTGTGAACAGTTTAGGGGGAGTTGTATAGATGCGCTGCTTTACTGTGAACAGTTTAGGGGGAGTTGTATAGAGACCGGGTGGAATATGGAGGTATGGCCTTTGTTTGGGTACCACATTCTTCATTTCATTTAGAATCGTTTTTTGTTTTCTGGAGTTTTTCTTCTTTTTTAATAAGTATAATCTTTCAAAGGGGTGCCACATTCTGTTCATCTGGGTGATTACGTTTAAGCACTGACGTATATTAGAATTACTATTGTTTCATTTATGGAACAGTAAGATGGCTTTAAGTGGCAAAATACCCACTGGGCACACACTGGTTGAGTCAACGTTGTTTTAATGTCATTCTCAATGTATTGTGACGTGGAATAAAAATGTAAAAAAACAACTAGTACCGTTCCCATCTTATTTCAACCAGCGTAAAATAGAAATTAGGGTAAAACGTGTACTTAATCTAATTCCAAAATAATCCTCAGAACAATGTACACATTGAAATTGCGTTGAAAACTCCACAGAAATGTAAAAAATATTTTTCATCCTGGTTGAAATGTTCTTTTTTATTTGATTAGATTTTATTTGGCCTTGTTATGTTGATAGTAAAATGGTATGTTTGAATCAACGTCGTTGTATCAACATAAACTGACCAGGTGAATCCGGGTGAAAGCACTTGTTATTAAATCCAATTCAATCAGTATAGATGGAGGGGAGGAGACAGGTCAAAGAAGGATTTGAGCCTTGAGACAATTGCGACATGGATTGTGTATGTGTGCCATTCGAGGGTGAATGGGCAAGACAAATTATTGAAGTGCCTTTGAATGGGGTATGGTAGTAGGTGCCAGGCGCACCGGTTTGTGTCAAGAACTGCAGCGCTGCTGGGTTTTTCACACTCAAGTTTCCTGTGAGTATCAAGAATGGTCCAACACCCAAAGGACAGCCAGCCAACTTGACACAACTGTGGGAAACATTGGAGTCAACATGGGCCAGCATCCCTGTGGAATGCTTTCGACAACTTGTAGAGTCCATGCCCCAACGAATTGAGGCTGTTCTGTGGGCAAAAGGGGGTGCAACTCAATATAATGAAGGTGTTCCTAATGTGTTGTACGCTCAGTGTATAATGAATAAGGAATGAAAAAGATTTGTAACGTTCCGACATTTTAGTCATTTAGCAGATGCTCTTATCCAGAGCGACATACAGTTAGTGCTTTCATCTTAAGATAGATGGGACAACCACATATCACAGACACAGAAAATACATTTTTCCTCAATAATGTAGCTATCAGTAGAGTCAGAGATTGTTAAGTGTTTTTTATTTTTTATATATATTTTTTTTAATTGGGGGGGGGGGGGGTCGAAGTGAGGAGGATTATTTAAGATACTCTATGAAGAGGTAGGGTTTCAGATGTTTTCGAAAGATGGGCAGGGACTCTGCTGTCCTAGCTTCAGGGGGAAGCTGGTTCCACAATTGGGGTGCCAGGACAGAGAAGAGCTTGGACGGAGCTGCGCCAGAGCTGCCCTCACATAGGGGTGGGAGGGCCAAGAGACCTGAAGTGGCAGAATGTAGTGCTCGGGTTTGGGTGTAGGGCTGCGGCATTCTGGGTAAGTTGCAGGGGGTTGATGGCACAAGCGGGGAGCAGACGGAAGAGAATAAGTGCCTGGATTAGGATCTGCGCCACTTTCTGTGTGAGGTAGGGTCGTACTCTACCGATGTTGCAGAGCATAAACCTGCAGGAGCGGATCACTGCATTGATGTTTGCAGAGAACGACAGGGTTCACGCCAAGGTTCTTTGCACTCTGGGAGGGCAACACTGGGGAGTTTAACCGTAATGGAGAGGTCTTTGAGCGGGCAGGCCTACCCCGAGAGGAAGAGCAGTTCCGTCTCTCGAGGTTGAGCTTGAGGTGGTGGGCCGACATCCAAGTTGAGATATCCGACAGGCATGCAGAGATGCGTGACGCCAACCGGGTGTCAGAAGGAGAAAAGTAGTTGAGAGAAGAGGAGAGGGCCTAGAACCGAGCCCTGGAGGACACCAGTAGTGAGAGTATGTGGTGCAGATACAGATCCTCTCCACATCATCTGGTAGGAGTGGCCTGCCAGGTGGGATGCAATCCAAGAGAGTGCAGAGCCTGAGACGCAATCCTGAGACGCACTCCTAACCCCTGAGAGGGTGGAGAGGATCTGATGGTTCACGGAGTGCAGCGGACAGATCTAGGAGGATGAGAACAGAAGAGAGGGAGTCAGCTTTGGTAGTGCGGAGAGCCTCTGACACAGAAGAGCAGTCTCGGTTGATTGACCCGTCTTGAAGTTTGACTGGTTAGGGTCAAGAAGATAATTCTGAGAGAGATAATGAGAAAGTTGATCAAAGACAGCAACGCTCAAATGTTTTGGAAAGAAAAGGGATGGAGGTGTATAGTTTTAATGAGTCAAGTGTTGGTTTCTTGAGGAGGGGAGCAACTTGGGCCATTTTGAAGTCAGAGGGGATGCAGCCAGTGGTCAGGATGAGTTGATGACGGAAGTGAGGGAAGGAAGAAGCTCTCCAGATATGGTCAGGAGAAGGGAGGAGTTGATGGGGTCGAGCGGGCAGATTGTTGGGCGGCCAGACCTCACTAGTTGCAGGATGTCATCTGGAGAGAAAGGGGAGAAAGAGGTCAAGGCATAGGGTACTTCTGTGTGAGTGAAACCAATGGACTCCATAGGCTAAGTGAATGAGTAGCGGATGTCATCAACCTTTTTTTCAAAGTGGTTGACAAAGTTGTCCGTAGAGAAGGAGGAGGAAGGTGGAGGGTTTCCTAGGATTAGAAGCAGAAGCTTGAAATCCAGAGTGGTAGAAAGTGGCTTTAGCAGCGGATACAGTGGAAGAGAAGAGAGGAGGGAGTGAAAGGATGATTGGTCCTCCGGAAGTTTAGTTTTCCTTCATTTTCGCTCATCTGCCAGCAGCCCTTGTTCTCTAAGCTCGCAATGAGTCACTCAGCCATGGAGCAGGAGGGGAGAGCCGACCCGGGAGGAGAGGGGACAGTCCGAGTCATAGGACGCAGAAAGGGAGGAGAGTAGGGTCGAAGAGGCAGAATGAGGAGACAGAAGGATTTAGCAGAAGGGATAGATGGTAGGATAGAAAGGAAGGAAGTAGTGGGAGAGAGAGAGTAAAGATTGCGACGGCACATGACCATCTCGGGAGGGGCTGAGTGGTTAGGGTTGGAGGAAAGGGATACAGAAAAGGAAACAAAGTAGTGATCAGAGACTTGTAGGGGGTTGCAGTAAGACTAGTAGACGAGCAGCCTCTAGTAAAGATGAGGTCAAGTGTATTGCCTGCCTTGTGAGTTGGAGGGGATTGGGAAAGGGTGAGGTCGAAAGAGGAAAGGAGGGGAAAGAGAGAGTTGGAAAGAAATGAATCAAAGGCAGACGTTGGGAGGTTGAAGTCGCCAAGTATTAAGAGCGGTGAGCCATCGTCAGGACAAGAGGTTATCAAGGTCTCAAGCTCATTGAGGAACTCTCCAATGGCACCTGGTGGGCGATATATGAAAATATTGTTAAGCTTGAGTGGACAAGTGACAGTGACAGCATGGAATTCAATTGAGGAGATGGACAGGTGAGAGAGGGAGAAAAGAGAACATTTCCACGTAGGAGAAATTAGTAGACCTGTGCCACCACCACCATGACCAGATGCTCTCGGACTATGAGAGAAAACATAGTTAGATGAAGGAGCAGCTGGAGTAGCAGTGTTCTCTGGGGTGATCCATGTCTCCGTCGGAGCCAAAAAGTCAAGGGACTGAAGGGCAGCATAGGCTGAGATGAACTCACTGTTCTCTGGGGTGATCCATGTCTCCGTCAGGGCCAAAAAGTCAAGGGACTGAAGGGCAGCATAGGCTGAGATGAACTCACTGTTCTCTGGGGTGATCCATGTCTCCGTCGGGGCCAAAAAGTCAAGGGACTGAAGGGCAGCATAGGCTGAGATGAACTCACTGTTCTCTGGGGTGATCCATGTCTCCGTCGGGGCCAAAAAGTCAAGGGACTGAAGGGCAGCATAGGCTGAGATGAACTCACTGTTCTCTGGGGTGATCCATGTCTCCGTCGGGGCCAAAAAGTCAAGGGACTGAAGGGCAGCATAGGCTGAGATGAACTCACTGTTCTCTGGGGTGATCCATGTCTCCGTCGGGGCCAAAAAGTCAAGGGACTGAAGGGCAGCATAGGCTGAGATGAACTCACTGTTCTCTGGGGTGATCCATGTCTCCGTCAGGGCCAAAAAGTCAAGGGACTGAAGGGCAGCATAGGCTGAGATGAACTCTGCGTTCTTGACCGCAGATCGGCAGTTCCAAACGCTGCCAGAGACCCGGAATTCCACAGGAGTTGTGCGCGCAGGGTACACTAAAGTAGAAGGGTTGCAGCCAAGGGGTGGGGAGCATCTGTAAAACCTACAGGGAGAGGTGAGAACAGGTATAGAAAACACACACATAGTTGACAAAGCTACAAAAGAGGAACATTAGATAATCTGTAAATAACTAGGTAAAATACTCAAATGAGAGAGTGGTGTGGAGCCTTCCTCTCTTTCCTTCCTCTAATAATTATGCAGAGCAACACAGCAGAACCGCCTTTGTTTCGGCGACGGTCTTAGTTTTGCGACAAAACCGCCACTGACACGACTGCCGCTTACATCTGCCACTGAGAAACCAGGAGAGACTGAAGAACTAACACACTAATTTCCTAGCAAAGGTGGAGAGCACGCCTCCCCGTACTAATTGCTGATTGCCTGGGAGAGGTGAAACCATTTCTCCTCTAATACAGCCACTGATTACCAAAACAAGTCACAAATTGTCCTGCCCTTTGATCCTGGTTGATGTGTCAACAACTATCTGCAAATGATGATCAGTCAGCAGTTCACACTAAGTAGGCTACTGGGAAGACAGGCAGCACTTAAAGTAGATGGCCCTAGCTAGCAAAAACACAGTACTAGACCACAACAGATAAAGACAAAAAAAGTATACTTACCACTACTGGCGATATCAGGAGTCCTCTAGCTATGGATTGAAGTATGAAATTCTACCAGTGGGGATTGGTGACGTTTAAGATGAGGGAGGACAATCTTTTTTTTTATGAGCACGGCCTTTTTCTATTACAGCATGTTGGATGACTGTCATTCATATTCCATTCACCCAGTTCAATGTAACATCAATATGTTTACGCTATTACATGATACTCAAATTTCCCTATACCCATCATGAGGTTGCTACAACCTAGCCTATGAATTAAAGTTTACAACTTCGAGAGAAATTTGAGTATTCAAGATGACAGACATTGACACATTCAATATCGCCTTGCACAATCTTGCCTGCATTTAGCTGGTCTAGGGTGTAATCATTTGCATCTGTTAAAGAAACGTTTTTC
Source organism: Salvelinus namaycush (assembly GCF_016432855.1). Lineage (NCBI taxonomy): Eukaryota > Metazoa > Chordata > Actinopteri > Salmoniformes > Salmonidae > Salvelinus > Salvelinus namaycush. The sequence goes on from NC_052316.1 coordinate 8,920,636, forward strand.
AACAGAATCGGCAGAATGAATACACCCCTGATCACACACAAACACAGTTCACTTTCATAGCAGCCACATACAAACAGCATGATCCTTTTGATTGTTGGATAATTCCTTCTCGCATCTACGCGCTCTCCTCCTCTCACATTTCCCCTTCACTTGTGCACAACACATCAGCTGTCTGTGACCAGGCAAAAAATCCTTTCCAAGCCAAACCATCATATCATAACAGCTAAGTGCTACACACAGCCTACATCGTTGTCAACACATTAGCTAACGTCAAGTCAACATAGCTACTAGAACTAACGCATTAGTAAACCCGCTACAATCATAGAGTACAGTGTCAAGTTAGCAAGTAGTTTAGCAATTACACTGGTGGGCCCCGGTGGCAACAAATTAATAAAACCAAAAGCTTACCTTGACTTGAAAGAGTTCCAGTGTTGGATAGCCATAGTCAGCTAGGTAACATCCCTCTGCTGCAAGAGCTCTGATAGGTTGGAGGACGTCCTCCGGAAGTGGTCATAATTGCTGTGTGTATGGAAGCGGATGAGAACCACGAGCCTGCTATTGTCACGACTTCCGCCGAGGTCGGTTCCTCTCCTTGTTCGGGCGGCGTTCGGCGGTCGACGTCACCGGCCTTCTAGCCATCGCCAATCCACTTTTCATTTTCCATTTGTTTTGTCTTTGTCTTACACACCTGGTTTCAATCCCCCAATTACTTGTTCATTATTTAACCCTCTGTTCCCTCATGTTTGTTTGTGAGTGATTGTTTTTATGTAATACAGTCTGTTTATTGTGAGCTTGCTTATTTTGTATTGTATTTATCTATTTTGAGTAAAATATGTTTATTTACTCATATCTGCTGTCCTGCGCCTGACTCCTCTACACCAGCTACACACAGACTCCATTACAGCTATGGTTTTATCTAAAAAGGATAATATTTTTAATGATTCACTATTTGTTTGTTTTTTTAATTCACTGAGGAGGATGGTCCTCCCCTTCCTCCTCTGAGGAGCCTCCACTGGTTTCTTTGTGGAATTTTCAACGCAATACACAGATTTCAGCACATAGTTCTGAAGATTATGTTGAAATTAGACTGATGTAACAACCTGTTAGTCAGGTTAAGTCAATGTATTTAAGTTTAGGTTTTACCTTAAGTTCAATGTTTACAAACCTGGTTGAAATTAGATGAAAACAGTAATGGTGGAAGATTTTTTTCAAATCCAATGTATTTTCTTACTTTGATTCCACATCAAAATACGTTAGCAAATTACGTTGAAACAATGTTGATTCAACCAGTGTGTGCCCAGTGGGTAGAGTCTAAAATGTAGTGAAGTACCACAGCTATATCTGGTATAGGAAGTAGAGCATCCTTCTGTCCTGATGATAGGATGACATCAGGGGAGTTGAAAAGCTAGGTTGTTATGGACAGGGAATGTTTGGTCATCTAATGGGAATGTATGTATGTAGATTGCCTCTAGTTTCAAAGCCAGCCGAAAGATGACAAACTCTCACATTTTGATTCGATACAAGGCCAGAAGCATCTCCCTCACATAGTTGATGCATAGTCTGTTTCATCACTTCTCTAATGAGAAATAACAACCTTATGTGGATCAAATATGCCCCTTAATGTGCAGATAGCCTAAATACCCATTGTTAATATGAGGCTTGAGTGGCCTGTAAACCAACACAGAGCACGTAAAGGAAGACTTTTCCCCTCTCCTGGTTGAACATCACTAAAAGCAATCCCAAAGCTTAGCACTCCCTCTTTGATAATAACACTCTATGGAGGTCAGTAATACTGAGCTATGAGGAGGGTAGAGAAAAAAATATATATTTACGCCTCCCCTTAACGGAAAGAAGCCATGAGAAAGGTGCTTACCGAGAGCGAGATAAAGGGCGAAATGAGAGAGAGCGGACGTGGATTAGGGAAGGAGGGAAACGATCATGGCCAGGAGAGGTAGGGGAGAGGGAGGCGGATGGGGGCGTGAGGCGAGGGGAGGCCGGGGAGTTGATGTCTGGGCTGGTTGGATATGAGGGGAATATTAATCTGGGTTTAGTGTGAGCAGGACCCCACAAACGGCTCAAGCAAACAGAGCTTAGACGAGGCCAAGTCTTCGAGAAAGTCCTAAATCTTCACATTAGCTCCCCGCGTTTCTTCTGCTGAACCCGTAAGCTCTTTTTCTAAAGGACAGCACAAACAAACCGCAACCCCCCAATACTAACCCTTGCCAGTCCCGCGCCTCCCCTCGCTCCTTTCTCACAAACACACGTACACACTCTCTCAAAATCAAGACGGATTTGAGAATTCCAGATTGCTGGGAATTTTAAAATCCGAGGCCCAAGTGGATAGGGGCAGATTAGAAGGGTGGCCCTCTTAAAGAGACAGGATGCCACACAATTGTGTTCCTCTTTCTACTGTGTGCCCTACATCTGTGTCACTTGAGTGAGTGAGTGAGTGAGTGAGTGAGAGAGAGAGAGAGAGAGAGAGAGAGAGAGAGAGAGAGAGAGAGAGAGAGAGAGGGGAGAGAGAGAGAGAGAGAGAGAGAGGAGAGAGAGAGAGAGAGAGAGAGAGAGAGAGAGAGAGAGAGAGAGAGAGAGAGAGAGAGAGAGAGAGAGAGAGAGAGAGAGAGAGAGAGAGAGAGAGAGAGAGAGAGAGAGAGAGAGAGAGAGAGAGAGAGAGAGAGAGAGAGAGAGAGAGAGAGAGAGAGAGAGAGAGAGAGAGAGAGAGAGAGAGAGAGAGAGAGAGAGAGAGAGCGAGAGCGAGAGAGAGCGAGAGCGAGAGAGAGAGAACAGACAAATGGCGGTTATGGGGGAGTTGAGTGTCTTGATAACCCTTTTCCCTCACCAAAACACCAAAAATGATCAGACCATATTGTGGAGTATTACTAATTCTGGGGATTTTTAACTGTCCAATGATGAAAAAAGTTGTTAATAAACATCTTCTCTGAGCTACAGAAGTAACAGTGGTGGAAAAAGTTGTTAATAAACATCTTCTCTGAGCTACAGAAGTAACAGTGGTGGAAAAAGTTGTTAATAAACATCTTCTCTGAGCTACAGAAGTAACAGTGGTGGAAAAAGTACCCAATTGTCATACCTGAGTAAAAGTAAAGATACCTTAATCGAAAATGACTCAGGTAAAAGTGAAAGTCACCCAGTAAATTACTACTTGAATAAATGTAATTGCAAAAATATACTTAAGTATCAAAAGTAAAAGTAAAAGTATAAATCATTTCAAATGGCTTATATTAAGCAAACGAGATGGCACCATTTAATTTTTTTTTTTTTACGGATAGCCAGGGGCACGCTCCAACACTCAGACATAATTTACAAACAAAGCATGTGTTTAGTGAGTCTCCCAGATCAGAGGCAGTAGGGATGACCATGTACGTTCTCTTGATAAGTGTGTGAATTAGACAATTTTCCTCTCCTGTTAAGCATTCAAAATGTAATGAGTACTTTTAGGTGTCAGGGAAAATGTAAGGAGTAAAAAGTATATAATTTTCTTAATTGCATTTTTTAAAAACTAGGCAAGTCAGTTAAGAGCAAATGCCTATTTACAATGACGTCCTACCCCAGCCAAACCCAGACGATGCTGGGCCAATTGTGCGCCGTCCTATGGGGCTCCCAATCATGGCCGGATGTGATACAGCCTGGATTCAAACCAGGGACTGTAGTGATGCCTCTTGCGCTGAGATGCAGTGCCTTAAACCGCTGCACCACTCGGGAGCCCAAATGTAGTGAAGTAAAAGTGAGAGTTGATAGTAAAAATGTAGATAGTAAACTAATGTACAGATACCCCAAAAAACGACTTAAGTAGTACTTACTTTACACCTCTGAGAAGTAAGATCTTAATTTGATCACCCTGTTGCAGAAGAACTTTCCTGCAATGGAAATGTAAAGCATGTAGTATATTTGAGGTTTAAAAAGGCTTCCCAAGTTGGTAATTTTGACTTTTCGCTCAAGAAAAATGTATCAACCCCTACAAAGATGTCCCTTAATTATAATCCACATAATAACTCACATTTCCTGTTGCTGCAGGACTATTTTCCTGCTGTAGCAAACTAGCTCAAATTAAGATCCTACATCTGTATAGATAAGTAGTGTAAGAAGATACTTTCATATGAAATCGCATCAATTTCCGTGTTTAAACCAATCTGTATAAAATCTCAAAAAATTGGCCAACATGATCGATAGCTGCTATGAGAGCTATATTATGTTGGCTTGCTATAGGCAACTGTACTCTGTGAACATACAGTGAAGTGGACTTGTTTTTCTGTTATTTTCATAGTGGAAAATCCATCTCAGAGGTGACAGGATTGTGGAGTGGAAAGTCTATCTCGGAAATGACAGGATGAAATATGTGGTGAATGGAGAGAATGGTTGAGTTTGTTGTTTCATGTGGCTACAGTAACAGTATGATTTAGTGGCAAATGCTAACTAGATGGAATGCAATTTACCAGAATCCCATTAATAATTCACAAATTCAAGTATTTAGATATTATCTAATACATTATTCTTTACAGTATTTACACAATTATCTCTAATGTCAATACTCTATGGACTGCCTTGAGCGAGTTCATAATAGGATTTTATTTCTTAATTACCGTTTCAATCTCAGAAAGAAAGATTTAGCCACAATCTTTGGGGGGAAATGCTGAAGCTATATTCCTATGTTTAAGTGTTAGGATGCTATTAATATAGCTAAGGGCTAGATTCAATCCGTATAGCGGAAGATCGTTTCGCAGAAGATTCTCATGATCCTGGGACTGCATTCACGGTAAACTATGTCGGCTCAATCGGAAATTACCTTTACATTTTTTGGCCGCGATACTTTCGCAATACTTCCGTGATACGGATTGACTCCAGCCCTAAATGTTGTCATTTTCTACCACAGGGGCCCTTTAAAACATTTAAAACAACACAAAAATTGTAGAACTGTAATCATTGGGAGGTGGAGGAGAGAAGTCATATATGAGCAGCTTGAAACCTAGAAAGGGTATCACACTGTCCCATAGGTGGAAAGTAGAGAGGGGGGTTGGTGGAGGGACGGGGGAAGCTGCTGAACCTCATCCCGTCACCTGCAGCTTCGTGGCGGGGTGGAAATCAGGGGACGCTCCCTTCTGACTGAGTTTCATTAACCTGACTGCATGTGCCAAAAGCCCTGGTATTAGACTTAATCAAACACAACCCGCCACACACACTGCTGTCTTGTAGGTCACCCTGGGACGCCCATCAAGGGGCCAATGTGTAATCATACACACACACTTGAACGCACGCACGTACGTACACACGCATGCACAGATACACTCTGGCAGCATTAAATATCAGACTCTGCCACCACATACCCGAAATTGAATTATTTTTTAAAGGGGTCATATTAGCTACAGTAGACCAAACAACCATCATTTGATGTTCTGGAAGTGTGTCCAAAACTTCAGGTCACATGGTTAAATATTAATCTTGAGAGGAAGTGATTTAAACATCAAATGGAACCTTAAAGTGTTTCCCCACTCATGGATGTGATTTATTTTCTTATTTAAAGTTCTCTATCAACTCTCAAGACTAAAGTGTATTATTTACACATGAAGTGCAACATATATTGCCATTGCAAGTTGTAAAACTACAAGAGCACATTGCTAGTTCTCAAGGACTGCAGTCAATGCTGGTTCCATCCTTGCATTTTATGTAATCAAAGACTGAATAAATTAGATTAAGATCACTTTATTGGTCAAATGCTAACAAGGTCCAACTGAAATTTGACTTCCACTTATAAACCCTCCGAAACAAACGTGTACATATACAGGTTTTTGGAGAGGTTACCACAATGGGCGCCCTGGGAGCTGTTGTCACGGGTGGTTACGGCAGGCAATGGCATCTAGGATTTGACACAAACAAAAACCCCGGTTGCCAGCTCACTTCCCACCAGATTTTTACAGTCGGACCCGGGATTCGAATTGTCAACCCTCCGGTTTGTTAGCTCGCCTCTCTAACCGCTAGGATACCTGCCGCCTGGAAGGTGAAGCGTGGGAAATCTATGGTCAGTCACCAATTGATCTATTTAGTGCCAGGGAGATACAAAGGTCGTGTATCTCTGATGTAGGCGTAATGACATAAACTTATATCAAATCTGCTCTCTCAATACATGGTTGACATTTAGGAGTAACGTTTTTTGTGTGATGCGTGCTTCCAATTGGCTCATTCATCCCCCCTCCTCTCCCCTGTAACTATTCCCCAGGTCGTTGCTGTAAATGAGAATGTGTTCTCAGTCAACTTACCCGGTTAAATAAAGGGTGAAAATCTGTTTATGTTCAAACATGTGTAGGTCATACAACACACACATGCAGACACACTGACCTGCCAACTTGGTTTTTATAACCACCATACAGCAATGTCATACTCAGGCTTTACATTTTGAATAATACTCAATGCACGGTGAGTTTATACTTACAAGGAGTGAAAGGGATTGTTCCGTTTAAAAATGTAATGGAGTAAAATGGGGTTTTACTGTAGATATGTACAGTACAGTAGGAGGGATGGTTGCATTTAAGCGGCCTGTAAAAGTCTCCCACTGGCAGTATTGTCCTCGCAATGCTACTTACTGACAGACAACACTAAAACGTACCTTCATCAAAAGAAGTCTGGCAAATATTATGAGATTTGTCAGAATGGAAGAGACAGGATTTCTCCATCCCCCTTTCAGCATGCATAATGTTTACGCTTTTCTGAAAAGGGTGTTTAGGCCTCTCTAAATTAGTGAAACCTTTAGTGTAATTTTGATTAATTGGTTGTGGATAGGGGCAGACACACACACACACATACTGTACACAGACACACACACATGCACGCACCCCCGGCCCACACACACCCCAGCAGTGTGACAGGTTGCTCCCCAGCCTGCCCTTCAGACCCTCTAGATGTAGGGGGCCCTTGGGGGCATTGTGGAGCCCGCGGTGGGTAACCAGGTGTCCACCCAGGCGGGTCCACCCACTCTGCAGACAGCCCTCATCAAGCCACTGCCCTCTACAGATCCATCTTCCACTGACACTTCATTTAGACTGCATTAATGTGGAATTAAGGGCTGTTGGCAGGGTCTGGCAGAGCCTGACAATCCCACAGCACCAGCAGTTATCCTCGTCCTCTCCTGGGAAAGAGAGAGAGAGCGAGAGAGAGAGGGAAAGAGAGAGAGGAGCCAGGCTCTGATTCTGAATAGGGCCAGATAAGGCGTTTTCAGTCCTACAGGCACAAAGCTGAGGAGGTGATTAGAGTTTTCTCTCTCATTCAACCTCAGTCATCACTATTGCTAATCAACTAAAGGAATGCGTAAGGTTTTCTCAGATTCAAAAGAGATCCTCAGAACCATTTGAAGTGCAGATATCAGCTCTATGGACAGAATCTTTGGTATGGGTGAGCGATGGATATAAATCGGTTTTGAATAGTCACCTAATTATCAAATCTCAGAGTTGGACTGTAAAAGCCTGGTGAGTGCAAATGCTATACGGCTTAATCCATATCACTCACTGCCTCATTCTCATGGTCTTACTGTATCTGCTGATGAAAGGTAAAGCAATGATTTGGGTCTAGAGTTAGACCTAATGTAGAAGGCCCAATGTCCATTTCCAAGCTCACAACTGAACATAGCGAACAGCATTTGGTAAGGAGTGTGTGCGATGTATGATGTGTTCGCACTCAGATGAGAGTTACCAGATCGTATCAGGAAGACACTCACAGTGTGTGAGCGTCACTTTGAAATATCACACACACACATATCAGGACTCACCTATCACAATCTGGCTCACGCTTGCAAATCCATACTCGAATGCACACATACACACACAACATCTCTGTACATGAGTCTATCAATATTTACCAACAGCACAAAGTCACGATACACTATAATACTACTCTCTCTCAACTCCTCCTCAAAGAAATCCATGCATTTGCATCTTCTACAGTATCAAGGGATCCATTCATATGCCACCATAAGCCTTCCAGACTCCAGCATGAGAAGCAAATCCAAGTGGATATCAGAGTGTTTGAGCTGCCCAGGATGACCGAGGAGGAGTCGATCACGGGGTAGGAGTCAGGTCAGCCCCCCCCCCCCCCCCCCCCCCCAAGCCCCCACACCCCTCCGTTGCACCCCCACTGTCTCAGGGGAGTTCACAGCGAGGGCCCCCTCCCCTGAACCTCCCTCACTGACCAGGCGGTTGAGAGGCACAGAGATACCCCCTTAAGAAGCTTTGCGCTCGGGAGGAAACTTAATCTCCTTTTTTAACGCCATCCCAAGGCTCTTCGGCGAACCCTGAATAGAGCGTGGAGCTTGGGTGCGAGGGAGGGAGGGAAGGAAGGAGGGAGGAGCCGGCTGTGGAGTATCTCCCAGCCCACATGGCAGCCCAGCCCCAAATCTGAATATCTGAGCCACAGCGGAGAAGCTGAGACGCTCCCAACGCCAGCATAGGAATTAGCCCTCCGACAGGCCGCGTTAAATCCCAACTCCCCTCCCTCTGCTCCACACTCCAGCCTCGCCGCCGATACTATGCCCCCCTACCGCATCCCCCCTATTTCACCCCGCACTGCACGTGTCCACTGGGCTAAGGGGCCTGAGATACAGCGGGAGAGACAGACAGACAGACAGGCAGGTGGTAGCCTTGTACATATCAGTTCAGAGATCTCCTGCATCCCTCTTGGCCTACACATTTGGTTTAAAACAGGGATAATTTCTTTAATTAATCAGTACTTAACAAACACACCCCTTGTCAGGGGTTTCTGCGACGTTGTCGAGAGTGAGAAGGGAGGAGAGAAAAAGAGCATTCATCACCCAAGTCATTCCTCCTCATGTCTTGGTTAGACTCTGGCCACAAAATGCTGCAGGCAGAGGACACAAAGAGGACTTGCGCCGTGTCAAGAAAGAAGACGACTTTCTCTTCCTCTCTTTCTTTTTCACTCTCTCCCTGGACCCAAGGGGCCAGGGTAAATATTCACACCGACAGACTCGTGCGAGAAATCTCTGAGCTCCTTTTATTTGGAGGGAGGTGTGACAGATTACCGGCGAGACGGATTCCTCAGTGGCAAAGAGGTAGCGGACCCTCTTTACCCAAACACATTGGAAGAAGTGCCCTGACATGCTCCTTTAGCACCCTGTCAGAAGACTATTCCCGAAGCAAACACTGTCAAGGGTTTCTCTCCACAAGTCAGGCCCCTGCTTATAAACCTCCCTGAAAAGGACTTAGCCAGCGTCGAAGAGCAACAAGAAAACAAGATGTGGGCAAACCAAACAGACCCTTACAAAGCCCTGGACGTGGAGTAGAGAGAGTGGAGAAAGAGAGTAAAGAGCAGGAAATGAGAGGTGATCGGGAGTCGGGACACAATTTTGAACACAATCTCTACAGCCCCCGAAAACAGAGTGTAGACTCTTGTAGAAGCAATTTGTTTCAATCCTGTCAGAAGAATGCTACTGTGATAATTGTGTCGCCTAGTGGATTTCAGTCACAATGCAAATGTGACAAATTTAAACTAATTATGTTTGTTTTTTACATACAGCTAAAAAAGGGCCAAAGTAGCTTTTTGTGATCAAGATTAACTAATCACTCTCTCCAAAAAGTGTTATTTTATTTGTATTTATTTGTTTTTATTATTATTATATTTATTTCTGTTGATTTTACAGAATCGCTGTCCATGGCTTGTCCAAGGAAATGGATAATAAAGTATCGAATTACATCCTATTGTATCGTGTATTGTATCTATTATCGCAAAATATCAAATATTGTATATCGCATCATATGTTTGCACCTGTCACACAAACAACAGAGCAACCGATGACATACTAGCTAGCCTAAACTGCTCTCTTGGCTAATATTTGCATATAAATGACAGTGAAAGTGATGAGAGTGCATGTGAGTGTGTTGTTGAGTGTGGGTCAGTGAGGAGCTGACCGTATTCTAGACTGAAGGCCCAGTGGAGGCATCTGTAATGGGGGTGAGACATTCTGGCACGGCCGCGATAATACAGTCCACCCACTGGCTTAGCAAAGGCAGGAAGTATATGAGGAATTCAAAAACCAAAACAATTTACTCTGACCGAAGAGGTGAAAGATGGATTTAAATGGATTCTAATACTTTGAAAATGATTTAAACCTCGTAAAAAATAATACATGTTTCATATATTTTCTTAAATGACCATTAGTATTTCCTGGGCAAGTGCAATGTTCTCTGCATTATTTAGATTTGATATGCTCTAATTGTGTCCAGAACTCGCATGATCGAACTCACTCGATAGGTGTCATTGGGTCCGTCTTTACTGACCACACCGAGTCAGGACCTTGGAATTAACATCTCACCTCCAAGAGGGAAAGATCAACGGAGCACCCACGGGATATCATTTAGGATGTCAAGTAGGTGGCTCAGAGATCAAACACTACGACGTCGGTGGGGGTGTTGCTGGGTTGCGTCCCAAATGGCACTCTATTCCCTATAACGATGTTGCTCTGGGAGATGTAGCGTTTGATCTCTGGCCAAAAGTATTGCACGAAGTAAGGAATAGGGTGCTATTTGGGATGCAGCCTTGGCGTATGAGTGACAACTATTTCACAGGCTGAGCTGACATGGCTGGCGTGGACCAGAGAAGAGCACTCTCTCTCTCTCTCTCTCTCGCTTTCTCTCTCTCTTTATAGAAGAGATTAACTGTGAATGGGCAATTATATTGTCTTATATAAATCTTATAATCTGACAAACAAGAACTAAATGAATGGTGCTGATTGCTTCAAGTCTTATCTAATTTAAAATAATTATTTAAATTGATTCATTTTTCATGTGATGTGATTGATTCAGTGTAAAAATGATGCAAGTTGTATTGGTGGTGAAGTTCATTTAATTGTTTTGTTTGGAGCAGAACACTGAGTTCCCTGAGAAATTGTCAAATATACTTAGTTTTAGTCCACAGCAAACAGAATGTAATGAAATTCTCAGACCGGTGTCCAGTCTTACAACTGTGTAGTACATGAGGTTCAAATGTTACTCCTTCACACTTGTTTAACACTTGGCCAGAGACCTGACGGACAGCTTCAGTGGTGCGCTGTGTGTTGGACAGCTCCCAGTGGATGCCAAGCGGCCATTTTGTGTCAACTGTGTCAACTGTGTTGTACCTCCTCAGAGAACGAGTCCAGGGAAGAAACCTTTGTCACCCTCTAAAGCAGGAGCAGAAACTGGGTTAAATGGTCCAATGGAAAATGTATTTACAGGTACCGGTACCATGGCAATGAAGGTTCACTTGGCTCTAAAAAGAGAGGGGTGAGATGAGGGGCACAGGAAAACGTGAAAGGTGTGTGGGGTAAATGGAAATGTAGATATTATTTTAGATTAGGACTTAATGAATGGATTCAAAAGGGGAAGGGAGGAGAGAGGGAGTGGTCAATAATTCAGAAATTATTAAATTGAAAGAAAAAAGCCAAATAGATCATCCAGCCATTTATTCTCTATGGAACTGTCTTAATTAGAATTCAATTTAGTGGTGTGTGTGTGTGTGTGTGTGTGTGTGTGTGTGTGTGTGTGTGTGTGTGTGTGTGTGTGTGTGTGTGTGTGTGTGTGTGTGTGTGTGTGTGTGTGTGGTGGAAGGGGGGACATTGGACCCCCCTTTTTTAAATTCCTTTGCCTCTGTAGTCTGCCTGATGGGCTCTCAAATACATTCCACTTGAGCCCCGAGCAGACTTAGATACACTTGTCACATAATCAAATGTTAAATACAAAGTACTGTATGGTGAAAGGGGCGAGGGACTTTATTCGAAGGGAAAGGGGGAAATAATTTACTTTTTTCTCTCTCTCTAGCAGCTCTAGTTCCAGCCAGTCGCTTGCTGCTTTCATGTCATTTAGATGAGTGGTTAATAAGGCGGAGCGTTAAAGGGATTATGATCCTGTTGGGCCGTGGCCGGGAGGGGGGAGAGGGGTTGGGGGGGGGGGGGGGGGGGGTAATGCTTCTGAGAAAGGTTTTCGGGGGGCTGGTGGGGTGTATAGCACTGGGCTGGGGGGGCTAGGGGGGTACGGTGCATGGACAGAGGGGAGAGTATCCTCCTCACTGTCAAGACTCATTTAGCCAGAACTAAGCAGTCCAATAGGCCCTGAGCTTCTCCAATTATAGGAAATATCGTATTCTGGGCTAGAGGGGATTTTCCCTAAAGACCCTCCGTGATATCTCCTATCTCCTCCTGCTTTGCGTTAATGAAGACCCCTCAAAAAGTTGGCCAATCTGGGCTAGGTGTTGAGAGGTATTGGCAAGCCAGTAGGGGAGTCCTGGGGATTGGGGTTTGGGATTGGGATAGGCAGGGGGAAGAAAAGGAGGAATTTTTGGGCTCCAAATCTTCCACCCTGGCCCTGTGGAGATTTACAGGTCCCTGTGCTGGAAATCCAAAAATAAAGCTTAAGAAAAATAAGGCTCCTGAAAACTTAGCATTGTTACACTTGAGGACAGTACAGTGTGGTTTGACTGTGAAAAGTAGGTGAGCTATCAAAGGCTTGCTATGGAAAGAGGCTCTTACAGGTAGGCTTTACCAGAGAAGACCTGTCACCAGTCTCTCAGAAATGTCAGAATTTGTCAGTCACCTAGTATGTAGCTGAGGAAGAGGAAGGGTTAAATTAAAGCAAACTTCTCCCTGCAGAGTCTTACCATAAGAGACACAGATTCTCAGTCACCATGGCTGGTCGCTTGCCATTGGCTGCCATCCCCCGACGCCTTCCTTCTACAGGCGAGCCACTTCTTTGCTAGAGCCCATTTTCCGCAATCTGCGTGGATCAGCTCCCTCTCGCTCACGCTCCCAGCTCGCTCTGCCAAGAACGAAGAAGACACACGCCTCCTACTTTCCCCCCCACCACAACCTCACCACCCCACTCCCGACTCACAGCACCCGGCACCCAGCTCCTTCTTCTCCTTCTTAAACACATCTTTAATTCACACAACTTTGAAGTGGCACTCCGGCAAATGCACTCAATCAATTATAAATGAAATAATCTCCTTATGATATTAGAGATTTTGAAAAGTCTAAGAAATACCGGGAGATTAGAGAGCCCAAATCAGTTTTAGCGGTATCTAAAGTGACAGCAGGAGAATCATTGGAAGGAGCGGGTAGAAACTTAAAATGATTATGTAGATCTGTGTCACCGTCGAATGTTTCTGCAAATCCCCGCTGGATCTACCGCGACGGAGGAAACAGATTATTCCCTGGCCTTATTTAAAAGGGCTGCAGCGTTTCAGTGGCTTTTCAAAAGGAAACATTTATATATATATACCATATATTTACGGCTATGACTACTCCCTCTCTTGACTACAGCTACGTTTTCCATTAACATGTCCAGTGATTTTTTTTTTGTCACACTTACAAAGTTTGCATAGAGAATAGATGCGACAATTACCTGCTAGGTTGCATTTCCATTCAACTATCTTGTGTCGATAAAAACAGCTGGATGTAATGAAGTCACACATTTAAAAAAAATACTTTTACGCAAAGAAAACTACAGTGTCGAATAAAAATGTAGAGGTTGAAGTGTTTCCATTAGCCATTTAGCCAAATTGCGCATTAATGAATTGTCGACAGCCTGTGTGCCCTCCCACCTATCTGTTTCATGTCTCAGGTAGCCCGCGAAAGCCAGCACGTATAGAATGCAATAATTTACTAATATTTGCCATATTCTAATAATTCTCATGTGCCAACGTGGTGAAACTTGTCAGCCAACCAGAAAAGCAAGGCGTAGAAAATCAGGCATTCTTGAAAGTCAGGATCATCCTTGTCCTGCAAAGAGGCCTTGTTTTTATTGTCGAAAAAAAAAGACATTTGCAAGCAGTAGGCATTTAGAATTAAATGTGGAGTGGAGCTTTAAAGTTACGCGCTGACATCACGTGCCCGCCCTGGCAATCATCATTTATTCAAATAAAACAGTTTCCATCATAATTTTCAAAATAAAGAAAGTTTGACAAAAGAAAGATCCACCCGTCAAACGGATAAAAATGTTGTTGATCTTTAGAAAATGTATCCTATATCTGCCGTTTCTATTTCACGTCGCAATGTTTTCTTTCTTTTTTTGCGAATACACCTGGGTCAATGGAAACTTGCCTTATGACTTCAGCCACTTCTGGCAGCACTTAATAAGTGTCGTATTTGACCCCTGAGGCACAGTCAAGAGCATTACATGACCATGTATTTTAACGTGTTATAGAAATACCTCAGTTGAAGTTTATAGCAGAGCTCCTAAATGAGCCAGAATCGAGTTAAAGTTCATGCCAAAGAGAAAATATTGCTTACTTTCAACATAGTCTCATTAGAATATGTAAAAAATTGTGACATTTAACCATTTTAGTTATGTGACATAAGCTGACATATTTGTTCATTTAGGGTTATTTTTCAGTATGCAACCAGGAATTGACACAGAGGGGAAGTACCAATAAGGTGAGTGATCTGACAGGTCTGGTCCAATGAAATTACTCTGTGTGAGAGGATTGTGGGGTCAGAGTGCGATGGTAACTTGGCAAACAGTGTCAACATGCCCAAACATGTTTTTACACACTGGGCAAAAACTGGTAGAATCAATGTTGTTTCCACTTCATTTCAACAAAATAATGTAATGTGATGACTTTGAATCAATGTGGAAAACTGATTGGATTTGAAAAAGGTCATCAACCTAAGGGAATTTCGTCTTTTTTTAACCTAAATTTTAACCTAAATCCAATGAAATGGTGAAATGTTTTGTTGATTTCACGTTCAATTCACGTTAGTTGACAACTCAACCAAATTTGTATCAAAACTAGACGTTGAACTGACGTCTGTTCCCAGTGGGTATTATGGCATCCATATTATAAAGTCCCAGTTGACAGACATTCCTAATTTGGATGCCGTACAGTACTACAAGTTTCAGTCTTAGCTGAATATATCCTTCATGACCATTACTCACAATGTTAAAAAATTGAATTATGGCCCTGTGCACATTTATTTTCTATCATGCTGTGGTCCATTCATCTTTGATTACACCTTTCAGATGATATAAATTAGCCCTATCCACTGTGTATAGGGTTGATGGATGGCAGGGAACGATATGAAACACACTGATCAATATCATGGATTCGGCTCTGTGTTCCAAGGCTACTCCGCTCCGCCAATTCACATGTTTCTAATTTCTGCTGCGAGCCTCTGAGTCCATGCAATATATTGTCCCATTTATACTGTGCAGCTGTACATACTGAATCTTAATTAAACTGCACTGATGATGGTCTTATGACGATGATAAGGAGATGGGATGTCCTAACATGTACACCGTACAAAATATTCCTCCAGTTATCCCAGTCAGTTCAAGAATATCGAATCTAAGGCTGTACTGTATATATATCAAGCGTCTCTGACAAGGAGTGCTGTTTTAGGATCAGTTTTGCCTTCTAGATTACAATGGAGACAAGTATATGGACAGGCTGACACGCGTGATACATACGGCTCCTGAAGTCACTCAGTATCACCTATTATCGCCCTCTTTTTCTTTCTTCTTACCTCATCCTCACTCTCTGAATCCCTGCTAGTCTGAGGGGTTCTGTCCTGCTGTGAGCCTGCCTCAGATCCTTCATCCTTCCCTATGGATCACTTTGAGTCCCCGGGAAAGTCCTGTCTATTGTCATCATTCTCTCTTTAGTAAGAGAAAGCAGAAATCAATGGAAGGCTAAGAGTAGGCTAAGAGTCCCAGGGGGTCAGGCTTCAGAGGTCGTTGACGAAGGTGTCGAAGGTGAACCCCTAACAAGCTCGTGGGGATGCTGGCAGGTAACAGAAAACGTCAGTAAGGGCCCTGTGAATGCCTGGAAGGAAAGGTAAAACAGCAATGATGAGGGCCCTGTACACACTCAAGTTGTACAACTGATGCAGAATGCATTTGGCACAACTGTTGGAGCGCAACGGAGAGTTTTTCAGTACAAAAATAATAACACAAGTATTGTGTAAACATTTTTGTGCAGACAGAATCTCCATTGTAACACATATCAGTTGTATCACAACCATCGTGTTATGTGTTGTACATCAGTTGTACTGCCTGAGTGTGTAGAGACTGGACATGGAGAGGCTGGATTTGGTCCAGTTGTTGATGTTTTCCAAAGTACACTCATTCATATAACTCACCAAATTGTTCAAAAACACTGACAGGCTCAGTGATACTGGATCCACTAGAAGGGTTGATCCAATACAAACTTGTCACATTGCAACCAACTCTGCGTTATTTCAAACCAAAATGAGGTCCTGCCCTTTCTAAAAGCTTAATCTCACCCATCTTCAAGACACAACTACAAATACCTAGTAGGTGTCTGGTTAGACTGTAAACTCTCCTTCCAGACTCACATTAAGCATCTCCAATCCAAAATTACATCTAGAATCGACTTCCAATTTTGCTAAAAAGCATCCTTCACTCATGCTGCCAAACATACCCTCGTAAAACTGACCATCCTACCGATCCTCGACTTCGGCTATGTCATTTACACTCTACTCAACAAATTGGATGCAGTCTATCACAGTGCCATCCGTTATGTCACCAAAGCCCCATATACTACCCACCACTGCGACCTGTACGCTCTCGTTGGCTGGCCCTCGCTTCATACTCGTCGCCAAACCCACTGGCTCCAGGTCATCTACAAGTCTCTGCTAGGTAAAGCCCCGCCTTATCTCAGCTCACTGGTCACCATAGCAGCACCCACCCGTAGCACGCGCTCCAGCAGGTATATTTCACTGGTCACCCCCAAAGCCAACACTTCCTTTGGCTGCCTTTCCTTCCAGTTCTCTGCTGCCAATGACTGGAACGAACTGCAAAAATCACTGAAGCTGGAGACTCATATCTCCCTCACTAGATTTAAGCACCAGCTGTCGGAGCAGCTCACAGATCACTGCACCTGTACTTAGTCCATCTGTAAATAGCCCTACAACTACCTCATCCCCATACTGTATTCATTTATTTATCTTGCTCCTTTGCACCCCAGCATCTCTACTTGCACATTCATCTTCTGCACATCTAC
This sequence comes from Salvelinus namaycush, assembly GCF_016432855.1. Taxonomy (NCBI): domain Eukaryota; kingdom Metazoa; phylum Chordata; class Actinopteri; order Salmoniformes; family Salmonidae; genus Salvelinus; species Salvelinus namaycush. Next base: position 8,937,643 of record NC_052316.1, read on the forward strand.
CATTCCAGTGTTTAGTTGCTATATTGTAATTATTTCGCCACCATGGCCTATTTATTTGCCTTACCTCCCTCATCCTACCTCATTTGCACATACTGTATATAGACTTTTTCTACTGTATTATTGACTGTATGTTTTGTTTATTCCATGTGTAACTCTGTGTTGTTGTATGTGTCGAACTGCTTTGCTTTATCTTGGCCAGGACACAGTTGCAAATGAGACTAGCCTACCTGGTTAAATAAAGGTGAAATAAAAATAATAATAAAATAACAACAACATATTAATAGCCCAGTGCTCACTATGTGAAATCAAAACTATGAATGAATGCATGTGTGGCTGAGTGAGGAGGAGGCAGGGTTAAGGAGATTGACATCTTCATGTTTGAGTAATTATCACCACTTGAGGCCTGAAGAGAGGGGTGTGCGGCTCTCTCATAGCTGGCTCGTTGTCGTGGTTAAACTGTGTGCCCTTGTTGATTGATGATGAAAAGAGAACATACACCCACACCTCTCTTGGGAGGATGGCAGAATGTGTGTGTGTGTCCAGAGACCCAGGCAGCTGGCCTCTATATATACACACACACACACACACACACACACACACACACACACACACACACACACACACACACACACACACACACACACACACACACACACACACACACACACACACACACACACACACACACACACACAGACAGCCCTGCAAGTATAATGAATAAGTAATAATGCATTATTCACACACATATAGATCAGCATAGAGGGATAGCGATACACACGCACACATGCACATGTTGGAAGCTTGCACGCACGTGCACACACACACACACACACATGCACATGATGCAAGCTCGCACACACACAAACACATTCACGACGCAAGCACACACACGTCCACCCCCCCACGCAACCACACATTACTTTATCATAACTGTGACAGGACTAGCAAGTCATTCCCCATTTATGTTATTTTCCTGCACTGTCATCAGATCCTCAGTCTCTCCCCAGAGAGTTCCCTCTTCATTCATATTCATGAGCTTTATGTGATATGTCCCCAAGGGCCCTTCTACTGGGGGCCACAAGAGGCCCCTGGGCCAACCAACACCAACAAATCATTACAGACACACACATTGTGTTACTGTATTTGTACAATTTTACTATAGGCCTAAACGGGATTTTGAATGGCTAAATAACTAAGTGTTGGCCTTCTTCTAAGGTTTTTAAAAAACAAGTAACATAATCGTGAATGACAACATCTAACCCAAACCCTTATCCTACTCCTTATCCTAAACCAGGTTCGTATTCAAATCCCCATACACTGATACATCATACTCTTTCCCAAACCTCTCTTTCGTTATTCAGGTTTTTGTTCAGTCAGATGTTTGGTTTAGACTCCGTTCTTTTCTTTTATTTTATTTTCATTTCTAAAATTGTAAAGTGACTTTGGTTCCGTCAAAAGCGCTGTATAAGTCCCATGTATTATTACTATTATTATGAAATCAACTGTACTGAAATGACCAAGTATGAAAACTTCTAAATATTGACGGAGGAGTGGAAGAACTCCAAGCCAACGTATTTAGAGACAATTACGGGCCATTCTTTTTTCGAACATGAAGTTGCAGCATTCCCCTTACATACCTTTCTCATGGTTCACCACCCGGTTTCAGCCCTACAGGCAGCTAATCAGCTGATCATTAGGAACAGATAAGTAAACAAAGATATCCGTTATCCATCAGCTGTGCCCAGCTCCCCGCTGTGTGTGTGTGTGTGTGTGTGTGTGTGTGTGTCTATGTGTGTGCGTGTGTGTGTGGGATTATCTAACGAGGAGACAGCAGTGCTCACTCCTGGGGTCCCCAGTGATGATCTGACAGGCCAACCACAGTCTCTTTACATGGCCAGTTGGGCCCAGCAAGACTCCTTTCAGTCTCGAGTAAAGTGTGTGTGTGTGTGTACTGTATGTGTGTGGGTGCGTGCCTGGGTGCGTGCGTGGTTCAGACGATTGGGGTGCGGGGGTTTAGTGCAGTGGGGTAAAACAAGAAATTGGTGCTAGGGGAGGGCATAGCTGAGCTGTCAATATCGCCAAATGCCTAATGATCCTAGCTGCAGTCTTAAGGTGGACAAGGTCTATGCACAAATACACACACGAGGGTTGGAGTTTCCAGACTGTGGTGCCATAGAATTACACATAGAGGAATTGGCGGATCTCTGTATACTGTAAAATTGTTCTGGTAATAAACTTGAATCCACACATTACAATGAATGTAGATTACTTTTCATAGGTTATTTTGTCCCTGTTTCTGGTGATCCATTACAATGAATGTAGATTACTTTTCATAGGTTATTTTGTCCCTGTTTCTGGTGATCCATTACAATGAATGTAGATTACTTTTCATAGGATATTTTGTCCCTGTTTCTGGTGATCCATTACAATGAATGTAGATTACTTTTCATAGGTTATTTTGTCCCTGTTTCTGGTGATCCATTACAATGAATGTAGATTACTTTTCATAGGTTATTTTGTCCCTGTTTCTGGTGATCCATTACAATGAATGTAGATTACTTTTCATAGGATATTTTGTCCCTGTTTCTGGTGATCCATTACAATGAATGTAGATTACTTTTCATAGGTTATTTTGTCCCTGTTTCTGGTGATCCATTACAATGAATGTAGATTACTTTTCATAGGTTATTTTGTCCCTGTTTCTGGTGATCCATTACAATGAATGTAGATTACTTTTCATAGGTTATTTTGTCCCTGTTTCTGGTGATCCATTACAATGAATGTAGATTACTTTTCATAGGTTATTTTGTCCCTGTTTCTGGTGATCCATTACAATGAATGTAGATTACTTTTCATAGGTTATTTTGTCCCTGTTTCTGGTGATCCATTACAATGAATGTAGATTACTTTTCATAGGTTATTTTGTCCCTGTTTCTGGTGATCCATTACAATGAATGTAGACCACCTTTTTTTCTTCTTTCCTTTATTTAACAAGGCAGGTCAATTAAGAATGAATTATTATTTATAATGATGACCTACCGAGAGGCAAAAGACCTCCTGTGGGGACAGGGGATTAAAAACGTAGGACAAAATACACATCACGACAAAAGAGACACCACAATACTACATAAAGAGATACCTAAGACAACAAAACAACATGGTAGCAACACAACATGGCAGCAACACAACATGGTAGCAAAACAACATGACAACAACACAACATGGCAGCAACACAACATGGTAGCAAAACAACATGACAACAACACAACATGGCAGCAACACAACATGGTAGCAAAACAACATGACAACAACACAACATGGCAGCAACACAACATGGCAGCAACACAACATGACAACAAAACAACATAGTAGCAACACAACATGGCAGCAACACAACATGGCAGCAACACAACATGACAGCAACACAACATGGTTGCAACACAACATGGTAGCAGCACAAACACGGTACAAACATTGTTATGCACAGACAAAAGCACGAAGGAGAAAAAGGTAGCGTCAACAACACATCACACGAAGCAGCCACAAGTGTCAGTAAGAGTGTCCATGATTGAGTCTTTGTATGTAGAGAACTGTCCAGTTTGAGTGTTTTTTGCAGCTCGTTCCAGTCGCTAGCTGCAGCGAACTGAAAAGAGGAGCAACCCAGGGATGTGGGTGCTTTGGGGATCTTTAATTTAACAGAATGTGACTGGCAGAAAGGGTGCTGTATCTGGAGGAGGAGGGTTGCAGAAGGTACAGTGGGAAGAAAAAGTATGTGAACCCTTTAGAATTGCCTGTATTTCTGCATAAATTGGTCATAAAATTTGATCTGATCTTCATCTAAGTCACAACAATAGACAAACACAATCTGCTTAAACTAATAACACACAAACACTTATAATTTGTCATGTCTTTATTGAACACACCGTGTAAACATTCACAGTGCAGGTTGGAAAAAGTATGTGAACCCTTGGATTTAATAACAGGTTGACCCTCCTTTGGCAGCATTAACCTCAACCAAACGTTTTCTGTAGTTGCGGATCAGACCTGCACTAATGTCATGAGGAATGTTGGACCATTCCTCTTTACAAAACTGTTTCAGTTCCACAATATTCTTGGGATGTCTGGTGTGAACCGTTCTCTTGAGGTTATGCCACAGCATCTCAATCGGGTTGAGGTCAGGACTCTGACTGGGCCACTCCAGAAGGTGTATTTTCATCTGTTCAAGCCATTCTGTTGTTGATTTACTTCTGTCTTTTGGGTTGCTGTCCTGTTACATCACCTAACTTTTGTTGAGCTTCAATTGGTGGACAGACAGCCTTACATTCTCCTGCATACAGGAGATAAACTTGGGAATTCATTTTTCTTTTTTCTTTTTTCCGTTGATGATAGCAAGCTGTCCAGGCCCTGGGGTAACAAAACAGCCCCAAACCATGATGCTCCCTCCACCATAGTTTACAGTTGGGATGAGGTTTTGATGTTGGTGTGCTGTGTCTTATTTCTCTCCACACATAGTGTTGTGTGTTCCTTCCAAACACAACTTCAGTTTCATCTGTCCACAGAATATTTTGCCAGTAGCGCAGTGGAACATCCGGGTGCTCTTTTGCAAACTTCAGACGTGCAGCAATGTTATTTTTGGACAGCAGTGGCTTCTTCCGTGGTGTCCTCCCATGAACACTATTCTTGTTTAGTGTTTTACATATCATAGACTCATCAACAGAGATGTTAGAATCTTCCAGAGATTTCTGTAATTATTTAGCTGGCACTCGAGGATTCTTCATTACCTCTTTGAGCATTCTGCGCTGCGCAATTGCAGTCATCTTTGCAGGACGGCCACTCCTAGGGAGAGTAGCAACAGTGCTGAAATTTCTCCATTTATAGACAATTTGTCTTATCGTGGAGTGACTTTTAGAGATACTTTTGTAACCCTTTTCAGCTTTATGCAAGGTAACAATTCTTAATCTTAGGTTTGAGATCTCTTTTGTTCGAGGCAGGATTCACATCAGGCAATGTTTCTTGTGAATAGCAAACTCAAATTTTGTGAGTGTTTTTTATGGGGCAGGGCAGCTCTAACCAAAATCTCCAATCTCGTCTCATTGATTCGACTCCAGGTTATTTGACTTCTGACTCCAATTAGCTTTTGGAGAAGTCATTAGCCTAGGGGTTGACATACTTTTTCCAACCTACACTGTGAATGTTTAAATTATGTATTCAATATAGACAAGAAAAATACAATAATTTGTGTGTTATTAGTTTAAGCAGACTGTGTTTCTCTATTGTTGTGACTTCGATGAATATCAGATCAAATTTTATGTCAAATTTATGCAGAAATACAGGTAATTCCAAAGGGTTCTGTCACGTTCCTGACCTGTTTTCTGTTGTTTGTATGTGTTTAGTTGGTCAGGGCGTGAGTTGGGGTGGGTAGTCTATGTTATGTGTTTTCTATGTTGGGTGAATGTGTGGCCTGGTATGGTTCTCAATTAGAGGCAGGTGTTTGACGTTTCCTCTGATTGAGAACCATATTAAGGTAGGTTGTTCTCACTGTTTGTTTGTGGGTGATTGTTCCTGTGTCAGTGTTGGTGCTACACGGGACTGTGACGGTTAGTGTTTTTGTCAGTTTGTATAGTGTCTTGTTTTTGTTTAATTAAATTCATTATGTCTAATTACCACGCTGCACATTGGTCCTCTGATCCTTCTCGCCTCTCCTCGTCTGAGGAGGAGGACGAAGTAGACTGCCGTTACAGAATCACCCACCAAACCCGGATCAAGCAGCGTGAGAACGGGCAGCAGCGACAGCAGCAGCGGTACCAGGAGGAATGGTCATGGGAGCAAATATTGAACGGAGAAGGACCCTGGGCTAAGGTTGGAGAATATCGCCGCTCTCGGGAAGAGATGGAGGCAGCTAAAGCCCAGGAGCGGTGGTATGAGGAGGCAGCACGGAAGCGTGGCTGGAAGCCCGTGAAGAAACCCCAAACATTTCTTGGGGGGGGGGGGGGGGGCTAAAGGGTAGTGTGGCGAAGGTAGGTAGGAAACCTGCGCCCACTTCCCATGCTTACCGTGGAGAGCGGGAGTACGGGCAGACACCGTGTTATGCGGAAGAGCGCACGGTGTCTCCTGTACGGGTGCATAGCCCGGTGCGGGTTATTCCACCTCCCCGCACTGGGCGGGCTAGAGTGAGCATTGAGCCAAGTGCCATGAAGCCGGCTCTACATATCTGGCCTCCAGTACGTCTCCTCGGGCCGGTGTACATGGCACCAGCCTTACGCATGGTGTCCCCGGTTCGCCAACACAGCCCAGTGCGGGTTATTCCACCTCCCCGCACTGGACGGGCTACGGGGAGCATGCAACCAGGTAAGGTTGGGCAGGCTCAGTGCTCAAGGGAGCCAGTACGCCTGCACGGTCCGGTATATCCGGCGCTACCTTCCCGCTCCAGCCCAGTACCACCAGTGCCTACACCACGCACCAGGCTTCCAGTGCGTCTCCAGAGCCCTGTTCCTCCTCCACGCACTCTCCCTGTGGTGCGTGTCTCCAGCCCAGTACCTCCAGTTCCGGCATCACGCACCAATCCTCCTGTGCGTCTCCAGAGCCCTGTACGCACTGTTCCTTCTCCCCGCACTCGCCCTGAGGTGCGTGCCCTCAGCCCGGTACCACCAGTGCCGGTACCACGCATCAGGCCTATAGTGCGCTTTGAGAATTCAGTGTGCCCTGTTCCTGCTTCCTGCACTAGCCTTGAGGTGCGTGTCTCCAGTCCGGTACCACCAGTTCCGGCACCACGCACCAGGCCTACTGTGCGCCTCAGCAGGTCAGAGTCGGCCGTCTGCCCAACGCCGCCTGCACTGCTCGTCTGCCCAGCACCGTCTGTACTGCCTGTCTGCCCAGCGCCGTCTGAGCCATCTGTCTGCCCAGCGCCGTCTGAGCCATCCGTCTGCCCAGCGCCGTCTGAGCCATCCGTCTGCCCAGCGCCGTCTGAGCCATCCGTCTGCCCAGCGCCGTCTGAGCCATCCGTCTGCCCAGCGCCGTCTGAGCCATCCGTCTGCCCAGCGCCGTCTGAGCCATCCGTCTGCCCAGCGCCGTCTGAGCCATCCGTCTGCCCAGCGCCGTCTGAGCCATCCGTCTGCCCAGCGCCGTCTGAGCCATCCGTCTGCCACGAGCCATTAGAGCCGCCCGTCTGTCCGAGCCATTAGAGCCGTCCGTCAGTCAGGAGCCGCTAGAGCCGTCCGTCAGTCAGGAGCTGCCAGAGCCGTCAGCCAGTCAGGAGCTGCCAGAGCCGCCAGCCAGTCAGGAGCTGCCAGAGCCGCCAGCCAGTCAGGAGCTGCCAGAGCCGCCAGCCAGTCAGGAGCTGCCAGAGCCGCCAGACAGTCATGAGCTGCCCTCCAGTCATGAGCTGCCCTCCAGTCATGAGCTGCCCTCCAGTCATGAGCTGCCCTCCAGTCATGAGCTGCCCCCCAGTCATGAGCTGCCCCCCAGTCATGAGCTGCCCCCCAGTCATGAGCTGCCCCCCAGTCATGAGCTGCCCTCCAGTCATGAGCTGCCCCCCAGTCATGAGCTGCCCCCCAGTCATGAGCTGCCCCCCAGTCATGAGCTGCCCCCCAGTCATGAGCTGCCCTCCAGTCATGAGCTGCCCTCCAGTCATGAGCTGCCCTCCAGTCATGAGCTGCCCTCCAGTCCGGAGCTGCCACCCAGTCCGGAGCTGCCACCCAGTCCGGAGCTGCCACCCAGTCCGGAGCTGCCACTCAGTCCGGAGCTGTCCCTCTGTCCAGAGTTGTCCCTCTGTCCAGAGTTGTCCCTCTGTCCAGAGTTGTCCCTCTGTCCAGAGTTGTCCCTCTGTCCTAAGCTACCTCTCTGTCCGGAGCGATTTCTCTGTCCTGAGCTACCTCTCTGTCCTGAGCTACCTCTCTGTCCTGAGCTACCTCTCTGTCCTGAGCTACCTCTCGGTCCTGAGTTGTCTCCTCTATTTAGGAGGGGCCTTGGTGAAGGTTCCTGGACCATGGTCGGGGGCGAGGGTCGCCACTCAAAGGACGCTAAGGAGGGGGACAAAGACAGTGGTGGAGTGGTGTCCTCGTCCACCGCCGGAGCCGCCACCGCGGACAGATGCCCACCCAGACCCTCCCCTTGAGTTTTAGGGGTGCGCCCGGAGTTCGCACCTTGAGGGGGGGGTTCTGTCACGTTCCTGACCTGTTTTCCTTTGTTTGTATGTGTTTAGTTGGTCAGGGCGTGAGTTGGGGTGGGTAGTCTATGTTATGTGTTTTCTATGTTGGGTGAATGTGTGGCCTGGTATGGTTCTCAATTAGAGGCAGGTGTTTGACGTTTCCTCTGATTGAGAACCATATTAAGGTAGGTTGTTCTCACTGTTTGTTTGTGGGTGATTGTTCCTGTGTTGGTGCTACACGGGACTGTGACGGTTAGTGTTTTTGTCAGTTTGTATAGTGTCTTGTTTTTGTTTAATTAAATTCATTATGTCTAATTACCACGCTGCACATTGGTCCTCTGATCCTTCTCGCCTCTCCTCGTCTGAGGAGGAGGACGAAGTAGACTGCCGTTACAGGTTCACATACTTTTTCTTGGCACTGTATCTCAGATAGAGGGAAGTGAGGCCTAAGAGGGTTTTAGAAATAAGAATCATAGTCAATCAATCAACAATATACATATGTATACTGGAGTAAAATTTAATATATCACAACTCAGGATATGACCCAGATACAGACACAGGAGATGGATGGTACAGTTCTCAGATGATTTATTGTAAACACGAGGCAGGCAAAGGGCAGGTCGAGTACAGGCAGGGGTTCGTGATCAGAGTCAGGCAGGTACAGGACGGCAGGCAGGCTCGGGGTCAGGGCAGAAAGAGGTTCGTAATCAGCTCAGAGTCAGGCAGGTACAGGACGGCAGGCAGGCTTGGGGTCAGGGCAGTCAGAACAATCAGAACCGGGAAAACTAGGAAACAGAACTTGAGAAAAAGGAAAACACTCTGGTAAGACCTGACAAGACAAGACGAACTGGCAACAGACAAACAGAGAACACAGGTATAAATACACAGGGGATAATGGGGAAGATGGGCGACACCTGAAGGGTGGTGGAGACAAGAACCAAGACAGGTGAAACAGATGAGGGTGTGACACTAATGTATATATGTATGTAAGTATATCATGTGTATACAGTTGAAGTCGGAAGTTTACATACACTTAGGTTGGAGTCATTAAAACTCGTTTTTCAACCACTCCACAAATTTCTTGTTAACAAACTATTGTTTTGGCAAGTCGGTTAGGACATCTACTTGGTACATGACACAAGTAATTTTTCCAACAATTGTTTACAGACAGATTATTTCACTTATAATTCACTGTTTCACAATTCCAGTGGGTCAGAAGTTTACATACACTAAATTGACTGTGCCTTTAAACAGCTTGGAAAATTCCAGAAAATGATGTCATGGCTTTATAAGCTTCTGATAGGCTAATTGAAATCATTTGAGTCAATTTGAGGTGTACCTGTGGATATATTTCAAGGCCTACCTTCAAACTCAGTGCCTCTTTGCTTGACATCATGGGAAAATCAAAAGAAATCAGCCAAGACCTCAGAAACAAAATTGCAGACCTCCACAAGTCTGCTTCATCCTTCGGAGCAATTTCCAAAAGCCTGAAGGTACCACGTTCATCTGTACAAACAATAGTACGCAAGTATAAACACCATGGGACCACGCAGCCGTCATATCGCTCAGGAAGGAGACGCGTTCTGTCTCCTAGAGATGAATGCACTTTGGTGAGAAAAGTGCAAATCAATCCCAGAACAACAGCAAAGGACCTTGTGAAGATGCTAGAGAAAACAGGTACAAAAGTATCTATATCCACAGTAAAATGAGTCCTATCTCGACATAACCTGAAAGGCCGCTCAGCAAGGAAGAAGCCACTGCTCCAAAACCGCCATAGAAAAGCCACACCACGGTTTGCAACTGCACATGGGGGCAAAGATCGTACTTTCTGGAGAAATGTCCTCTGGTCTGATGAAACAAAAATAGAACTGTTTGGCCATAATGACCATCGTTATGTTTGGAGGAAAAAGGGGGATGCTTGCAAGCCGAAGAACACCATCCCAACCGTGAAGCACAGGGGTGGCAGCATCATGTTGTGGGGGTGCTTTGCTGCAGGAGGGACTGGTGCACTTCACAAAATAGATGGCATCATGAGGGAGGAAAATTATGTGGATATATTGAAGCAACATCTCAAGACATCAGTCAGGAAGTTAAAGCTTGGTCACAAATGGGTCTTCCAAATGGACAATGACCCCAAGCAAACTTCCAAAGTTGTGGCAAAATGGCTTAAGGACAACAAAGTCAAGGTATTGGAGTGGCCATCACAAAGCCCTGACCTCAATTCAATAGACAATTTGTGGGCAGAACTGAAAAGGCGTGTGCGAGCAAGGTGGCCTACAAACCTGACTCAGTTACACCAGCTCTGTCAGGAGGAATGGGCCAAAATTCACCCAACTTATTGTGGGAAACTTGTGGAAGGCTACCTGAAACGTTTGACCCAAGTTAAACAATTTAAAGGCAATGCTACCAAATACTAATTGAGTGCATGTAAACTTCTGACCCACTGGGAATGTGATGAAAGAAATAAAAGCTGAAATAAATCACTCTACTATTATTCTGACATTTCACATTCTTAAAATAAAGTGGTGATCCTAACTGACCTAAGACAGGGAATTTTTACTAGGCTTAAATGTCAGGAATTGTGAAAAACTGAGTTTAAATGTATTTGGCTGAGGTGTATGTAAACTTCTGACTTCAACTGTATATATATACTTACATACATATATATACATATATATATATATATATACACATAAATATATACATATACTGTACACAGTGCATTCGGAAAGTATTCAGACCCCTTGACTTTTTCCACATTTTGTTTTGTTACAGCCTTATTCTAAAATGTATTAAATTGAATATTTCCCTCTTCAACCTACACACCTTAATGACAAAGCAAAAATACGGTCATCCAACTCGGAATTCCAACTCGGGAACTTGGACCTCTTTCTAGAGCTCCAACCTTCCGACGGAAAGATCACTGACATCATGATTTGACTTAGTATATTTCAGAGTTTCCAGTTGTCTTGAAAGCACCATAAAACTCATGGTAGGCTAATAAAAAAATGTAAAGTATCAACCAGTGGGTCTTGTGCCGGGAATACAAAGATGGCCAGTTTACAGGAGTGATGTGTCTTATAAGGAGCATTGGTGGAAAATCTGATGGCCGAACCTTAGCCTGCAACTTGGATATGTGCTGAGAGAAGGACAGTTGACTGTCTAGCCATACTCCCAAGTACTTGTACAAAGTGACTACCTCAAGCTCTAAACCCTCAAATCAAATTTATTTATAAAGCCCTTCTTACATCAGCTGATATCTCAAAGTGCTGTACAGAAACCCAGCCTAAAACCCCAAACAGCAAGCAATGCAGGTGTAGAAGCACGGTGGCTTGGAAAAACTCCCTAGAAAGGCCAGAACCTAGGAAGAAACCTAGAGAGGAACCAGGCTATGAGGGGTGGCCAGTCCTCTTCTGGCTGTGCCGGGTGGAGATTATAACAGAACATGGCCAAGATGTTCAAATGTTCATAGATGACCAGGGTCAAATAATAATAATCACAGTGGTTGTCGAGGGTGCAACAGGTCAGCACTTCAGGAGTAAATGTCAGTTGGCTTTTCATAGCCGATCATTCAGAGTATCTCTAGAGAGTTGAAAACAGCAGGTCTGGGACAGGTAGCACGTCTGGTGAACAGGTCGAAAGAAAGAAAGAAAGAAAGAAAGAAAGAAAGAAAGAAAGAAAGAAAGAAAGAAAGAAAGAAAGAAAGAAAGAGAGAGAGAGAATGAGAGAGAGAAAGAGAGAGAGAAAGAGAGAGGGAAAGAGAATTAGAGAGAGCATACTTAAATTCACACAGGACACTGGATAAGACAGGAGAAATGCTCCAAATGTAACAGACTGACCCTAGCCCCCCGACACATAAACTACTGCAGAATAAATACTGGAGGCTGAGACAGGAGGGGTCGGGAGACACTGTGGCCCCATCCGACGATACCCCCGGACAGGGTCAAACAGGCAGGATATAACCCCACCCACTTTGCCAAAGCACAGCCCCCACACCACTAGAGGGATATCTTCAACCACCAACTTACCATCCTGAGACAAGGCCGAGTACAGCCCACAAAGATCTCCGCCACGGCACAACACAAGGGGGGTGCCAACTCAGACAGGAAGATCACGTCAGTGACTCAACCCACTCAAGTGACGCACCCCTCCTAGGGACGGCCTCAGAGGTAGTAATCACACCGGGAGGCATTCTTCTTACCGAACCACATGACCTTTGTTTTGGAGGTGTTCAGAACAAGGTTATGGGCAGATAAAGCTTGTTGGACACTATGAAAGCTTTGTTGTAGAGTGTTCAACACAAAATCCGGGGAGGGGCCAGCTGAGTATACGACTCTACCATCTGCATATAAATGAATGAGAGAGCTTCCTACTGCCTGAGCTATGTTCTTGATGTAAATTGAGAAGAGCGTGGTGCCTATGATTGAGCCTTGGGGTACTCCCTTGATGACAGGCAGTGGCTGAGACAGCAGATGTTCTGACTTTACTCTTTGAGAGAGGTAGTTAGCAAACCAGGCCAAAGACCCCTTGGAGACACCAATACTCCTTAGCCGACCCACAAGAATGGAATGGTCTACCGTATCGAAAGCTTTAGCCAAGTCAATAAAGATAGCAGCACAACCTATTCTTAGAGTCAAGGGCAGTGGTGACATCATTTAGGACCCATAACCTGAGCAGAAACCAGATTTTATACCAGAAAGAATACTGTAGACATCAAGAAAGCGATCAAGATAGTTTTTCTAGCGTTTTTGATAAACAGGGAAGACAGAAATTGGCCTATAGCGATTAGGAATAGGATCAGCTTGATCTCCCCCTTAGAATAAATGACGGTTATGTTTGTCCCTGTTTCCGGTGATCCATTTGAGCAGGTATCAAGGTTAAGTGGATGGCTAAAAGGTTCCTGTGGAGATACTGAAGCCCTCAGGCCAACTCATACTGAAATTTCTTAAGCACTATTTCCACACTGGCTTGTCTGCTCTACAGAGGCCTTCATGGCACTATAATTAGAGTCAAATGGCTGCGAGCATACCTGGTCAGTTGGTGACCAACCAGGGTTCGAAACCCCGGTCTCCTGCACACGTCAAGACTGTATTTACCCGCTAAGCTGGGGGAGCTAACACAAGGCTTCAGGCTTCAGGCAAGGTTATACCATAAAATAACATATCTACTGAAATGTACCATTGCGCCTAGGGTTGTAAAATGCTGATAACTTCCCCAAAATGGTTGGAAGATTCCTGGAATATTCAGGGAATGAGCAGAAAATCTGTGAAGTTACCAGCATTTTGCAACCCTAATTGCACCAGAATACAGCAGATCTCATAACATGCTGAAATATCAAATGCTGGGCTAAAATGATTTGACATTCCCAGTCTGTATTACGACAGTATGTACACCACTGTTTTCTTGGCAGGCATTTGAGAACATTTTGATTTGAGTAAGGTGTTCTCCTCTAGGCTCCTCTCTCTGTTCCTTTCCTGTCTGTACACTCTTAGAAAAAATAGTTCCAAAAGGGTTCTTTCGGCTGTCCCCATAGGATAACCCTTTTTAGTTACATGTAGAACCCTTTTTGGTTCCAAGTAGAACACTTTTGGATTCCATGTAGAACCCTCTGTCTACCTGGAACTCCAAGGGGTTCTTCAAAGGGTTATCCTATGGGGACAGCCGAAGAACCTTCATCTTTTTTTCTAGGAGTGTAGGTTCCATCCCTCCACTCAGGCAGTGGTCAGTCAGTGGGTTAATGCAGGATGAGAACTATACGTGCCAGCCGAGCTAAAGCCTTTAAAAAGGGCTTTTTGTAAGGACAAGGCATAAAGCCCAGATTAGGGGAACAACAATAAAACAATCCCTTATGTTCATTCCATAATACACTGTACAGTTGAGCTTATAGGGGTTTGGGCTTGAATAAACAGCTTCAGATAGCTAGGCTCTGTAGGCACTGTAGCTGAGGTTCAGGTCAATAGTGGGATCACACTTATTCTAAGAACTGGCTGCTTGGAGCCAAGGCTCATGGCGGATGAGTTAAGAGATAATCAGTACATTTACTAGGAGTCAGTGGTGGGGGGGGTTCCTTAGGCCTACATTAGGAGCATACTTCAACCAAGTTCTCAGGTGTAGATAATTTATGCAATTCCTTCCAAGAGACGGGCTTACACAGCTGCCGAAACCAGAGCTACTGTTCTGCTGTCGTATCTTTGTGATCAAAACGTGGTTCATATTGCAACTCTACAGTGACTTAAACTCAACAGGCGAGCTTCAATTCTCTAAATGTCGGGGACCAGATAAGCCTCTGATGCTGTAAAGCACTTCAGATCAGATTTAGCAGTTATAGACAGACGTAGAGGTCTGAGAGGTAGCTGGCGAGGGGTATTATATTATTATCACACCCGTACAGTTTTACCCCATTCCTTTAATTGAGAAAAGACTTGGAGACGTTTCTAAGTGCTCCCAAATCAGATAAAACAGTAGGAGAAAATCATCTTCTCCATGTAAGTGTGCTAGTCTGCGCTCTGACACTGATACGCACCCAGAGAGGATTACATGTGGGAGGTAGGCTGGCTTTGGAGAGACTACGTGGAAGTTGGGGGTGTAAACTCACCCTGTACTTTTTCATACATATATTTCAATTTGTTCAACTAAATTGGAACATTTATAATGAAGATTCGTATCTCGTACCACTTGTGCTATCGAGTTCAGATGATTGTTCTACAAATGTTCTCCCCACTTTTAAGTGCAATCATGTTAAAGGGATAGTTCACCCAAATTCCTCAATTACATATTGGTTTACTTACCCTGTAAGCAGGGGGTAAGACAGATGAGGAACCCAATATGAAATGTTGTAATTTGGGTGAACTTCCCCTTTAAAGGAGTGTACACTAATTACGTTAACCAGAGCCTAAATGACACATAATTCACGGTCTACCCTGACATAACAGAACCTGCTGTTGGTCACCCCCCCCCCCCCCCCCCCCCACAAGTGGTGACTGTGTGACTGACTCTGGGGTACTGCTAGTCCCAGTGCAGTCTCTCTTGCCCCTCTCTCCCCTGGTTGATAGTTTAATTACCCCAGATAAATCCATTGGCTATTTGTCAGGCTGTGCCAGTGTATCCTCCCTTCCTCCCTCTGTTCCCCCGCTACTCTCCCCTTCCTGGTTGTAACTAAGCCCCTGTAATGAAATACTAATCACCAGGTCCCTGACGAGCATCCCCAGCCCATTATCCCCTAATTACCCCCACACTAGTAAAGGCCCAGATTCTGGCCAGCAGGGGGCACTCTGGGAAGTTTAGTTCGCACACAGTTGAAGTAGATCTCATGTGTTCTGTATTAATGTCTTATTACTTGTTTTTAAGGGATCAAATGTGTTCTGCCTTATCTGGCTATGTTCCTTTCTGTCAGATGTTCATTCAGATGGAGTTTAACTTAGCGACCATCTACCATCTCCTTGTCCCATGAAACCAAAATGGAGAGGCAGTTTGAAAGCCTGGTGACTGGGGGCAGTTTATGCATGGGACCAGAGAGAATCAGTCTTGTTCACAATCTCTACCTCCTGTCTGAGTCCAAATAGTTCCCCTGTGGACCATTTGGGCTGCGGCAGAAAATGTCATCCCGAACCCCCTACCTACCTCATTCCCTCCCAGAGTAATTTGCAGGTGCTGCACTTAGGATTCGGGGTGAGTCAATATGGCGCAAAGATGACAATTGGAATTGGCAGCCGATATGGAATGGGGTCAGGGGATTTGGTCTTGACACACACAGGCAGCATGTGTGAGGAGATACCTCTGGTTCAGAAGGGGGTCCAATAAAACAATGGAATTATGGCTGTATAGGTAGTGGAGGAATGTGATCCCAGTCTTTGCGACATGATACGGTAACTCCCCTAGAGTTCTCAACAGGTCTTGCAACATCTCCTTAGTCTAGGGATACTCTACTGAGTTCACTCTGATCTGGAATTTACTGAAGTTTTTGGTTCAAATCTGGATTTGCGGGAGAGTTTGGACACAAGTCAGGGTGTGTCGGGGATTCGGGGTGATGAAGCAGATTTGCTAAACAGTGTTTGTGCTGGGACAGAAAAGTTCCCGTAGTCCCTTGTCTCGGACTGAGAAAAGAGCAAAGAAAAGGGTCCATGTCACACAACGTCGGCCATATTTAACATACAACTACCTCAAGCTAAAAAAAAATGTACGATATACTGAATCATTCACGTATTCACACTTATTTTTACTAGAAACAATGTTAGACTAATGTTTTACCCAACTTTATTTGGGATCCTAAAGCATATGCTTGGGGGGGGGGGGGGGGGGGAACACGCCATGGTCCTTTTGGAATCCTGGTGCCCGTTTTTTGTCAGTGTGGAGGTGAAAGCCTGTCAGAAATGGTTAGCTTCTCCAGTGAAACTACTTCTTTGCATCTTATAGCTCCAGGTCTTGCCCTGTGTCTGCACCATTTCTTTCTATCCTCTTGTTTCTCTCCTTTTGTTTAGATAAAGCGAGGGATTAGGGAAGATTTGCCCCCATAAAGTAGTGGTTTGATAGGCTTTTATCCCTCCATGTTGCTAAAGCTGTGTTGCCCCTGGATTAGGCGGCTACAATAGGGGCCCTTGTGCTAGGCCGCAGCCCGAGGGGGACAACCAAACACTGGCTCAGGGAAAAAGGGAGGAAACAAACCTGCCAACTTCAATATGTCAAGTTGGCCAGAGGAACAGTTCGACAGAGTAGCCGTGGCGCATGTATGGTGGTCTGTAGGTTACGCAATATGGTTATATCTATATTCTACAGGGTCCATTGGATTAGTTAAGTCACACTCTTCCAGGGTGCCACTGCCACAGAATATCCATCACTACTACCCAATATGAGTTTAAATCAAAAATATGCCCGACTTATCTAGTGACACATACTTTACAGTGCTAATAAGGGTATCCGTGTCCTATTGATGTAGGTTATTGTAAGCATTGTCACGCCAATGAATCTCAACCTGCCCATCTGCTGAGATGAGCTGCTATGAGGTCTATGCCTAACCTAAGAGTTTTACTGCCTAGGGTAAAATGATGATTCAGAATCAGATGGAATACCATCTCTCATATTTAAAAGAATCAACAGTGCCTCATATTAATCAAGTGTCTCAGAGTAGGAGTGCTGATGTAGGATCAGTTTAGCCTTTAAGATCATAATTAATATGATTACTATAGACAGGGATGACCTGATCCTAGATCAGCACCGCTTGATAAACACAGGCCTAGCAGGTCTACTTGACATTACAGTCCTTGACATGCAGCAAAGCGATTTCAAATCAAATCAAATGTTATTTGTCAAATGCGCCGAATACAACAGGTGTAGACTTTTCCAGTGAAACGTTTACTTACGAGCCCTTTCCCAACAATACAGAGTTAAAAAGTAAGAACATTTTCCCCAAAAAATAGTAACACAATAACTAACAATAACGAGTACTGAGTCAATGTGCAGGAGTACGAGGCAGTTGAGGTAATTGAGGTAATATGTACAGTTGAAGTCGGGAAGTTTACATACACTTAGGTTGGAGTCATTAAAACTCATTTTTCAACCACTCCACAAATTTCTTGTTAACAAACTATAGTTTTGGCAAGTCGGTTAGGACATCTACTTTGCGCATGACACAAGTATTTTTTTTTATTTCCAACAAATGTTTACAGACAGATGATTTCACAATTCCAGTGGGTCAGAAGTTTACAAACACTAAGTTGACTGTGCCTTTAAACAGCTTGGAAAATTCCAGAAAATTATGTCATGGCTTTAGGAGCTTCTGATAGGCTAATTGACATCATTTGAGTCAATTTGAGGGTTACCTGTGGATGTATTTCGAGGCCTACCTTCAAACTCAGTGCCTCTTTGCTTGACATCATGGCAAAAATCTAAAGAAATCAGCCAAGACCTCAGAAAAAGAATTGTAGACCTCCAGAAGTCTGGTTCATCCTTGGGAGCAATTTCCAAAGGCCTGAAGGTACCACGTTCATCTGTACAAACAATAGTATGCAAGTATAAACAGCATGGGACCACGTAGCCGTCATACCGCTCAGGAAGGAGATGCGTTCTGTCTCCTAGAGATGAATGTACTTTGGTACGAATAGTGCAAATCAATCCCAGAACAACAGCAAAGGACCATGTGAAGATGCTGGAGGAAACAGGTACAAAAGTATCTATATCCACAGTAAAACGAGTCCTATCTCGACATAACCTGAAAGGCCGCTCAGCAAGGAAGAAGCCACTGCTCCAAAACCGCCATTAAAAAGCCAGACTACGGTTTGCAACTGCACATGGGGACAAAGATCGTACTTTTTGGAGAAAAGTCCTCTGGTCTGATGAAACAAAAATAGAACTGTTTGGCCATAATGACCATCGTTATGTTTGGAGGAAAAAGGGGGATGCTTGCAAGCCGAAGAACACCATCCCAACCGGGAAGCACGGGGGTGGCAGCATCATGTTGTGGGGGTGCTTTGCTGCAGGAGGGACTGGTGCACTTCACAAAATAGATGGCTACATGAGGGAGGAAAATAATGTGGATATATTGAAGCAACATCTCAAGACATCAGTCAGGAAGTTAAAGCTGGGTCGCAAATGGGTCTTCCAAATGGACAATAAACCCAAGCATACTTCCAAAGGACAACAAAGTCAAGGTATTGGAGTGGCCATCACAAAGCCCTGACCTCTATCCTATAGAACATTTGTGGGCAGAAGTGAAAAAGTGTGTGCGAGCAAGGTGGCCTACAAACCTGACTCAGTTACACCAGCTCTGTCAGGAGGAATGGGCCAAAATTCACCCAACTTATTGTGGGAAGCTTGTGGAAGGCTACCAGAAATGTTTGACCCAAGTTAAACAATTTAAAGGCAATGCTACCAAATACTAATTGAGTGTATGTAAACTTCTGACCCACTGGGAATGTGATGAAAGAAAAAAAAGCTCTACTATAGTTGACATTTCACATTCTTAAAATAAAGTGGTGATCCTAACTGACCTAAGACAGGGAATCTTTACTAGGATTAAGTGTCAGGAATTGTGAAAAACGGAGTTTAAATGTATTTGGCTAAGGTGTATGTAAAATTCGGACTTCAACTACATGTAGGTAGGCATAAAGTGACTAGGCAATCAGGATAGATAATCAGAGTAGTAGCAGCGTATGTGGAGAGTGTGAACGTGTGTGTGTGTGTGTGTGTGTGGCATCAATATGCATGTGTGTGTTTCGTGTGTGTGAGCGTATGCAGTGTGTGTGTGTGTGTGTGTGTGTGTGTGTGTGTGTGTGTGTGTGTGTGTGTGTGTGTGTGTGTGTGTGTGTGTGTGTGTGTGTGTGTGTGTGTTGGAGTGTCAGTGTAAATGTGTGTGAGTGTGTTGGTGTGAATGTGTGGGTGTGAATGTCTTACACTGCATAGAGTCAGTGTAAGACGTTCAGTGCAAAAAAAGATCAATGCAAAAGTCAAGGTAGCCATTTGATGAACTTTTAGGCAGTCTCATGGCTTGGGGGTAACAGCTGTTCAGGTGCTTTTTTGTCCCAATCTTGGTGCTCCAGTACCACTTGCCATGCGGTAGCAGAGTGAACAGACTATGGCTTGGGTGGCTGAGGTCTTTCACAATTTTCCGGGCCTTCCTCTGACACTGCCTGGTATAGAGGTCCTGGATGGCAGGGAGCTCGGCCCCAGTGATGTACTGGGCAGTCTGCCCCACCCTCTGTACAGCCTTGCAATTGAGGGCGGTGCAGTTGCCATACCAAGCGGTGGTGCAGCCAGTCAAGATGCTCTCAATGGTGCAGCTATAGAACTTTTGAGTATCTGAGAGGCCATTCCAAATCTTTTCAACCTCCTGAGGGGGAAGAGGCGCTGTTTTGCGGTCTTCACGACCGTGCTGGTGTGAAAGGACCATGACGATCCATATCGGGGATGGATGGCGGGGTACAGTTGTACTTCAATGGTTCCCTTGACCCAGCCTGTACTCCTTGGAGCTAACCACGTTTGAGACGGTTTACGGCAGCCAGGAGCAAAAACTCCCTATTAGTCGGGCCCAATGGAGAAACCCTGGGAGGACCAGGCTCGTAAGTCTTTAGGGATGGGGGCTTGCTCACCACTCCATTTCATGTAGTTCAAAAATAAAACAGAGGTTTCGATAAAGTAAAAGGGGTTTGTCCCCTTAAAGCAGGTATCTTACAGATGGGGGGGAAATCTTTAAGGTGAAGGCCCTGCTAATAACATGTCTGAAAGATTACTCCTGGCAAGTTGCTTTGTTACTCTTGTCAAACACGTCCCCAGGTAGTACTCAATTCTTCCCCATACATCAAAATGATTAATTTCGCCTAAATGAGCACAGGCCTGGATACCCTTGACTGAGAGCAGGTGAGGCTAAAAGTTAGAGGATTGGAAGAATAATGTATTAATGAAGTTGTGAAAACCTAACGATGACTCTGCTTTG
This sequence comes from Salvelinus namaycush, assembly GCF_016432855.1. Classification (NCBI taxonomy): domain Eukaryota; kingdom Metazoa; phylum Chordata; class Actinopteri; order Salmoniformes; family Salmonidae; genus Salvelinus; species Salvelinus namaycush. The sequence continues at coordinate 8,958,213 of NC_052316.1, forward strand.
AGAGACTCAACTTTCCACTCGATTTTATGCAAAACATCAGTCGAAACTCTGCTTAATTTTTTAGGTGTAAAAATTACACACGCTTGTGCATGATAAACACGATTAAACTGTAACCGAAAATCGTTTAGTGTTTGCATAGTGTTTTACCGCTCGAGTTGGTTTATGAAGGCATAGACTGCCAAAGTCCTGATATGACTGGATAAAGTTCTAGATCCTGAAAGCAGGCAGGCCTATGCGTCATTCAGAGATGATGGAGAGCAAAGACGATAATTCACGTCAGTCGAGGCTTATACATGATAAAGTCTGAAAGGAGCCGTTGCCGGGTATGCGGAGAACAATGAGCGCTAGTGCCAAATCCGTGGAAATCTGAGATGAATTTCGAAATAAGGGCTAGAAAAGTTAGAGGGTGTTAGGATGAGAGCGAGAGAGAGGATAGAGAGGACGGAGCGAGAGAGAGAGAGAGGGAGAGGGAGAGAGAGAGATATACCCGTGGTGGCAGTAATATTGCTCTAATATGAGTACGTCTTCGACGTACACTTGGCTTTAAACACCTCAAACGCGCTGGACATTAGCCTGCATTAAGTTATGTGGAAAGCTGATTTGAGGAAGAGCAGCTGAGAGGAATGCCTTCTCGCTTTAATTGCTTTAGAAACGGTTTCCACAAAGAGACATTGCCCAGATTTACCTCCCGTTTAAGTTCTTATTTCTATCGGTTCACAAGTTAATCCGATTTCTCTCCCAGACCCAAATACTCAGTGATATATTGTGCTGACAAAAGACGGAGAGGAACAGAGGGTCGGCTTGAAGCATTAAAAACTTCCCCCAAAATAAGAACAAACAATTGGAAACGAATGTGAATTTATACGAATTAAGTCACAAATCTGTTTTATTATTAAATTGCTAAATGTGTTGTCCTTATTTTCATGATTAACCCTATCATTAATTATACGTTAAAAGGCTTATTCATTGAATATTGAAAATGACAATTAGGGTTATATCCTTGCCATTATTATGAAATGGAATTTCATGACTGTTAAGTAATCACATCATCATAGTTTTGGAGTCTCAAGACCCGAATAATGAACTATGTCTTAATGCCAAATTGTGTCACTAAATCGACATTTTTAAACAAGAGAAGGCCTGCGTTCCATCAAAAAACAATTCTGATGTTGCTTAAACCCATCATTGAAAATACTAGAGCTGCATAGATCATTGTTTTACGTAATGTAATGAAGGATTACAAACAAACAAGAACATTGGTAAGACATATTGAACAAGGCAATCTGTTGCGCGTAATGCACTCCTGGGGGCGCGAGGCGTGATGCATAAATGACAGCAGTAAGTTGTTTCTGATAAATTCACTGTGTACAGATGTCACATGGCGTCCTGCCAACCTGCTCAATCCACCAGGCTACGCCAACACGGTTTATTCATTATCTACAACCATTTAATAGACCTATAATTTTCCCTATTTGCGTCAGAGGTTTCCCAATTGTCTCCCATACCCTGTTATTACAAGTTGATGTATTACATGAAATACATTTAATCAATTAAGATGTGAGAATTACACAACCTACAAAGAAAATAGAACAACAGCATATTCGCATTGAGTTTTGCGCCCATGTTCGACTGGATTTCCCAGGAAAAGTCGTTATTGGCATTTCACATCAAGACTGGATTGTAAAACTCAGTCGTGAGAGTGCATACGTTTTCTTTTCATGCAGTGTTTGATCTAAGTCTAAACTTCTATGGATGAATATGGTCAAAGATCAAATTGAGTTTAAGATTTCACACCCTCCCTTCTCTTTCTCTCCTCCTCTCTTGGAGAAATTCAACAAAATATGCAAGCGTTGGGCTACATTAGAAGGCTACATTTCGCTGCCCTTAATTCCAGCCTAAACGGGTTTTCTCCGGGAGAAGAAATCTTTTCTTAAAACCTTGAAGAAGAGAGGGGGCATTATTGTTTTAATCCTCTTACCAGCAGTCATTTTAAGACAGTTTTTTAGAGGCTGAAATGGCGTCTTGTCTCCCCAATCCTAACCTAAATCCCTTGAGGCCGGGAGAGTTTCTAAAGGCAATAGCACCCTGGCATCTATTACCCATCTCTCCACCGCAGTCTCCTCAGCAAATGGCTCGACAAAGTCAAAAAGCAAATACAATTATTGCATGAGTAAATCAACCCTTTAAAACAACCCAAAACATGCATGCAAACCATTGTAATCAAAGCGTTATTGAAGCCATTGGCACTTCTTGAGTGAACAAACATATTAATTATTATAGCTACCCTTTTAGGCTATTACATATAGGCTAATATAATACTGCATGGGTTAGCAAAATGGGATAGTGGATTTTAGTCGATGTTCCAAGTTCCATTTGAAAATAGACTGCACATTGATCAAAGATATAGGCTACAAAGTGCTTAGGCCGAAATGCAAAGCAATTGTCAAATGTAGGCTATATTTTAATTAAGAAAATGAGACTGAAGGAAAGAAACACTTAGTCTATATTTCTGCTAAGGCTGTCAAACGATTAAAAATGTGATCGAGTTAATCGCAGGATTTGACTTCATTAATCATAATTAATCACAAATGTAGAATTCGCTCAAAATGAGCTGTAATTTAAGACGTTTTATACAAAAAGCATTACAATAATATTGATGTCTTGATTTTGTCCAAAGTAGACTAATGGTAAGCAGAATCAGGTAAATTGATGAAGCACACTTTCTTTGACCTCAATGTCAACTTGTTTTAACATGCAATGTTGTTTTTAGCTGTATAGATGCTATATTTTGATTATTCTGAACGCTTTGAGACAATGCAATTAATCATGATTGAAAAAAAAGAGTGCACTAAAATGACAAGAAATTCACTCGAGTTAACAGATGAACTCTGACAGCCTTAATTTCTGCATATTAAATTATAGACTGAGCAACATGTGAGATTCCTTATTGCATGATTTCACCTAATTTTAACACTCTGTCATAAAGAGCACATGTTCAAAATAAAACACGTTTTCCAATCTCAAGAGGTTAAATCCATTTTTTTTAAACTATGGTATGTGCCTATTAAAGGCCCAGTACAGTCAATATTTTCATACGTGTTATATTATATTGTACAACAGCTGATGAAACTAACACTGTAAAAGTGAGAAAAAAATATCTGTGTAGTTGCTGGTTGAAATACAATCTACATACACAGGACCTTCTAATCAGCAGGTTTGCATGGGGGGAGTTTAGTCTTTGCATGGTGATATCACCACGGGTAAATGAGCTTAAATAGACCAATAACAGAGAGTTCCAAACCCCTCTGCCAATAACAGCTTGTTTTCAGTTTTCCCATCTCCACTCAGACCACTCCCACAGTCCAAGCAAAATTCTTGCTTGAGAAATAGTTTTTAGTTAAAAAAAAGCTAATTTTGTTTATTTTAATGGAAATCTATTACAATAAGGTGCTTAATTGTTACGCAGAAATTATTTTATATTGATATAAAAACGGCTGCATTGGGCCTTTATGTGCCAAATAAAGTAACAGGGTTGACCATATAAGGGTTGACATAACACGGTTGAAGATTTTATCTTATGTCAGCCATGAATCCCCTTGTGACAGGGGGAATGGAAGCTTGTTGTGTGCAGCAAGGAGGGGCAATTGAATGCAAGCTTCACAAAAAGATCACTTGTTTAAACATTTCTATGGGTAACAGAATTGACTAGTGCTCGACACACTCAGTTTTCCACCACAAAACACTAGAAAATTGCCAAAAAGAGTAGAGCCAGCTCACCTGCTTATGCATTATGATTTGGCTATTAAATGTTCACATTTTATTTAGATTTTTTTTTAAAGGAACAGTTTCATCATATTAAAACGAGAGTACAGTTCAGGTAACAACCTTAAAATGAGGGAAAGTTAATTTTTTTAACAATAAAATTAAACAATTGCCAAAGACCACCCAATCACATTAAATAAATAATATTCAGAAATAACTTTGACAAAGCAACGAAATAACTAAGGCTTTACAATGATGGTGAAAACTTGGAGAACTGTTGGGGTGAAGTGGGTTAAAATCTTCCTGGAAGTCAGAAGGTGCATGAAGTGACATGTCAAAGTGCTGAATTTTGACACTTTAGCTAGTCTTTATTCATATAAAAAATGTATGTATTGAAATCTCCACGTGGTCTATATTAAAGGGCACTTCATTGAATATAATAGGCTTTTAAAATTCCAAATTGGCGCACAATTTCTACTTAAAATATAAAAGGGGCGCAAAGGGCACGCATTTCGTGGAACGACCCATACAGCAAAGGCCCTACAAGTTAAGAGGATGAAAATACTGATACTAATAATAACACCATTTGATCGTTTCGATATTTGATAGAGTAAATATGACAATACCTTGTCAATGTCAGTATTCTAAATGAAGACTTCTAATTATCACAGATCCACATACACATTTTTTTCCTGTATAATATTACGCTAACATTCATGTCCAGAAATTGATTCAGAAATGAACTCTAAATCAGTCATGAGAAAGACAAGGAGTAGAAGAAACCTCTTTTGATTGGCACAGCAAAGAACCATTTGAAATCTTGCATGACCTCACCGGGCGCTCGAGTTCTTTAAAGCCCTTACCTCGTGCGCGAGCCTGATATATGGCAGTACTCTGAATTCTTCCACACTTCGGAGAACGACAGGAGAGCGAGAGCACCGCGCACAGAAAACGGACTACTCTATTCCTGAAAGAAGACAGCGTTTTGAGGAGTTTGGACACTAGTTCAAAAAATGAGTATACAGGACTAAACAGCACGGAATTGATAAGTAAACGCACGAGGTGATACTTTGAACGCTAATATTCCATTTGAAAACAGCGGGACATCGGCTACAACACTCAAAGACCCCAGGAGCGGCGTGTGCAATAGGTAATAACTTTTTGAAGGGCATGCGTCAGTAAAACAAATCAGGGATGGACCATGTTAGAAAAATACCGTTCTAAAGTTTGCCTGTCATAATTGCTGAACAATTTAAACCTTGGAGCAAAATATTGTTGTAGTCTTATGAAGATGCATTTATTATAAGCGGAAACGCCTAAACTTAGCTAAAATGTCAACATTATTTTATGAAATGTTAATCTCCTGAACAGTTTATTAAATTATCCATGTATATTAGCGTAGGTTTGGCCATAACTTGAATCAGGGGTGCATGCACGTAGAAGAGTGTGTCGCTTGTACAGACATATCGGCGGCCCCTGGGCGATAGGCCTACATAGCCTCTTCAGTGTCTGGGGTAGAACATATACATCCACGGCAATTAGCATAATGAGGCTTAAATCAGATACCCAAGGCTAACTGACTCTCTCCACATGGAGATATTAATATTTAAACATCCTCAAACCAATTGTAAACCATATGTAGGCTACAGGCAATGGCACTTATAGGAAGATGAACTGTCATATTAAAAAATTGACATTATTAATCACACGCACGCCTTGCACGTGTCAGAACGGATGACAAATGAAATAGCCTAGCATTTGAAACCTATTTGCACCTACATTAGACGGGGTAGCCAACTGGGGATCACCATATTTCACTGAAGAGCCCTCATACATCTCCCCGCCACAGCAAGCCTCCGGGCAGTGGGACGCGAGCAGCCAAAGATCGGGAGAAACGGCTCCCATTTAACTCAAATACTCAGGGAGATAAGTAAATATTTAGCAATGCACATTCTGTCCCGGTCGGGGCCAATGTAAAGTGTTCCCTCATGGCTGGCTGGCAAAGACTCGCTAGCAAATACAGAAAAACAGATTCCTTGACCTGTGGGCTATGGCATATTCCAGTTTATTGTAACTAATTTTATTGTAATTTTAAAACATGTTTTATCAAATACATTACAGTATATTATCTGGTATAGGCTGTATTTTAGGCCTATGATAATCCCTGTAAATGTGTCTGAAATTACCTTGTCATTACACTACTGTATTATTGGCATGGCAAAACATTTGTCAATTTATGATAGGTAGCCTATAGGCTTCCATCATAACTGATAAATCAAGATTTGCAGCATTCAAACATTCAGATATTGTTAGATCTTGATAAATGTTCATGCTCCTGCATTTGGTGACAATATATGAAAGTGAAAATATGGATGATATCGATATAACGTATATAGGCCTATCAGGTTATAAGCGTTCAATTACTATTATTATTAATAATATTTTTATTATTAAATTCAACTTTTATTACCAATTTTAATTATTTCACTTCATACATTCTACATTTCTGCTTTATGAATGACAAGATGAAATGTTAACGTGATAGGGGTCTGACACTATCATTTAGGCTTCTGTATTTAGATTGTTGTGTTAGCCTACACATTCCCGCTGTCACCCTTAGGGCTTTCATTCCCAAGAGCACATAAAATAAAATACCGTAGGCTATGATCTTTTGGACATAGTGCAAGATTGCTAAATATAGCAAATAAATAGATCCAAAACAGGCGAATCCACCCATTTGAGGGGTTGAAATTATATTCAAACAAATATTATTGCAGGCCTACTTACAATTATTATTCTTAAAATAACAACATTGCAGTCAGTATTCCAAATTATGAACGCAATATGCACATGAAGCTAGGCCAACTTGTCTTAATAAATAATACAAATAATAACAAAAATAAACATGATTCGTCGTGACTTGTTTTATGAGCAGTTTACGATTAAATTCTCAACGCACTGACAATTTTTAGATTTAAGTCGTAGGCTTGGATCATTTTATCGTAATCTATGTGTGAATACAAATTAGCTAGGCTATTAAATGCGCTAATTTGCTACACATTATGGATATGACAATAAGTCTGCAATTAATAGGACTCTTAATGAAAACATTATAGCATTTAATAATTTATTTAGTCTGCTGGTCACGCCAAGTTATTTGCTTTTATGTGATTTTTCAGAGCAAAGTCCCCGATTCATTTCTGATTATTGTGTAGTTTTCTGTTGACGTTTCGTTGGCATTTTTAACTTCAGCTAGTGCTGTAGGGACTCTATATTTAGCATATTTAGTAGGCCCACGTCGCTTTGCTTTCAGGCACAACGTCAAGTGCGACATACAAATAATGAATATCAATATCAGCATTAATGTTGCGATAACACAGGAGAATAGGCTAATTATTTCATACAGCCCCTGGGGCTTTAGTGTGGGGGGGGACCCTCTTGGGACAGGCTGGTTAAATAGCGAGCTTTGCGTGGGAACAGAGGGTTAGGGTTCGTGGAGGCTGGCTTGGCTTCTCAATGCCATTATATTATAATGTCTCACTCTCAGCTTTAATCTTTACAAATACAAATATTTACAGTTATAGCCCTATAATAGCTGATGCAATATTGGATCATGTCCAAAAGCATGTGCCCAATTAAAGGTATTAGAAGTCAGCTATTGATAGGCGAAATAGTTTTGATAAAATGTATGGAAATAGGAAATGAAGATATAATAAAAAAAATAGGTGATAATAACTTAAGCCTACTTGATCTTTGAATTATCTATTAATCTACATCTACAGGCTATTAACAAGACTATAGCCTTGATCAATCCACACTGATATTACACTATGGTTTAGGCTATAATTCAACAATAACAATACATTGTTTGACTTGTAGCTACATTTAACCTCAAACTTGTGTAATTACAAATTCCCATAAACAACTTTTCCCACTTTTTTTTTTTAAGTTGACGGGAGCCATGCAGCACTACGGAGTGAATGGATATTCTCTCCACGCCATGAACTCGCTAAGCGCCATGTACAACCTCCACCAGCAGGCGGCGCAGCAGGCCCAGCACGCCCCTGACTACCGGCCGTCCGTGCACGCGCTCACCCTGGCAGAGAGACTGGCTGGTAAGAACTGGTTGCACATTTTCTGAATATATAGCTTAAATCTGTCCATAAGTCAGAAATATTTGCAATACAATTAGGCTAATGCTATGTGATGGTCAAGTCTGTTGCCTTGTGTTAAAGGGCTCTTGAAGTAGTCGAACTAAGTGTCTTACACAATAAATTGAAGCATTTACTTAAATCCATATTCAGAGCCAGACTCTCAATTAAATTGGCCCCGTCTCTTTTCCTTCAACGGCTGCACATTTCAAGACATCATCCTCGAGGCCCGGTATGGCTCCCAGCACAGGAAGCAGCGGCGCAGTCGCACAGCCTTCACTGCCCAGCAGCTGGAAGCCCTGGAAAAGACCTTCCAGAAGACCCACTACCCTGACGTGGTGATGCGTGAGCGCCTGGCCATGTGCACCAACCTGCCAGAGGCCCGTGTACAGGTGAGGATACTACGGAGTCGAAAGAAAGGAAATATTTCACGAGGTTCTCATCTTCTGGGGTGGAGTGAGTGGGAGTGAGGATGATAAAGAGCAATACTTACTTAATCCTCTCCAGGGCCCATACCAAAGATCTCCAATGATGTCGGTCTTGGGCAGATACATTTTTTTCTGGCCATGACTAGTGGATGTTTTTGAGTTCTGCAGACAGGAAGAGCAATATATACTGGACAAAAATATAAACGCAACATATGAAATGTTGGTCTCATGTTTCATTAGCTGAAATAAAAAGATCCTAGAAATGTCCCATACTCACAAAAAGCTTATTTCTCTCAAATTGTGCACAAATTTGTGTACATCCCTGTTAGTGAGCATTTCTCCTTTGCCAAGATAATCCATCCACCTGACAGGTGTGGCATATCAAGAAGCTGATTAAACAGCAAGATCATTACACAGGTGCACCTTGTGTTGATGACAATAAAAGGCAACTCTAAATGTGCAGTTTTGTCACAGTTTTGAAGGAGTGTTCAATTGGCATGCTGACTGCAGGAATGTCCACCAGAGATCTTGCCAGATAATTTAATGTTCATTTCTCTACCATAAGCCGGCCTCCAAAGTCGTTTTAGAGAATTTGGCAGTACATCCAACCGGCCTCACAACCGCAAACCACGTGTAACCACACTAGCCCAGGACCTCCACACCCGGCTTCTTTACCTTCAGGCCACCAGGACAGCTGATGAAACTGTGGGTTTGCACAACCGAAGAATTTCTGCACAAACTGTCAGAAACCGTCTCAGGGAAGCTCATCTGTGAGCTCATTGTCCTCACCAGAGTCTTGACCTGACTGCAGTTTGGCGTCGTAACCAACTTCAGTAGGCAAATGCTCACCTTCGATGGCCACTATGCATGCTGGAGAAGTGTGCTCTTCACGGATGAATCCCGGTTTCAACTGTACCGGGCAGATGGCAGATAGCGTGTATGGCGTCATGTGGGCGAGCAGTTTGCTGATGTCAACGTTGTGAACAGTGACCCATGCTGGCGGTGTGATTATGGTATGGGCAGGCATAAGCTACGGACAATGAACTCAATTGCATTTTATCAATGGCAATTTGAATGCACAGAGATACCGTGACGAGATCCTGAGGCCCGTTGTCGTGCCATTCATCCGCCACCATCAACTCATGTTTTAGCATGATAATGCACAGCCCCATGTCTCAAGGATCTGTACACAATTCCTGGAAGCTGAAAATATCCCAGTTCTTCCATGGCCTGCATACTCAACAGACATGTCAACCATTGAGCATTTTTGGGATGCTCTGGATCACGATGTATGACAGCCTGCTCCAGTTCCCGCCACTATCCAGTAACTTCGCACAGCCATTGAAGAGGAGTGGGACAACATTCCACAGGCCACAATCAACAGCCTGATCAACTCTATGCGAAGGAGATGTGTCGCGCAACATGAGGCAAATGGTGGCCACACCAGATACTGGTTTTCTGAGTATTTTTTGTCTGAACAGCAGTTGAAGCTGTGAATAAGTATTTGTTATTGAAGGGCCATGCTTGAGTTGGTTACAAGTCTACCTTTCTTTTAAGGCATCTGTGACCAACAGATGCATTTCAGTATTACCAGTCATGTGAAATCCATAGATTAGGCCCAATGAATTTATTTAAATTGACTGATTTCCTTATATGAACTGTAACTCAGTAAAATCTTTGAAATTGTTGCATGTTGTGTTTATATTTTTGTTCAGTGTAGAAGTAAATGTGTTATTAGTTAAAATTATATTTGTAAGAATCAACAATATACACATTGGATGCATCAAATATGTATATTTTTACTATTTTCTACATTGTAGAATAATAGTCAAGATATCCTAACTATGAAATAACACACATGGAATCATGTAGTAGCCAAAAAAGTGTTTTATATTTTATATTTGAGATTCTTCAATGTAGCCACCCTTTGCCTTGATGACAGCTTTGCACACTCTTGGCATTCTCTCAACCAGCGTCATGAGGTAGTCACCTGGAATGAATTTCAATTAACAGGTGTGCCTTGTTAAAAGTTAATTTGTGCAATATCTTTCCTTAATGCGTTTGAGCCAATCAGTTGTGTTGTGACAAGGTAGGGGTGGTATACAGAAGATAGCCCTATTTGGTAAAATACCAAGTCCATATTATGGCAAGAACAGCTCAAATAAGCAAAGAGAAACGACAGTCCATCATTACTTTAAGACACGAAGGTCAGTCAATACGGAACATTTCAAGAACTTAGAAAAATTTCTTCAAGTGTAGTCGCAAAAACATTCAAGAGCTATGATGAAACTGGCTCTCATGAGGACTGCCACAGGAAAGGAAGACCCAGATTTACCTCTGCTGCAGAAGATAAATTCATTAGAGTTAACTGCACCTCAGATTGCAGCCCAAATAAATGCTTCAGAGTTTAAGTAACAGACACATCTCAACATCAATTGTTAAGAGGAGACTGAATGAATCAGGCCTTAATGGTCCAATTGCTGCAAAGAACCCCCTATTAAAGGAAACCAATAATAAGAAGATACTTACTTGGACCAAGAAACACGAGCAATGGACATTTGACTGGTGGAAATCTGTCCTTTGGTCTGATGAGTCCAAATTTGAGATTTTTGGTTCCAACCGCGGTGTCTTTGTGAGACAGAGTAGGTGAACGGATGATCTCTGCATGTGTAGATCCCACTGTGAAGCGTGGAGGAGGAGGTGTGATGGTATGGGGGTGCTTTGCTGGTGACACTGTCAGTTATTTATTTAGAATTCAAGGCACACTTAACTAGCATGGCTACCACAGCATTCTGCAGCGATACGCCATCACATCTGGTTTGCACTTAGTGGGACTATCATTTGTTTTTCAACAGGACAATGACCCAACACACCTCCAGGCTATGTAAGGGCTATTTGACCAAGAAGGAGAGTGATGTAGTGCTGCATCAGATGACCTGGCCTCCACAATCATCTGACCTCAACCTAATTGAGATGGTTTGGGATGAGTTGGACTGCAGAGTAAAGGAAAAGCAGCCAACAAGTGCCCAGCATATGTGGGAACTCCTTGAAGACTGTTGGAAAAGCATTCCAGGTGAAGCTGGTTGAGAGAATGCCAAGAGTTTGCAAAGCTATCATCAAGGCAAAGGGTGGCTACTTTGAAGAATCTCAAATATAAAATATATTTGTATTTGTTTAACACTTTTTTGGTTACTACATGATTCCATATGTGTTATTTAATAGTTTATGTTTTCACTATTATTCTACAATGTAGAAAATAGTAAAAATAGAGAATAACCCTTGAATGGGTAGGTGTGTACAAACTTTTGACTAGTACTGTATATAAAATCAAAATTACCAATATTGACATTATCAGAAGCCTTGGCTATTATAGAGAATTACAGTTTTCGTAGCAATACATTTCAGCCAAAAGATAATCTGAGATTGAAAAGTAATGACATTGCTTTATTACTGTAAATCAACTGAAATCCTTCCTCTCATCAGGTGTGGTTCAAAAATCGCCGCGCCAAGTTCCGCAAGAAGCAGCGCAGCCTCCAGAAGGAGCAGCTCCAGAAACAGAAGGAGGCCAACGGAGAGGGGGGTGACAAGGACGATGTCAAGACCAAGGACACCTCCACCACAAGTGTGCCCTCCACCCAGAGCCCTTCACCTCCCTCGTCCTCCACGTTGGAGTCGAAGCAGCCCCAGCCTGCAGAGATGAACGTGGAGGTGAACGTCACCTCCCCGGAGCCCTCAGACAGCGAGTCGGCCGCCGAAGACAACGGTGAGGGAGAGGAAGAGCTGAGGAGGGAGAGGCTGCAGGAGGAAACGCAGCAGCAGCTTCAGGGGGAGATGCAGCAGGGGGATGCAGGGCTGCAGCCGGGAGGCGGCTCTCCGTCCTGCAAACGCCTCAGCTCCACATCAGGTATGAACTCCTCTATCACAGTCACAGATATTGGGCCATACATCGAGACTGTGAGCCAGCTTACAAAACGGAATTGTCTTTTAATAGTCTTTGCAACAAACACTAAACAATACATAAACAGTGGTGGTTATTTATGCAATTAGACCCAAAGGGGTGTGGAAAATTGGCCATTATAAACTGGGTGGTTCAAGCCCTGAATGGTGATTGGCTGACAGCTGTAGTATATCAGACCGTATACCACGGGTATGACAAAGCATTTATTTTTACTGCTCTAATTACATTGGTAACCAGTTTATAACAGCAATAAGGCACCTCTGGGATTTGTGATATATGTCCAATATACCACTGCTAATGGCTGTGTCCAGGCATTCCGCGTTGCGTGTAAGAACAGCCCTTAGCTGTAGTATATTGGTCATATGCCACAGCCCCTCTGGCCTTATTGCTTAAATATACCACAGCTAAGGGCTGTTCTTTATGCACAACACAAAGCGGAGTACCTGGATACAATCCTTAGCTATGGTATATTGGCTATATACCACGAACCCCGAGGTGCTGAAATGCTGTTTCAGCCAAATCAGCAACCAGGACCCAAACTACCCGGTTTACAATTATCTTTTGACCTAACTAAAACCAAAATCTTCTTCTCTCTCTCTCATCATCAGACTCTCCCCTGGGCTCTCCCTCCCTCCCTTCCTCCAGTGGTGGCATGGGCAGCAGTGGTCTGTCCCAGGGCTCCTACGCCTCGTCCCCCCTCAGCCTCTTCCGCCTGCAGGAGCAGTTCCGCCAGCACATGGCCGCCACCAACAACATGGTCCACTACCCTTCCTTCGACATGGGTACCCCCTCCTCCCTGCCCTACCTAGGCATGAATGTCAACATGCCCTCCCCCCTGAGCTCCCTGCCCTGCCAATCCTACTACCAGTCCATGTCCCAGGCATCCCTGTCCCAGGCCCAGCAAGTGTGGAACAGCCCCCTGGCAGGTCTCCAGGCTCCTCCGGGCAGCATGCCCAGCCTCAACAGCAAGACCACCAGCATCGAGAACCTGCGTCTGAGGGCCAAGCAGCACGCAGCCTCCCTGGGCCTGGACACACTACCCAACTGACCTGACCCCTCCCCCCCAGTGCAGGGCAGCTACCAAGGACGCAGCCAGACATTATGACCCCTTCTACTGACATCTTCACTGACTGGACATTATAGACACTGCATCAGTTTTGGACACTGGGACTGGACATTTGATCAATACACTACTGGACACTGCTTATTTGATCCCTTGCAGGTTAGATGCATAGACCCAGTCCAATCTCACTACTGCTACCCACCAAACCATGTGGATCAGAGAACTCAAAGCTACACTCCTATATCACAAAGCCGTCATCGCATATTGGGGCAAATGCATGGCGGTTTACAGTATCTGATGATCTCAACACTAGAGCTGGCGAGAGTGACAGTAATATTAAAGATGAGCTTTGCATGCATCCTGAGACAAGGATTACAACGGCACAAAGATTGAACCAAGATTCCAGCCTCAGATCAAACCCATTCAAAAGATTTACAACAGCACAGACTGGCCCTACAACTCCCACAATGCCCTGCACCTGGCAGATGGACGGTACTTCTTGTTAAAGAGCTACATCCCACCTGCAAGAATTTATTCCACATTGTACTGTAAATATTCCTCCTTGTTTGTTCCCATCCCATCTGCTTGGTTAGGGAGTATAAATCAGTGTCTCCTTTTGTGTCGAGGACTTAAACAGGAAACATTCAAGCTATTTTTGAATTGTTCCATTGTGGCTTTATGCAAAGGACCTACAGTAGAATGAGCCAATACCTGCTGGGGTAAAGATTATAGTCTACGGTGGGAACAGAGCGACGTTCAAATATGAATATGTTTAATCTAGCGATGTTATGTTCGCCTGTGTACCAGGTTGTTTCTGCATGCGTTTAAGAGCGCTACATCTTTACGGAGTCAAGACAGTGACAAAAAAAAAATGGTGTTATCGACTTAAGCAGAAACACACTGGCACCCAGGCCAACGCTGTATGTATTTTATCATTGTAGATCCCAGACATGTATTTCTCAATTGTTTACTTAAATGTGAGTAATTTATCTGTTAAAATGCAAGGGAATAAACCACGTGTATGAAGATCGATTGGTGAATGAGATTATTATTTTAGACGATAATTTAAATCATGCAATATAATTTGAATAATTCTGTTGTGAATACATTACAGACAACAGAGACAATTTGCATGTTTATATGTGAAAGCCTTTTTTTCTACTCTTGTGTTTTGAAAACTATACTGAACAAAAATGTAAACGCAACATGGAACAATTTAAAAGATTTTGCTGAGTTACAGTTCGTATAAGGAAATAATTCAATTTAAATCATTTCATTAGGCCCTAATCTATGGATTTCACATGACTGGGCAGGGGGGCAGCCATGGGTGGGGAGGGCATAGGCCCACCCACTGGGGAGCCAGGCCCAGCCAATCAGAATGAGTTCTTCCCCACAAAAGGGCTTTATTACAAACAGAAATACTCTTCAGCACCCCGCCCTCCCCCCTCCGACGATCCCGCAGTTGAAGAATCTGGATGTGAATGTCCTAGGCTGAGGTCGTGTTCTGCGGTTGTGAGGCCGGTTGGACATACGGCCACAGTTTTTTAAACGATGAGACGGCTTATGGCACAGAAATTAACATTAAATTATCTGGAAACAGCTCTGGTGGACATTCCTGCAGTCAGCATGCCTATTGCACGCTCCCTCAAAACTTGAGACATCTGTGGCATTGTTGCATGACAAAACTGCACATTTTAGAGTGGCCTTTTATTGTCCCCGGCACAAGGTGCACCTGTGTAATGACCATGTGGTTTAATCAGCTTTTTGATATTCCACACCTGTCAGGTGAAGGGATTAAATGCTTATTAACAGGGATGTAAACTAATTTGTGGACAACATTTGGGAGAAATAAGCTTTTTGTGCTTATGGAACATTTCTGGGATCTTTTATTTCAATCCATGAAACATGGGACCAACACTTTTTGCGTTTATATTTTTGTGTAGTTTGCCCTTTAGGGCTACCGTACTTACCAGAGCTTTGGGACCATGGGTGGCTACCTGGTGGAGCAGCTAGGTCAGAGTGGCTCACCAGACTACCAGAACAACTCCTGAACCATGGAGGATCACACAGCAGGAGGCTTCACCCACCTCCCACCACCCTGCAGTGTGAAATCACTATCACAGCAGGGAACCTGGCCTACAGAAAACAAACAAACAAACACACAAACACACTAAAACACAGGCATGCATGTGCTCCTGCAGATATGTGCACACACACAGTCTTACAAAAACTTATTTCTAAAAGTTTAAAAAACTTAGGAATTCTTTCCATCACCCAACGCCTATGTACAGAGCACTGAAGTCCCTGTTTAAGGACATTCATGTCAAACAGTACACACACAAAGTCTCATATAACTAACCTTTTGGGGACACACAATTCAGTCCAGTTCAAAATCCAATTTTCCCTAACCCTAAACCATTAACCGCAAAACCTAACCCTAGCTCCTAACACTAACCCTAGCTCCTAACCATGAACCCAATTCTAACCCTAAGACTACATCTAACCTTAAACCCACCTAGAAATAGCGTTTGACCCTGTGGGAACTAACAAAATGTCAGATATTTTTTTGTTTGTTTACTTCTGGTCCCCACAAGTATAGTTAAACACGTCCACACACACACACAGCTCCTGCCACTTGTTCACCGAATGCAGAGTAACTAATCCTAAATGAAATGACTGAAGCACAGTGTCAGGCTCTAAAGAGTCCCCAATCCCCCACTCCCCTTCTCGGCCCTGTCATCCGAGGTTCGGCTACACCGAAACAGAATGCTTTGCCATAATAAGATTAACTTGGGTTGGGATATCGATGGATTAAGTAAGAATAGAATAAGATGAAATAGAACTGAAAAGGTTCCTAGAGTCAGCAAAGTTCAGACACCTGTTTTCTCTGGTCCCTCTCTCCTTCTTTCTTCCTTTCTCTCTCACTCCCTCAACAACCCATACAATCAGAAATCTCTCTATCCAGTTTTAACTGAAGGCTATCAAGTTAGTGTACAAAATCATTATTTGAAGGAAAAAACAACGTCCTAGCTATGTCATTAAAAATCATTTGTTGATATAAAAAATCCTGGCATAGAAATATTGGGTTTAAAAGATGTTCAAGCCTGTATGATTATGTTGTCAACCAATGGGGTTTGTGCGTGTACACAACTTTGTATATTGTGAGTTGTGTGCGAAATGGTTTATGCGAATGCTGTGTGTGTGTGTGTGTGTGTGTACACACACTTGTTTGTGTGCTTGCACACTTTTGCGTGCGTGTGTGAGATCATGTATGTGTGTGTTTGTGTGTCTACGGCGCTGCTAAGCCACTGAAGGAAGGTTTCCAGGAGCTCTTTGATGTGTATCTGGGCAATGCGCTATTAGAGGGATTTTCATCGTTGACAGCTCGGAGAATGTGTGGAGGAATTGCGATGCCAGCGGGCTAAGATAATGCTGGAAACAGGATTAGGATCATATTCTGGCAGCGCCTGTCACTTCATCAATGGGCTAAGGTTCCCTGGGTGACAGCCCTCCTCTGCCCAGCTAAAACCTTTAGTAGGCCCATGAAGGGGGTGAAAGAGGGGGAAAAAAACAATGATTGAATGAATGGTGCACTATGATATTGGGTGTGCTCAGGCTGTGCTGGGGCATTGTGTTGGGAGGTCTAGAGGCGTGGATACGGAGGGAGGGGTGGGTTAGAAAGGGGATGAGGAGAAGGAGGAGGGCTGCTGGGTGAATGACTACGGTCTCTTTGGGAGGTTACACATGCGCACACCAACACCCCCACTGGCTGTGCATGGTGAGGGGTGTTACACTGACGCTACCGGACAGGGAGGCGGCGGGCATGGTGGTGTCCCCACAAAGAGGAACAACATCAGGTGAAGAGAAGTGTCCTGAGAACCTTGTCTTGTAGTAGAACATTATTCCCTTGTGTCGAGCTGTAAAGAACTGTACGTTTTACATTTCAAGTCTGTTTTACTCTGTGACTGACCGCATTTGACGTTGCAAAGTTGTCATTATTCACTTTGATGTCCAAGTGCCCTGCAGTAGGTTTTGCACGTGTATAGCCGTATTTCTCTAATAGATACTATTCAAATTACACCATATAGGACGACGGCATATTCATGAAATATTCTCTCACGTCAATCAGGCATGCAATACAAAAAAATGTGTTCAACGAGGAATTGCTTCATACATGTAGCCGTCTGAGCTCTATTGCTGTCTGAATAATCCAGTGATCTCTCCAGTAAAATCGCTGATGTTTGGTCGACTCAGGAAAGTAAGAAGTGTTCGATTACATGGGCTGAGTTAATAACTCAACAGTAGGTGGTTTGTGTTTCTTTTACTCAACTACGTGGTTTACTTGATGGGTTGTGCTACTGCATCTGACTAGAGTACATAGAAGACAATGACATGACTAGTTCATATATGACTTTATTATTCATGTGAATGGACCCACAGCCATGACCGCAGGATTACTTCACTGACTTCTCCTTGTTCACCGCTGAGAATCTGAGAAACGTCCCCATGACAGGGGTCAAAGGTTAGCGACGCTCCATTCAGCACCACCCACTCTCCCTCCGCCAGGACTGGGTCTATATTTGCATTGAGCTCTTTGCCAATTAACCTCTCTCTACAATGTGATATAGTGTTAAACAAGGAGAACTATCCAAATCCACATCCCTTTCGTTATGACAAAATCCCACAACGGACTTATGCATTCAATTAGAGTCATTATATATGTCTTAGTCACTTCTCAGCTAACACATTTTGGTTCCCAGAATGTTGTGGAAAAGTTCTATTTCAAATAACCAAAGGAGAACCTTAAGGGACCATGATGGGAAGGTTCTTTGCTAGCTTGGTTAGGATCTGATGCTGACTCTCAGCACATCTCACAACGCAAACTTAATTGATTTGCATCCTGACTTCTTAACAAGCTCAGGTTGATAGTCAACGTTTATCCAACGGATTTGGGGAAAATCAAAATATGATGTTCCAAAAGGGGAGACGCGTCTTGTCAAAATTATAACAATCTCTCGTCAAAATCATGACTTCAAGGACGTAAGAACTACGAAGGGTTAAGGTTTAGGGATGGCCATTTGAAATCATTTCACAGTTGCAGGAGCCCTGTGGTTCCCAAACAGTGGGACGCACCCCGTAGAGGGGCCGACAGGGGGGTGTGGAAGGGGGGCCTGAGTGAAAAAGTTTGGGAACCCCTACTGTAGCCTACCCACATTTTTTTCAGAGTACTTGAACACAAGGCACGCAATGGAAACGAAATAGCGCATTTATTTATGTCAACAGTGCACAACAATGCCCAATTTATCATAACCATTAGAGATAACAAATCCTAATTGCCCCATACACAGTTGAAGTCGGAAGTTTACATACACTTAGGTTGGAGTCAACAAAACTTGTTTGTCAACCACTCCACAAATTTCTTGTTAACAAACTATAGTTTTGGCAAGTCGGTTAGGACATCTACTTTGTGCATGACACAAGTCCTTTTTCCAACAATTGTTTACAGACAGATTATTTCAATATAATTCACTGCATCACAATTCCAATGGGTCAGAAGTTTACATACACTAAGTTGACTGTGCCTTTATACAGCTTGGACAATTCCAGAAAATTATGTCATGGCTTTAGAAGCTTCTGATTGACTCAAATTATGTCAATTACGCCACCAGAGACTCTGCGTTCGAGCCCTGAGGTCCATGGAGCGACGCACAATTGGCCTAGCGTCATCCAGGTTAGGGAGGGTTTGGCTGGTAGGGATATCCTTGTCTCATTGCGCACTAGCGACTCCTGTGGCGGGCCGGGCGCAGTGCACGCTGACCAGGTCGCTAGATGTACGGTGTTTCCTCCTACACATTGGTGCGGCTGGCTTCCGGGTTGAATGCGCTCTGTGTTAAGAAGCAGTGCGGCTTGGTTGGGTTGTGTTTCGGTGGACGCGTGGCTCTCGACCTTCGTCTCTCCCGAGCCCGTACGGGAGTTGTAGCCATGAGACAAGACAGTAACTAACAATTGGATACCATGAAATTGGGGAGAACAAGGGGGTCAAAATAAATAAATAATAATATTTAAAAAATAATGTCAATTAGCCTATTGGAGATGTACCTGTGGATGTATTTCAAGGCATACCTTCAAACTCAGTGCCTCTTTGCTTGACATCATGGGAAAATCAAAATAAATAGGCCAAGACCTCAGAAAAACAAATTGTAGACCTCAAGTCTGCTTCATCCTTCGGAGCAATTTCCAAACGCCTGAAGGTACCACGTTCATCTGTACAAACAATAGTACGCAAGTATAAACACCATGGGACCACGCAGCCGTCATACCGCTCAGGAAGGAGACGCGTTCTGTCTCCTAGAGATGAACGTACTTTGGTACGAATAGTGCAAATCAATCCCAGAACAACAGCAAAGGACCTTGTGAAGATGCAGGAGGAAACAGGTACAAAAGTATCTATATCTACAGTAAAACGAGTCCTATCTCGACATAACCTGAAAGGCCGCTCAGCAAGGAAGAAGCCACTGCTCCAAAACCGACATAAAAAAAGCCAGACTACAGTTTGCAACTACACATGGGGACAAAGATTGTACTTTTTGGAGAAATGTCCTCTGGTCTGATGAAACAAAAATATAACTGTTTGGCCATAATGACCATCGTTACGTTTGGAGGAAAAAGGGGGAGGGTTGCAAGCTGAAGAACACCATCCCAACCATGAAGCACGGGGGTGGCAGCATCATGTTGTGAGGGTGCTTTGCTGCAGGAGGGACTGGTCCACTTCACAAAATAGATGGCATCATGAGGCAGGAAAATTATGTGGATATATTGATATATTGAAGCTTGGTCGCAAATGAGTCTTCCAAATGGACAATGACCCCAAGCATACTTCCAAAGTTGTGGCAAAATGGCTTAAGGACAACAAAGTCAAGGTATTGGAGTGGCCATCACAACGCCCTGACCTCAATCCTATAGATAATTGGTGGGCAGAATTGAAAAAGTGTGTGCGAGCAAGGAGGCCTACAAACCTAACTCAGTTACACCAGCTCTATCAGGAGGAATGGGCCAAAATTCACCCAACTTATTATGGGAAACTTGTGGAAGGCTACCAGAAATGAATGTTTGTAAACTTCTGACCCACTGGGAACGTGATGAAAGAAATAAAAGCTGAAATAAATCATTCTCTCTACTATTATTCGGACATTTCACATTCTTAAAATAAAGTGGTGATCCTAACTGACCTAAGGCAGGGACTTTTTACGAGGATTAAATGTCAGGAATTGTGAAAAACAGTTTAAATTAAGTTTGCTAAGGTGTATGTAAACTTCCGACTTCAACTGTATATTCAGTTCAATAAAAAAATCAAGATCCATTTAAAATTCATGTTGAAACTGTAATATAAATTGGTTATATTGAACACAATCATAAAAAAAGGCAGCAACCTCTGCTTGTAGAAGCCTTATAATAGGAATCAAAATGACTATGTAAAGGTAGGTTAAGTAATTAAACATGAACTGAAATAAAATTTCCACATATACACTGCTCAAAAAAATAAAGGGAACACTTAAACAACACAATGTAACTCCAAGTCAATCACACTTCTGTGAAATCAAACTGTCCACTTAGGAAGCAACACTGATTGACAATAAATTTCACATGCTGTTGTGCAAATGGAATAGACAAAAGGTGGAAATTATAGGCAATTAGCAAGACACCCCCAATAAAGGAGTGGTTCTGCAGGTGGTGACCACAGACAACTTCTCAGTTCCTATGCTTCCTGGCTGATGTTTTGGTCACTTTTGAATGCTGGCGGTGCTTTCACTCTAGTGGTAGCATGAGACGGAGTCTACAACCCACACAAGTGGCTCAGGTAGTGCAGCTCATCCAGGATGGCACATCAACGCGAGCTGTGGCAAGAAGGTTTGCTGTGTCTGTCAGCGTAGTGTCCAGAGCATGGAGGCGCTACCAGGAGACAGGCCAGTACATCAGGAGACGTGGAGGAGGCCGTAGGAGGGCAACAACCCAGCAGCAGGACCGCTACCTCCGCCTTTGTGCAAGGAGCAGCACTGCCAGAGCCCTGCAAAATGACCTCCAGCAGGCCACAAATGTGCATGTGTCAGCATATGGTCTCACAAGGGGTCTGAGGATCTCATCTCGGTACCTAATGGCAGTCAGGCTACCTCTGGCGAGCACATGGAGGGTGTGCGGTCCCACAAAGAAATGCCACCCCACACCATGACTGACCCACCGCCAAACCGGTCATGCTGGAGAATGTTGCAGGCAGCAGAACGTTCTCCACGGCGTCTCCAGACTCTGTCACGTCTGTCACATGTGCTCATGTGCTCAGTGTGAACCTGCTTTCATCTGTGAAGAGCACAGGGCGCCAGTGGCGAATTTGCCAATCTTGGTGTTCTCTGGCAAATGCCAAAAGTCCTGCACGGTGTTGGGCTGTAAGCACAACCCCCACCTGTGGACGTCGGGCCCTCATACCACCCTCATGGAGTCTGTTTCTGACCGTTTGAGCAGACATGCACATTTGTGGCCTGCTGGAGGTCATTTTGCAGGGCTCTGGCAGTGCTCCTCCTGCTCCTCCTTGCACACCACCTGCAGAACCACTCCTTTATTGGGGGTGTCTTGCTAATTGCCTACAATTTCCATCTGTTCTCTATTCCATTTGCACAACAGCATGTGAAATTTATTGTCAATCAGTGTTGCTTCCTAAGTGGACAGTTTGATTTCACAGAAGTGTGATTGACTTGGAGTTACATTGTGTTGTTTAAGTGTTCCCTTTATTTTTTTGAGCAGTGTATATTCAGTCAATAAAAACTAAGTGTCATTTGAGAATAATTCATTGAAACTGTAATGAGGTGCTTTGCAGTGGCAAAAGATGTCATGAGAGATTGGTGCAGCTTGTCCCACTCCAAGAACGTTTCTTTATGCTTGATAAGCATATGATTCCTAATGAAGCTGGTTGTGCTGTGAAAAGGAGAGCTTGATATTGCATAGTTTGCATTACACATGGGTTTCATCAGTTTGATCAAAACACTTCCAAACCTCGCTGCGTTTTGGCCGCCATGCTGATAGTGCCTACTTCCCGCTAGACACCTAAAACAGCTAAAAATACAATATTATGGGTATGGAAAATACATTTCAAAGCAGTGTAGATGGTACAATGATTCTCTACTACACTATAATTGCTTGTTTTGTCACAAACAAAAATTTGCCAAACTTTTCTACATTTAGCAACCGAGAAATGGCGGAGCGATTTCTGCAAAGTGAATCACTAAATAAAGAAATTGTAATGTGATAGTTAACCCACTCCATCTCAATATAACACATTTTTTTATTTTGACCAGAGTTAAGAAATAAAATCACACAAATAGTATTACAGTATAAAAAAATAATTGATCTCTGGTTATGGATGGTTCAAGTCCGTTCGAGTACTCAAGCACTCGATTACACATGCACATTCCTATTAAGGTTAGGTAATAACCACTTTGTGGTTAAAGGGATAGTTTGGATTGTACCATTTTTATGTATCTGCGTCCAGTGTGAAGGAAGTTAGCATTGGCTCGCGAAACTGCCTCTAACTAGTGTTAGCGCAATGATTGGTCTACAGGAACAGCTAGCATGATAGTTAGTTAGCAACGGTAACTAAATGCTAACGCTAGTTAGCAACTTCCTTCAAACTGCACGCAGATACATAAAAATGGTATCCGCAACTTTACCTGACTTTGGGGAAGCCAAAATCGCAAACTATCCCTAGGTCAGGGTATGGGCTGCTTCTAATTCCCCTATAGAGCATCACCAAGACCAGGGAAACTGATCCTAGAACAGCTACTAGGCCAACTCCCCAAGACTCCCTCCACCAGCGGCGTATAGTAACTCCCAGGTCTGCTCACACGTGTGAAACAATACTTTCACAATACAGCGTAAGGAGTTTGATTGTTGGCCGACAAGTTCCTATAATTCCTGGAATTACAGACTTGCATGCAAATGCTAAATCCTTCTCCCTTTCTTCTGAAAAGTGGATGAGACGGCCTGTAGCTGCAGGCTTCGCTAGCTGCTCCCCAGCTTTGTGCAGCCGAGACGCTCTCCTTTCTCCCCCTGACTTCGGTGCTAATCCTGACACGCACTGTCTGCATTTTTGACTGTACGTGTTTAAGCGCATTTGCAGTGCGTTTAACTCCCCAATGTAAACCAATTTGGCTATAAGGGCCGTGGGCCAAGCGAGCCGCCAGAGGGAAGAAAGGAAAAAAAACAACTCAACCTAGCAGATGTACAAGAGGGGAAAGAGATGGTGAGGTAGTGAGAAGAGGGATGGCGAGAGGGAAAGGAGGGAAAGGGGGGGTTGATGAACGCCTGAAAGCAGCAGAAAAAGGGAAGCGGAACCATCTCGGGAAAAAAACAAAAAAACAGTGTCCCTTGTCCAGAGGGTAAGCTTTTCAAAGTTGGGATAGCGGCTCTTAAAGCCGCTAGAACCTGGATCACGGAATTGTTGAGTCACAGAATTTGAGGAAATCATTCAGAGCTCTTGGCTAATCCTGTCATAGAGAAATTGGTGAGCATATACCTCAGAGATCCCAGCCCCCATGCAAGAAGCACTGTGCGTGGGCTGGTGTAAAGAAAAAGGCCCCTGTACGCTACTTGCGCTACTCCATGTACACCTGTATGAGCTGTCTGGTAATCTCCCATTCCTCTCCTCCCTCCATCTCTCCACATGCTGGCTCTTCCTATTGGGGAGTAATGGCGGATGAAATGGACCAAAGTCCTGAAAGCTGCCAATCTCACTCCATCCAATATCCCTTTGGAAGTGGCTTTCAGGTCTCAGAGGCAGAACTCGTGACTTTGATCATCTGGAAGGCAAGAGTCGTGTTGCGACAGACATTACTACCTGAGAGTCTACGGCACTATAATGACCAAGGGGCTCCTTGGTCCCTGAAATGGCACATTAAGACAGAATCATCCTAGTTTAGTTGGGGCAATATCGTATTTTTATTTGTTTGCACCCGAACGGGGTGTGAATGGGTTGGGATGGCTTTTAAAGTACCTGATCTCATAGCCTGAGATTTCTGTAAATGAGGCGTTTGGACTTCCTACCAATGAGCTGGAACATAAAAGGTCCCTGCTAGAGGCACTGGTAGAGGTTCCCTGTTATGTTCTGTTTTCTTGGTCTGGAGCCAGGTAAATCTGCAGTTGAGTGTTGAGATCTAACTCTGAAAACTCCTTATTACATATGAAAACGTCCATATTAGTGAAGCCTCGGTCTCAGCACAACTTCTTTCAATCTAATGCTGCGTTTAGACGAGGGAAGCAAAAACTGTCATACCAGTCGGCATAGCCGGACAAGAAAGCAAGAAAGAGGGTGACTGAAAGAGGGTGACTGCAAAAGCAAGCCAGCACGACCGTATGGTTGCTATGGTGATTTCATTAAACAATCAGCGCAAATCAAACATCTGGTAGCAAACAACTCCACAGCAGACGGCAAAAGTTGAAATATTGGAACTCTGGTGGCAAGTCCCGTCTACTGTGGTGGCCAACGGCATTCACCGTCGCGCTCTCATTGAAAACAATGACATCCGGTTTGCGTCTTCCTTGTACCATCGAAACGTAGAATTAGCCCTGCTGAGATTGAAAAAAAAGTTGTGCTGAAACTGAGGCGGTCCTAATATAGTCTTACTAAAACACAAGTCAGAACTACAATCAGCTAACGTTATTGAACAATGACATCATCCTGATTACAGTTTGAAATCAAGCATTTTATATGTATACAGGGCTCATTTGTGAAAGAGGCCTTGGTCTCAGCATGACTCTTAAAATAAAAGGTTAAATAAAAATAAGGAAAACACTTTTAATGCTGTGTTAGAGACCGACAAAGAGTGAGAGAGCAAGAACGAGTGTGTGTCACACTGTTACTGTAGGGATTTGCGTTCTTCTGAAGAGACCAGAGACCCCCTCCCCTGCCTCTTACTGCTTAATGCTCCCTGACTGAATGAAACAGCCAGAATCTCTCTGACACAGATAACACTAATAACCCTACCTCTCAATCTACACTCTCCTCCTCGCCTGCCTAATGTGTCTACCTCACTCTAACAGATATGATTTCATATTCAATAATGGAATGGCAAAGAGAATAGGAATGCACCACGATGATGGAAAACAAAATGCATTGTCCCCTAATGGCCTCCCATCCCAGGAGAGTTTTAAAAAAATGTAAATTTATGTAAAATCGAAAACACATATTTACAATATACTTGGGGGGGTAATCACAATACGCGGCGGCCGCAGCGCGCTGGCCATGCCAATGGAAACGCTATGTGTCATTAGGTCCCCCTTATCTATTGCTGCGCTAAAGACATGTCCTGTTATTGAGGCGATGCAGTAATCACTCACAGGGAAAATGATCTGTGCTACTCATCTGTGGCACCAAGATGGAGAGAGGAGAGAAGAGGGTAAACATTGAGAGAGGAGGGACTATGAGGGAAAGACCCGGCCAACTATGGCCAGGGGTAAAGGGGAGAAAAATAAAAAGAGAAGGGAATATAGAAGAGAGGGGAAGGGGGGAAGCCGAGGTGGAAAGGGAGAGAGGTAGAAGTAGGAGAGCTATGGCAGAAAGGGGCAAGAGAAAAAGAGGTAGAAGTGAAGCAAAAACACAGAGTAAGAGAGAGAGGACAGCAGAACGCTAGAAGGGCCAAACATAGAGATACGGTAGCAGAAATACAGATGGAGGAAAAGCAACTGCCAAAATAAAGGAAACGCGCCTCCCGAGCGGCGAAGTGGTCTAAGGCACTGCATCGAAGTGATAGCTGTGCCACTAGAGATCCTGGTTCGAATCCAGGCTCTGTCTGAGACCCATGGGGCGGCGCACAATTGGCCCAGCGTCGTCCGGGTTAGGGGACTCTCCCAAGTCCGTACGAGAGTTGCAGCGATGGGACAGGACTGTAACCACCAAATTGATACCACGAAATTGGGGAGAAAAAAGGGGCATACAATTTTTTTTAAATATATATATTTTTAATAATAATAATAAATAAAGGAAACACCAACAGGAAGTGTCTTAATAGGGCATTGGGCCACCATGAGACTCCAAAGCCACCAGAATAGCTTCAATGACCCTTGGCATAGATTCTACAAGTGTCTAACTCTACTGGAGGGATGCGACACCATTTTTCTATGAGAAATTCCATCATTTGGTGTTTTGTTGATGGTGGTTGAAAACCCTCAGGCGCCCCTCCAGAATCTCCCATATGTGTTCAATTGGACCTGGTGACAGACACCTACAGACTTATACCCCCTATGCTCCTTTGAGACCCCTCTTTCAAAGTCACTGAGATGGGCATTTTTTTTACACATGACCCTAAGCATGGAAGGGTTGTTTTAATTGCTTAATTAAGTCAGGAACCACACCTGTTTGGAAGCACCTGCTTTCAATATACTTTGTATCGCTCATTTACTCAAGGATTTCCTTCATTTTGGCAGCTACCTGTATATACAGTAAACGCCATTTCCTCATTAGACATGTCCAATACGATTGTTTGACTAACCGAGACAGACTGCGTCGTCATTTTCCAGAGTGCCTGATGTTAGCAAGACGCCAGCTACACAACTTCTACCCCTTAATGTTGTTGTGCCTGTTCATGCTACATTGGCTGAGATATTAAAAGGAATCGGAATGTTAGTGATTGACTGAGGAGGAGAGTGGTAGAGGCTGTTACTATTGTCCTGGGTTAATTCGCACAGCCCACTAATGGACAAGATCACGATCGATGGTATTGGATGAATAAATGACGGTCAACACACAACTTTCCTTCCGTATTAAAATTGCAGCATGTATTCAAAAGTACATAAGTGACCATATTATATCTCAGATATCTAAAAGCATTGCATGTCGCGTTTGGTAGACACTTGACCTCAAGGGGAGAAATCCATGATAAATGTTCTCATTCCTAAACCATGCAGACAAACAGCACTACATAGAGGGATATATTTAAAACGTTTTTAATTTGAGACATGAAAATCACAGACATAGTGTATATTTAGATTAATTTTCCTATATAATAATAAGTGCATAAATTGACTATTATTTAAAAATACCAAGTCATTTCATAAGTGCGTTTTTTAAAAATCGACTGAGGTAAACAGAATTTCCCAATTTTCTTGAGTGTGTAAGAAAATATGCATGTATTTGTATCCCTATTTGAGGTCAAGTGAACTGTTAGCAGCCAAGGAACAGTCATTTGTGTTTCTCAGTGCACTTGGATCAGTCCTTCCTCCAACCTGCTTTCTGAGGACATTTACAATTATTTGGGCCAGGGGGCCCTATTCAAGTTACCTTGCAGCATAAGAATAATGTTATATATTCCTTTTACTGCTTCAAAAAGTGACTTTTTCTTATATTGATTATTTTGACTGCTTGATTAAACAGGTCCTTTTTACCATTCTTTCTGTCCATAGACTGAACTTATCTCTCTCCACCTCTTAGTACATCAATCTCTCATTTCTTCTTCTCTCTGAACAGCCTCTCCACCTCTCTCATGAAGCGCAGACAGAGCTCGTCCTGCCAGGGCAGGGCCACACACTGTACGGCCACCGGCAGCCCCTCTCCACCAGTCACCGCCTGTAAACACACACAAACAGTCAGTCCCAACCAAACGCATGTTGACTAGGGACCGTATTCACAAATAATCTCAATAGGAGTGCTGGTATAGGATCAGTTTTCCTTTTTAGGGAATAATATATACAATTATATGGAGGGGGGGGGGGCTGATCCTAGATCAGCACTACTACTCTGAGATGATTTTTGAATACGGGCCCAGTGGCCTGAACTCCAACCAAGCAACCAGGACAGGCCTCTGCTTCCATCTACTGGTTACAATGGAACTACAGGTTAAGATTCACCGGTTAGGCTACAGGTTGTGACATCTGGCATGGACAAAATGGCCACTTCAAGTCAGGATGGCGGTAAGACGGAAATAGCTAAATATCCTGTAAATATTTTAAGAGGAAGAGTGTGTTTGTGACTTTGACTGTACCTTTTTGTAGAGCTTGTCCCAGAGGTCCCCATAGTTGCCCTTGTAGTGCCTGAGTTCCTCCTCGTCCTCTGCTGTTACCGTGGAGACAGGGACCACCCCAGCAGGGAAGTTAAGGAGATTGTAGATAGTGGTGTAAGATAACGCACCTGAAGAGAGAAAAGGGGTGGGGCGGGGGCTCTGAGTCAATAATCCATCCACCCATAGTTCAATAAAGCAGGTGAATTCATAACAATTCCAACTGGTGATTCTACATTTTAAAAAATGGTCATGACTGCAAAAAAAACAAACAAGCCTCATAAAAATAAAAAGAGCTAGTTAAATCTATATTCCATTTGATAAGAGAGATCAGAGAGGAGAGATGGGTACTGGTGAGTTTCCCAGGGTAGTTATGGTTGTAGGCGGGACCCATCATGGGACAGAGCAGCACGTCCAGCTCACACCTTCTCCACTCTGCCATCACCTCATGCATGTAGTCCTTGGAACACAGACAGAACTACTGTACATTTTCCTCAGAGCACTGATTTCCACACAACATTCTCTCGAAGGTTTTTGTCAAATTGATTATCATGCTGCAAGCTTAGGCCAACAACCTAGTTGAACAATATAACATTGCCAATGACTGACACAATAATCCATGCCATTCTGTTTTTCTGCATTACAACAAGAGACCAGATTAATGAAGACATTTAAATAATACATTTACAGGATACGATTTGTGCCTCCTCTCGGACCATCAGTAAACTCTTAGAGATGGCACAACTTCAAAATGTCTAGTACCTCCACATCTGCATGCTGTCTCCACAGGTCTTGCACAGAGCTGGTGAAAAAGGAAGTGATGGAATCATTAAGATTCTGCATTTCATACCATGGCATCGAAATATAATAAAGAGTCATTCCATGTCATTTCAGCAAGCCATGACATCCACCATCTCAGATTGTTATGAAAGAATTTCTGGAGTTAAAAACAGATAAGATTAGCATTCCTGCAACTTTATTTTGTTGAAATTTAGTTGCTATTTGATTGCACCCAAAAATTGGCCAGTTTAAGTTTTAGGATTCACATAATATTCAATAAATATAGTACCCAACATCCAATTGGAACCAAACATATACCTACCATTGACTAAGAAATGGGGAAATCAATAAAATGTGACTGACCACCTCGATTCTGTCTTATGTAGCACTATTTTAAATGGTGTTTTTTTACATTGGAAAAAAGTAGGGACTCAGAGCTAGAACATATCATACACTACAGTTGAGGAACAATGGGAAAGTAATTCTGCTTTGAAAGTTGATAAACTTGTAACCCCACTTGAAAGTTTTGGTACACCTACAATACCGGAGAGCTCTTCTTTGTCTACACCTATTCAGCATCGTTCACACCCTCTTAAGCCTTAGCCCCACCCATCTCTTTAAGGATTCACGTGAGGCCATGTGGTAAACAAACGCTATATCAAATCTATAAAATCTACATTTGTCACATGCTCAGGATACAGAAGGTGTAAACGATACAGTGAAGTGGTTACTTGCATAGTAGCAATATCAACAACAGAAAGTGTCCAGAAACAAAAATGTTATTGTCAAAAGCCACCCACGGACACCCCCCAAACCTCACGCCTACCACCCCAACAACCAATATACAGTATCAGTTATCTATGTTCGACAAGTAGTATGGAGCTGCGGCTTGGACTATTGCTTCTTCATCCTATGTAAATGTTTCCCTGGGGTGGGATTGGCATTGGGTGTGGGGGGGGGGGTCACTGGGTGGCTTTTGACAATTTTGGGGAATTTGTCAAGTCTTACTCGTTGTTATTAAGAATTATGGTCCAAATCAGATGTTAGGTATTATAATTATTGATGATTATATGAATCCAATAGGAAGAATAGACATAGGTTCTTCTCACCTAGCTCCACACAGGCTTTCCATAGAGGCACCAATACGAGGAAACTGAAGGGAAAAAATAAGACCATTGACAAACATAGAAGTATCAGCCAAATATAACATGAGCAGTCTGATACACATCACAAAGCTCCCCAGATACAGTTTTAACCTCCCTCTCTGTATGCTGCGGACTTGGAGAGCACTCACTATGGGCTTGATCAGAATGGAGAGTATTTTCTTCACAGTGCGAGGTAAACCGTACGGAATAATCTGAACCCGCAGAGACGGGTCGACAGGCCCTCCTTTCCTACAATAAAACCAAACAACAAAGTTACTTTTTTAATCATTTTAGTGCGAATACTGGATAGTTAATTTCTCTCCCAGGGATGTGCTGGTTTAACTCATTGGGAGAACCTGGGTTGTGTTCATTAGGGGGTTGTGTTCATTCATTAGAACTAAACGGATGAAAACGGATTGAAACAGGCAGGGACTACATTGACTGCAATAAGAAATACACATTTTCGCTTCGCATTTCAAAATGTTTTACTATGGTGTGCCCAACTGAACACAATCCAGGGTGATTTGACTGACTCACAGGTTGCTGAGCAGGGTAGCGCATCCATCGCCTGCGATTCCCCTGATAACCAGCTCATGCATGGCATAGCTCAGCCTGGGGAGACTGAAGGGAACCAACTACAGAGAGTGAGATGAGATAGACAGAGAGAAATACAACTTAATATCAACACAGTCATGGACCGACCTGTAAAGGAATTAACATCCACATTATTTTGTTTCTGTTATTTCTGCAGTCCAAGTAAATCTGTCTCTGATAAATAAAAGTGTTCAACCAAGCTCTGGTCATAGTGCCTTCAGAAAGTATTCATACCCCTTGACTTATTCCACATTTTGTTGTGTTACAGCCTGAATTCAAAATGTATTAAATATATATTTTTGTCTGACCCATCTAGACACAATACCTCATAAATGACAAAGTGAAAACATGTTCTTAGAAATGTTAGCAAATGTACATAAGTAATCACACCACTGAGTCAATACATGTCAGAATCATGTGTCAGATTTTCCCCCCAAACATAATGCCTTGTATTCAGGACATAAAGTTAATTTCTTTGCCACATTTATGGGGGGCAGTTTTACTTTAGTGCCTTATTGCAAACAGGATACATGTTTTGGAATATTTTTTATTCTGTACAGACTTCCTTCTTTTCACTCTGTCATTTAGGTTAGTACATGTATTGTGGAGTAACAACAATGTTGTTGATCCATCCCTAGTTTTCTCCTATCACAGCCATTAAACTCCGTAACTGTTTTAAAGTCACCATTGGCCTCATGGTGAACTCCCTGAGCGGTTTCCTTACTCTCCGGCAACTGAGTTAGGAAGGTAGTCTATCTTTGTAGTGACTGGGTGTATTGATACACCATCCAAAGTGTAATTAATAACTTCACCATGCTCAAAAGGGATATTCAATGTCTGCTTTTTTTAACCAACAGGTGTCCTTCTTTGTGAGGCATTGGAAAAGCTTCCTGGTTTTTGTGGTTGAATCTTTGGGGATTCTAAAGATGACAGAACTACATGAGTTTGTATTTTGAGTTTCGTGGTCGCACATTGAGATTAGTGGTTGCACGTACGACTCCCAAATATGTATTTTAATTTCGCAAACTTTTATCACGATGAGTGAAAGATTTGTTGTATCTTTAATTTTGAATACATTCAATAAGACTCGCAAGCATCATTTAATTTAAGAATGATTACAGATCTGATCACTACTTTGTTTCCTTTTATGTCTCCCTTTCCTCCAACCCTAAACACTAGGCCCCTACCCAGATGGTCATGTGCCATCGCAATTTTCACTCACTCTCTCCTCTTCTATCATCTCTCCCTTCTGCTAAATCCTTCTCCCTCCTGATTCTGCCTCTTCGACCAATCTCTTCCCTTTCCGCATCCTATGACTAGCACTGTCCTCTTTCCTCCCAGCCGGCTCTGCCCTCTCTTGCTCCGTGGCTGAGTGACTCATTGCGAGCTTAGAGAACAGGGTTGTGGGCAGCTGAAAGAAAATGGAGGAAAACTAAACTTCCGGAGGACCAATCATCCTTTCACTCCCTCCTCTCTACCTTCTCTTCCTCTGTATCCGCTGCCAAAGCCACTTTCTACCACAAAATTTCAAGCTTCCGTCTCTAACCCTATCCTTTAAACTATTTTCCCCCTTCTCCTCCCACCTTAATCCTCCACCCCTCTCTCTCTGCGGACGACTTTGTCAACCACTTTGAAAAAAAGGTTGACAACATCCGCTACTCATTCACTCAGCCTATTGAGTCCACTGGTTTCACTCACACAGAACTACCATACACCTTGACCTCTTTCTCCCCAGATTAAGTTCTGTGACTAGTGAGGTCTGGCTGCCCGACAACCTGCCCGCTCGACCCCATCCCCTCTTCCACACCATCTCTGGAGACCTTCTCCCATTCCTCACTTCCCTCATCAATTCATCGCATTCCCTCTGATTTCAAAATGTCCTGAGTTGCTCCCCTCCTCAAGAAACCTACACTTGACTCATCTGACATCCAAAACTATAGACCTGTATCCCCTCTTTCTTTTCTTTCCAAAACACTTGAGCATGCTCTCTCTTATCAACTTTCTCATTATCTCTCTCAGAACAATCTTCTTGACCCTAACCACTCAGGCTTCAAGACGGGTTACTCAAATGAGATTGCTCTTCTTTGTGACACAGAGGCTCTCCGCACTGCCAAAGCTGACTCTCTCTCCTCTGTTCTCATCCTCCTAGATCTATCCGCTGCCTTTGACACAGTGAACCATAAGATCCTCCTCTCCTCCCTCTCAGGGTTGGGTGTCTCAGGCTCTGCACACTCTTCCTACCTGGCAGCCCGCTCCTACCAGGTGATGTGGAGAGGATCTGTGTCTGCACCACATACTCACACTACTGGTGTCCCACAGGGCTCGGTTCTAGGCCCTCTCCTCTTCTGCAAGAGTATTTTTGATTCACAGCAGTATATTCATAGTTGGAAATAGACTTGTCATAATTCAGAAAATAAATGATGCTTGCAAATCTTATTGAATGTGTTCAAATGTCAAGTTAGCGACCATTGTTAAAATCTTTCACACATTATACAAACATGCAAAATAAATTACACATTTGCAAATCGTACTTGCAACCACAAATCTCAATGCGCGACCACGAAATTCAAAATACAAACTCACGTAGTTCTGTCATTATAATCCCATAGAATCTTTGTTTGAAATTCACTGCTTGATTGAGGGACCTTACGGACAATTGTATGTGTGAGGTACAGAGATGACATTAAAAAATAATGTTAAACACTTAGTGCACACCGAGTGAGTCGGTATAACTTATGTGACTTGTTAAGCACATTTTTACTCCTGAATCTTAGGCTTGCCATAACAAAGGGTTTGTTGAATATTTATTGACTCAAGACATGTCAGCTTTTCATTTTTAATACAATTTGTTAACATTTCTGAAAACATAATTCCACTTTGACATTATAGCGTGTAGGCCAGTGACACAAAATCTTAATTTAATCCATTTTAAATTCAGTCTAACACAAAATGTGGAAAAAGTCAAGGGGTGTGAATACTTTTTGACGGCAAAGTAGATCAGTCTGGAGCTGGAGGTTACTCACCGTGTGCCCTGCTCTCTCCAACAACGCCTTGGTCTCCCTCAGGGCTCGGCCCATGCTTGGAGACGGCATGGCATAGCCGTCGTTCTCATAGTACCCGATCCTCAGGGGATTGGAACGCTGGTATACCTGGAGAACAGAGGAAGAACACAGTATTGATACATAGAGAATGTAGATTCCCGGGGGTTTGAATGTGTATAGGTCCTTTCTGCATAATGTACCTTATAATAATGGATATTGGCATCCAATATCAATAATTTGATATGGACACTATTGTTTGATATCGATAAGAGCAAGGCATATTGTTATATCGGTTTATTCTTCTTGTCAACCTAAACTATTATGTAAAAAAGCATACGTGACTGTTCCTGCATGCACAAAACCCTGCCAACAGACCTTCTCACGGGCTGTCAACTTATCACAATCATACTTAAATTGCCTGCTGATGAGCCATCAACCGTTCATGGGCTTCTCATTGTATTCAAACTAGTTGAGTAGGTTAAGCTCCTAGAACATTCAGACCAGAACATCAACAAGCAGCTGGAACATTCAGACAGTTGCAATGTTTTGTGTAAAATCAATATGTATTGTTATGTTATAATAAAACAATTGCAACTGATATCATTATAGATTTTACAAAAGGGTGCCCGTCACTAAATATAATAATAATGTATTTAAGGATATCATTTTTTTCTTCTTCAGGGATATCCATTCAACAATGATACGTATCCTACGAAAGGCTCCAGGATGAAGTTTCCTTTATGTACAGATCTAGGATCAGCTTCACCTCCCACAACAACAACAAAACTGACTCAAGATCAGCATCTAGGGGCAACATCACCCTACTCCCTAAGACAGAGAGAGATCCCACCTGTTGGTTGAATGGGATTGGGGGAACAGTAGGGTCCAGTCTGAACATGTGGTCACAGAGCAGAGCTTGCATACAGAGAGCCAGGCTATCCACGTCCCTTGCCATGGGCCCAAAGGACGACAGCACTGGAACAACACAAACAATCGGAGTCATCCTGACAGTGGAGAGTCAGTTGTTAAAAGTTAACAATAACATCTGTTACTATGTCGTTACCACATGTAATGCAATGAGCATCCTTTTGATTCCATTTCTACATTTTTTCACAGAAGAGCTCCGCTCCCTATTTTGTCTATGTATATAGGCGTTATGACGGCGGGGGTCAAGAAAACATTTATCAATTTATTTAGCTATACATGTGCAGGGTGGAAAGTTGTATGTTTGAGCCTTGCCTGACTTTTGGCCCCGGCTACAGGAGACAGCACCTCGCGAACTGAAAAAAAATAAAGAAAAGAATAGTCAGTCATCATCTAACCAAGCCAATCAGGTCAATAACTCACTCAGTAACTCACTCAAACACACAACTATGCTTTTACGGGGGAAATAAACGTCTTGTGATGCAATCATTCTTGAACTCTCCTCAAGGTTAGCAACATTGTAAAAGATTACTGAAGGCCTCACAGGTTGTCACCATGACTCACATATTCACTGACACATCCTAAGAGTTACACGACGCACTGACAGACCCCCCCCCCTTACTCATCCACCCACCTCAGCCTGTTGGCCGTGGGTTTAAAGCCACAGATCCCACAGAAGGATGAAGGGATGCGTATGCTGCCCCCGATGTCGGAGCCCATGCCCAGGACCGAGCCCCCTCCTCCGATCAGCGCTCCCTCCCCGCCCGATGAACCCCCGGGCGTCTTTTGAGGGTTATGGGGATTCAGAGTCAGGCCGTAGATGGGATTGCCGCAGTCGTAGCTGGACATGGGGACAAGACAGATGTGGGTGAAAACACTGATTGCTAAGAACAACATGAGTCATGGGGTGACCAATCAGCTTTACTCTGGGTGCGGACTAGTCTGGCCATTGGACTTTGACGATGACCGTCTTCACAAACTCCTCAATCACATTGCTCAAGTCATAGCTCTTGCACTAAATTACATCACCTAATGTGGTATGTGGCACATTAAAGGCATTGTTACCCGATCTATGTCAATGTATTGCTAGTGTATTATGTTTATTCATCAGTTGACATTGTATATGGTAGACAAATTATATTCTGAATCTCATTCGATGCATTCACAAGAATAAAACAACTATTCACCTTAGCAGGCTTTGGGGTACGTTGGTCTTGACGAAGGGAATGGCGCCTTGTCTCTTCAGCACTTCAACCAGCACACTGTCCCCTGTGGCAGGAAGGTCCAATTTACAGATCACGCCACATGTAGAGTCATGACCCTGAATACAAAAACAGGAAGATCAAAAAAGTAAATCATTCAAAAAAAATAAAAAATAAAAAAATTAACTTTCAGTAGACATGCACATCTCTGAACCCAGAACTATGTTACTGGTAGGCCCTCACGAGAGACTCGACTTGAAGTTCACAAACAAAGACACAAGCCTACTATGGGGTGGTTTTCTGGACACAGATTAAGCCAATGTCCTGGGCTAACAAGTGTCAGAATTCACCTAGGGGTCATGATTTGGGTCTGTACAAATGTTTGATGTATTCAAATAATTGATTATGCTTATGTTATAACCCCTCCCCTTCTATTAATATAAGACCCCTCCCTCCTAACATTTATAGGGTCCTAGACTACAGATTAACAATATATATATTCATTATATAGTTTTAGAATTGTTCCACAGTTTGCTCTTTCTTTCTCTCTTATAATGTGTGACTGAGACAGAACTCTGCAGGGGAGTGTGGGAGATAAGAGACTACTCAGACATTCCACAAGAAATCAACTTCGGGGAGTGGACGTTTATTGCCTAGCTTTTAGACAGAGTTTCAGTGTTTATGTTTGTATAGCTATGGATGCAGGGTTCTGGTCTCAGGAGTAAAAAGGTAATGACGTAGTCAGTGACATCACTAAGGCGGGACTTCGGTTTAATAAAACAACTTGAGACCTTTTGTTTGACGCAGAACTTACTCAGCAACATTCGTGCCATGTTCCTGTTTGTCAACTTCTGTCTGCAATCGCATTTATAAAGGTTTTTGAATTTTTTAATTAAAGATGTCATAATGCTAATTTCACCAATGAGCCAATGATGATTGACAAGGAGGAAAGGAACGAACCTAACACAAGCAGCTCAATGGAGAATCTCTATTGAAAGCGCTTTGGTCCAGGACTAGGCCCATGTTTAATCTGACCTGGAAACCCCTGCTATATTTACAGGGAAAAATGACAATTAATGAAAGACACTGAAGTGACACCTAATCAACACCTTGTATCCAATATTTTCCTTGATGCTGACAGGGACCCCATAAAGGAGACCATCCTTGTGAGAGCCAATATCCTCCAGCTGATCCCAACTCTCCAGCAGGACCTCAGTGCAACAGTTCAGTCTCCTATTCACCTCCAATGTCTGTGGGAACACAACATGTGAAAAATCAATGGGAGCACTTGTAGATTGAAAGGTCTAGTAGCCTGGTCCCAGATCAGTTTGTGTTGTCTTGCCAACTCCTATGGCCATTGCTACAACAAGAGCACAAAACAGATCCCAAACAGTTCTGGGAACAGGCCAGATTGATCACCACGCCAGCATGCCCCAAAATACATGATGCCTATTATGTGAAAGCCATTCAATGACTGATCATGCTGCATTGTTTTGTAAACAGTGCAAATATAATCCAGGCATGTCATCATAACTACATAGGCCTTTTCAGGGCTGTGTTGGCTCGGACTAGGATTGCACATTTTGGGGAATATTCAGAGGTGGAAACTTTGTGGGAATTAATGGGAATTCACAGAAATTAATATTAATACCATTTCAATGTAGATGTTTTTTTGCATTGGATATATTTACCATATCATATGGAGACAGAAACATTTTACCTTATCATAAATAGACAATTGTAAATGATTAAATCCTTCCAACAGAAAGAAGAAAAACCTTTTATTTACGACCTTTACATTAGTTTAATCTTCACATGGGATGATTTCACTGAACAACAAAATAAAGGGAATATTGAATGATCCATCACATCTCCCAAAAACATATTCAACATAGATCTGTAAAATTATAGTCTAGAAACTAAAGCCTTGGTTGTCTTCCTCTCAGGCTTCCATGTCTTCTCCCTTGACCTCCTCAATGTCCACCTCTTGAACATCCGACTCGGAGGCCTCATCTTCACTGTCACCTTCAAACCTTGAGGATGGCTCGTTGTCAGGCTCAAAAAGCCTCAAAGTTGCCAAGATGGCCACCAATTTTTCAATACTTGTAATGGTCAGCCTGTTGCGTGCTTTGGTGTGTGTTCCCAAACTAGGACCAGTTGCCCTCTGAGGTGGCTGATGTTGGGATTTGGAGGATGGGGGAAAAAGCCTCAGATCCACAAAGTCCCTTTCACCAGCTGGCTGATGAGATACAGTTGAAGTCGGAAGTTCACATACACTTAGGTTGGAGTCATTAAAACACGTTTGTCAACCACTCCACAAATTTCTTGTTAACAAACTATAGTTTTGGCAAGTCGGTTAGGACATCTACTTTGTGCATGACACAAATCATTTCCCCAACAATTGTTTACAGACAAATTATGGGAAAATCAAAAGAAATCAGCCAAGACCTCAGGAAAAAAATTATAGACCTCCACAAGTCTGGTTCATCCTTGGGAGCAATTTCCAAATGCCTAAAGGTATCACGTTCATCTGTACAAACTATAGTATGCAAGTATAAACACCATGGGACCACGCAGCCGTCATACCGCTCAGGTATGTTCTGTCTCCTAGAGATGAACGTACTTTGGTGCAAAAAGTGCAAATCAATCCCAGAACAACAGCAAAGGACCTTGTGAAGATGCAGGAGGAAACAGGTACAAAAGTATCTATACCACACGAGTCCTATCTCGACATAACCTGAAAGGCCGCTCAGCAAGGAAGAAGCCACTGCTCCAAAACCGACATAAAAAAAGCCAGACTACAGTTTGCAACTACACATGGGGACAAAGATTGTACTTTTTGGAGAAATGTCCTCTGGTCTGATGAAACAAAAATATAACTGTTTGGCCATAATGACCATCATTATGTTTGGAGGAAAAAGGGGGAAGCTTGCAAGCTGAAGAACACCATCCCAACCGTGAAGCACGGGGGTGGCAGCATCATGTTGTGAGGGTGCTTTGCTGCAGGACTTCACAAAATGGATGGCTACATGAGGCAGGAAAATTATGTGGATATATTGAAGCAACATCTCAAGACATCAGTCAGGAAGTTAAAGCTTGGTCACAAATGGGTCTTCGAAATGGACAATGACCCCAAGGTTACTACCAAAGTTTTGGCAAAATAGCTAAAAGACAACAAAGTCAAGGTATTGGAGTGGCCATAACAAAGCCCCGACCTCAATCCTATAGAAAATTGTGGCAGAACTGAAAAAGTGTGTGCGAGCAAGGAGGCCTACAAACCTGACTCAGTTACACCAGCTCTGTCAGGAGGAATGGGCCAAAATTCACCCAACTTATTGTGGGAAGCTTGTGGAAGGCTACCAGAAACATTTTACCCAAGTTCAACAATTGAAAGGCACTGCTACAAAATACTAATTGAGTGTATGTAAACTTCTGACCCACTGGGAATGTGATGAAAGAAATAAAAGCTGAAATAAGTCATTCTCTACTATTATTCTGACATTTCACTTTCTTAAAATAAAGTGGTGATCCTAACTGACCTAAAACAGGGAATTGTTACAAGGCTTAAATGTCAGGAATTGTGAAAAAACTGAGTTTAAATGTATTTGGCTAAGGTGTGTAAACTTCTGACTTCAACTGTATGTTTGTGCTCTTGTGGAATACTGGTTGAGGGGTGGAGATGTAGTTAATTATTCCTTTCCCACAATCAGTAAACCACCATTCAGAGACGATTGCAATACGGTCTATGATTTGCTTGACCTAGTCTACTCTGTTGAATTCTGCATCCAGCAAATGAGTAGATAAAGCATGTCTGGTTGGAAGGGTGCATGCTGGGCGAAGAACATTCAGAAATCTCTTCCAATACACAGTGCCTGTGAGCATCAGAGGTGAACCAGTTGCATACAAAGCTTAAGACATTCATCAGCATTTGTCTTACTACGTTCCTCCATTGAGTCAAAAAAAAAAAAAAAACTTGATTCCAGGAGGACCATGAGCTGTTGCTATTGATAAGGTGTCTGATTCATCATTTACACCTCGAATAGAAGTAGAGTGACTTTTGTCAGTGGTTGCTTGTTGTGAGCGCTGAGAGAACTTTATGTACTTGGCCAGATGATTCTGCATCTTACATTCTACACATTTAATTTGGCACAGTATTTGCAAATGTACACAGCTTTTCCTTCTACATTAGCTGCAGTGAAAGGTCTCCACACATCAAATAGTGCCCGTGGCATTTTCCTGTAAAGAATAGGATTTAAACAATTACAAAAAAAATAATACAATTCCAGTTACATATAAATAATCTCAGCAAAAAAAGAAACGTCCCTTTTTCAGGACCCTGTCTTTCAAAGATAATTCGTAAAAATCCAAATAACTTCACAGATCTTCATTGAAAAGGGTGTGAGCGTGCTCATATGTGTGAGAATGCCTTTGGCATGCTGCAAGGAGGCAAGCAGATGTGGCCAGGGCAATAAATTGCATTGTCCGTACTGTGAAATGCCTAAGACGGCACTGCAGGGAGACAGGACGGACAGCTGATCGCCCTCGCAGTGGCAGACCATGTGTAACAACACCTGCACAGGATCGGTACATCCGAACATCACACCTGCGGGACAGGTACAGGATGGCAACAACTGCCCGAGTTACACCAGGAACGCACAATCCCTCCATCAGTGCTCAGACTGTCCGCAATAGGCTGAGAGAGGCTGGACAGAGGTGCTTGTAGGCCTGTTGTAAGGCAGGTCCTCACCAGACATCACTGGCAACAACGTCGCTTATGGGCACAAACCAACGTCGCTGGAACAGACTGGACTGGTAATTAGTGCTCTACACTGACTAGTCGCGGTTTTGTCTCACCAGCGGTGATGGTCGGATTTGCGTTCATCATCGAAGGAATGAGCGTTACACCGAGGCCTGTACTCTGGAGAGGGATCGATTTGGAGGTGGAGGGTCCGTCATGGTCTGGGGCGGTGTGTCACAGCATCCCCGGACTGAGCTTGTTGTCATTACAGGCAATCTCAACGCTGTGTGTTACAGGGAAGACATCCTCCTCCCTCATGTGGTACCCTTCCTGCAGGCTCATCCTGACATGACCCTCTAGCATGACAATGCCACCAGCCATACTGCTCATTCTGTGCGTGATTTCCTGCAGGACAGGAATGTCAGTGTTCTGCCATGGCCAGCAAAGAGCCCGGATCTCAATCCCATTGAGCCCAATAAACAACTCCTTTGTAAGATACATGTTTTAAAATGAAACATGTATGGAACAGGTGAATTAACACTCCTATGTTAGCAGGCTCAAGCAAGCTAAAACCCACATGGTTGCAAAAACTAACTAGCAGAAATTGTTAACAAGTTAGAAATGATTTACACACTTTGCTGTAGGATACTATTTATAATTAACAAAAGAAATGTCATAATATATATTCACCCCAGCCAGTATTGTAATCAAAACTTACCAGAAAGCATGTAGTTCTTGGCTCAGACAGTGTATTAGTGTGGGATCTATAGCATCTCATTAGTGTGCAAGATCTTGAAAATCAGCTGTACATGTGATGGAAGAGTGCACTGCAAATGTGATGGTTGCAATTCCATTGAATTGGGGATAGTTTAACCAAAATATGCTACAAGACCTAGAATTTCCTTATGTGTATCCTACAAAAAAAGGTTCACTGTTATAAGCTAACTTTTTTGATGAATTTAAGGAAAATTCCCCAAATTCCAGGTCTTAACGTCCCATGGAACATTTCCAGAAAGTTTCAGACCCTTTGCAACCCTAGCTGTGACTTC
Source organism: Salvelinus namaycush (assembly GCF_016432855.1). Taxonomy (NCBI): domain Eukaryota; kingdom Metazoa; phylum Chordata; class Actinopteri; order Salmoniformes; family Salmonidae; genus Salvelinus; species Salvelinus namaycush. Next base: position 9,000,083 of record NC_052316.1, read on the forward strand.
CGATTTAAATACGTAAACAGGTTAAAGGTGGTTAATGGTTTGCAGAAAACATTGCAGGAGTACGATATGTCGCCAATGCTTGCAGTGAAAACAAATTACACCACCTATAGAAATAATGTAGTCCACAAAATTCCACAACATGCACATTACAGCGGTCAAACGACCTCCACTCATCACTGTCAAACGCTCCCTGAAACACTTCAGCGAGCAGGCCTTTCTAATCCACCTGGCCTGGGTATCCTGGAAGGATATTGACCTCATCCCGTCAGTAGAGGATGCCTGGTTATTTTTTTTAAATGCCTTCCTCACCATCTTAAATAAGCATGCCCCATTCAAAAAATGTAGAACCAGGAACAGATATAGCCCTTGGTTCTCTCCAGACCTGACTGCCCTTAACCAACACAAAAACATCCTATGGCGTTCTGCATTAGCATCGAACATATGCAGCTTTTCAGGGAAGTTAGAAACCAATATACACAGGCAGTTAGAAAAGCCAAGGCTAGCTTTTTCAAGCAGAAATTTGCTTCCTGCAACAAACTCTAAAAAGTTCTGGGACACTGTAAAGTCCATGGAGAATAAGAACACCTCCTCCCAGCTGCCCACTGCACTGAGGATAGGAAACTCACCACCGATAAATCCACTATAATTGAGAATTTCAATAAGCATTTTTCTACGGCTGGCCATGCTTTCCACCTGGCTACCCCGGTCAACAGCACTGCACCCCCCACAGCAACTCGCCCAAGCCTTCCCCATTTCTCCTTCTCCCAAATCCAGTCAGCTGATGTTCTGAAAGAGCTGCAAAATCTGGACCCCTACAAATCAGCCGGGCTAGACAATCTGGACCCTTTCTTTCTAAAATTATCTGCCGAAATTGTTGCAACCCCTATTACTAGCCTGTTCAACCTCTCTTTTGTGTCGTCTGAGATTCCCAAAGATTGGAAAGCAGCTGCGGTCATCCCCCTCTTCAAAAGGGAGGGACACTCTTGACCCAAACTGCTACAGACCTAAATCTATCCTACCCTGCCTTTCTAAGGTCTTCGAAAGCCAAGTCAACAAACAGATTTCCGACCATTTCGAATCACATCGCACCTTCTCCGCTATGCAATCTGGTTTCAGAGCTGGTCATGGGTACACCTCAACCACGCTCAAGGTCCTAAACTATATCTTAACCGCCATCGATAAGAAACAATACTGTGCAGCCGTATTCATCGACCTGGCCAAGGCTTTCGACTCTGTCAATCACCATATTCTTATTGGCAGACTCGACAGCCTTGGTTTCCCAAATGATTGCCTCGCCTGGTTTACCAACTACTTCTCTGATAGAGTTCAGTGTGTCAAATTGGAGGGCCTGTTGTCCGGACCTCTGGCAGTCTCTATGGGGATGCCACAGGGTTCAATTCTTGGGCCGACTCTCTTCTCTGTATACATCAATGATGTCGCTCTTGCTGCTGGTGACTCTCTGATCCACCTCTACGCAGACGACACCATTCTGTATACTTCTGGCCCTTCTTTGGACACTGTGTTAACAACCCTCCAGACGAGCTTCAATGCCATACAACTCTCCTTCCGTGGCCTCCAACTGCTCTTAAATACAAGTAAAACTAAATGCATGCTCTTCAACCGATCGCTGCCTGCACCCGCCCGTCCAGCATCACTACTCTGGACGGTTCTTACTTCGAATATGTGAACAACTACAAATATCTAGGTGTCTGGTTAGACTGCAAACTCTCCTTCCAGACTCACATCAAACATCTCCAATCCAAAGTTAAATCTAGAATTGGCTTCCTATTTCACAACAAAGCATCCTTCACTCATGCTGCCAAACATACCCTCGTAAAACTGACCATCCTACCGATCCTCGACTTCGGCGATGTCATTTACAAAATAGCCTCCAACACTCTACTCAGCAAATTGGATGCAGTCTATCACCGTGCCATCCGTTTTGTCACCAAAGCCCCATATACTACCCACCACTGCGACCTGTACGCTCTCGTTGGCTGGCCCTCGCTTCATACTCGTCGCCAAACCCACTGGCTCCAGGTCATCTACAAGACCCTGGTAGGTAAAGTCCCCCCTTATCTGAGCTCGCTGGTCACCATAGCAGCACCCACCTGTAGCACGAGCTCCAGCAGGTATATCTCTCTGGTCACCCCCAAAGCCAATTCCTCCTTTGGCCACCTCTCCTTCCAGTTCTCTGCTGCCAATGACTGGAACGAACTACAAAAATCTCTGAAACTGGAAACACTTTTCTCCCTCACTAGCTTTAAGCACCAGCTGTCAGAGGAGCTCATAGATTACTGCACCTGTACATAGCACATCTATAATTTATCCCAAGCAACTACCTCTTCCCCTATTGTATTTATTTAGCTCCTTTGCACCCCATTATTTCTACTTAGCACATTCTTCCACTGCAAATCTACCATTGCAGTGTTTTACTTGCTATATTGCATTTACTTCTCCAACATGGCATTTTTTGCCTTTACCTCCCTTATCTCACCTCATTTGCTCACATTGTATATAGACTTATTTTTCTACTGTATTATTGACTGTATGTTTGTTTTACTCCATGTGTAACTCTGTTGTTGTATGTGTCGAACTGCTTTGCTTTATCTTGGCCAGGTCGCAATTGTAAATGAGAACTTGTTCTCAACTTGCCTACCTGGTTAAATAAAAGTGAAATAAAATAAGTGATTGCTGGGGTGTTGATTGAATTGTGCATTACCTTTTCCATGTATGTGTGGAACACAGCTTGTGGAGTTAGTGTTCCACCCTTCAGTTGTTTGGACAGCTCAGCCAGTGACAGTGAGAGGATGAGAGAGGTGTCTGTTCCAGGGTGCTGACATGGGAGTCAAAGAGGGAAGAGACTGAACATTCGGTACACCACCAGATATCTATCTAGCTACCCTCTGAAAATCTAAATGAAATGTCATGCTATCTCAGTCAATAAGGTAAGGTCCTCTGCATACACTTAATCCTCCTTTCAATACATGCATGCATGACTAAGTGGCAACTGGTTTGAACATGAATATGTGATAGCCACCCCAGTACTATCTGCAAGTTAGAGTCACAGCTGTGTCTGACTGACTTATCAACAGGGTTGAATGTTCATTCGTTGAGGTTGTTAGCTAGCGTTTGCTAAACTAAAGTCAAACTTACAGATTCGTTGAACTGAAGGACAGCGAGTTCTGCCTGTTGCAGTGACGTTTCTCTTCGGGCTTTCGCCCTCTGAATTTTCTTCCACGACTGTTCGTGTCCTAACCAATTCAGAAAAAGCATCAATGCACCTGTACCGCATGCAGTGGCTGTCAGAATCGCTGTCCAATTCGGCTCTGCCCAAAAAATTACTTGTTTAAAGTTGTCCATTCTGTCCACAACGCTCTGACAGCTATCTTCCACCTCCTACTTCCGCTCTGACAGCTAAATCTTCCAAGTACACTTCAAAGATTCTCGAAGGGTTCGGGTTAAATGCGTTTGACTCCGCCCACAGTGAGCCCGGCCCCGAACTGCAGTCAGGGGCTTCTCCCTACACCTTATTCGTAGGGGTTTTAAGGGTGGTTGGCATCCAATGTTAACAGTGCATTACAGCCACCAGCTGTAATCACAGTATATTCCAAAATACACCTACACGGGCTAAGGGACCTGTGAGGTCAGAACATTTGCCAACAGGATTTCTTGCAAGGCCTCGGCTGTGAAACCACAAAGAAACGTTCAGCTGCATTCACAATTACAATTTGCTCAGACCTCTTCTCCGCTTGTGCTGTACAGCTTATGACCACTGCAAATCGACAGCTATCCAGCTAGGACAACGCACATTCCAAACTCACGAAGCTGCTGTACATGTGGAGAAACTGCACCCTTCTTGTGTCATCTCATCACAACACAGGGATTGGCTCGAGGCTATCCAATAGAAGAGGCAAAATCTAGATAATCTTCGCCAAACAATAGCAAGTAGGCGAGGAACTCGTGACAGCTTTTATTGCACACTACAAAAAGTAAGATTTTACCAGGGGTTGTTGATTGCATGGAGGCATGCTATACAAGGTTTCCATTATGTGAAATTGCATTTAAGCGGAACATAAAGCAATTGTAATTCTTTGCAATTATCCAGTTGTTGTGAGACCAATGACCAAGTTAATTTATGCTGCACTTGCCACATTGATACAGCATAACCTCGTTCCCAGTCTCAATAGCTCCCGCCAGCTGGTAGACGAGAGTAGATGCGTCACAACTAACAAAAGTATATAACTTAATGAAATCCAACCAGTTACAAAAAACACTGATTTAACACTTAATTTACAATTTATTCACATGAACAGAGTGTGTATTTGAGGTTACAACATAGATCCATAGAGGTTTCCTTTCAAACCAGGTACTCGTTTCTATATCTGACAGGGAATTTCTGCCAGTAGTGCAGGGAGCTGGATGTACTTTATTTGACAGAATGGAAGACTTTGTGTGCCACCTGGGGGACAGAAATGAAAGGTAAAGTTATTGCAAACTGTCAAGTACAAATGTATGCAAAGTGAGTGACACTTGTCTCCTAAAGTAGCTAGTTATACCATCAGAATGATTTTCTCTTCATTCCTCGTCCAGTGACAAAGCATACAACCGTAAAACCATATGAGGGTCGGTCTGCTTTTCTTTACCCATTTCTCCACCTCCTTCTGTCCTGCTCCATCATCCAACTATTGCACTCAAATCCTAAGCTCTCCAATCATGAAGAACTTAACAATGGAGAAGCATGCTATAGAGTAAATACAAATCACTGACTCCTGAAAATTGGTATCATCTGTCTGTAGAAGTTTAAATGTTCAGTCACACAAATGTATTTGTGTATCAGTTGTGGTACGTAGCGGTGGGGGGAACCGCACAGATGACTGAGGAGACAAGGAGTTGGACCCACTGACATCTCTCTTGGCAGTCTGACAACCAGACTCAGTCTCAGGTTATTTCTTGGCAGACTAAGCGAGATCCAACCTGCTGTAACATTCTATCAAGAACTGTTAGCTTTATCAGCTCGTTGCTTTAACATCCACTCATGCCTGGTTGTATGTTCTCCATTGCACCCCATGGTTAACTGCTGGTGACAGTGTCTGGGTAGATCTCACGTACACAGTGGTCCCGGGCATGGAGAAAGTCGAAAAGCTCTTCAGTGCAGTCCTCTGCGGTCTCGGACTTGGAGCTGACCCTGGACTCGCAGTCCTCTAGTTTTGCCCGGGTGTGGATGCAGTGCTCTGCCTGTGCACACTTGTCCCGCACTGTGTCAAGGGGGTCCTGGAACAGAAGGACCATGGCTACTGAGAACATAAGTCATCTATTCCCTAGCCTGGTCCCAGATCTGTTTGTGCTATAACCAACATATCTGGCATAACAAACAACCATACATCGGACTTGGCTATAGCACAAATAGATATGAGGCGGGCTATTTATTCCCCCCAGTTGCATGACAACTAGTTGGCTAGTTGACAAAAGATTCTTTAGGTTTCAGAACCAATGCAAGGTGGGCAGATTACGTTGCATCATACCAAATCGATACATACCACCATGTCTTCCTCCTCTTCTTCCTCCTCCTCTTCCTGAAAGAAAAACACATTTTAAAGCACTCGAAACATGACACCGATATAACACACTGGACTACTTGCCAAGGCTGTTGTTAGCCAAGCTAGTTAGCTAACTTTCATGCTATTTATTGCCACTGGTTGCGCGAAAACAACTGAGCAGATTATTGGCTAACTATGCTAGCTAACGTTAGCTGACTAGCTGGCTGACATACCGGCTGGCTAGACACTGCGTCTCTCCTGTTAGCTATAGTAGCAAACCTCGGCCTTAAACACACGGTTCCGTTCATTATTTAACCACATATTGAATGGAAAATTGTTAATTAATGTCTTACATCTTCGGGTTCCCCGTTCAGGATCATTTTCTCCTCGAAAACCATGATGTTATTGCTCTTTACCTGATATGACTCGCTGTCAGATTAATAACTTGATCAGAGTTTCTTTGATTTTATGTTGGAGGACGGACCAGGTCACTCACCCGACGTAATCGTGTCGATACGTTACTTATTCTACGTTAATGAAATGGCACCCAATTGAATCCCTGTACGCTACCAAAGCTACTGCCACCGTGTGCACCGGAGAAGTTACACGCTGTCAAAAAGGGATTCAGTCACACAAGGCTGTCATTTCACATGTAGACTTATCGATCTCCTAAATTCCAAACCCAATACCGAGAATTTCTAAACGCAACACCCAGCAAATGGTCTAAAGTAATATTGTAAATTTTATTCCAGTTTTATATGTTTGCCCTGTAAATTAACTTGTGAGCTGAGCACTGCCATTATTGATCATTGCCACGCAGCCTCTAATTGTTAATCCACTGCTCTGTCAACCACAACACAAACACACACAATTAGGTCAGAGAGGACAGACTATCCAATCACTGATAAAGGTTATCCTCTACATTGTGTTAGTTTTTAAAAAACATTTGATATAGTGTTGCTTGTAGTGTCTACAATGTAAGTCTATAATATCTGCTGTGTCACTGTCACCATAAACCTATTAATTTTTTATCATACCCATTTCTACCAAAGTAAGCACATATTGTTTGGAGGACAGACTGAAAGATCAAAATCCAGGAAAATGGGGAAATTTGATTGGCCCTTCAAGTGCCCATATTCAAATGAGGGTAGGATCAGAGCAACAACATTACACCCACACACAGGCTGGGGGTGATATAGACTACACATATAGGCATCAGCTTACACTTGGCTCATTCATCCCCCTCCTCTCCCATGTAACTATTCCCCAGGTCGTTGCTGTAAATGAGAATGTATTCTCAGTCAACTTACCTGGTAAAATAACGGTAAAATAAAAAAAATGAAGAACACTCTGAACAAAAATATGAATGCAACATGCAACAATTTCAACATTTTAGAGTTACAGTTCATATAAGGAAATCAGTCAATTGAAATATATTAATTTGGCTCTAATCTATGGATTTCACATGACTGGGAATACAGATATGCACCTGTTGGTCACAGATACCTTAAAAAAAAAGGTAGGAGCGTGGATCAGAAAACCAGTCAGTATCTGTTGTGACCACCATTTATTTGCCAAATGCGGTGCGACACATCTCCTTCGCATAGAATTGATCAGGTCTACCTACACCTGTTGTATTCGGAGCATGTGACAAATAAAATTGGATTTGATTTCATCCAAAATATTGATCAGTCACATTTATTTATTGTACAGTTTAATTTATACAAACACATATATATATATATATACAGTTGAAGTCGGAAGTTAACATACACTTTGGTTGGAGTCTTTAAAACTCATTTTTCAACCACTCCACAAATTTCTTGTTAACAAACTATAGTTTTGGCAAGTTGGTTAGGACATCTACTTTGTGCATGACAAAAGTAATTTTTCCAACAATTGTTTACAGACAGATTATTTCACTTATAATTCACTGTATCACAATTCCAGTGGGTCAGACGTTTACATACACTAAATTGACTGTGCCTTTAAACAGCTTGGAAAATTCCAGAAAATGATGTCATGGCTTTAGAAGCTTCTGATAGGGTAATTGACATAATTTGAGTCAATTGGAGGTGTACCTGTGGATGTACACTGCTCAAAAAAATAAAGGGAACACTTAAACAACACAATGTAACTCCAAGTCAATCACACTTCTGTGAAATCAAACTGTCCACTTAGGAAGCAACACTGATTGACAATAAATTTCACATGCTGTTGTGCAAATGGAATAGACAAAAGGTGGAAATTATAGGCAATTAGCAAGACACCCCCAATAAAGGAGTGATTCTGCAGGTGGTGACCACAGACCACTTCTCAGTTCCTATGCTTCCTGGCTGATGTTTTGGTCACTTTTGAATGCTGGCGGTGCTTTCACTCTAGTGGTAGCATGAGACGGAGTCTACAACCCACACAAGTGGCTCAGGTAGTGCAGCTCATCCAGGATGGCACATCAATGCGAGCTGTGGCAAGAAGGTTTGCTGTGTCTGTCAGCGTAGTGTCCAGAGCATGGAGGCGCTACCAGGAGACAGGCCAGTACATCAGGAGACGTGGAGGAGGCCGTAGGAGGGCAACAACCCAGCAGCAGGACCGCTACCTCCGCCTTTGTGCAAGGGGGAGCACTGCCAGAGCCCTGCAAAATGACCTCCAGCAGGCCACAAATGTGCATGTGTCAGCATAGGATTGTAAGGCAGGTCCTCACCAGACAGGACTGGCAAAAAGTGCTCTTCACTGACGAGTCGCGGTTTTCTCTCACCAGGGGTGATGGTCGGATTCACGTCTATCGTCGAAGGAATGAGCGTTACACTGAGGCCTGTACTCTGGAACGGGATCGAGGTGGTGGGTCCGTCATGGTCTGGGGCGGTGTGTCACAGCATCATCGGACTGAGCTTGTTGTCATTGCAGGAAGACATCCTCCTCCCTCATGTGGTACCCTTCCTGCAGGCTCATCCTGACATGACCCTCCAGCATGACAATGCCACCAGCCATACTGCTAGTTCTGTGCGTGATTTCCTGCAAGACAGGAATATCAGTGTTAGTGCCATGGCCAGCAAAGAGCCCGGATCTCAATCCCATTGAGCACATGTTCATTTTGCTGAAAATAAACGCAGTTGACAGTGAGAAGATGTTTCTTTTTTTGCTGAGTTTAGTTAAGCAGTTATTGTTAACAAGTTGGAAATTATTTTAGCACACTTTGCTGTAGGCTACTATTTACAAGTTAACAAAAGATCATGTATGTCATATAAAATATATTCACCCCAGCCAGTATTGTAATCAAAACTTACCAGAAAGCATGTAGTCCTTGGCTCAGACAGTGTAGTAGTGTGGGCTCTATAGCATCTCATTAGTGTGCAAGATCTTGAAAATCAGCTGTACATGTGATGGAAGAGTGCACTGCACATGGGATCAATGTTGCCAACTAATTTTCAAGTTAAATTGCTAGAGGCAGGATGATTTGTTGCTAAAAGTTGCCAAATGACATTGTGATGTCATTGCGTGATAACGTAAAACTGCGTCATTACGTAGAATACACAATAACGTTACGCAAATTTACTGGCCAAAAATATGATTTGACATTTGTTTAGGTACAGACTCCCACTCTTTTCTGTACTTCTGGCTGTACAATTTTGATTGAGACATGTTGATTGATGTTGTAAGTTCTGTTCAAGATCAAACATTCGTGACCAACTATATTCATTGGGTTTGTCTTGTCGAACGCGTACTACTGCTGCTGCAGTCACCCAACAATCATTTGCAATTTTCTGAAATTGCTTATGGCCTGCTGCTGCCTGTGCATGAGCGGAGCGCCTGCTGCTGACGTCACTCACAATGCACTTTTGCAGCCAGGCACGTGTGTTGTGACTGAGTGTGTTTTACTTTTTTATTTCACCGTTATTTAACCAGGTAGGCTAGTTGAGAACAAGTTCTCATTTGCAACTGTGACCTGGCCAAGATAAAGCATAGCAATTCGACACATACAACAACACAGAGTTACACATTGAATAAACATTACAGTAGAGAAAAAGAAAACAAAAAGTCGATATACAGTGAGTGCAAATGAGGTAAGATAAGGGAGTTAAGGCAATAAATAGGCCATGGTGGTGAAGTAATTACAATATAGCAATTAAACACTGGAATGGTAGATGTGCAGAAGATGAATGTGCAAGTAGAGATACTGGGGTGCAAAGGAGCAAGATAAATAAATACAGTATGGGGATGAGGTAGATAGATGGGCTGTTTACAGATGGGCTATGTACAGGTGCAGTGATCTGTGAGCTGCTCTGACAGCTGGTGCTTAAAGCTAGTGAGGGAGATATGAGTCTCCATCTTCAGTTATTTTTGCAGTTTGTTCCAGTCATTGGCAGCAGAGAACTGGAAGGAAAGGCGACCAAAGTAGGAATTGGCTTTGGGGGTGACCAGTGAGATATACCTGCTGGAGCGTGTGCTACGAGTGGGTGCTGCTATGGTGACCAGTGAGCTGAGATATGGCGGGGCTTTACCTAGCAGAGACTTGTAGATAACCTGTAGCCATTTGGGTTTGGCGACGATTATGAAGCGAGGACCAACCAACGAGAGCGTACAGGTCGCAGTGGTGGGTAGTGTATGGGGCTTTGGTGACAAAACGGATGGCACTGTGATAGACTGCATTCAATTTGTTGAGTAGAGTGTTGGAGGATATTTTATAGATGACTTCGCCGAAGTCGAGGATCGGTAGGATGGTCAGTTTTACGAGGGAATGTTTGGCAGCATGAGTGAAGGATGCTTTGTTGCGATATAGGAATCCGATTCTAGATTTAATTTTGGATTGGAGATGCTTAATGTGAGTCTGGAAGGAGAGTTTACAGTCTAACCAGACACCTAGAATACGTGGACAACTACAAATACCTAAGTCAGAGCCGTGCGATCAGGTGGGGGCAGTGATCAATGGAATAGCATGCATTTATTTTTTCTTGCATTTAAGAGCAGTTGGAGGCCACGGAAGGAGAGTTGTATGGCATTGAAGCTTGTCTGGAGGTTAGTTAACACAGTGTCCAAAGAAGGGCCAGAGGTATACAGAATGGTGTCGTCTGCGTAGAGGTGGCTCAGGGAATCACCAGAAGCAAGAGCGACATCATTGATGTATACAGAGAAGAGAGTTGGCCTGAGAATTGAACCCTGTGGCACCCCCATAGAGACTGCCAGAGGTCCGGACAACAGGCCCTCCAATTTGACACACTGAACTCTATCAGAGAAGTAGTTGGTAAACCAGGCGAGGCAATCATTTGGGAAACCAAGGCTGTCGAGTCTGCCAATAAGAATATGGTGATTGACAGAGTCGAAAGCCTTGGCCAGGTCGATGAATACGGCTGCACAGTAATGTCTCTTACCGATGGCGGTTATGATATCATTTAGGACCTTGAGCGTAGCTGAGGTGAACCCATGACCAGCTCTGAAACCAGATTGCATAGCGGAGAAGGTACGGTGGGATTCGAAATGGTGGGTAATCTGTTTGTTAACTTGGCTTTTGAAGACCTTAGAAAGACAGGGTTGGATAGTTATAGGTCTGTAGCAGTTTGGGTCTAGAGTGTCACCCCCTTTGAAGAGGGGGATGACCGCGGCAGCTTTCCAATCTTTGGGAATCTCAGACGATACGAAAGAGAGGTTGAACAGGCTAGTAATAGGGGTTGCAACAATTTCAGCTGATAATTTTAGAAAGAGAGGGTCCAGATTGTCTAGCCCGGCTTATCTGTTGGGGTCCAGATTTTGCAGCTCTTTCAGAACATCAGCTATCTGGATTTGGATGAAGGAGAAATGGTGGGGGCAGCCGTAGAGAAATGCTTATTGAAATTCTCAAATATAGTGGCTTTATCGGTGGTAATGGTTGCTGATAATGGGCCTCTCTACGCCTATGTAGATATTCCATAAAAAATCTCCCATTTCCAGCTACAATAGTCATTTACAACATTAACAACGTCTACACAGTATTTCTGATCAATTTGATGTTATTTTAATGGACAAAAAAATTGCTTTTCTTTCAAAAACAAGGAAAGTTCTAAGTGACCCCAAACTTTTGAACGGTAGTATATATATATATATACTGTATATATATTAATCAGTTACCCAATCAAGGAAGGGCCCCCCAGTTACCCATATGAGCCCCCTACCTCCTCTCCTCCCCATCTGACGATTAGCAGAGCGGCAGCAGGCTGTCTACAATCATTGAGAGCGGGCTCCTGAATCCTCCTGTGTTTGGCGGTTGCAGAAATATATATATATATATATATATAAAGTGCATTTCAGAAAGTATTCAGACCCCTTCCCTTTTTCCACATTTTGTTACTTTACAGCCTTATTCTAAAATGGATTAAATGTAAAAAATAAAAATAAAACCCTCATCAATCTACACACAATACCCTATAATGACAAAGTGAAAACTGGGAGAGAAAAAAATATATAAATAATAAAACAGAAATACCTTATTTACATAAGTATTCAGACCCTTTGCTATGAGACTCGAAATTGAGCTCAGGTGCATCCTGTTTCCATTGATCATCCTTGAGATGTTTCTACAACTTGATTGGAGTCCACCTGTGGTAAATTCAATTGATTGGATATGATTCGGAAAGGCACACACCTGTCTATAAAAGGTCCCACAGTTGACAGTGCATGTCAGAGCAAAAACCAAGCCATGAGGTCGAAGGAATTGTCCGTAGAGCTCCGAGACAGGATTGTATCGACGCACAGATCTGGGGAAGGGTACCAAAAAATGTGTGCAGCATTGAAGGTCCTCAAGAACACAATGGCCTCCATCATTCTTAAATGGAAGAAGTTTGGAACCACCAAGACTCTTTCTAGAGCTGGCCATACGGCCAAACTGAGCAATCGAGGAAGAAGGACCTTGGTCAGGGAGGTGACCAAGAACCTGATGGTCACTCTGACAGAGCTCTAGAGTTCCTCTGTGGAGATGGAACTCTTTGGCCTGAATGCCAAACATCACTTCTGGAGGAAACCCGGCACCATCCCTGCGGTGAAGCATGGTGGTGGCAGCATCATGCTGTGGGGATGTTTTTCAGTGGCAGGGACTGGGTGAATAGTCAGGATCGGGGGAAAGATGAATGAAGCAAAGTAAGAGAGGTCCTTGACGAAAACCAGCTCCAAAGTGCTCAGGACCTTAGACTTGGGCCAAGGTTCCCATTCCAACAGGACAATGACCCTAAGCCCACAGCCAAGACAAGATGTGAGTGGCTTCAGGAACAAGTCTCTGAATGTCCTTGAGTGGCCCAGCCAGAGCCCGGACTTGAACATCTCTGGAGGGGCCAGGGAATAGCTTTGCAGAGACCAACATGCAACATGACAGAGCTTGAGAAGATCAGCAGGGAATAATGGGGGAAACACCCCAAATACAGGTGTGCCAAGCTTGTAGCGTCATGCCCAAGAAGACTCAAGGCTGTAGTCGCTGCCAAATGTGCTTCAACAAAGTAGCCTGAATAATTTGTATAATAAAGGGTCTGAATACTTATGTAAATGTGATATTTCAGTTGTTTATTTTTAATACATTTGCTTTGTCATTATGGAATATTGTGTGTAGATTGATGAAGGGGGGGGGGGGGGGGGGGACAATTTAATCAATTTTAAAATAAGGCTGTACTGTAACAAAATGGGGGAAAATTGAAGGGGTCTGAAAACTTTCCGAATGCACTGTGTGTATATATAAATACAATTTTATACTGGCTGATAAACTGTTTAAATTTTTAAATGGTTGCAAGTAGGGCACCTATGCTTTAAATAAAAATGCATAACTAACAAACACTCAAGAGTGCCATTCAATAATTTAATCAGGTTGTCAGTTTTGTTTTGTGTATATTTTTTACGTAAAATCTTATTTTTATATATATTTTTTGCTGCCTAAGTCCCTGTAAACCCCTGCATTAATCCGGCCCCACACATATAGCAGAGTTTACATTTCAGAGAAGTTCCGACTAGCACATGCAGGTCCCGTGTGGCTCAGTTGGTAGAGCATGGCGCTTGCAACGCCAGGGTTGTGGGTTCAATTCCCACGGGGGGACCAGGGTTCAATTCCCACGGGGGGACCAGGATGAATATGTATGAACTTTCCAATTTGTAAGTCGCTCTGGATAAGAGCGTCTGCTAAATGACTTAAAAATGTTAAAAACATGAACGCTGCATACATCCTAACGAAGTAGCCTACTCCCTTACAGATGTTACATCCTCAATAGGTCTACTGTAGGAATACTGGGTATTTTGAAAATGAGCTAGTCAAGGCTATGTCTGACAATCACTTTTGGAGAAAGGACTGTCCTCTCATGTTTTTCACTTTCTCCAAAAGGCCTATTCCCAATAAAAAATAATTCGTTTTTCCTAAAGAGTAGGCCTACTGAACTCTTAAATCTGTTAATACACAGACACTGCTGCAAGTTTGTGGTATACGCTATTATAATTTAGAAATAAATTCACAAACTCTTCATTGTGTGTATTTCTGCCTAGGCCTGTGGACAAACGCCTGACGTCATAATCAACTGATTATGACTTCAAGCATCTCACTGAATTGCGTGAATAAAATAAAAAACACAACATAACATACATGTAACACAACACAATATCACGTTTCGTATGGATATTGTTGGTGCAACAACCCAAGTCAGGTATCTGCTTGACTGAGGAGATTGTACAAGATTACGGTAATATTTTCTAGATGTGATGTCCCTGATTTTACATGGGCATGTCTCACACTTTTGGTTAATTCATTTTAACTTGCAAGATTCAATGGAAAATTGCCACGATGATTAATCTGTCAAGAGAAATTGGGAAAACTGTTGCTGACACGATATTGCCACAGGGTGGCGCACATTGTCCTGTTTTCTGTTGTAACGATGAGAAGCCAACAGGCATGCGTGTTTTGCGACTTCTGGCCCGCCGGCTCCTCCTCTTCCAAGCTGTCAGTACAGCAACCTTCATGTAGCTGTCCATGTAGTAACTGTTGTTGTTAAGTCAAGTTCCGTTTGCTTTGTGCTAGTAAATACTGTATCAGATTGTATTTGTTTGTAAAAGTGGTTGGCTCATTATTACCCCGTTCTGCCGATAGGTTAGTGGTTGGAAATGTATTGGGCTGCATGGTTGCAACTGGCCAAGTTATCTTTCAAATTGGAAGTGGTTTGACAGCTCGCTGCTTATGCCTTGCCCACGAAGGCGCCCCAACAACGGGGTAAGTCAGGACAAATATCTCCGTTTGTTTACACCAACTTTGTTTATGCACTTTTAATTGTACTACACCAGCTATGCTGTGAACTCATGATGTGCTGTAAGCTTACTAGTTAGCAAGCAGATTAAGGACTTTTTTCCCCTCTTTTGTTGATGGTGCGTTTGTTTATGTCCGGACAGACAGCGTCTGATAAGGTCCAGCATCAGTTAGTTGATAAAATGTTGCTAACTAACGTTAGCTGGTTATCTAGAAAGCTATGTTGCTGGTTAGAACGAACTGTAAATATTTCCACTCGTCAAGAGGACTTGTGACGGTAATAACCATCTTGCAAGCTGCTACAGCCGATATATGCATTGTTTTGTCAAATGAGCCATGCAATCTTATTAGATTTGTACACAGAACCACATATCTAAAAAGTTAGCCAAAATATGTACAAGCGATGCATTCATGGATGTTGTTTCTCAGTTTGTGTGTCGTTATATGTGTATTGCTGTGCACACTATGTATGTCTATGTGTGTGGTGGTCTCTTACCTGGCTTTATGCCAGTAGTCATCCTATCTATGCCTTCAATGGTTTCCCCGTTCGACCCCACCCTGAACACAGAGCCCTCACTTTCAAACCCTCACTCTCTCCGCTGTAGTTCACCTAGGTCCTCATCATTCAATGTACTTATTAGGATCAGCTTCAAGTTGTTATGGCAACACATTCATGTGTTTGTTCGTGTCTTTTTGTGTCTTTTGTATCAGTGTCCTTTTCAGTGGAATAGAGGAGATTTGAGAGAATTACAGTACAATATGTTCCACTCTCAGTGAAAATAAAGGTTATTACATACCCAGAGGAAGGTAATAGGGCTGGGAATTACAAAGGGACCTCACAATAAGCTTTATCACGATACTTAGATGCCGATGTATGTATTGCGATTCGGACGATTCTATTTTGCAATTTGATACTGTTTTTTTATTGCGATTCGATGTTTAAAAATATTGCTCACCATATTGTCTGCTGTAGAGGGACAAGAGAGCCTGGGGCGACTTCAGCAGGACAGAACGGTGTGCAACGTTTAATTAAACGGAAACTCTTCTGAACGACCAGTTGAGGGCGATTGTGTATGGTGTGCTGCACGAGTTTTGCTATTTCAAATGGTCACCCATATTGATCGGCCGGCCAAACGGGAGCAAAAAGGCTACCACAAGGATTGTTGAAGAACAGGGTGCACTGTTTTGGGGAAACGTGTCCTTCAGTACAAACTGTCACACAATGTAGGCTAGTAAAACGTTTGAACTTTAATGAACTGAATGCACACCCGGCTGGTTATTATTTTACGAGCTCATGGTGTTGGCTCTATCCCACTTGGTCACTAGTCCTACCAGTGGCTGTTTGTCTGTCAGTAACCATGGAAACTAACATACACTGTGTCCGGCCTACTAGCGGCCTAAGCAACCTAAACTTGTTACTGTAGTTAAACCTGGTGATTAGTGTGAGTCAACTTCCTTTTCGCTGTCTACTCTGTCCTCTAAATGTGCATATCACTCACACAGATACACGCTCTGGCTTCCTGTCTCTGTGAACATACAAACACACATCATCTCACTCCGACCGTGTTTTTCCGGGTATTTGAGCTTCTCCGCAGTTCTCATCTGCTAATTCTAATCAGTGTTAGCCCTGTTTGGAAGTTGAAATTCATTCCCACACAGCCTGGCTTTGTATGCTGTCTGAGCAAAAAGGATTTGGTAGCTCTAGCCTTTTCATATGACTATACCAATGCTACCTGTGTTGTATTCAATCCTACACAAGATCTACTGAGAAACCTTTTTATTGCACACTGTAACACACTGTAACACACACTCCCACCCGTTGTACCATGCCCAGAGCGTGTGTGTGTGAGAGAGCAATGTGAGGTACTAGGGAGTAACTGGATTAGAGGTTATACAGGAGAGCATCTGCCAGAGAGCTCTCCTACCAATAGCTCTAGGGTACCCTTAGGTACTAGGCTAGGCTATTTCTTGGATTTTTAAAATATTTTTTTTAACTCTGTGTTAACAACTTTTATTTGACCGTTACTGTAAATAAAGTCCTACGTGTGAAGACCTATAAACCAAGTGAATGTTACAAAGTGTGCTATTATTGATATATGTGTGAGTGATCCCTCCAATTAAATCAGCTTGTCACACAGTAGCCTATATGTGGCATTGACACTAATCTGTTTCTCTCTCTGTCAGACATGTCGCGACGGAGTATGAGGCTGGTTTTAGGGGGATACTACAACCAATCCTCCGAGGATGACGAATCCTCCTCAGTTTCCTACAGGGAGAGCCCTGTGAGGTGTGTGTGTGTGTCTTCCATCTTGTACAGTATAGCCTTATACCGTAGGCCTAATAGTTGCTTTAACACCATGTCAAACTCTCCCTCTCTCTTCTCTCCTCTATTTCTCATCAACCTCATTTCTCTTTCTCTCTTCTCTCAGGGTCTTTACCAAGAGGAAGAGAGGGGGTCATAAAGTGGCCTCCTCTCGTACCTCCAGCCGGGCCAACAGCGTGGCTAGCACTGCTAGCACGATGGAGCCACCCAGTAATGCTGAGGACTACATTGGTACGGTTCACCCCACTTTCTGCATCCACTGTCCCAATGACACTCCCTCAGTTACTTTCACCCTCTACTGTATACTCAGTACTGTATGTGTTGTATTGCAGTGAGCTAGCTAGGTAGGTTAGCTTTGAATTGTAGTTACATAGCTAGGGTAGCTGCTTTTTGTTGTTGTTAGTTAGCCAGCTGGCAAGCCTTTTCTGTCTATGTTTATAGTTATCTATTCAAAACTGACCATCTGACTCTCTCTCTTTCTCCCCGCAACCCTTGCCCCTCAGTGGTCTCAAGTTTGGCTCAGAGGAGGAAGACCTTCCAGGAGCCTCAAAGTGTGGCTCCAGCACCAGCCCCCAGCCTGAATCTGGCTCCTAGCCCCAGGGGCTTCCCCTCCTGCCAGACCAGCCTTAACCAGGCCCAGAGCCAGAGCAGCGCCGTGGACAGCTCTGGTTACTCCTCTTCAGAGGCAAGATGTTTCAAAGGATACTCTGGATACACCTCTTTATACGGACAAAGGGCTAGCGCCAGCCAGAGCTCTGGCGCCAACAGGAAAAGCGCCAGCGCCAGCTGGAGTGAGTAATGTGTGGGTGTGTGCTTGTTTGTTAGCATTAGCATAGCGTTAGCTTGTCTATATGCTTGAAGCTTGTTTGTTAGCATTAGCTTGTTTCTATGCTTGTAGTCTGTTTGTTAGCATTAGCTTGTCTCAATGATTTTTTAACTCGGTCTCCTCCTGTAGCCCCCCCGTTTGTCCCTGCCGGTGTGGGGAAGGCCATTCTAATTGCCTTCCTCCTCCTCCTGACTTTTGGTGAGTGGCATCACACCCCATAATCATACAGTCTATAGTTATATAGAACTGCCATGAAAAGAACCAACAGTAAGCTGTGTACACTTGCACTTTTACTTTATTGGTGCTAGCAGTAAATTGTCCACATATGACATCCCTAACCATAGTACTTACTGGCGATTTAATTCACTGAGGGAACGTATAAAATGGCACTAACAGAAGTACAACACATACTGTACGACCAATAATGTAGACACAATAATGTTCACACATCTAAATGTTGTCTGTGTAACCTGTACGATACTGTGCCCCTTGGCGTATTCAGGTCTATTCTGCTTCTCTCTGCAAGGCTGCTGGCACCTTGCACCCTTAGTATGGTCCACCCTGACTCCGACTATGACCCTGAACCGACCAGTCATCACCCCGACTCCACCCCCTGTCTTCAGTCTGCCTCCCAAGGCTATGGTAGGATCTGATAGGACCACATACCCGCCAATCATCTCTCTATCATCTTTCTCTTGATTTGAAAGGATGCTGCATTGACGTTCTGCATATGTAACCTACTCCTGGATTGTACAATAAAGTTTGTCAACTCCTTCTGCAGGATGGCGCGTCGGTATTTAATTCTGCTTTGGAAGCCAAGATGAACACCATCCTGGTAAGAGAGACAGAGAGAGAATACAAACTATAGTTAATTTGGGTGTATTCATTTTTGCTGAACTGACTTGTGCATGTTTCTCCCGCAGACAGAAATAGAAATACTTAAGAAAGACCACCAGCAGAAATTTGTTACCGAGGTGAGTACTCTACCGCGGTGGTTCCCAAACTTTTTATAGTCCCGTACTCCTTCAAACATTCAACCTCCAGCTGCGTACCCCCTCTAGCACCAGGGTCAGCGCACTCTCAAATGTTGTTTTTTTGCCATCATTGTAAGCCTGCCACACACACACTATACGATACATTTATTAAACATAAGAATGAGTAAGTTTTTGTCACAACCTGGCTCGTGGAAAGTGACAAAGAGCTCTTATAGTCCAGGGCACAAATAATAATATTATAATAATCAATCATTTTGCTCTTCATTTAGCCATCTTACATATAAAACTTTATTTGTTCATTAAAAATTGTGAATAACTCACTACAGGTTAATGAGAAGGATGTGCTTGAAAGGATGCACATAGCTCTGCAATGTTGGGTTGTATTGGAGTCTGTCTTAAATCATTTTCTACACAGTCTGTGCCTGTATTTAGTTTTCATGCTAGTGAGGGCCGAGAATTCACTCTCACATAGGTACGTGGTTGCAAAGGGCATCAGTGTCTTAACAGCACGATTTGCCAAGGCAGGATACTCAGCGCAGCCCAATCCAGAAATCTGGCAGTGGCTTCTGATTGAATTACATTTTCACAGAACCGCTTTTTGCAATTTCAATGAGACTCTCTTGTTCAGATATCGGTAAGTGGACTGGAGGCAGGGCATGAAAGGGTTAACGAATCCAGTTATTTGTGTCGTTCTTTTCGGGAAAGTACCTGCGTAATTGCGCACTCAACTCACTCAGGTGCTTCGCTATATCACATTTGACATTGTCCGTAAGCTTGAGTTCATTTGCACACAGGGGCTGTCGGGGGCAATACGGACTTTCAGCTCCCTCAAAAGATTTTCTATTGGGTTCAGGTCTGGAGACTGGCTAGGCCACTCCAGGACCTTGAGATGCTTCTTACGGAGCCAAGTGAAATAATCTGTCTGTAAACAATTGTTGGAAAAATGACTTGTGTCATGCACAAAGTAGATGTCCTAACTGACAAAACTATAGTTTGTTAACAAGAAATTTGTGGAGTGGTTGAAAAAATAGTATTAATGACTCCAACCTAAGTGTATGTAAACTTCCGACTTCAACTGTACATGTCTTACTACTCTAACGTCGTCTTAATTCTCGCTGGAAAAAACTCCTGTGGTCCTTTTTCAAATGGGCATGTTTCGTTTCTAAATGTCTGCGCAAGAGTGAAGGTTTCATCAAGTTGTGAGAGAGTACTTTTGCACATATAACACACTGTGGCTGAGGAAAGGCACTACTCCCAATATAAGTGAATCCCAAATCAATGTAGTTCTCATCATATTTGCGTCTCTTCGATGGTCCAACGTTCGTCTGTTGTTCGGTGCTTTCCCGGGTAAGGGGGCAGTAGCTCTTCGGCTGCATCAGATTCACAACTGTGTCCATGCTAGCTGGGTTAACAACAAATGTAGAATTACTGACGCTAGCATTGGATGTGCTCGTGGAAGCAGAACAACTTGTGTCGTCGACAGGTGCAGGTGTAGTACTACCAGTAGAGCTGGTATGGGTCTTGTGGACCTTTAAAAAAAAAGTTACCATTTATCAATTTTCAAGCAAACGGAATGAGCAGCAGCTACGTTTGGCTACATATGGAATTCACGCGAGAGGGTAGCGGTTAATGTGATTGGATGTTAATTATTTGACTAGGCTACCTGTATTTGACATTGTGTTGTTATTTCGCTTAACACTAGATGGTTTAATTTGATTTTTGGCAGTAAAACGAGGCTACTCAGGCGAGAAATAAACCTCATCCAAATGTATAGTCCCGTTGGAAAATATAAATGGACTGTTTGAAAATGTGAATTTTTTTAACATTTTTATTTGGCCTACCTGCTTCTACAGTATACTATTATGTGGATTGGGGTGTCATAAGGTGCTTATAACAGTCTAGTATGGAGAACATGGTTTCAGTTATAGATGTCTATAGTAATGTACTATATATGTAATAGGGAGTCATTTACAGGGCTCTATAGAAGTGCAGTATTTTTGCAAATAGGGTTTAATTTAGAGCTGAGCGATTTGGTGCTTTTTGAGGTCAGTTCGGTTACTGTTCGATTGTTAAAAAATAACGTTTTCGGTTTCGCACATTTTTTTAAACATGAAATTCATTATAAAATAATGACATTTACTATGCATTTAGAGCTTATTTTTTATATATATATATATTTGTGAAAAATGTTTGTGTATTTTATCCCCTTTTTTTCCCCAATTTCGTTCTTGTCTCATCGCTGCAACTCCCCAACGGGCTCAGGAGGCGAAGGTCGAGTCATGCGTCCAAAAACATGACCCCCCCAATCTGCGTTTCTGACAACCCGCCCGCTTAACCCACAAGCCAGCAGTGTCGGAGGAAACACTTTTCGACTGACAACCGAGTTAAGCCTGCAGGCACCCGGGGCACCCGGCCCACCACAAGGAGTCGCTAGAGTGCGATGAGCCAAGTGAAGCCTCCCCGGCAAAACCCTCCTCTAACGTGGACGACGCTGGGCTAATTGTGCTGGGCTATGGGACTCCCGATCACGGCCGGTTGTGATACAGCCCGGGGTCGAACCCGGGTCTGTAGTGATGCCTCTAGCACTGTGATGCAGTGCCTTAGATCACTGCAGCACTCGGGAGGCCTGGAGTTTGAGATTTTTTATGGAAATTCCAAAGCCTAAAATTGTGAAAATTCAATTGAAAAACATAGAAAATATTCCATTGTCTCTGATCGGGTCCACATTGGAAATTACTATGCAAAAATAAAACATTTCAGTTCAGCTGCAGAGCTGTCTGACGATGTCATTTTACCAGTTCTTCAAAGTAGATTAGGCATACTTTCACGAACTGTCTGTCTCTCTTTCGTCGTTATGTACATTCCTCTCATGCGGCCTGTGTGTATCTAACCTAACGTAGCAGATGTAAAAGTGTATCATGTCCAGAGGTCTGTATATAATAACGAGATGCTCATGTCTCTGCTCTGACATTGGGAGTCGTTGTCTCAAATGAGGGAAGGCAGGCGACAAGCTGAGGTCCAAAATAAGCCCATAGAAATGCATTGGGCTTATTTTGGACAGATTCTGGCGAGAGTGAAACCTTTCACTTCGCCTCTTCCTCTCTGATCTGTCTGAGGTGGAAAAAAACTGGTGCAATGGGTTATGGACATTGAGGTTAATTATCACATTTCTGCTAGGTTGAATATTTGCTTAATGAAAACTACAACTCCCTTCAGCCCAGCGTCCCACATAGTTCTTGACTTGATTTCTTTCGTGAATGATTTGATTTCTGTCTAGAGAAACGGTGCGTTGGGCTCAGAAAAAAAAAAAACTAAATGGAATTCAAGTAATTGAACCGATGTCGGTCAATTAGTTGTTTAATAACCGAACAAAATGTAATGTTGGTTAATCGCTCAGCACTAGTTTCATTTCCAGGGTTTTATACTATAGCAGTGCTGTATATTTACATACAGGGTTGAGATGTGGTCTTTGTGCTTGTCTATCCCAACAGATGGTAGAGAGACTACAGACAGACTTGACAGACGTGAGGACAGACATGAGGAATGTGACAGTGAGAGTGGACAGGTGAGTGTTTTTTATTTGATTTAGTTATTTAACGTATATTTAACTAGGCAAGTCAGTTAAGAACAAATTCTTATTTTACAATGACGTCGTGGGCCAATTGTGTGCCGCGCTATGGGACTCTCGATCACGGCCGGTTGTGATACAGCCCGGGATCGAACCAGGGTCTGAGATGGCACTGAGATGCAGTGCATTAGATTGTTGTAACATTCGGGAGCTGGCCCCATTCAGAAACTACCCCTAGCTCCTTACCCATGCTCCCTAGGCAGATTTGAAAGGATTTAAGACATTGGTTAATAGGAAAAGTATGAGACAATCTAACATCCCAAACTAGCCAGCAGCATACCACCCTGCATCCAACTGCTGGCTTGCTTCTAAAGCTAAGCAGGGTTGGTCCTGGTCGGTCCCTAACTGGGAGACCAGATGCTGCTGGAAGTGGTGTTGGAGGGCCAGTAGGAGGCACTCTTTCCTCAGGTCTAAAAAAAATATCCCAATGTCCCAGGGCAGTGATTGGGATGTTAAACGGGTGTCCTGACTCTCTGTGGTCACTAAAGATCCCATGGCACTTATTGTAAGAGTAGGGGTGTTAACCCTGGTGTCCTGGCTAAATTCCCAATCTGGCCCTCATATCATCACGGTCACCTAATCATCCCCAGCTTACAATTGGCTCATTCATCCCTCCTCCTCTCTCCTGTAACTATTCCCCAGGTCATTGCTTTAAATCAGAATGTGTTCTCAGTCAACTTACCTTGTAAAATTAATAAAACTGTTCGATTTTGGGGGGGTGAGGATAAAACATATTTTTCTCACTAAATAGACAAAGTTACATTATAAACTCTTTTTCAAGACCCTGTCTTTCAAAGATAATTCGTAAAAATCTAAATAACTTCACAGATCTTCATTGTAAAGGGTTTAAACACTGTTTCCCATGCTTGTTCAATGACCCATAAACAATTAATGAACATGCACCTGTGGAATGGTCGTTAAGACACTAACAGCTTACAGACGGTACTCAATTAAGGTCACAGTTATGAAAACTTGGGACACTAAAGAGGCCTTTCTACTGACTCTGAAAAACACCAAAAGAAAGATCCCCAGGGTCCCTGCTCACCTGCCTGAACGTGCCTTTGGCATGCTGCAAGGAGGCATGAGGACTGCAGATGTGGCCAGGGCAATAAATTGCAATGTCCTTACTGTGAGACGCCTAAGACAGGGCTACAGGGAGACAGGACGGACAGCTGTTTGTCCTCGCAGTGGCAAGACACGTGTAACAACACCTGCACAGGATCGGTACATCCGAACATCACACCTGCAGGACAGGTACAGGATAGCAACAACAACTGCCCGAGTTACACCAGGAACGCACAATCCCTCCATCATTGCTCAGACTGTCCGCAATAGCCTGAGAGAGGCTGGACTGAGGGCTTGTAGGCCTGTTGTAAGGCAGGTCCTCACCAGACATGACCGGCAACAACGTCCCCTTAGGGGCACAAACCCACTGTCGCTGGACCAGACAGGACTGGCAAAAAGTGCTCTTCACTGACGAGTCGCGGTTTTGTCTCACCAGGGGAGATGGTCGGATTTGCGTTTATCGTAGAAGGAATGAGCGTTACACCGAGGCCTGTACTCTGGAGCGGGATCGATTTGGAGGTGGAGGGTCCGTCATGGTCTGGGGCGGTGTGTCACAGTATCATCGGACTGAGCTTGTTGTCATTGCAGGCAATCTCAACGCTGTGCGTTACAGGGAAGACATCCTCCTCCCTCATGTGGTACCCTTCCTGCAGGCTCATCCTGACATGACCCTCCAGCATGACAATGCCACCAGCCATACTGCTCGTTCTGTGCGGGATTTCCTGCAAGACAGGAATGTCCGTGTTCTGCCATGGCCAGCGAAGAGCCTGGATCTCAATCCCATTGAGCACGTCTGCAACCTGTTGGATCGGAGGGTGAGGGCTAGGGCCATTCCCCCCAGAAACTTGCAGGTGCCTTGGTGGATGAGTGGGGTAACATCTCACAGCAAGAACTGTCAAATCTGGTGCAGTCCATGAGGAGATGCACTGCAGTACTTCATGCAGCTGGTGGCCACACCAGCTACTGACTGTTACTTTTGATTTTAACCCCCCCCCCCCCTTGTTCAGGGACACATCATTCAATTTCTGTTAGTCACATGTCTGTTCAGTTTATGTCTCAGTTGTTGAATCTTGTTATATTCATACAAATATTTACACATGTTAAGTTTGCTGAAAATAAACGCAGTTGACAGTGTGAGGACGTTTCTTTTTTGCTGAGCTTCTTTTAATTGATTCTATTCTATTGTAGTGTGGATCCTTTGGATTGGGACCGTCGTTTGAGCCAGCAGACAGCCGGCTTCACCAGTCAGGTAGACGACCTCAAGGAGCAACACACACACATCAGGGGGAGAGTCGCTGCCCTGGAGGACCAGACTGCCACGGTAATGTACACACCCACAAACAGGTACACAAACCCGGTCAAATTTGTAGCACTGAACTTATCCAGAGCCACGTATGTGTGCTGAATAACTGAAATATGAATGGCTGAGTCCAAAATGGCACCCTATTCCCTACATAGTGTCCTGGTCAAAAGTACTGCACTTATAGGGAATGGGTGCCATTTTTGTACTCAGACAACGTGAATGATGAGCCTTCCTAACCTAATTGATTTGGTGTCTGTTGTGTAGCTGCAGCAACAGGTCTACTCTGTCCAGAACCAGCCTCCTCCAGAGCCCAGCCCCACCAAAGCCGACGCACACCTGACCACCGAGCTCAAAGAGGCCATGGCCAAATGGCTGCATGAGAATGTGCCCCAGAATGAGCCACAGGTAGTGAAAGAGATAGTGAAGTACTGCAGTCCTCCATTGGCCGACAGGATGCCGGACTTTGCCTTAGAGTCCCAAGGTGCCAGCATTGTGAGCACGCGGTGTTCCGAGACGTACCGCAGCCGCTCGGCATGTGTGACCTTCCTGGGTATACCTCTCTGGTACCCCTCTGAGAGCCCCCGCACCATTATCCAGGTACCTCTTTCTAGCTCTTTTTATATTCTTTCTTTGTTGTTTGTTGCCACCGTGTCAATAGGAATCTCCACTCTCCTTTTCTCTGTCTCCTTTCTTTTTTGCATTTTATAATCTAACTAAACGTGAACCTCACCTGTCCGCCCCTCAGGGCCAGCCTGTGCAGGCTGGGAAGTGTTGGGCGTTCCACGGTGCGCAGGGCACCTTAGTCATCGCCCTGTCTCATCCCGCTCGCATCACCCACGTCACCCTGGAACACCTGCCTGTATCCACCGCCCCCACCGGGCGCATCAACAGCGCCCCCAAGGCCTTCTCTGTCTATGTGAGTCACCTCTGACACCTGACCTAACTGTGATACCGAGACCCCCCCCTACCCTATTCCTTGTAGAATCTTCTGTTGGACATTTCCCACCGAGATATCTGGAGCAGTACGCTAAGGACTGGTTTCTCCCTTAAAAGATCTCACTCGTCTATTTCTCTCTCTGTGAAGGGTATGTCCACCGAGACAGAAGACGGCACCTTCCTGGGAACCTTCACTTATGACCAGCATGGAGAGCCAATCCAAACCTTCCAACTGCCCGTGAGTCGCGTCATTCAAACTTAGTCAGGGTTAGGCTAGCTAGGTTTAACTTTTGGGACTTGCTATAGCTGAAATCTGCCACACTCAGTTGAGTTTCTCATGCTAACTCTTTATCCTTCCTGTTCTCTCCCTCTCTTTCTCTCAGAACCCTACCAGGGCCATCTATCGCTATGTGGAGCTGCGCGTTCTGAGTAACTGGGGTCACCTAAAGTACACGTGCGTGTACCGCTTCCGTGTTCACGGACACATGGCCCCATCCTCCATATGAGAAGGGTTCACCGTCCACCATCTACCCCAACCGCAGACCTCAGAGAGGCTACGCTTTCATGTTCCGTCAACATCATGACGGAACAGTCTAAATAAATCCCTCTGGTTTCATACACGGGCTTCTGTCTAGTGCGAGGTTAGAGGTCGTGAGGTTAAAGATCTATAGTGATTTTTTTATTTTTTTTGGTGCTGACCTGGTGGGAGTGAGGGGATGGGTTTTTCTGAGATTGAAGTTTGTGTGCGTGTGCTTTTGAGCATAGATGGTTTGTTTGCATTTTGTCTGGCCACAGCAGACAGACATTTCAGATTGTACCTTGAAGGTGTGTGTATAACAGTCCTGCCTGTGTTACTGGACTTTTATTCAGTTATTTTTTCTTTTTGTCTTTTATACAAAAGTTGAATTATGTTGAGAAAGAACGTTGTTGGGTGTATATTTTGCAAGTATCAAGGTATATTGTTACTATATTTTATTGCGATAAGGATGTAATGTGGTTGCAAGTTATTATTTTCTGTTGCTCTGAATGACCATAAAAGTTTTGAAGTACCTTGCCAATAGGCATCCTATTGAAGGATGTATGATATGATTTGAGATGCTTGATATACAGACGTTTCCGTTTCCTTACACAATAATACCGAATAGAAAGAAATAGGCAGGAACACACCATGAGAATTGTCTTTACTCAAAAACACATCTTAGTTTACACGGCTTGTCACATTTATTTAAAGTTACTCTTTTTTAACATTTTGCCTTTTTTTTTAACAATTCAAATCATTTTGATAGTAGTGAAAGCACATCCAGGCAATTTTCCAGATGCAAGGTACAAATCATAGAAAATAAATGCATATTTATTTTGTCTTGAATAACTCTTTCCTCTCAAAAGCAATGAGGCCATTTCAATGTCAGTGAGTCCAAATGTCAGGGTTTCTACTTCCAAACATTGGTAAATGGTACAAAAGTAACCTACTCGTTGCTATTGTATTATTTAAATAATCCAAATGTTTTTTTGGAATCATATGTAACTTTTTTACATTCATAGTATTATTGATTTAAACATTTGCAGTCGTGTTACAGACTAACAAAAGACTGATTGTAAGAAAATACTAATATGAGAAAATAATATGATTTGCTATCAATAGCACTTTGAGGTGTTTGTTTTGATCTGAAATTACAACAACAACTCCGGGCCAATTTATGTTTACTTACGTTCTGTTGAATTGGACAAAGAATGTCTGCGTAGGAATGCAATTCAATTCTTGAAATGACTGGCAATATATAAATAATGAATGTGTATGACATATTTTTCTACTCTGTTAAAATACCCTTTTTTGTTGTATGTTACTTTTATGCAGTAGTTATTTGAAAGCGAGGCATCTTAACAGGTATTTCAGATGTTTCGAATTGGGTTTTCAAAGAAAATACTTAGCTAGGTGTGTGTTCAATTGGCACAAGACTAGATCTTTTTTATTTATTTTTTTAAACAGTAGGATTAAAAAATGTTGGTAGTACCTGAACTTGTTCTATAAAAAAATGCTCAATTATTTTGTTGCAAAACATTTTGCTACATTGTGCTCAACGGAACACGGCCCAGGTGAACGTAATATTTATTTTATTTAATCATGTGCATATCATACATCATTTAATTAGGGTCATTGTATTTTTTTAATTTATCTTTAATCAGTGGTCCAACTTTTATTTCATTGATTTGTTATTAATGATGCATCAATATTGTAGCATGTAATTAATGCAGGCTAATATAATGAGACAGCAGAAATCTTCCCTTCGACTGTTATAGCCGGGGGTGCTGGCCTGTGGTAGAGTAAGGTTAAGAGTGACATTGAGGTGACTAACTTTTGCTTTTACCTCCTGATTATTTTCACTGCAATCGCTCAGCAATTCGATGCATTCATTGATTTTCTATATAAAGATTTTGAAAATATATTTTATTTTGTTAAAGTATAGCTAAGTACTATGGTGGTTAGGTTTTATTTAACCAGGCAAGTCAGTTAAGAACAAATTCTTATTTTCAATGACGGCCTAGGAACAGTGTTGTTCTGCCTTGTTCAGGGGCAGAACGACAGATTTGTACCTTGTCAGCTCAGGGATTTGAACTTGCAATCTTACTAGTCCAACGCTCTAACCACTAGGCTACGCTGCCGCCATACACACCATAGCCTTAAATCACAAGGATTCACATGGAGTTATGTCACTATAATCTCTGAAATGTGCACTTGTTCACTTTCTATCAGGGATTACTTTAAAAAAGGGTCATCTGGAATTGTTACATCCATTTTTGGACTTTAAAATTAACTAGATGGTCCAGCTAACCATAATGATAGATTTATTTCACTGATGGTGTCCATGTGCTTGTGTGTCCTGACAGTTATTTTTAATAAATTTGCAAAAAGTTCTAAAAACCTGTTTTTGCTTTGTCATTATGAGGTATTGTGTGTAGGTTGATGAGGGGGAAAACTATTTAATAAATGTTAGAATAAGGCTGTAACGTAACAAAATGTGGAAAAAGTCAAGGGGTCTGAATAATTTCCTAATGCGCTGTATTCATAGTTTTGTTGAATAGGAAATACATCATATTTGTACTGTGTACTTGAGCTTGTGTCCTTGAAAGTGACTACACCTCAGCAATTTATAACTATAAAGTTGAGATTTTAACCAGCATTACTAGTTATTGTTTATGGCCTGCTCCTGATAAATAATTACTTTGGGGATTACTTCGATTACATTTTCAATTACATTTAGTTACATTTAATATGAAGTGAAAGCCCTGTAAACTTATTGGACCCTGATTCAGTGATTGACAGGAGTGATGACCAATGGGGCTGAGTTTTCACCAATAACATTATTACCAGGGTAGCAGCCAATGAAAGAGTAGATATCAGACCTGGCCTCCACATTTTAGAAGACCTGACCCTCCTCATGATCCACAAACACCCCCAATTTCTGAGGCTTCTCATCCAGAAAGAGGTGAGTAACGGGAGTGGTAAAGGCCTCATATTTATCCCTATTCCTCAGTCCCACATTCCAGTATCCATCCGTAGGTCACCGTGTCAACACAAAATCCTTCCTGTTGATGGACTCTCTGGCCACTTAACTCCCAGTAAGCCCCCCCCACACATCTACATTTAACCTCTTTGGGTTGTCAGGGAGATTCTGTGTTCTGCTTCCAATCTCACTTGTTTCCTGTCCTCAGGCATGATGAGTTGAAGATTTGCTGTATCAGGGTCCAGAGTCACAGCCACTGCATCCTCTTCAGCTATTTATGTATTTATTGTCTCCTCCAGTTGAGACACAGCTCTCCCCATACACAGCTTACTGTAAACACTGATCTCATACCAGCGCTTGGTAAGTGTAGGGAGGTACAGGGATAGGGAGCTTTGGTGGAGGTGGTTATCAGTATGTCAGAGCTGCTTCAGGTCAGTGTGTCTCCTACATAGATCAGTGATTCCCTGCTCCAGCTCTTTAATCAACCCTTAATCCGGTTTCTCGGCTGCTTCCTGCTTCTCCTGAACAACGTCAATAAATTCAGCCTGGGTTCTCTCAGTGGAGAGCGCCAGAGCAGTGAAGACCTGCAAGCTGTCTGCTATCACTCTCTCTGGCTGAGATCTACTGAGTGTTCTCCTGAACCTTCTGTAGTCACTCCTGGATCATCTGCTGTTCTTGTCCCTCCTTTATCCCCAATGTAGCCTTCCTCTCTCCTAACTATTTTTAGAGTAGGATTCCCCGACAGGCGGCCAACGGGACGATGTGTGGCCCCGCGAGTGGTTTTCTGAGAAAATTATTATAATTTTTTTGAATTTTCCTTGTTGGACATAAAATATTGTAAAATTACCAGGAAATCACCTTCAAGTGATTTACATTTAGTAAATTTGTTCCCAAGTATTCCCACACATAATAGAGACACATGATTAGGGCTGTTACTGTGACAGTATTACCGCCACACCGGCAGTCACCAGTCATGACAGCAGTCAAATTCCACACTTCCTAGTCATGGTAATTAGCTCTGATGCTGCTGATGTTCAGTCGTAGCCTACCAAACTTGCCTGCTACTCAGCACTCTATTGTTCCTGTAATCACTCTGACATCAATGCAAATGTAATCAAAAATCTAATCTAACACTTCATGAGAGCCCATCACAACTAAAGTGGCCAAATAACTTCTTAAAATTAAACACATGAATCAGCTTTACAACGGGTGTAGAGCCTAACTAGCATACATACACTAAGCAGCGACTGAGTTAAGTTTGGGGAGGATAATTTTCTCCATAAATATGCACCTTTATAATAAAAGCATTACATGCATAATCGCATTTGCTGTCACTTTTGAGTACGGCGTTTTCCCGCTAATTTATTGCATTTTGGAACATTTGCGCTGTGTGTGTGAAGAAATAGCCTAATAGTTTATCAACATTTTAAGTTCTGATCTGTTGCTAGTTGCTAGTGGTTGTATTAATTCCACAACTGCCCAAATCAAATCAAATTTTATTGGTCACATACACATGGTTAGCAGATGTTAATGTGTTAATGCGAGTGTAGCGAAATGCTTGTGCTTCTAGTTCCGACAGTGCAGTAATATCTAACAAGTAATCGAACAATTTCACAACTGCCTAATACACACAAATGTAAAGGGATGGAATAAGAATATGTACATATTGGCATGTGTCCTAGACTATGTTTGGAATATTTATTTATCTCGCAGAATATAATAGGTCAACTTTTGTACTATGGGAGCCTATGTCAATCCCCATAGTACAAAAGTTGATAGGCTAGTGCTTTTGCTGTTTGTTATGTCTACTCATCTTGTTGGCTGGCGAAAAATATATGTGGACAGTTCATTCAATATCTTCAATATGCGCCTCAGAATTGGATAAGGACGTGCGCAGTTGTGTCCCGGATGTGTCTGTCTTCACTTGTAGCCTGTGAGAAAGACCTGATCATGTGACGGGCATTGGCAAAAAATAATTGAGCTACCTGAGTGAGCCATGTGAGTGAGAAGTGCTTTGGAGCACGCAGCCAGGAAAGGCATAGATTTTTTTTTTTGGGGGGGGGGGGGGGGGGGGGGGGGGGCATTACAGCCACACAATGGGGATGCCACCGGGAAATTCAAGGCATTATCAAGTGCTTGTCAAATTGTGAATGAGAGACTGATGAAGTGTGTGCAGCCTGCACAAATAACAAAGCAGAGCTCATGCCTTTCATGTGACTTTTTTCAAATCATCATTAGAGTCGCATGATGCAGTGTGATGCCTGTCCTGTGAGGATCAGAATGGGTCAGATCAGACTGGTGGGGGATGACAGTAACCAAGTCTCTCTCTCTCGCCCACAGAGGGGGGGGGGGGGGGGGGGGGGGGCTTCTGGATGGTCAACAGTTCACACCTTGATGTAAATTACAGGAGAAGGAGACTTTCTTTCCCCCTCCCGTATTTAACCCAAGGAATGTTCTTTGTTAACAGACATTTTCCCGCCGAAACTCTAACATAGTCAAACGTGAATACTGGAACAATAATTCTAACATAAGAAAGTGGGGAATATTCAGTTGTGAGCTATATAAAACTAATGTCATATTGGTTTTTATTTTGTGATGTCATAAAAAAATGTATGGACGAAATACTGTAACTTGGAAAGTATATCCCCTTTATCAGTCAAGTTTCCATCCAATACGTTGTGCTTATAATATAAAAAATTATGAAATTATTTTTGTTAGGAATGTGATTTTAGGAGTCATAGGAGATAACTGGCAATCATATCCATAGCACAGTAAGTAGCCATGCCCCGAGTGAGGTCAGAAGAGCATGTCAGCCCGATGGAACTTTCCCTTTCGACCAGAGTGCTTAAAAAGACTGGTGAAGAATGAACATTTCAGACCAGAACATTGCCAGGTTGCAGCTGTGCGTGTAAAGTGGTCTTAATCCTGAACCTTGAATAATCAACACGAGGTGTAGGCGAGAAGCTCACCTCCAAGACAATCACTGGTACGGTTTATTAGCTGTCCTAAGTCAGATATCGAGAAAAGCAAATCTCAGAGGGACCATCACACTACTCTTCAAACCATCTCATCCTACTACGAGTCTCAAATCGCCGGATTCTCCTACCATCATCACCAATGGGAACCGCGACACAGCTGGCTATCTTCCAGAGTGAACAACAGTAGAAAAGACGGGTCCAGACCCTTTCGGACAATCAGAGCCTTACAAGCGTGCCACTGAAAGGCCAACCAACATCCTTCCTAAGAAGGACTGGTTCCGACAGAGATAAATGGCGAACAAAGGCACGTAAATACATTAATGATGTCTTATTCCAAACGGTTGGCGGTTTGTGTGCGAAGTATATGATTAATGTGAGAATAGTTATAAATGTATCCACGATAAATGTCCCTTTCCCTCCCCCCCCCCCCCCCCCCATATCTCTGTTGTAACAAGCCGTCATATTGTGTCAGTCCACGAGGGGCATTTGTCTCATGTAAAGGGTGTATGTTTATTCTGTGTTATTATTTAGTTAGCTAGTAAATAAATAATTAAACCAATTTGTGTCGTACTGAATCATGATTAAGGCTAGGGTTTTTGTAGATGCAAGGAGGTTACGACGGTTCAGAATGATGATGTGGTATGAGGTAATGATTAATACGTTGACTGTTTTATGGATGGGATAGGTAAAGACATTTAGAGTTTAATTCGGGAGATGGTAACTCTTTAAACAACCTCTTCCGTGGTTTCCCAAATTCTAATGAGTTAATTGTTACATGATTAATTTAATTGGGTAACAATTAAACAGATTTAGTTGATTAAATAAATAACAGTCATCAATTTAATGAAAGTAAAGTCACGACAGCAGTCTTAGAATGTACTAAAAATCGAAACATATAGCCCGACATTTGTATCACAACTAAAGTTGCATAAATAGCTCTAAATTAAGTATATAGGAGGACCTGTTTCTTTGTTAACTGCTAAACACAGAATAGCCTCATATGCGCACTCCCTCAAATCATTTGGAGAAAATATCCTTTCTATTTTATTCAGCTATGTTCAATTGTATTCTTCCTACTATAAAATAATGCCACAAAGTTCTACACAAATCTTGTCTGCTAAGTGAACTAGTGTAGCTCACAGCCATATTATGGCATAGCCAGATCAGGGCCTAACATAAGGACAACTCATTCTGTTCTTCTGAAATAGATTACATTTTCTTCATATCATGTTTCTTTAGACCTGCCTAACATAAATAATGTATTTATTATGATGGTGTAGGCTATATTAAATGGATTTATTAGACTTTTTAAAATGTAGATGTTCCAAAAGGTCTGCATCAGTGGCTTGTAGGTTATGCATGGAAGCCAGGACATGCTAAAGATGTTAATGTTAATTAACGGTCAATTACCGTGAGACCAGCAGTTATTTGCTTGACAATCACCGGCTGACAAAATAGAAACTCTCCAATTAGTTGCAACTTATATTGGAGTTCAAATCAAATGTTATTTGTCACATGCTTTGTGAAATACAGGTGTAGACCAACAGTGAAATGCTTACTTCCCAACAATGCAGAGAGAACAACATAGAAAAATAAAGACACAAGGTATAAATAAATACACAATGAGTAACAATAACTTGGCTATATACAGGGGGTACCAGTACTGAGTCGGTGTGCAGGGGTACGAGGTAATTGAGGTAGATATGTACATATACAGTGAGCTCCAAAAGTATTGGGACAGTGACATATTATTTGTTGTCTTGGCTCTGTACTCCAGCACTTTTGATTTGACATTTTTGATCTGAAAAGTTGAGATTGGATTTGATGAGGTTAAAGTGCAGACTGTCCGCTTTAATTTGAGAGGATTTTCATCCATATCGGTGAACCATTTAGAAATTACAGCGCTTTTTTTGCATAGTGTGTGTGGACCATGTTCATTCCTTAGTGATGTGGACACCCGAGGAACTTGAAGCTCTCGACCCGCTCCACTACAGCCTTGTCAATGTGGATGGGGGCGTGCTCGGCCCTCTGTTTCCTGTAGTCCACGATCAGCTCCTTTGTCTTGCTGAGATTTAGGAAGATATTGTTGTCCTGGCACCACACTGCCAGGTCACTGACCTCCTCTCTATAGGCGGTCTCATCGTCGTTGGTGATCTGGCCTAACACCGTTGTGTCGTCAGCAAACTTAAAGATGGTGTTGGAGTCGTGCACGGCCACGCAGTCGTGGGTGAACAGGGAGTACAGGAGAGGACTAAGCACACACTCCTGAGATGCCCCCGTGTTGAGGGTCAGCGTGGCGGAGGTGTTGTTGCATACCCTCAGCACCTGGGGGCGGCACGTCAGGAAGTCCAGTGTGTGGATCTGTTGGGGCGGTATGCCAATTGGAGTGGGTCCAGCGTGTCTGGGATGATGGTGTTGTTGTGAGCCATAACCAGCCTTTCAAAGCTTTTCATGGCTACAGATGTGAGTGCTAGTCATTTAAACAGGTTACCTTTGCCGAGTTGTGTCTGTTGTTCAGGCTAAAATGTTCCCACCTGATCTCGCCTCCTCCCGCCCGCCTTTCCAGAAAAACCCTTTGACCTGACCAGAAAATAATAAAACCTCTATTGATAATTGATTCTGATTGTTTCTTCTGGATTGATCATTTATTAAAGCCATGGCTGTAATGCCTCCGTTTCTCTTAGCATTAAAAAAGTAACTTCTTTGTATTTTACTGTTACCGTGTCTTGTGTTAGAAACTTTCTTAAGCTTCGGAGGAATAAAAAAAAAAAGAATCAGTATTGTATATCTCAATAATCCAATAATAAGAATAATCCAACAAAATGTTTTACTAACGTCAAGCTGCCATACAGGAGCATCAAAAACAACATATAAAAATGAACATTTTCCATTTCGAGGACATAGCTCATGGAAAAAATGTTTGGGATATTGCATAAACTACAGTGCAGACACTGAGGAAAATGTTGGCTCGTTTGGTCAATGTTTGGGGTCAGCTCATGAGTTTGACCTCTATTGGTTGATTTTCCTATTGAGTTGTGAATCAAACAGCCTCTTATCACAAGTGTCTTTTTTACCATTCACAGAGACCATG
Organism: Salvelinus namaycush; assembly: GCF_016432855.1. Lineage (NCBI taxonomy): Eukaryota > Metazoa > Chordata > Actinopteri > Salmoniformes > Salmonidae > Salvelinus > Salvelinus namaycush. Next base: position 9,035,506 of record NC_052316.1, read on the forward strand.
TGTGTGGAGCTTCCCAGTGGATGTGGGGTCTTGGTAACCAGGGCAACAGTTCATCTCCCATTCTTCTCAGGACATTGGACCCTATAGCCCACCCTGTAAGCTTGCAGATACACACGCGCCTGGTTGATCCTGCAACCACAGAGAACAGTCGGACTGAGGGATAGTGTGTGTAGTGCAGTATGTTTCAGTGATGGTTGGGTTGTGTGTTATATAAAGGAGTGTGTGTGTGTGTGTGTGTGTGTGTGTGTCTGAGTGAGTGAGATCTGTCACCTGTACTTGGTGCAGAGCTGAACTCCCAGGGGTCCACAGCGGTCAACGTAACTCTCCCTCACACCCTTCCTGACGGCACGGGCCATACTGACCACAGTAGTGACCACAGGACACGTCCTGATCAACACACACAAACAAACAGAGAAGAACTCAGGCCGGGATTCATTCAAAGGCGTGCTGCGGCGCTGCGCACTGCACTGCCTACAAATAAGGAATGCCGTGCAGCGTGTTGGTGCTGGGTTGGCTGGTTGGTACTCACAGCCTCTCACAGTGGATCCCAGCCGTGCCCTCTGGACAGGTGCACTTGTTGTGAGGACTACAGGTGGCACCGTGTTGACAAGGGGGCACACAGGGGGTGGTCACCGCTACAAACACAACACACAACACCTGCGTCATACTGTACAAGCACATTAACACACACATCCCTGTCTGTCTTTCACGCGCAGGCATGTGCACACACTTACACACATGCACACACTCACCTGTCTCACAGAGACTCCCAGTAAAGTCACTGGCACAACGACATCTGTTGAGGCCCACACACACGCCACCATTTTTACAGGGCTTTTGGCACTGCACAGGCTCTGGGTGAAAAACACACACACACAGTGATGCCTTCACATTGTAGTACTGAGATACAGTACTATCACCACTAGAGGGCAGCATATCATTATCTTATTACCTATCTGGCAGCGAGCGCCTTGCCACCCTCCGACACACGTGCATTTGTTGACATCTACGCACCTCCCTCCGTTCTGACAGGCTGGTGTGCACAGAGCTAGAACACACACACGTCACACACAGACACATATATATGTAAAATGTGTGACCGTAAGTAGCTTTGGATAAAAGCGTCTGCTAAATGGCATATTATTATTATACTGTATATTTGTGGCACGGAAATTCAAATTTTTAACAAAATATAGCACGTTACAAGCAATGTTCCCTCTAAACTGCGCGCGGCCGCGCAGCTCCCCCGGGACTGCCGTGCAGAATAAATATTAGCCTGAACAGCGAAGCCCAAGACTGAACTTCACTCAACTTTCAAGAGTTTTTCCCCTTAGTTAACACTACCAACGTTTCAACACAATATTAGCCACTTTGAATGCAACATACCCGAAACAAAACAAACTATGCAAGACTTAGTATGCAAAACTAACTATGCAAGTGCTTTTGTTGTAGGCAGACGGCATCTGAGTAGGATGCAATTGCCTTGACACTAACAACTCAGCCCCTTTTTTCGTTTTTGTACTTTTCACCTCTTTTTCTCCCCAATTGGTAGTTACAGTCTTGTCCCATCGCTGCAACTCCCGTACGGACTCGGGAGAAGCCGCACTGCCAAGCCGCACTGCTTCTTGACACACTGCTCGTTTAACCCGGAAGCCAGCCGCACCAATTTGTTGGAGGAAACACTGTACAACTGGCGACCGAAGTCAGCGTTTATGCGCCCGGCCCGCCACAAGGAGTTGCTAGAGTGCGATGGGACGAGGACATCCCGGCCAGCCAAACCCTTCCCTTATCCGGACGATATACAGACAGGCTGGGCAAATTGTGCGTCACCTCATGGGTCTCCCGGTCGCGGCCAGCTGTGACACAGCCTAAGATCAAACCCGGGTCTGTAGTGACGCCTCAAGCACTGCGAATTTGAAGAGGACTGTGTTGGGTGCAGTGTTGTATTTTGATACGGTCTTGAATAAGCTAAGTAGCCAATAGGCAGAGGGTATCATAATTTGTCTGATTCTCTGTAATAATGGTATTGGAATAATAATGCATTTTATTTTGTAGTGGTTTCTTGCATCAAACAACACAACATTTTCAGTCACCTGAAGTACAAGTGGATAAACAGGTTAAGTCAGGCCCTGCATATTTTTTTTCAAAAGGCTCATGCAATGTAGATCTACATTGGCTGTTACTGTAGGCTGAATGATAGAACAGCTATTTCCATGTTAAATTGTCATGGGATGCATTTTCTCCATTGTTTTTGACGGTAGGATACTGGTAGACCTACATTATGATCAAATAGCCACCGTAGCCTACTTGACCACTGTCTGAATCTGTAACTTAAAGCAGGTTCAGACTCAGTGTTCACAGTAAACGCACACTGGAAGTTGCACAGAATTTTCAATGTTCAAGTCTGCGCTCAGCGGACCTGAAATGTGCTATGTGGCGAAAAAAAAACAAGACGGAACATTGGAAACAAACAATGCCCCATAAAATGGTCTAAATGACTCTGAGGCTCATGTGTCCAGTGTGGTTGGTGTGCTGGATGCATTCAGATAGTTTGTTTGTCCACTCACGTGAGAGGCACTGAGGGCCCGTGTAGTCCGAGGGGCAATGGCAGGTCTCCGGACCCACACAGCGACCACCGTTGGCACAGGGCAGCTCACACACAGCTAGGGGGGGAGAGAGAGAGAGAGAGAGAGAAAGAGAGAGAGAGAGGGGGGGGTATATATATATATAGAGAGAGAGGGATAGAGAGAGAGAGAGAGAGAGAGAGAGAGAGAGGGGGGGGATAGAGAGAGAGAGGGGATAGAGCGAGAGGGAGAGAGAGAGGGGGGATAGAGAGAGAGGGGATAGAGTGAGAGGGAGAGAGAGAGAGGGGGGGATAGAGAGAGAGAGGGGATAGAGCGAGAGGGAGAGAGAGAGAGAGAGAGAGAGAGAGAGAGAGAGGGGATAGAGCGAGAGGGAGAGAGAGAGGGGGACAAGAAAGGAGGGTGCGAGAGAAGGGGAGGGAGGGAGGGAGATGAAAAGTGTCACAGTATGTGTCAGGGTGGGGGACTGACATTGGCCAAGTCTGAACAAGTACCCTATTCCCTTATATAGTGCACTACTTTTGACCAGAGCCCTGTACAGGGAATAGGGTGCTATTCAAGATGCAGCCAGCGTGACGGGGACAGTGTACCTGTGTGACAGCCAGTCCCCGTCCAGCCAGGTAGGCAGAGACACATGTTCCAGCGTATACATGTTCCTCCATGGGCACAGGGCGGGGAGCACATGGCTGAAACACGCAACAAACATGTTATTCACGTCATGTCACAATGTTAACAACACTTACTACACTGAACAAAAATATAAACGCAACATGTAAAGTGTTCGTACCATGTTTCATGAGCTGAAATAAATAAATTAAAGTCGCAGACGTTTTTCATACGCACAAAAAGCTTAGTTTGTTTACATCCCTGTTAGTGAGCATTTCTCCTTTGCCAAGATCCAGGTGTGGTATAACAAGAAATTGATTAAACAGCATGATCAGTACACAGGTGCACCTTGTGCTAGGGACAATAAAAAGCCACTCTAAAATGTGCAGTTTTGTCAGACAACACAATGCCACAGATGTCTCAAGGTTTGAGGGAGCATGCAAGGGTGCTGAGGAGTATTTCTGTCTGTAATTAGCCCTTTTGTTGGGAAGAACTAATTCTGATTGGCTGGACCTGGCTACCCAGTGGATGTGCCTATGCCCTCCAAGGCCCACCCCTACCCAGTTATGTGAAATCCATAGATTAGGGCCTAATTTATTTATTTAAATTGACTGATTTCCTTATATGAACTGTAACTCAGTCAAATCTTTGAAATGAATTGTTGCGTTGATATTTCTGTTCAGTTCATATACTACATGTGTCTATAGTATATGTGTGTGGATTTAGGTCCCAATACATACACACGTACCTGAACAGCCAGGACCAGGGTAACCTGCAGGACAGTCACAAGAGTGAGGGGCCACACACGCTCCATAGTTCTGACATGGGGGGTCACACACCGCTGGACAGGCGCAAAGAGACAGAGAGAGACAGAGACAGAGACAGAGACAGAGACAGAGACAGAGAGAGAGACAGAGAGAGAGAGAGAGAGACAGAGAGAGAGAGACAGACAGAAATATAGGTCGAGAGCAAGTGATTGAAACTAAATCACATGCAGCATAATCATTAGCCTAGGCAGCTGATAAATGGGCGCTAGATCTGCACTACCGTTAGACGTGCATTCCCGGTAATAAACTCGTGTCCCTTGTGGACCGGCTCGGAAATAAAGCATCCTCCATTCAGGCTGCAAAGGCATCATTTCCCTTTTTAACCAGTTTTAATGGTGAGCCGCCGGGGAAAAAAACGGAACAAATATACTGTATGTGCTGAGTGCACATCAATACTAAACGATGCAGAACTAGCGGCCACGAGCGACTGCCTAGGCTACATAACCGTGGTAGATGCCTCAACACACATATAATAGTCTAATATAGAATGATAAGTAGAAACCAGTCATTTTGTCCATTACATATGCTTTTTCAGTTACTTTTTATTTACTCATTAGAGTACTTCTCAGAGTTCAGGCCGTGGGATATACAGCAGACTCACGTTGGCACTTGGTGGTGTCGTCGGTACGAGCTACATAGCCCTCCCCGCAGCTGCAGTTAAAGCCACCAGGGTGGTTCTGACACAGCTGCTCACAACCGCCGTTAGTGAAGTCCCCACACTCATTCACATCTGAGACAGAGGAGAGAGACCGCCCAGTGTCAGACAAGCAGATAGACAGCAAGCCAGACAGAGAAGGAGAAGACAGGGGCAGAGAAACAGAGACATGGAAGTTCATATTTGGAGGTGTTCTGTACATATAAGCCTGTTGTTTTAACCCCAAAGTAAAGGAAATGTCTCATACATATTTTCATAGACTGGACAGTTTTTTTCTCTTTTTTTATATCAAGAAGCAGGTGACCTTGAAGGGGAAAACGCAAGAGGAAAGAGAAATAGAGGGAAGGAATAATAGGAAGACGTTCTCACCCAGGCAACTCCTCAGGTCCTTGCCCAGTTCCCATCCTGCACTGCAGCTACAGTAGAGAAGCCCCTCGGCGCGTACAGTACACACGTGGTCACAGCCGCCTCTCCTAAAGTCGCACGACGTCACGTCTGCCCAGGAGAGAAAGCACACGCTACGCGACATAGTACACAGGAGACACACAACTGGTCCGATCTACTCACGCACAACACACTCTCGTGTATGTTGGAAACCCCCGACTTTTGGAAACGTAGGTCTGAGTTTCTCTGCGGAGCACTGTGAGAAATCACTTGATGGAAAGTGGACACGAGTACAATACCACAGCAACATGGGCAGAAAATAAGGATGCAGTCATGCACACTGTCGGTCTGGGTTTCTTTGTGGAGCACCGTGATAAATTCAAACAAACACACACACACACAGTGAGGTGAGGCGAAGGTGGCGGACGTACTGACACAGCTGATATTGTCCGCGTGCAGCAGTAGAGGGGCGGGACAGGAACATGTGTGTCCCCCTGGTGTGTTGGTGCAGGTGTGGGAGCAGCCCCCGTTCTGGAGCTTACACTCGTCAATATCTAACACACACACCCACACAGACACAGAGAACACACACCAAATTACAAACTGTGTTACAGTTAGCGGCATCAAACAGATACATAACAAGCGAAATAAAGTGCATTTCTCAAAAACTGAAAGTAAGCCCGGATAAAATACAATACTCTAGGGAGTCTAGGCTGACTACTTTACCTCCAACATACTGTCTAGTTGGATAGATTTACCATCCTACTCCACACTATGCTTTTCCAAGGTTTTACAGTAGCAGAACTGGGCCAGAACATGGCTGAACTGGATCTTAGTGGCCCACTGACTACTGACCTACACAGCTGTGACGGTCGATATGAAGCTGGTAGCCAGGTCGGCAGGAACACAGGAAGGAGCCCTGCGTGTTGGTGCACACCTGCTCACACGTCCCGTTCTGCACCACACACTCATCAACGTCTGAGGGACCAAGGGCAGGGAGGAGATTCAGGTTAGTGCGTATTCATTAGCTATGTAGTGTACTGTAGGTAGTTAACTAGCTATGTACTCTTTATATGTTGAGGGTAGTTTACTCTTTATGAGTACACAAAGGAGAGCATTCTGTCTGTCTGTATTAATAGCGATATGCTCTTTACCTGTACACGGAGTAGCATCCTCTAGTAATTGTGCAGTGCTGTAGTCGACCTGTTCAGTACTGTTGTTTACCAGTGCAGTACTGTAGTTCACCTGTGGTGTGTTGTAGTTAAAGGCCCAGTGCAGTGAAAAATGTGATTTCCCTGTGTATTATATATATTTCCACACTATGAGGTTGGGATGATACTGTGAAATTGTGAAAACTATGATAATGCCCTTTTAGTGTAAGAGCTGTTTGAAAAGGCAACCTGAAATTTCATCCTGTTTTGGTGGGATGGAGTTTTGGCCTTACATGGTGACATCACCATGTGGTAAATTAGTTAACAGACCGATAAGATCAGTTTTTCCCTCTCCATTCAGACTGCTCCCAGACAGTCCAAGAAAAATTCTTGCTTGAGAAATTTGTCCTTTTATTTTTTTTATTTTTTTTAACGAAAACAATCACAGTAAGGTACTTAATTGTTACCCAGAAATGATTGGATATTGAGATAAAAACAGCTGCATTGGACCTTTAACCTGTGTAGTATTGTAGTTTACCAGTGCAGTACTGTAGTTTACTGTGTAGTACTGTAGTTTACTGCATAGTACTGTAGTTTACTGTGCATTACTGTAGTTTACCAGTGCAGTACTGTAGTTTACCAGTGCAGTACTGTAGTTTACCAGTGCAGTACTGTAGTTTACCTGTGCAGTACTGTAGTTTACCTGTGCAGTACTGTAGTTTACCTGTGCAGTACTGTAGTTTACCTGTGCAGTACTGTAGTTTACCTGTGCAGTTGTGTCCGTCCTGGGCTAGCTGGTAGCCTGTGCTACAGTGGCAGCTGTAGCCTCCTGGCTCGTTGGTGCAGTTGTGCTCACAGTGACCATTGCTCAGGGCACACTCATCAACATCTGTAACCATGGCAATCAACAGACATCCATAATAATACACTGTAGTAGAGCACAGTAAAACAATGGTATGTACAGCAACACCTTGAGCACACACACACACAGACATCCACACACGTCCACACACACACACACACACACACACACACACACACACACACACACACACACACACACACACACACACACACACACACACACACACACACACACACACACAAGCCATCTGCTTCTGTCTCACCCACCGAAGCAAGAGTAGCCATCCCCATTGAAGCCCTGGTAACACTGGCAGAAGTAGGAGCCAATGATGTTCCCACAGCGAGCATTAGTATCACAACCATGACGCCCTGATGCACACTCATTCTCATCTGGAGTAGAGAGACAGAAAGAGAGAGAGAGAGGGAGGGGACACAAGTCATTATCAATAAATCAACATCAAATTGCATCTGCAACCCTTTACATCTGCAACCCTGTGACTATTAAACTCTCTAAATCTAAAATAAATTTTCCGCAGAAATGTTAAGTTCTGTTATGCAATGACATTGCTTCTAACCTTCACAGTATGTGCCATTGCCCCGGTAACCTCTTTGGCAGACACACTTATAACTCCCAAGAGTGTTCTCACACACACCCTGACCAGCACACACCTCTGGAGTTTCCTTGCACTCATCCACATCTGTGAAAGAGAGAGAGAGAGAGAGAGAGAGAGAGAGAGAGAGAGAGAGAGAGAGAGGAGAGAGGAGAGAGGAGAGAGAGAGAGAGAGAGAGAGAGAGAGAGAGAGAGAGAGAGAGAGAGAGAGAGAGAGAGAGAGAGAGAGAGAGAAAGAAGTTAAGAAATACTTATACCTCAGAAGATAAGTCAGGGTGGTCCTGCATGGACACCAAAGGACCAGTAAATCAAGCATCCAGCGTGAACCGTGAGCCACAGGTCCACAAACCGGAAGCTTTCAGGGCGGTCATGAAGGGTCTACTGGGTTACACACGTAAGAATCTGCTGTTGGCACCCATTCAAATTAGCCCCAATTTGCCTTTTTTAATCTCGCCCATTCACTTAATTACTCATTTCTAATTAGCTAGGAATGTTGTTTTAAAATGTTTCAACCTTGTGCAGGGTCTGCTATTAACACGCTAATGTAACGGAGTTAAAAATGTACCGTAAACTCACTCCACAGCTAGCTTGAAATGTCGCCGATGGAGCTATCCCATTGCTACCTTTGGTATAGCTCAAACGGTTGGTAATGTTTTCAAGGAGGATGGTCACGTGTGTTTGCGAGCAGAGGATCACTGGTACGAGCCCGATATTTACGGACAGGGACAGTGGAGGACGATACAGTGAGCACCAAAAGTATTGGGACAGTGACACAAATACAGTATCATACCCGCAATACATGCTAACCTAACCGGGATGCTAGCCTTCTAGGCAGAGTTCCTCTGTCCAGTGTCTGTGTTCTTTTGCCCATCTTAATTTTTAATTTTTATTGGCCAGTCTGAGATATGGCTTTTTTCCCCCAACTTTGCCTAGAAGGCCAGCATCCCGGAGTCGCCTCTTCACTGTTGACATTGAGACTGGTGTTTTGCGGGTACTATTTAATGAAGCTGCCAGTTGAGGACTTGTGAGGCGTCTGTTTCTCAAACTAGACACTCTAATGTACTTGTCGTCTTGCTCAGTTGTGCACCGGGGCCTCCCACTCCTCTTTCTATTCTGGTTAGAGCCAGTTTGCGCTGTTCTGTGAAGGGAGTAGTACACAGCGTTGTACGAGATCTTCAGTTTCTTGGCAATTTCTCACATGGAATCGCCTTCATTTCTCAGAACAAGAATAGACTGACGAGTTTCAGAAGAAAGGGCTTTATTCTGGCTATTTTGAGACTGTAATCGAACCCACAAATGCTGATACTCCAGATACTCAACAAGACTAAAGAATGCCAGTTTTATTGCTTCTTTAATCAGAACAACTGTTTTCAGCTGGGCTAACATAATTGCAAAAGGGTTTTCTAATGATCAATTTGCCTTTTAAAATGATAAACTTGGATTAGCTAACACAACGTGCCTTTGGAACACAGGAGTGATGGTTGCTTCCGGCGCCGACAGAGATGGCCGCCTCGCTTCGCTTTCCTAGAAAACTATGCAGTATTTTGTTTTTTAAGTGTTATTTCTTACATTGGTACCCCAGGTAATCTTAGGTTTCATTACATACAGTCGGGAGGAACTACTGAATATAAGAGCAACGTCAACTCACCATCATTACGACCAGGAATATGACTCTCCCGAAGCGGATCCTGTGTTTTGCCTTCCACCCAGTACAATGGATCGGATCCCAGCCGGCGACCCTAAACAACGACGCCGTAAAAGGGGCAAACGAAGCGGTCTTCTGGTCAGGCTCCGGAGACGGGCACATCGCGCTCCACTCCCTAGCATATTACTCGCCAATGTCCAGTCTCTTGACAACAAGGTTGATGAAATCCGAGCAAGGGTAGCATTCCAGAGAGACATCAGAGACTGTAACGTTCTTTGCTTCACGGAAACATGGCTCACTCGAGAGACGCTAACGGAGTTGGTGCAGCCAGCTGGTTACTTCACGCATCGCGCCGACAGAAACAAGCATCTTTCTGGTAAGAAGAGGGGCGGGGGGGTATGCCTTATGATTAACGAGACGTGGTGTGATCATAACAACATACAGGAACTCAAGTCATTCTGTTCACCTGACTTAGAATTCCTCACAATCAAATGTCGACCGCATTATCTACCAAGGGAATTCTCTTCGATTATAATCACAGCCATATATATTCCCCCCCAAGCAGACACATCGATGGCCCTGAACAAACTTTATCTGACTCTTTGTAAACTGGAAACCACACATCCTGAGGCTGCATTCATTGTAGCCGGGGATTTTAACAAGGCTAATCTGAAAACAAAACTCCCTAAATTCTATCAGCATATCGATTGTGCTACCAGGGCTGGTAAAACCCTGGATCATTGTTATTCTAACTTCCGCGACGCATATAAGGCCTCCCCCGCCCTCCTTTCGGAAAAGCTGACCACGACTCCATTTTGTTGCTTCCAGCCTACAAACAGAAACTAAAACAAGAAGCTCCTGCGCTCAGGTCTGTTCAACGCTGGTCCGACCAATCTGATTCCACGCTTCAAGACTGCTTCGATCACGTGGATTGGGATATGTTTCGCATTGCGTCCAACAACAACATTGACGAATACGCTGATTCGGTGAGCGAGTTCATTAGAAAGTGCATCTGCGACGTTATACCCACAGCAACGATTAAAACATTCCCAAACCAGAAACCGTGGATTGATGGCAGCATTCGCGCGAAACTGAAAGCGCGAACCACTGCTTTTAACCAGGGCAAGGTGACCGGAAACATGACCGAATACAAACAGTGTAGCTATGTCCTCCGCAAGGCAATCAAACAAGCTATGTGCCAGTATAGAGACAAAGTAGAGTCGCAATTCAACAGCTCAGACACAAGAGGTATGTGGCAGGGTCTACAGTCAATCACGGATTACAAAAAGAAAACAAGCCCCGTTGCGGACCAGGATGTCTTGCTCCCAGACAGACTAAATAACTTTTTTGCTCGCTTTGAGGACAATACAGTGCCACTGATACGGCCCGCTACCAAAACCTGTAAAATGTAAAACATTTAAACGTGTTAACCCTCGCAAGGCTGCAGGCCCAGACGGCATTCCCAGCCGTGTCCTCAGAGCATGCGCAGACCAGCTGGCTGGTGTGTTTACGGACATATTCAATCAATCCTTATCCCTGTCTGCTGTTCCCACATGCTTCAAGAGGGCCACCATTGTTCTTGTTCCCAAGAAAGCTAAGGTAACTGAGCTAAATGACTACAGCCCCGTAGCACTCACCTCCGTCATCATGAAGTGCTTTGAGAGACTAGTCAAGGATCATATCACCTCCACCCTACCTGACACCCTAGACCCACTCCAATTTGCTTACCGACACAATAGGTCCACAGACAAAGGCAATCGCAACCACACTGCACACTGCCCTAACCCATCTGGACAAGAGGAATACCTATGTGAGAATGCTGTTCATCGACTACAGCTCAGCATTTAACACCATAATACCCTCCAAATTCGTCATCAAGCTCGAGACCCTGGGTCTCGACCCCGCCCTGTGCAACTGGGTACTGGACTTCCTGACGGGCCGCCCCCAGGTGGTGAGGGTAGGTAACAACATCTCCACCCCGCTGATCCTCAACACTGGGGCCCCACAAGGGTGCGTTCTGAGCCCTCTCCTGTTCTCCCTGTTCACCCACGACTGCGTGGCCATGCATGCCTCCAACTCAATCATCAAGTTTGCGGACGACACTACAGTGGTAGGCTTGATTACCAACAACGACGAGACGGCCTACAGGGAGGAGGTGAGGACCCTCAGAGTGTGGTGTCAGGAAAATAACCTCACACTCAACGTCAACAAAACAAAGGAGATGATTGTGGACTTCAGGAAACAGCAGAGGGAGCACCCCCCTATCCACATCGACGGGACAGTAGTGGAGAGGGTAGTAAGTTTTAAGTTCCTCGGCGTACACATCACGGACAAACTGAATTGGTCCACCCACACAGACAGCGTTGTGAAGAAGGCGCAGCAGCGCCTCTTCAACCTCAGGAGGCTGAAGAAATTCGGCTTGTCACCAAAAGCACTCACAAACTTCTACAGATGCACAATGGAGAGCATCCTGTCGGGCTGTCTCACCGCCTGGTACGGCACCTGCTCCGCCCACAACCGTAAGGCTCTCCAGAGGGTAGTGAGATCTGCACAACGTATCAAACTACCTGCCCTCCAGGACACCTACACCACCCGATGTCACAGGAAGGCCATAAAGATCATCAAGGACAACAAACACCCGAGCCACTGCCTGTTCAGCCCGCTATCATCCAGAAGGCGAGGTCAGTACAGGTGCATCAAAGCAGGGACCGAGAGACTGAAAAACAGCTTCTATCTCAAGGCCATCAGACTGTTAAACAGCCACCACTAACATTTAGTGGCTGCTGCCAACATACTGACTCAACTCCAGCCACTTTAATAATGGGAATTGATGGAAGTTTATGTAAAAATATATCACTAGCCACTTTAAACAATGCCACTTAATATAATGTTTACATACCCTACATTACTAATCTCATATGTATATGTATATACTGTACTCTATATCATCTACTGCATCTTGCCATCTTTATGTATCACTAGCCACTTTAAACTATGCCACTTTATGTTTATATACCCTACATTACTCATCTCATATGTATATACTGTACTCTATACCATCTACTGCATCTTGCCTATGCCGTTCTGTACCATCACTCATTCATATACCTTTAAAGGTCTAATGCAGACGTTTTTATCTCAATATCAAATAATCTTTGGTTAACAATGAAGTACCATACTGTGATTTTTCTCCTCAATTAAAATGGTCAAAAAGAAACAAAAATAGCTTCTTAGCAAAGAGCAATTTCTCAAGCCAGAATTTGCTGGGACTCTCTGGGAGTGATCTGAGTGGGGAGGGGAACACTGAAAAGTAGACGTTGCTGGCAGAGAGGTTTGGACACTAACAGCTCTTACATTAAAAGGCCATTAACATCATTTTTACAATTTCACAGTACTATTCCAACCTCATAGCGTGGGAATGTATATAATATATACTGTAAAATATACTCCACTGGGTCTTTAATATACTGTGAGAGTTCAATGACCAGCCGGAGGAAGACGACACGACAGCACCCTCCTCAGGGGAGAGGTACTCAGTGTAAAGCCAATTAGTACACAGCTGGGCCCACTAATTGCTTCGTGTCTTCCTCCTATATAGGTGTGCCAGGAGAGGATCTGGGGGAGGATTGAGAGGTGAGACGGGGACCTGTGAGGACGTCAGTTTTTCCTACCTCAGAGAAAGCTTCTGTGACTCGGCACCTTGTCTCTCTGTTAACCAAGACAGGCTTTAGGTAGAGAGAAGCGTTCCTCCTCTAACTGTTACGTGTAGATGATAGTCTAAGACGGGAGAAGAAGTTCGTTGTTTTGCTTTCTTTTTTGGTCAACGGCTTAGTTTATGTTCATTTGTTTTGTTACGCTGGTGTTGGACGTTACCCTGTACTGGAGTTATTATGTCGGGCGAAAGAAGACCTGTTTTAGTAAACGATACAAAAGACAAGGAACCACTGCCTCTGGTCTGTTCATTTTATGCCTACCGCCTGTGTTCGATGCTTCGGACAATCTGATCCGTTCACAAAACTTCATTACAATTGAATTACATTGTCAGCCTCAGTCGGAATAAGATTGACACATACTGAAACAATAACAGCAACCACAAGAGACCAACTCACCGATGCAGGCTGGGGCCTCTGCTCTGAAGCCAGGCTGACACTGACACACGAAGCTACCAGGGGTGTTCACACACACGTTTCCCAGCTCCCTGCGACACTGCTCCTCAAAGCTGCACTCATCAATGTCTGAGAGAGATATACATATATCATTCACCCATCAATACCTAAAAACGTACACACACAGGGGAATGTACAGAGTGCATACACACACATAGTCTTGCACAACTGACCTTGTGGGGACACACAATTCAGACACCAACACTAATTCTAACCTTAAACCCCTAGAAATAGCATTTGACTTTGTGGGGCCTAGAAAATGTCCCCAGTTGGTCAAATTGTTGTTAGGACTGGTCTCCACAAGTATCCTTAAACACGTCCACACACGTAACAAAGACCTCACCCACACAACTGTGTCCGTCAAGAGCCATAACGTATCCAACTGGACAGGAACATGAGAAGGATCCAAGGGTGTTCCTGCAGTCTGCCCCAGACCCACAGGCCTGCAGCCCTGTCACTTCAGCTAGAGCACACTCATCAATATCTGAAACACACACATGAATAAGCACACACACAGAGAACATCACATAACTCTCAAGCGCAAATGCTAAAGCCGCACACACACTCACCTTGGCATCCTCCTGCACCCATCAGGTAACCACGGAGACATTTGCACAGGTATGAGCCGGGTGTGTTTGTGCAGTTGGCATGGAGACTGCATGGTCCTGGCCCCTCCCCTTTACACTCATCTACATCTGATACAGAACAAGAAACGCAATATAAAAGAGCAGCACAGTAGATTCCATGTTAAAAGTGGCACAGACCATACCACTGGTGTACTGTAGATGTATGCTCTTTACCGAGTTAGACAGAGGGTGCACTTGGACCAAAGCATGTTTTAGCATAGGCAGTGCCATTGAGGGCTTTCACCATTTGGAAGTAACAGGAGTGTTCTAGTACATCTCTATGGACTCACCTAGGCACCCTGCTGCCCGCTGCAGAGTGTAACCCACAGGGCAGGCGCAGTTCTCTCCTGCAATATTCACCATGCCAACAGGGCATCCACAGCCCTCGCTGCTCACCAACACTACCTGATTACCTGGGCACTGAGGGGTGGGGGTAGGAGCTGGGGCTGGGGTAGATGTGGTGTTGAAAGAGGCTGCCGTGGCTGAGGAAAAAGAGATGGATAAGAGGAGAATACGGAGATGCAGTAAGTGGAGGGGAAAGGTGGGAGCGGTAGAGAGAGACAGAAGGAAAGTAAGATAGACAAGAAGATTACAGATGCTCAGTATTCAATAACAACATAATAATAGGCTCAATATTTTGAGACACTCACTTGCGGCTGGTCCACCCCCCTGCTCAGTTCTACTGAAGTTCCCAATGGTGTTCTCAACCTCTAGGTTCTGAGAAGAGAGGAACAGAGCAATAGGTCTCCTCAAAATGACTCGCACCACTTCAACTCAAAAAGCAGGAGAGTATGGGATGATATGCTTTACTCAAAGAATGAGAAGCCGCAGAGAAAACATTGACAGCCAAGTCACTGCGCAACATGTTGCATCACGACACTTTACATCTTAATTCGAGCGTTTCCCACAGACTCCTATACCCTGGGCGCCAGGCGGATATAGCTTCAGCCGACTTCCAAATGTCTTGTCAAACAATAATGTTCTGACATTGCTTTAATGAAGAAACAGAAAGTCTAACGTCCAGGCTGATTTTGCTACTTTTGACCATTGAGCGCCACGTTCAGTCTGGTTTAACCAGCCTAGCAAACTCTGGCCCTGATGTGGAAGAGGGTCCCAGACACACAGACAGTCACTGACCTGGCTCTTGGTGAGTGACGCCTCTGTGTGTTTCAGGACCTCGTTGTCGCTGCCATTGGGGGTGGTAAGGGGCTCTGCCACACATATCGCTGCCAGCAGCACCAGAAGGTGAGTCCGAGGCCGTGGCATCATATCCTGACCCTATGGGGAAGATGGAGAGTTTAATACATCACAGGCAGGGCAACAACTTGACACACAGAAGGACAGAGGTGGACAGGTGATTGGGTCAATTAGACTGCAGAATACCAATCAGGTAATAAACTCACTTTCGAAACATGGTCAACTTTTGGGGGGGGGGGGGGACATATAGGCATACTAATACATATGATCAATGTTTATGAATAGTTCATGCTTTATATACACATTGATTCATTATCATACCGATCATCATGTATAATACATAGGCCTAAAAACAGCATTCTGTATTTATACATTTTTTTGTGGTACTTTTTACCCCTTTTTCTCCCTAATTGGTAGTTAGAGTCTCTTGTCTCATCACTGCAACTCCCGTACGGACTCGGGAGAGGCGAAGGTCGAGAGCCATGCGTCCTCTGAAACACAACCCCGCCAAGCCGCACTGCTTCTTGACACACTGCTCTCTGGGGGTGGGGGTAGGAGCACTGCTTCTTGACACACTGCTCTCTGGGGGTGGGGGTAGGAGCACTGCTTCTTGACACACTGCTCTCTGGGGGTGGGGGTAGGAGCACTGCTTCTTGACACACTGCTCTCTGGGGGTGGGGGTAGGAGCACTGCTTCTTGACACACTGCTCTCTGGGGGTGGGGGTAGGAGCACTGCTTCTTGACACACTGCTCTCTGGGGGTGGGGGTAGGAGCACTGCTTCTTGACACACTGCTCTCTGGGGGTGGGGGTAGGTGCACTGCTTCTTGACACACTGCTCTCTGGGGGTGGGGGTAGGAGCACTGCTTCTTGACACACTGCTCTCTGGGGGTGGGGGTAGGAGCACTGCTTCTTGACACTGCTCGCTTAACCCAGAAGCCAGCAGCACCACCAATGTGTCCGAGGAAACACCGTACAGCTGGCGACCAAAGTCAGCGTGCATGCGCCCGGCCGCCACAAGGAGTCAATAGAGCGCGATGGGACAAGGACATCCCAGCCGGCCAAACCCTCCCCTAACGCTGGGCCAATGTGTCGCTGGCTGCGACACAGCCCGGGACCAAAACCGGATCTGCAATGCCGTGCCTTAGATCGCTGCGCCACTCGAGAGGCCATGGCATTCTCCTTAAGTAGGCTGCCATGATGGTCTCACCTGGTCGATAACATATTGCAGCCTAAATGTGATTCTATTTAGTTAATTACATGCTTCAAATCGTGATGATCACTGACCATTAAATAGCTTATTTCCAGTTTCAGATTTTTCATATGCCTCCGATTTATAAGGTTGAGTGGCGCAGCGGTCTAAGGCACTGCATCTCAGTGCTAGAGGCGTCACCACAGACCCTGGTTTGATCCCGGGCTGTTTCACAACCGGCCGTGATCGGGAGTCCCATAGGGCGGCGCACAATTGGCCCAGCGTCGCCTGAGGTTAGGGGAGGGTTTAGCCGGGGTAGGCCGTCATTTTAAAATAAGAATGTGTTCTTAAACTGACTTGCCTAGTTAAATAAATTTAGTGAAGACATCACAACTATGAAATAACACATATGGAATCATGTAGTAACCAAAAAAGTATTAAACAAAAAAAAAAAATATATATTTTATATTTGAGATTCTTCAAAGTAGCCACCCTTTGCCTTGATGACATCTTTGCACACTCTCAACAAGCTTCATGGGGTAGTCACCTGGAATCCATTTAAATTAACAGGTGCACCTTGATAAAAGTTAATTTAAGGAATTTCTTACCTTCTTAATACATTTGAGCCAATCAGTTGTGTTGTGATAAGGTCGGGGTGGTACGCAGAAGATAACCCTATTTTGGGAAAATACCAACTCCATATTATGGCAAGAACAGCTCAAATAAGCAAAGAGAAATGACAGTCCATCATTACTTTACGACATGAAGGTCAGTCAATTTGGAAAATGTCAAGAACTTTCAAAGTTTCTTCAAGTGCAGTCGCAAAAACCATCAAGCGCTATGATGAAACTGGCTCTCATGAGGACCGCCACAGGAAAGGAAGACCCAGAGTTACCTCTGCTGCAGAGGATAAGTTCATTAGAGTTACGAGCCTCAGAAATTGCAGCCCAAATAAATGCTTTACAGAGTTCAAGTAACAGACATCTCAACATCAACTCTTCAGAGGAGACTGCATGAATCAGGCCTTCATGATTGTATTGCTGCAAAGAAACCACTACTAAAGAACCCCAATGAGAAGAAGACACTTGCTTGGGCCTAGAAACATGAGCAATGGACATTAGACTGGTGGAAATCTGTCCTCTGGTCTGATGAGTCCAAACTTGAGATTTTTGGTTCCAACCGCCGTGTCTTTGTGAGACGCAGAGTAGGCAAACGGATTATCTCCACATGTGGTTCCCACCGTGAAGCATGGAGGAGGAGGTGTGATGGTGTGGGGGTGCTTTGCTGGTGACACTGTCTGTGATTTATTTATAATTCAAGGCACACTTAACCTGCATGACTACCACAGCATTCTGTAGCGATACGCCATCCCATCTGGTTTGCACATAGTGGGACTATCATGTGTTTTCAAAAGGACAATGACCCAACACACATCCAGGCTCTGTAAGGGCTATTTGACCAAGCATGAGAGTGTTGGAGTACTGCATCAGATGACCTGGTCTCCACAATCACCCAACCTCAACCCAATTGAGATGGTTTGGGATGAGTTGGACAGCAGAGTGAAGGAAAAGCAGCCAACAAGTGTTCAGCATATGTGGGAACTCCTTCAAGACTGTTGGAAAAGCATTCCAGGTGAAGCTGGTTGAGAGAATGCCAAGAGTCCTGGACGTGTTAATGTTTACAATTGTGCATATGACTCATAGGAGGCAGAAAGGAAAGGCATGAACATTTTTTGTGCTTCATTTCCAAGAGGCTTCGGTGTTAATAGGTGAAATGATGCACACTCATCCCTGCGCTATAGGCAGGTGAACATAGCCTACCAGGCACAGAAAGATGGTTTAAAGTGGCTCTGGCTCTTTGTTCATAACTAAAGCTATTTGCTTTGTCGTGATGACAATACGTTCCCTGGGAAATTAGCTAATTGCCAGGGTAGGTATCTAAAGAACCATTACTAATGTTTGCCCTTATGATTCAGAGGCATATGAAAACACTGAAAATGGAAATAAGCTATTGAATGGTTAGTGATCATCACTATTTGAAGCATGTAATTACCTAAATACCCACTGGGAACAGACGTCAATTTAACGTCTACTCCACGTTGGTTCAACGTAATTTCACTGAAATGACGTGGAAACAACGTTGATTCAACCAGTGTGTGCCCAGTGGGTAGAATTACATTTAGGCTGCAATATGTTAGTCTATCGGCCAATCCAGCACATTTGGTTCCTTGGATGTTGTGGGAACGTACATTTTTGGTTTCCCATTGGTTCTGGGAAAGGAGCCATACGTTTTCTGACTGTTAGAACTGAACGTTTTTTTTAAACGTTCTGAGAACTGAAGTGAACATTTTGGCCTGTTCTGGGAATGCACATTTTTAAGTTGCAGCGAGGTTCTGATAATGTTTCTCTGTGGTTCACTGGAAGTTTTCCTGGGAGGTTTTATTAACGTTCTGAGAAGGGAAATTCTAGGTTATTTGAAGGTAATTAAATAACGTTTTGAGAGCATGTTTCATTAAGACTTTTAATTACCCTGCTAGCTTAAGTTAACTGTTCTGAACTCCAAGCACAGATAGGACATTAATCATTAATCATGCAAACACATGTATTATTTATTGTGGCATGGCGTCAGTGAGATTCAAAACTATGATCTTCTGCTCTCTATCCATGGAATTAGTCCATTGTGCCACCAGGATGGTGCTTACATACCATGTTTTTTTTACTCATACAAAGATGTTAATTTGAGTATTTTCAAACTTACCTTATTTCAAAGGAAACAAGCACTCATTAAGATTACAAGATAGAGGACAGAGAGTTTTGTTGATCCTGAGAACGGAACGTGTATATTTTTAAATAACATTCCTTAGAACGTTCTTTGAACATTAATGATTTCTTGTGTTTTTTTATGGAACGTTTTCTTAATGTTCTGAGAACATGACTTTAAATAGAACCACGAGGAAACATTATGCTTAAGTACTTCCAACGGGAACAACGCCGCTTCTTAACGTTCTGAGAACATGACTTTAAATAGAACCATGACAAAACCTGTAGGGAATGTTATGGGAAGGTTGTATGCAAAATAACCAGAGGACAACCACCCTCTCAACAAGCTCTAAGAGACATATGGTTCTCAGAATGTTATGTGTTAGCTGGGAAGTGGGAATGGGACCGTCATTGCACACAGTGATGTAAAGTACTTAAGTAAAAATACTACTTAAGTCGTTTTTTGCAGGTATCTGTACTTTACTATTTATATTTTCTTTATATTTACTTTCAGCATAAACTTTTACTTTTACTTCATTACATTCCTAAAGAAAATGATGTACTTTTTACTCCATACATTTTCCCTGACACACAAAAGTACTCATTACATTTTGAATGCTTAGCAGGACAGAACATTTTTGTAATTCACACACTTATCAAGAGAACATCCCTGGTCATCCCTACTGCCTCTGATCTGGCAGACTCACTAAAACATACTTTGTTTGTAAATGATGTGTGAGTGTTAGAGTGTGCTGCTGGCTATCCATACATTTAAAAAACAAGAAAATGGTGCCACCTGGTTTGCTTAACATAAGGAATTTGAAATTATGTGCACTTTTACTTACTTTTGATACTTAAGTATATTTTAGCAATTACATTTACTTTTGATACTTAAGTACATTTAAAACCAAATACTTTTACTCAAGTAGGATTTTACTGTGTGACTTTTACTTGAGTCATTTTCTATTACAGTACATTTACTTTTACTCAAGTATGACAATTAGGTACTTTTTCCACCACTGATTGTACATAATGAGAATGCTGTTCTTGTAGAGATAGGCTACACAAATCCACAAGGATTCAGGAGTAGCTTGTGATTTGAACCATCGTTTATCAAGTCAGCCATATCAATCATGGTTCTGAAAAGGGAGTAAAAAGTATGTAAATGAATGAGATGATCTCAAGAATATATTCAAACAATTGAGAAAATATTTGTATTTCATGTCCAGATTGAAGTAGAATTCAATTCACTCTGGTCAATGCATGACATGAACATGCACTCGAATCTGCAGCTGAGATCAGAGGGAACAAATTACTACATTTATGGAACACATTTTTATATTGAGGGAACGAAGAAAAAATTATCATTACTCATAAGGGGCTCCTTCCACACTATGGAATACAACAACCAACAGCTGAGCTGGGCAGACAAGAGATTCGACCCATTTAAACTGCTGGGGGTAGGCTAACAGACATCATGTCTAGACATGTAACACTGGCTACAAAGCTAGATGAAGAGACAGCAGAGTAGACCCTGTTATTAACCATCTTCCGTTCTTGTTCTTTCTCCATGACACGCCCGGGTCACTATCCACTATCCAGAAGAAAATAAACGTGTTTCCACTTAAGGTGCGTCTGGGATGATGCAATGGAATGGAAAAGTATTTCGAACTGTGTGCGTAATAATAACTTTGTCTTTTCTATTCTGAATGCCCATGCCCAGAAATATATTATCCCTCCCGCTGTTTCTAGTATGGAACGCGTTTGCGCAATATCTTCACGCATCTCTTCAGGGTATAGCGGTCCAAATACGATGTCCTGCTCGACACCCATAGACTATAGCCTAATAGCAAGAAGTATCCTACAAACTTCCAATAACTGCGGATCAGACGTGAATTCATAACCTACAGTTACAGTCGTATTCAGTTATTATCCCAGATCGCACCATGTAAATGCGTTTGAAATTGACATATATAGAGAAAGCAAAACATGCAATCAAATAAAGTTGCTTACCAGTAACAGATAGTCGATTTGGGTCCACTGGGTGAGCGAGGTTTCGACTTGCCAAACGCGTTTCTTCCACGGTCTCCTCCAGATGCGAGATAAATCGTGTGGAGTTGTCTTTCCCCACAAACCAATCCAGCAACTCGACGTAAGGGGCTGTGCTGTACTCCTCCACATCCTGTCCAGGAATTCTATACTTCCCATTCCTTAAATCCCAAACCGCAGTGGAGGAACAACAAGCTAAATCGCTCTCCTCCTGAGTGCTGCCTGAGGGCGCGGCGTCCCCTGTCTGAACTTTTGATTGAGGTCATAAACTATAGTGGGGAAGGGAGTTATGCCGAGAGCGTGGCAGAAAACATTGATAGGATAAAATAGCCTTTCAATGTATTATAAGGGAATAGATATGTATTAATCTAACTGTTGGGTTGCTTGCACAATACACCCTACATCAGCAGTGGGCCTACAGCGAGGGTAAGCCTCAGAGCAGCGCCCCAAAGCAACGACCCATGGGCAGTTAGGGCTTAGGTCCCTTGCTCAAGGGCACAACGGCAGTATGCAGCCCCTGATATGTTGATGCCAGCAACCCTCCGGTTGCCAGCTGGGTCATTCCACCAATTCGGTGCCTTTTAAGAAGTATAACCAGGTCAAAACAAACTTTTGATTTCACCTAATTTTAACAAAAACAAGGCTATATACAGGGGGCATCAGTACCGAGTCAGTGTGCAGGGGTTGAGGTAATCTGTACATGTAGGTGATGGCAAAGGGGGGGTGTCAATGTAAATTGTCTGGTGGCGAATTTTATGAATTGTTCAGCAGTCTAATGGCTTAGGGGTAGAAGCTGTTGAGGAGCCTTTTGGTCCTAGACTTGGCGCTCCGGTACCGCTTGCCGTGCGGTAGCAGAGAAAACAGTCTATAACTTGGGTGACTGGAGTCTCTGACAATTTTATGGGCTTTCCTCTGACACCACCTATTATATAGGTCCTGGATGGCAGGAAGCTTGGCCCCAGTGATGTACTGGGCCGTTCGCACTACCCTCTGTAGTGCCTTACGGTCAGATGCCGAGCAGATGCCATACCAGGCGGTGATGCAACCGGTCAGGATGCTCTCGATGGTGCAGCTGAAGAACCTTTTGAGGATCTGGGGGCCTATGCGACTCCAACACCATCATTAAGTTTTCTGCTGACACAACAGTGGTAGGCCTGATCACCGACAATGATGAGACGGCCTATAGGGAGGATGCAGTTTTGTGCCAGGACATTGAGGGAGAGGCATTGAGGGAGAGGTTGTTGTCCTGGTGTAACAGTATAACTTTATTACGTCCCCTCGCCCCGACACGGGCGCGAACCAGGGACCCTCTGCACACATCAACAACGGTCGCCCACGAAGCATCGTTACCCATCGCTCCACAAAGGCCGCGGCCCTTGCAGAGCAAGGGGCAACACTACTAATAGGTTTCAGAGCAAGTGACGTAACTGATTGAAACGCTACTAGCGCGTACCCGCTAACTAGCTAGCCATTTCACATCCGTTACACTCACCCCCCTTTCAACCTCCTCCTTTTCCGCAGCAACCAGTGATCCGGGTCACGGCACCAATGTAACAGTATAACTTTATTACGTCCCCTCGCCCCGACACGGGTGCGAACCAGGGACCCTCTGCACACATCAACAACGGTCGCCCACGAAGCATCGTTACCCATCGCTCCACAAAGGCCGCGGCCCTTGCAGAGCAAGGGGCAACACTACTAATAGGTTTCAGAGCAAGTGACGTAACTGATTGAACCGCTAACTAGCTAGCCATTTCACATCCGTTACACTGGCACCAAACTGCATCCTCCCTATAGGCCGTCTCATCGTTGTCGGTGATCAGGCCTACCACTGTTGTGTCAGCAGAAAACTTAATGATGGTGTTGGAGTCGTGTTTGGCCACTCAGTCGTTAATAAAATAAACAAGACTATTAAGTGCCAAATAAAGTAACAGGGTTCACTGTTGACTGATTGAAGATTTCATCTTAAAGGCATAGTTCACCCAAATTACAAAGTTCACATTAGTTTCCTTACCCTGTAAACAGTCTATGGACAAGGTTTGACAGAAATCCATGCTTTGGTTTAGTTTCCCTGGAACTGTTTCCAAATGCTAACTTTTTAGCATTTGTGCACAAATCCAATTAAAGTCATGGTACTGATATTATAAACGTCGTTGCACATCATGTTCAAATATCTCTATAAGTGACTTTGTTGAGCTTCACAATCAATTTTGGATGATTTGGATATGATGCGCAAAAAATGCTAATATCGGTACCAGGACTTGGACAGGATTTGTGCCACAAATACTAAAACGTTAGCATTTTGAATAAGTGCAAGTGAAACTCAACCAAAGCCTGAATTGAATGCAAGCTTTAGAAAAATGTGGTTTATATTAAAGGGCACTTCAATTAATGTAACAGGCTTTTAAAATTCAATATTGGTACACATTTTTTACTTAACATAAAGGGATGCTAAAAGGCAATAATTTCCTGGAAAGACCCAGCTCACTTCAGATAGGTTGTAGAATTGTCGTAAATTGTCTTGCAACACGAATCACCACTTGAAGGCAGTGAGATTGATACTCTTAGCAGACACCATCGATCCTTGCAAATACAGTAGCCTGTTCCAAGTATAAATGTAGCTTTATTTCAAGAGACACCACATTCTTCTATTTAAAATTCTGTTTTATTATGTATCACATTCAGCCTACGTTAAAGCACACAGCTTTATTCAAACATAATTTGTCCCTAAGTAGAAAAAAAATCAACAACAGCACACAATGCAGTTGGCATGGTATCTGCACTGCACGTGTAGCCATATTTATTTTCATAGTAGAAATGAGGTGAGTGACAAAGTAAAAATGCATAGGTCCCGTTTCCTCATATTTCTTGGCACAGCTAGAGGCTAATGAATTTCTATCCTGCGGTGTATTTCTCCTGCTTATGGTCAATAGCCACAAAAAGCCATATCTGAGGACCTCAAGGGGACCTAATACTGTATACAGAATCTATGGCATTGGAGCAATGGCCATGCACACACACACACACACACACACACACAAACACAAAAAGAGAGAATCACACAGACAAAAAGGCACTAAAACACAGAGAGAATGCAACACATCATAAGATAATATTCTAATAAAACCTGAAAAACAGGGGCAAGTTTGATACATAAAACCATCTATTTTCCAGTAGAAGGTCAATCATATTGACTTGCTAAAAACACATCAAAACGTGGTGAAGTACCACAGAGAACGTAAGGTAAGGCCCTGGACCAGAGCTACACAGAGATAGACTTCCATTGTCCTTAAATGTAACAAACGCGTAGATGATGCTGAGTGGAAGAGGAGGAGGAGAATTTGACAATGTGCCAAACAGTTAAACTCGAGCTGGACACAATGGATGAACTCAATGGTGGTCCCTTTAGAAATGAGGTTGTGATGAGAGAGGAGAGGACATTGTAGGTTTCAAGGACACAATGTACAGCACTCGCTCCTAAAAGTACATTATCAATGTGTGGAGGCCACAGGAAGGAGAAGAAGAACATTACTTTATTGTCCAATGTAAACAGATATCCAATGGAATCTTGTCTCCCGCTTTATTCCAACCCCTCTACGAAAGACACTCATTAAAAACACAGAGGTTGGAGAGGAAGAGGAGAGGTGGATGAAGAGCACTAGAACGGTGTGTCCATCTGACTACCCTTGGCACCGGGCAGTACCACTCCATAGCTGTTATCCTGCCACCTCAGCCACCTCATATGGATCTCCTTCTGGACCTGATAGAAACAGACACACGCCCAAAGACCTTAGATTGTAGAACCAGAGTACACATTGTACGATCTCCAAAAGCAGACAATTTCAGTGTTGTTGACGGATGGATGGACGGAGGTGTTTCTGATGAGCTGTTTCCTTTAATAAAACCTTTATAAACCTTCTGACCCCTCTATAGACCCCTCACCCCCTCTCCTATGTACAACTTTTTTAAACTGTTTTTTATATTAAAGACATGGTTGCATTACCTTTAAAATGTGTCATGAACACAACCAGTCATGTTTTCATCTGATTGTCAAAGAAATCACTTCAAAAAGTAGGTTGCCTTCGCAAGTTCATCCAAAAATAATTCCAGTAACCGAACCGTGAACTGTGCACCCACCAAGTGGCTGAAACTATCTCACCGGAGAAAGAATCTGAGTGAGCGAAACAGCGCCCCTCTGTCTTACTATATGTAGCGCATGTATCAGATGCTGTCTGGTCAAAAAGAGTATGACATGCCATACTCTTTTTGGCCAGACAACATCAGATACAGTGTCTATAGAAATTCTACACCGCCTTGAACTTTTTTCACATTTTTCTGGCTTAAAATTTCATTGAATTTGTTTCCTAGATCTACGCAACCCTACTCCACATTTTCAAAACAAAAGAAAGTTATAGAAAAATATTTGAATTAAGAAAAATGTCAAACTGATTTATCACGGGCTCCACACCCCTGAGTTAATACTAGGTGGACGCACCATTGGCAGCCATTACAGCTGTGAATCATTTTAATTAAGATCCTATCAACTTTGCACAACTCTCAGGGCAAAATAGATCCATCGTTCTTTTTTCTTCAAAATTGCTCAGGCTCAGCAAGTTTGGTTGGGGATCATTGATGGACAGCTATATTTAAACCTCGTCTCAGATTTTTTTTTAAAGCAGATTTAAGTCAGAACTGAGACTAGACCACTCAGGAACACTCAACACCTAATCGGAAAGCCATTCTGGAGTGTCTTTTGCATAAACTATGTGTAATTGTCCCGCAGAAAACGCCACAGTCCCTGCTGGTGACAAGCATATCCATAACATGATGCTGCCACCACAATACTTGAAAAAACAAAAGGGATCAACAACATTGCATTCAGTCCATATTACTGGCCTGCATGACAAAGTGAAAAGAAAGAAGCCTGTGTTAAAAGATCCACTCCAAATGTCACGTATACTCCCTCTCCGGCCTCTAGGTCATCAGGCTGCTGATTACCCCGCACACCTGTCACCATCGTCAAGCGCACCAGCGCCTCATGACACTCACCTGGACTCCTTCACCTCCTTGATTATCTTCCCTATATCTGTCTCCCCTTTGGCTCTATCCTCAGGTGTTATTGACTCTGTTTCATGTCGGTGCGTTGTTTGTGTTTCGTGTTTTGTTTATTTATTCAAACACTTACTCCCTGAACTTGCTTCCCGACTCTCAGCGCACTCGTAACACCAAATAATCCAATGACCCAACTCCTTTTTGGTGACTACATGATTCCATATGTGCTATTTTATAGTTTTGAAGTCTTCACTATTATTCTACAATGTAGAAAATAGTCTAAATAAATAAAAACCCTGGAATGAGTAGGTGTGTCCAAACTTCTGACTGGTACTGTGTATTTAATCAATTTTAGAATAAGGCTGTAAGGTAACAAAAGGTGGAAAAAGTCAAGGAGTCTGAATACTTTCAGAATGCACTGTATATATACACACTATATTACCAAAAGTATGTGGACACCTGCTCGTCGAACATCTCAATCCAAAATTGGTGTTCCAATTTATCCCAAAGGTGTTAGATGGGGTTGAGGTCAGGTTTCTGTGCAGGCCAGTCAAGTTCTTCCACACCGTTCTCGACAAACCATATCTGTTTGGACCTTGTTTTGTGCATGGGGGCATTGTTATACTGAAACAGGAAAGGGCCTTCCCCAAACTGTTGAAACAAAAGATGGAAGCACAGAATAGTCTAGGATGTCAATGTATGCTGTAGCGTTAAGATTTCCCTTCACTGAAGAATAGTCTAGGATGTCAATGTATGCTGTAGCGTTAAGATTTCCCTTAACTGAAAGGGGCCTAACCCGAACCATTAAAAACAGCCCCAGACAACTATTCCTCCTCCACCAAACTTTACAGTTGGTACTATGCAAAGGTGCATAGGAGGTAGCGTTATCTTGGCATCCGCCAAGCCCAGATTCATTCGTTGGACTGATAGATGGTGAAGCGTGATTCATCACTCCAGAGAACGTGTTTCCACTGCTCCAGAGTCCAATGGAGGCGAGGTTTACGCCACTTCAGCCGACACTTGGCATTGCACATGGGGATCTTAGGCTTGTGTGCGGCTGCTCGGCCATGGAAACCCATTTCATGAAGCTCCTGATGAACAGTTATTGTGCTAACGTTGCTTCCAGAGGCAGTTTGGAACTCGAGCTTAATGATGAGCTTGGAGGGTACTATGGTGTTGAAGGCTGAGCTATAGTCAATGAACAGTATTCTTTCGTAGGTATTCCTCTTGTCCAGATGGGATAGGGCAGTGTGCAGTCCAATGGTGAGTGCATCGTCTGTGGATCTATTGGGGCGGTAAGCAAATTGAAGTGGGTCTAGGGTGCCAGGTAAGGTAGAGGGTATATGATCCTTAACTAGCCTCTCAAAGCACTAGTCATAGTCATTTAGCTCAGTTACCTTCACTTTCTTGGGTACAGGAACAATGGTGGACATCTTGAAGCAAGTGGGGACAGCAGACTGGGCTAGGGAGAGATTGAATATGTCCGTAAACACCCCAGCCAGCTGGTTTGCGCATGCTCTGAGGACGCGGCTAGGGATGCCGTCTGGGCTGGCAGCCTTGCGAGGGTTAACGTGCTTAAATGTCTTACTCGCGGTGGCCACGGAGAACGAGAGCCCACAGTCCTTGGGAGCGGGCCGCGTCGGTGGCACTGTGTAATTCTTAAAGTGGGCGAAGAATGTGTTTCGCTTGTCCGGACGCAAGACGTCAGTGTCCGTGACGTGGCTGTACTGACGTTTTGCCTGTTTGACTGCCTTACGGAGGGAATAACTACACCGTTTGTTTTCGACCATATTCCTAGTCACCTTGCCATTGTTAAATGCGGTGGATCGCGCTGTATTGTATGTTGCCTTAAAAGTTGGTAGAATCTTATTCCAAATGATTCACAGCTGTAATGGCTGTTAAAGGTGCTTCCACCAAGTACTAACTCACGGCGGGTCTAGGAAAATGTTCTTATATTCCACTTTGAAAATGTGGAGTAGGTTCTGTAGATCTGTAGGAAACAAATCCCATTTTAAGGCAGCGAAATATGAAAAGAGTTCAAGGGTGTGTACATTTTCTATAGGCACTTCAACAGGTTTCCCCTTCCAGTCCTCCACGACGATGGCAGTATTATCAGCAGCACTGTCTTTTTAATAAAGAAATGTGTTAACTTAGGTCGTTTTTCTGTTCAAATTAAATCTTCCTTCTTTCTTTTCTCTACCCACTCTGACAGCGACTCATTGCTGCAGCTTAATGTCAATGAAAGTCACATTTGCAATCATATCGCGTGAAACAATGCACGTGAACTCTGTCAGGGTGGAATAGTCCATTATTATAAATCAGTCTGTGGGTGATTAACTACACTTTCTACAGAAAAACATGGATTATATTAATATGGATATAAAATGTGTATATGGACAGAAATTATTGATTATGAATTAATATTTCGGCTGTATGTATTTATTTACTTTTTTGGAGGCTTTCTTTTGTCAACAATGTGGCCTCATTAACCTGGGCACAGTGCCCAGGCAAAACCCCCCTCCCTCCCCATTTTATTTGAAACTTTGAAGCTTCCTGCAGATTTTGCTCCTGCTGAGCCAACCTGCTGAAGAAAGACGCATTTATGGTGGTGAAGAGAAATTTGAGTGTGTTTGTATGGCGAGAAACAGATTTGAACATGTGGCACTGTGTTACAACGCACACAGCAATGCATGGGTCGTGGGTTTCACTCCTGCTGGGGTCACAAACTGAAATGTAAGCACTCACTGTATCGTAAGTTGCTTTGGATACACACCTGCGAAATCGCTTATATTGTATTATTCTAATGCTTTATATCAAAGCAACATCTACAGAGCAGTATGGTTGGTGTCTATTAAAGGCCCAGTGCACCTAAAATTCATTTCCCCCTTTGTTTTATAAAACTAACTCTGTAAAAGTATGAAAACATTTGATCAGTGTTATTTTCCTGATAGTTGCTGGTTGAAAATACAATCTACACAGGACTTTCTAAATCAGCAGGTTTTTTTATGGGCGGGAGTTTCTGCTTTCCATGGTGACATCATCATGAGATCAATTGGTTAATAGACCAATAACGAAGAGAGTTCCAATCTTCTCTGCCAATAACAGCTAGTTTTAGTTTTCCCCTTCCCACTCCCATGAAAATCCTAGTTAAATTCTAAAAAGCAATGGAAAATCCATTACAGTAAGGTACTTCATTGTTACCCAGGAATTGTTTGACATTGATATAAATACGGCTGCATTGGGCCTTTAAAGTAGAACGTTAGACTACTCACTTCTTGGTTGAGAAAGCAGTAGAGAATTGCGACAATCAGCCCCTACAAGAGAGAGGATATATAATCAACTATCAATATTCAAAACAATTAAGCACAAAGATGTTCTCAACAGTTAAGAGAAGAACTGTGGGCAGTATAATTGTAAATAATGCCATAAAAAGGTATATGATACAGTGCATTCGGAAAGTATTCAGACCCCTCGACTTTTTCCACTTTGTTAGGTTACAGCCTTATTCTAATATTGATACAATCATTTCCCCCCCTCATCAATCTACACCATATACCCCATAATGACAAAGCAAAAACTGGTTTGTAGAAAAACAGAAATATCACATTTACATAAGTATTCAGACCTTTTACTCAGTACTTTGTTGAAGCACCTTTGGCAGCGATTACAACCTTGAGTCTTCTTGGGTATGACGCTACAAGCTTGGCACACCTGTATTTGGGGAGTTTCCCCCATTATTCCCTGCTGATCCTCTCAAGCTCTGTCATGTTGGATGGGGAGAGTTGCGGCACATCTATTTTCAGGTCTCTTCAGAGATGTTCGATCGGGTTCAAGTCCGGGATCTGGCTGTGCCACTCAAGGACATTGAGACTTGTCCCGAAGCCACTCCTGCGTTGTCTTGGCTTAGGGTCGTTGTCCTGTTGGAAGGTGAACCTTCACCCCCAGTTGGAGGTCCTGAGCGCTCTGGAGCAGGTTGTCACAAAGGATCTCTCTGTACTTTGCTCCGTTCATCTTTGCCTCGATCCGGACTAGTCTCCCAGTCCCTGCTGCTGAAAAACATCCCCACAGCATGATGCTGCCACAACCATGCATCAACATAGCGATGGTGCCAGGTTTCCTCCAGACGTGACGCTTGGCATTCAGGGCAAAGAGTTCAGTCTTGGTTTCATCAGACCAGAGAATCTTGTTTCTCATGGTCTGAGAGTCTTTATATGTCTTTTGGCAAACTCTAAGCAGGCTGTGATGTGCCTTTTACTGAGGAGTGGCTTCCATCTGGCCACTCTTCCATAAAGGCCTGATTGGTAGAGTGCTGCAGAGATGGTCGTCCTTCTGGAAGGTTCTCCCATCTCCACAGAGGAACTCTAGAGCTCTGTCAGAGTGACCATCGAGTTCTTGGTCACCTTCCTGACCAAGTCCCTTCTTCCCCGATTGCTCAGTTTGGCCGTGTGGCCAGCTCTAGGAAAAGTCTTGGTGGTTCCAAACGTCTTCCATTTAAGAATGATTGAGGCCACTGTGTTCAACGCTGCAGAAAAGTTTTGGTACCCTTCCCCTGATCTGTGCGTCGACACAATCCTCTCTCAGAGCTCTAAGGACAATTCCTTCAACCTCATGGCTTGGTTTTTGCTCTGACATGAACTGTCAACTGTGGGACCTTATACAGTATATAGACAGGTGTGTGCCTTTCCAAATCATGTTCAATCAATTGAATTTACCACCGGTGTACTCCAGTCAAGTTGTAGAAACAGCTCAAGGATGATCAATGGAAACAGGATGCACCTGAGCTCAATTTTGAGTCTCATAGCAAAGGGTCTGAATTCTTATGTAAATAAGGTATTTCTGTTTTTAATCCATTTGCAAAAATGTCTAAAAACCTGATTTCGCTTCGTCATTATGAGGTATTGTGTGTAGATTGATGAGAAAAGTGTTTTACTTAATCCATTTTAGAATAAGGATGTAACGTAACAAAATGTGGAAAAGGTCAAGGAGGCTGAACACCGAAGGTACTGTAAACCACATCCATTTTGCTTTCTCTAAAATGCTTAATGTTAACTGTTCTATTTTTCAATTACTTTGTTTTACTGGCTGTAAAAGTGCTATCCATGCCAGGAGTAATTTACGTAAGTTAGATGTATATACATATTCATGACATAGTGTATAAATACCACATACAGTGAGCTCCAAAAGTATTGGGACAGTGAACATGTTTTGGCTCTGTACTCCAGCACTTTGGATTTGAAATGATACCTTGACTATGAGGTTGAAGTGCAGAGTGTCAGCTTTAATTTGAGGGTATTTTCATCCATATCGGGTGAGCCGTTTAGTTATTATAGCACTTCTTATACATTTTAGGGGACCAAAAGTATTGGGACAAATTCACTTACGATATATGTGTATTAAAGTTGTAAAAATGTAAGTATTTGGTTCAATATTTATAGCACACAATGACTACATCAAACTTGTGACTCTACAAATTTGTTGGATGAATTTGCTGTTTGTTTTGGTTGTGTTTCAGATTATTTTGCACCTAATAGAAATCAATGGTAAATAATATATTGTGTCATTTTGGAGTCACTTTTATTGCAAATATGAATAGAATCCGTTTCAAAAGACTTCTACATGAATGTGGATGCTACCATAATTACAAATAACCCTGAATGAATCGTGAATAATGAATGAGTGAGAAAGTTACAACGGCACAAATATCATATCCCCAAGACATGCTAGCCTCTCACCAGTGAGTACAGTATCTGAGAGAGCGTGAATTTGTTTGTGTGTGCAGGCCAAGCGAGTGAGTGTGCGCAAAAGGATTAGAACACCTGAAAGGACCCCATGCAGAGCTCGATGCAGAGGCGCACGCTAACATGGAAGTAGTCCGGCAGGAAGTTAAACACCATGTAGTGGCTCCCAAAGAGAGGGATGAGGAGGAGAGTGGACTTAGTCAGCCGTCTGGCAGAGAGGAAGAAAGAGAGGGAGGAAAAGAGAGAGAGAATAAGCTTGAGTAACAAGCTCTTGGGTTGTTCATGTTAACATGTTAATGAATACGCATGTGATTGTGTACAAGAATGCATTTCAAAGCCAATTTTACATTTACGTATGGGAGAATACCGGTACACGCAATCATTTTTTTACCAGTCTACTTGACTGACCTTAGCTAAGAATATAATAGGATCTACATATGCATGAGTGCTTTCGGGGCTCGAGTCAATTATTCTGCACTGCGCTCTAATGAGGATTTCATCTGCTAAGCCTTTCGAGGGGTGAAGTGGTGTAGGTGATCCGTTGTCAGACAGACCGCATTGACTCAGCGGGTGAATCAGACCTTACACACATGAAAACATGCTCCCTTCCCTCAAACCTTGACAACTTCTCCTTCCTGGATACAAAGGAACTGGATATGTATAAGTGATAGGTAGACTTTCCCGCCATTGTTTTCACCTATTAAACCAGTTCTCTCAGATCTGTAGGGGGAGGGGAGTTTTCAAAGTGGCTCAATGAGAGTGGAAGGGAGTGAGTTTTTCAGAAGTGGAATGCAGCCCTATGGTTACAGAATGTAGACCATCAGCAGACAAATAAACTATAGGAACCAAAATAAACTGTAGGAAATTAAAATTAACTAAAATTAACTGAAATTAACTGTAAGAACTGAAATTAACTAAAAATAAACTTTTACTCCAGTTCTAAGTTCAATACTGTTTTACCTGTAATTTTTCACAATTCCTGACATTTAATCTTAGTAAAAATTCCCTTTTTAGGTCAGTTAGGATCACCAATTTATTTTAAGAATGTGAAATGTCAGAATAATAATAGAGAGAATTATTTCTTTCAGCTTTTATTTCTTTCATCTCATTCCCAGTGGGTCAGAAGTTTAAATACACTCAATTAGTATTTGGTAGCATTGCCATTAAATTGTAAATCTGGTGTAACCGAGTCAGGTTTGTAGGCCTCCTTGCTCACACATGCTTTTTCAGTTCTACCCACAAATGTTCTATAGGATTGAGGTCAGGGCTTTGTGATGGCCACTCCAATACCTTGATTTTGTTGTCCTTAAGCCATTTTGCCACAACTTTGGAGGTTTGCTTGGGGTCATTGTCCATTTGGAAGACCCATTTGCAACCAAGCTTTAACTTCCTGACTGATGTCTTGAGATGTTGCTTCAATATATCCACATAATTTTCCTATCTCATGATGCCATCTATTTTGTGAAGTGCACCAGTCCCTCCTGCAGCAATGCACCCCCACAACATGATGCTGCCACCCCCGTGCTTCACGGTTGGGATGGTGTTCTTCGGCTTGCAAGCATCCCTCCTTTTCCTCCAAACATAACGATGGTCATAATGGCCAAACAGTTCTATTTTTGTTTCATCAGACCAGAGGACATGTCTCCAAAAAGTACGATCTTTGTCCCCATATGCAGTTGCAAAGCGTGGTGTGGCATTTTTATGGCGGTTTAGGAGCAGTGGCTTTTCCCTTGCTGAGCGGCCTTTCAGGTTATGCCGATATAGGACTCGTTTTACTGTGGTTATGAACTCAGCAAAAAAAGAAACATCCTCTCACTGTCAACTGCGTTTATTTTCAGCAAACTTAACATGTGTAAATATTTGTATGAACATAACATGATTTAACAACTGAGACATAAACTGAACAAGTTCCACAGACATGTGACTAACAGAAAAGGAATAATGTGTCCCTGAAAAAAGGGGGGGGTCAAAAATAAAAGCAACAGTCAGTATCTGGTGTGGCCACCAGCTGCATTAAGTACTGCAGTGCATCTCCTCCTCATGGACTGCACCAGTTTTGCCAGTTCTTGTTGTGAGATGTTACCCCACTCTTCCACCAAGGCACTTGTAAGTTCCCGGACATTTCTGAGGGGAATGGCCCTAGCCCTCACCCTCTGATCCAACAGGTCCCAGACGGGCTCAATGGGATTGAGATCTGGGCTCTTCGCTGGCCATGTCAGAACACTGACATTCCTGTCTTGCAGGAAATCACGCAAGGAACGAGCAGTATGGCTGCTGGCATTGTCATGCTGAAGGGTCATGTCAGGATGAGCCTGCAGGAAGGGTACGACATGAGGGAGGAGGATGTCTTCCCTGTAACGCACAGCGTTGAGATTGCCTGCAATGACAACAAGCTAAGTCCAATGATGCTGTGATACACCGCCCCAGACCATGACGGACCCTCCACCTCCAAATCGATCCCGCTCCAGAGTACAGGCCTCGGTGTAACGCTCATTTCTAACCATCACCCCTGGTGAGACAAAACCACGACTCGTCAGTGAAGAGCACTTTTTGCCAGTCCTGTCTGGTCCAGCGACGGTGGGTTTGTGCCCATAGGCAACGTTGTTGCCGGTCATGTCTGGTGAGGACCTGCCTCACCAGACAGGCCTACAAGCCCTCAGTCCAGCCTCTCTCAGCCTATTGTGGACAATCTGAGCACTGATGGAGGGATTGTGCATTCCTGGTGTAACTCGGGCAGTTGTTGTTGCCATCCTGTACCTGTCCCGCAGGTGCGATGTTCAGATGTACCGATCCTGTGCAGGTGTTGTTACATGTGGTCTGCCACTGCGAGGACAATCAACTGTCCGTCCTGTCTCCCTGTAGCGCTACCTTAGGCGTCTCACAGTAAGGACATTGTAATTTATTGCCCTGGCCACATCTGCAGTCCTCATGCCTCCTTGCAGCATGCTAAGGCACGTTCATGCAGATGATCAGGGACCCTGGGCATCTTTCTTTTGGTGTTCTTCAGAGTCAGTAGAAAGGCCTCTTTAGTGTCCTAAGTTTTCATAACTGCGACCTTAATTGCGTACCGTCTGTAAGCTGTTAGTGTCTTAACGACCGTTCCACAAGTACATGTTCATTAATTGTTATGGTTCATTGAACAAGCATGGGAAACAGTGTTTATACCCTTTACAATGAATATTTGTGAAGTTATTTGGATTTTTACGATTTATCTTTGACCGGGTCCTGAAAAAGGGACGTTTCTTTTTTTGCTGAGTATAGATACTTTTGTACCTGTTTCCTCCAGCATCTTCACAAGGTCCTTTGCTGTTGTTCTGGGGTGGATTTGCACTTTTCGCACCAAAGTACGTTCATCTCTAGGAGACAGAACGCGTCTCCTTCCAGAGCGGTATGACGGCTGCGTGGTCCCATGGTGTTTATACTTACGCACTATTGTTTGTACAGATGAGCGTGGTACCTTCAGGAGTCTACAATTGTGTTTCTGAGGTCTTGGCTGATTTCTTTTTGATTTTCCCATGATGTCAAGCAAAGAGGCACTGAGTTTGAAGGTAGGCCTTGAAATACATCCACAGGTAAATCTCCAATTGATTCAAATTATGTCAATTAGCCTATCAGAAGCTTCTAAAGCCATAACATCATTTTCTGGAATTTCCCAAGCTGTTTAAAAGCACAGTCAATTTAGTGTATGTAAACTTCTGACCCACTGGAATTGTGATACAGTGAATTATAATTGAATAATCTGTCTGTAAACAACTGTTGGAAAAATTACTTGTGTCATGCACAAAGTAGATGTCCTAACCAACTTGCCAAAACTATAGTTTGTTAACAAGAAATTTGTGGAGTGGTTGAAAAACGAGTTTTAATGACTCCAACCTACGTACGTAAACTTCCGACTTCAACTGTAGCTCTGCAACAGAGCTCTTCATAAGAAATCTGTGTTTGAACACCCTAAAAGCAGCCCTAGAGAAGGCCATGGAAAAGAAAAGTGCTTTTACATTACGATACAGACTCTCTAATGTACTGCTGAAATGTAGGACACTTAACCGGCGTCATGCAGCCACCACGCAACTGAATAGACCGTTCTCTTCAATAATGGTCTAAATGCACTGGACTTCAGTGACCCCAGAATGTGCTTGAGCAACAAACTGTATTACCTACTACTGCATTACATAAGGTACTCAGAATTAGGGTTGCAAAGTTTCTAATTTTACCAGTAAACTACCAGAATGTTTGTATTTTTGTGTAATCTATCACAAGACTAGTGGCGCTTTTGGGTACTTCAGATTATCACAGGTGTCTAATTATCTCTGGCCCTTTGTGTGGCCTTAATCACATGTAAAATAAAGATGACGCTGATTTGAAAATACAAATGGAATGACAAAGCTGTAAAACATTATCCTAAATATAAACCATCAATTTAGTGAATAACATTGGTGTTAGGTGTGAGAGTTTCAGTATAAAATATCCTTTATATTTTTATTTACACACTTTTACTTATTTTACTATGTCAAATTGTATTTGTTGTGACTGTTTTGGCGTCAAACTGGTGGCTGGTGTAAACAAAGTCAATAGTTGGATGAGTTGCAGAGGTAATTAAAGATAATTCCATTGTTGATTAGATGCTTTTTTCATTAATTTGGCTATTTTCACTTGAGCCATGTGGTTCATCAACTAAAAACTCATGGACAATAGACACAAATATATAAAAGCATTATACTATATATGAATTCATTTTTTCAAAGTTATTCAAGTATAAATTACCAACGTTACGATAGATTGACAAATGTTTTCTTAATTACCAAAATAACAGAAGATTCCGGCTTTGCAAACCTACTCAGAATACTCAGTCGCTCATAATGGTTATGATGACTTTGTCTGTGTCCTAAAAATGGAGACTAAGAAAGTTGGCTTCACTCAGATCTCCCATTTCTATGTAGCAGACAGACATTATGATAGTCTACAGCAGATATCATCTATAGATTGTATCCTATAAATCACCTCCCCTGTCTTTTCCAGTCCGACAACTTCATATTAGAAGGGCCCGATAAAATCATCTCTCCACTGACCTAGGATACCCGACTTTTTGTCCAATTACATTGCTCCTCTTTTGTATCATCCAATGAAAAGACTCCTCACCTGTACTGGTCGGAGTTGTTGAACTGGATCAGACGAGGGTTCAGTTTCTGGATCAGGATTCTGATGATGTTCATGAAGAGGATGAAATTGACCTGTCGATAAAAAACTATTTAACACAAATAAAAAAAGCTCTGTGTTTTTAATCTATCATTTCATAAACCCCCCCTTTTTTTTTTTTAAATCAACAGTTGTCATAAAGTACTTTATAGTAGCACAACACCAGTACAAATCTGGAAAATAGGTGGAGACAGAATACAAATATTCCCAGGAGGATTCAATAAAGTAAATCTAAACAAACAATATTCCTCCATTTCTGGGTTGCATTGACGTTATGGCAATAGTCAAGACACAATTTGTACAGCATAGGACACAGGACTAAATGGGATAGGACCACCTGCTGTGTTGACTATTGGTTGTTCAAGCCCAACAACAGATTTCATCTTTATACGACACTAAAACACCTGAATGAATTAAACACAACCAAACAATTAAGAGCCCTGATGGTACCCCACGGAGATCAATAGAGACGTATCAGAATAGGGCATCAAAGCTTAAAACCGTTCACTTTAAAAAAAAACGTTCTTTTAAAGTAGGCACGTACAGTAACAACCACAAGTGCGCTGTGACATAAGTAACAGATAATCGGTATGTCCCTTTAAGACAATCACACATTGTGTATGACTGATACCCCCATAGAGCCTAGTCACCCCAATAGAAACCACGATTGGCCCTTTGATGATCCACCAATAGGGAGAGTTCTCGTTGATGTCCCAGCATCTGTAGGAGAGGGTAACGATCGGTCAGACCAAATTCAATAACAGAGATACAGACAGTACCGTACAGTAAATAAAGGCCCTTCTGCTATTTCAGTCTCCGGTGGGAGTAAGAGCAACAAGAGCCTTTCTCAGTGCATAATATACTTACATGTAAAAACTGTACAACCCTTTTGAGAATAGTGAGTTTCAAATCACAAACCATTTTCTATAGAAAAGGAAATGGCCTCAATTAAAGATAATACCCGATAAGGCTTATCAAATACAGAGTACTGGGAGAGTAAAAAGTACAGAGTAATACTCACTCAGTATCCTCAAAATACACCCTGGACCCAATCCATATGACGATGAAGACGATGGGTACACCTGAAAATGAGTACAAAAAGTCAAGAAATAAACTTCAAAAGGAAAAGTGAGTGTAGATGGAAAGAGGAACATTTGTTATACCGGTCAGTTTAAAGCCTTATGCTGCTCGGCTGAACATGAGAGACTTAAACAGCAATTATATAATAAGATGCACATTTTGGCGTAGTAGGCAGGATGCAACAATTATATGCTGAGATGTCGCACTTACTGAGTAATTATGAAGAATTCAGAACCAAGTACTAATTTCAGTAGCTGCACAGGTTTTACCAGAACTCCTTGATAGCCTACTCCCTGTGCCTATTCAATACACCTGAATGTCTAAGGAGAATTGAAAGAATTGAAATACCAAAAGTAATGTGTTTAATGAAATGCTTAACTGAGTGGAAGAACACCTGCTGTTAACCTGTTTGGGCTGCAGGGGCAGTATTGAGTAGCCAGATAAAAGGTGCCCATTTCAAACGGCCTCGTACTCAATTCTTGCTCGTACAATATGCATATTATTATTACTATTGGATAGAAAACACTCTCTAGTTTCTAAAACCGTTTGAATTATATCTGTGAGTAAAACAGAACTCATTTGGCACAAACTTCCTGACCAGGAAGTGGAAAGTCTGAAAGAGGCTCTGTTCTAGGTCCTGCCTATAAATGGGCATGATACGTATTAGTATACATGCACGTCATACACCTTCCCCTGGATGTCAAGAGGCGGTGAGAGAAGAAATGGAGTGTTTATCTTGGTCTGAAGTGGAATAAATCCTCTTGGAATGACGTGTCACCCATTTCCTGTTTTCAGGAAGGCGCGAGAAGGAACCGGGGATTGCCTTATGAAAAGCTTTCGTTATAGGCGACTACTATCTCCGGCTTTGATTTTATTTGATACATGTGACCATATCATCGTAAAGTATGTTTTTTTTTATATAGTTTAATCAGATTATTGAAATTTTTTCGGGAGTTTTGCCGTGTTCCGTTCTCTTCCGTTTGTTGACATGGAGAGATTCGTGCAACTTGGCTAGTGTGCTTGCTAAATCGAGAGGGAAAGAGGCCGTTCTAAATCCAAACAACGATTGTTCTTGACAAAGGACCCCTTGTCCAACATTCTGATGAAAGATCAGCAAAAGTAGGAAACATTTTATGATGCTATTTCATATATCTGTCGTACCTGTGAACTAGTCGTTGGCGCCCAGCTTTTGGGTACTCTCTAGCTATACCGAAGCTGTATGTCGTAATGAAGTTATTTTTAGAATTCTAACATGGCGATTTCATTAAGAACTAATGTATCTATCATTTCCTATACAACATGTATTTTTTAGTTATGTTTATGAATAGCTATTTGGTCAGAAAAAGTGTCAGAAAAATATCCTGACGTTGTGGGAAAAAGTAGCTACGTTAGCACAATGTATAACCACTGATTTCAGCTCTAAATATGCACATTTTCGAACAAAACATAAGTGTATGTATAACCTGATGTTATAGGACTGTCATCTGATGAAGCATATCAAGGTTAGTCAAAAATTATATATCTTTTGCTTGTTTGTTACCATCGCTAACTTTTGCTACTGGGAAATGGCTTGTGTTTCTGGCTATTGTGGTAAGCTAATATAACGCTATATTGTGTTTTCGCTGTAAAACACTTAATAAATCGGAAATATTGGCTGGAATCACAAGATGCCTGTCTTTCATTTGCTGTACACCATGTATTTTTCAGAAATGTTTTATGATGAGTAATTAGGTATTTGACGTTGGTGTCTGTAATTATTATGGCTGCTTTCGGTGCAATTTCTGATTGTAGCTGCAATGTAAACTATGATTTATACCTGAAATATGCACATTTTTCGAACAAAACATAGATTTATTGTATAACATGTTATAAGACTGTCATCTGATGAAGTTGTTTGTTGGTTAGTTTGGTTGGTTCTTGGTTAGTTAGGTTGGCTTTGTGCATGCTACCTGTGCTGTGAAAAATGTCTGTCCTTTTTTGTATTTGGTGGTGAGCTAACATAAATATACGTGCTGTTTTCGCTGTAAAACATTTTAAAAATCGGACATGTTGGCTGGATTCACAAGATGTGTACCTTTCATTTGCTGTATTGGACTTGTTAATGTGTGAAAGTTAAATATTTAAAAAATATATATTTTGAATTTCGCGCCCTGCACTTGAGCTGGCTGTTGTCATAAGTGTACCGATGTCGGGCTTGCAGCCAGAAGAAGTTAATATCTCAATAAAATGTGCGTCATGATCAGATTGGGGGATATGGAGGCAAGACAAATCATTTGTAAGTCACAATTTCTTGATTCATATGCACTTGATTCATATGACACCCCTCAGCTAAATCGAAAAAACTAAAAAAAGGATGATGTTTGCACTTCCCAATTCATCTCAGACAATTAGTACTAATAACTATAACAAGCAATCAAAACTAGACAGCATGAAATCCTAAAAGTCACATAAGGGATAAAATAATTAGTAAAAAAACAAAATACAAGTGGGAATTGCAGTGGGCTACTAAGTTTAACTTAATTTGTTGCATTATTCAAGTTTACTCCTCTCTATATACAGAGAGTTATTTGTGCCATTTAAAAATAATGAATAGGCAATGTTTTGCACACAGTTGTTTGACCTTGTGTTCATTTGAATTCATTTTCAAATGTGGAGTGGAATCAATATCAAACAGGATTTGAATAGTGACACACTACGAACCAGAGGAGCAAAAATAAATGGCTCTGTACTTCCCACCAAAGGACTTACTAAAGACAAGACCAGACCAGACAAGACCAGATAAGACCAGACCAGACAGACAGACAACGATGATGCATGAGGTGCTCACCCCAGCCCAACAGGCCAAAGCCCCAGAGGCAGCGGCGGCTGTGGTGGAAGGAGGAGAGGAGCAGGGAGTTGAGGTAGAGGGC
The DNA here is from genome assembly GCF_016432855.1 of Salvelinus namaycush. Taxonomy (NCBI): domain Eukaryota; kingdom Metazoa; phylum Chordata; class Actinopteri; order Salmoniformes; family Salmonidae; genus Salvelinus; species Salvelinus namaycush. The sequence continues at coordinate 9,076,790 of NC_052316.1, forward strand.
CTCCACCAGGAGCCAGAAGAAGTTAGCCATGACACAGTAGTGACAGAACACCACTGAGGCTTTACAAGCTGCCTGGGAGGGACAATAAGAAAGAGAGAGAGAGACACAGAGAAAGTGAAGGGTGGGAAGGAAGAGGGGAAGAGCAAGAAAGAGAGAGGTGAGAGTAGTGCGAAGACAGACAAACAGGGGGAAATAAAGAGTGTCAGAAAGAGAGGATAGCGTGTTGAAAAGCTAGCAAACTGGACCTCTTCCATTTCCCTCTTGACTTACAGTGGAGAGGGTGCAGTGGTTGACTTACGGTGGAGAGGGTGCAGTGGTTGACTTACGGTGGAGAGGGTGCAGTGGTTGACTTACGGTGGAGAGGGTGCAGTGGTTGACTTACGGTGGAGAGGGTGCAGTGGTTGACTTACGGTGGAGAGGGTGCAGTGGTTGACTTACGGTGGAGAGGGTGCAGTGGTTGACTTACGGTGGAGAGGGTGCAGTGGTTGACTTACGGTGGAGAGGGTGCAGTGGTTGACTTACGGTGGAGAGGGTGCAGTGGTTGACTTACGGTGGAGAGGGTGCAGTGGTTGACTTACGGTGGAGAGGGTGCAGTGGTCCGTGTCCTCGCTGGCGAACAGCTTGGCGTCCTTGTTGAACACAGCCATCGCCTTCAGCATGAAGGTGACAAACAGCTGGATGTGAATATAGTTCCTGGCACAGCGAAGCCTCCTGGAAAGAACCACAAAACACAGTCAGGAATGGGGACCGCAGGGCAACCAAAAAAACACGGTCAGGAGTGCTGGACAAGGGACCACATACACAAAGCATGGTCAGGACCAAGGACCACACACACGAAACACAGTCAAGAGCATGAGGGTGAAAAAACAACAAAACGATCAAGATCAAACAACTACTAACAGGAAGTGAGATTGAAGTTGCACAAGCCAATCAACATAAAATAAAACCACCTCTCAACCGACACTTGAAAGACATTATTAAAATGAGGCCCACCAAAAAAGTTGCACAACAACAGGGCGGATTCAGATTCAGAAACAAGAGTTGAGGATGAGAGAGAGAGCGAGGGTAACAATTTACTTTGACTACAGATCCATAATGCATTCATTACACATCAATAAGAACGTCATGACGTGTTATAACAGGTCCCATCTGCATTATTAAAGGTTAATTAAACATAGCCATAGCATATCTATAGCACATTCTTGTCATGCTCGGCAAGAGCTCATATTTAGGCATCTTAATAGATGCAGTACTACAATGGCAGCATAGCGTCATCATTATTGCTGTTCTCAAAAGTGTGCTTCTGTCATACCAGTGTTAGTGAATATGCCAAAAGGCCAAACAAAGTTTAGCAAATGATGCTGAAATATAGCCTGTACTAGCCCCATTTCCCCCACAGACCAGTAAAAGCCCACACTTACCTTCTTCTCACTGAGGTCAACGGTGCATGGGGGAAATGGGGCTAGCTAAGATGGTAAGATAAACATTAGTTCTTGCATAGCATGACATGAACGTGCCATAGATATGCTATGGATATGTCATAAACTTTTAATAATGCAGTTGGGACCTGTTATTTAACGTTAATGAATTGCTTATAGTTGTGTCATAAATTCGCTATGGATATATAGACGAAGTAAATCAGTTAAATAAAAGGTTGAATAAAATAAAAAATAATTACCGGCGGGCGGTCGGGCGGGAGCGAGAGAGCAAACAAGACCGTGCTTGACAGTAGCAGGTGTGCATTATTGAGACTATACAGTTATACCACTTAGCATTAGCAAAGGCTTAGAGCACCTGCCCCTCTGATTATTACATTTCCAGCTCATGCAATCCAAATGTCATGGGCTCTATATATCGCCATCCCCAATGTGTGAGCCCAGTCAGTTCCCTATCACTCGGTCCAACACAGCTATGGGGAGTTCGCGAGCTAGCGCCCTTTACTGAAGAACGTTAGAATCACGTCTGACAAGGCCAATGAACACTGTGTCTCACCGGAAACCCCGCCTTCAACAGGTGATAAACCCTCATTCCTTCAATTCATTCGCTCTGCACCTCGAGCTGAGCAGAACCATTCATGCATTTCTTAAAAAAACAAAACATTGGTACACAAGATTTATCAGGCTTTACTCCAACTTAACGGATGTAGCAGGGGAATATCTGATTTGTAGCGCACTGCTCATTGATCTATGTCGCAGAGCAGCTTCGCAATTGTCAGTGGAGTGGCCATCCCCCCTGCGGCAGAAGGTGTCAGGTTTGGTGGGAAATACCTGGCACCGGTGCTAGCTGCAGTCAAGCACCGCTTGCCTCTTTTTGCAGAGTTCGTCCATGAGCTTAGGGGGTGGAGGCCCGGTCCCTGAACAAGGTCATAATGCTGCAGGTTTACCAGACTGAGTAGTTGGCTGACCTGAGGGAGATGGTTTCTCCTACGGTGTTGTTCGGCTCAGCCCTGGAGTATAGTGTATGCAGTCTTGTTTTGAGGAGAAAAATAAGCGGGGGGCCGGAGGCATTGTCTTCTAGAGGGTCTGCAGACAGAGTACAGGCGGGTAAACGGGCTGCGCTGGCTTCCTGGTCCAACCCCAAGACTGTTCCTGCTTGTCCTGTTCCACAAGAGCAGTGGCAAGGATGAAGTGAAAGCTCTCAAGGATGAAGTGAAAGCTGGTCCCTCTGTGGAGCGGGGGAGGCAGCAGCCCCCATGCACCTAGCGCGATGAGAATGGAGGTGGCATGGTCCACTCTCCAGATGTTTGCTTGACAACAGTACCCGCAAGTGGCACGGCCAACCGGGGTATGTAACTGGTAGCCGAAGTCCCCAAACCCAGAGTGAACCTGGCTTCAGGCAAACGTCGGCACTTAAACACACTGTTTCCACCCCAAGTTCCACGGTTTTCAAGAGTGTCGTCTCCTTCACACGTGAGCTTAATAAAAATAGTCCCGTCAGACACTTGGTTGTTGAGAGTGGTGGAAATTAAAAAAGGCATGAAAAAAAATAATTCTCCCAGTCCGCCCCTTCAGCACTTTACAGGACACATGCTGTCTGTGTCAACCAATGGCGTGCATGCGCAGTGTCACCCTGGATGATGCGAACCGTGACGTTGGGGTATACCTTACAATTTGTTGTGCGTCCCCCACGTCTTTACGGCATCATTACGTCGACTGTTCCCGATGCCTCAGCGCCCGTTTTGAGGGAGGAGATTTCTTCCCTTCTCCAGAAGCAGGTAATCCAAGTGGTTCCTATGTCAGATGCCCAAGACCGCTGGTACAACCGGTATTTCCTGGCTCCCAAAAGGGGTAGGACTTTGCATCCCATTTTGGACCTGCGTGCCCTAAACAAGCACCTCAGGGTCTACAAATTCAGAATGCTCACGAACATTCGGCTGTTACAGTCAGTGCGCCCGGGCGATTGGTTCACCCCCATTGACCTGAAGGACACGTACTTTCATCTGACACTATATTTCCATCACAGAAAGTTCCTGAGGTTCCGTTTCAAGGCTGCATGAGCTTGGTTTCTGGTCCTCACTTTCAGGCTTTCCGTCTCGCCACGCAAGTTGTGGAGGCGGGTTTGGCACCTATGCAGTGTCTGGGGCTCAGGATATTAGACTACCTGGACAATTGGCTGGTGGAAGCAGAGTCGATGGAGCTGGTTTCCCATGTTCAGTCTGTCTGGTACGAGCATTATGTATGTACATTGAGCGGACCAGGAGTGACCAACTAACTTCTTGTCTGTTTTGCTAATCTGGCTCTGGCATATGACAGCAAAAGTCAGGAATTACCTAACCCCACTTCCCGGCACACCATCATTTTCTGTAAACAAATCTGTGCACCCAGATGCAATTCAATGCATAGTAAATTTACTGTTGAAGAAAAAGCCTCTTTATAATTTGCGATATGGTATAGGCTATACTTAAGCAGAGGTGTTTTTAGGATTTCCACACACGGGGAACAGTTAGCAGGATCAGATTTTTATTTTATTTTTAAAAACACATTTCATGCAATTCTACGTCAGTTACATGATAGAAGACATACGATGAATCTTTTTTAGCCATACACATATGACCAAAATGAGTGGCTACTCTGACACTGAAAAACTAAGATCAATCTGGTCTTGAATTCAAACAAAGTTGTTATCAAGGCAAAGGGTGGCTACTTTGAAATATAAAATATATTTTCATTTGTTTAACACTTTTTTGGTTACTTCATGATTCCATATGTGTTATTTCATAGTTTTGATGTCTTCACTATTATTCTACAATATATAAAACAGTAAAAATAAAGAAAACCCCTCGAATGAGTAGGCATCTCCAAACGTTTGACTGGTACTGTAGTTAGCTAGCTAGATAATTAATTAAGTGTAAAACGCAGCTAGCTAGCTAACCAACTAGGCAGTTATCAAAGACACTCACTCGGGTAACTTACCATACTTTTCTGACCAACTAGACATTACTTTAGCCACCATCGGCCGACTTCTTCTTGCCTACTTCCGTCTATAGGTCTTCTAGGTTCCAAACTATATGGCTGTAGTAGGGTGCTTCATTGTCAAAAGAAACCCAGTCGCACTCTACCACCTTGTGCAGCCAGTGGCTCAGCATTCCATAAGTATTCACCTGAATTTACATCAAGCCTGGACAACGTTCTATTTCATATTTATATGGTGCACATGCAGCCCATAAATCGATTATATCACCAATTTACTGTCAGATTGAAAAACAAAAAAGTGACATAACAGATTCATACATATACACTGTCTTGCAAAAGTATTCATCCCCCTAGGCGGTTTTCCTATTTTGTTGCATTACAACCTGTAATTGAAAATTGATTTTTATTTGGATTTCATGTAATGAACATACACAAAATAGTCCAAATTGGTGAAGTGAAATGAAAAAAATTACTTGTTTCAAAAAATTATTTAAAAATAAAACATGGAAAATTAGTGCGTGCATATGTCTTCACCCCCTTTGCTATGAAGCACATAAATAAGATCTGGTGCAACCAATTACCTTCAGAAGTCACATAATTTGTTAAATAAAGTTCACCCGTGTGCAATCTAAATGTCACATGATCTCAGTATATATATATATATACACCTGTTCTGAAAGGCCCCAGAGTCTGCAACACCACTAAGCAAGGGGCACCACCAAGCAAACGGCACCATGAAGACCAAGGAGCTCTCCAAACAGGTCAGGGACAAAGTTGTGGAGAAGTACGGATCAGGGTTGGGTTATAAAAAAATATCATCCCACGGAGCACCATTAAATCCATTATTAAAAAATTGAAAGAATATGGCATTACAACAAACCTGCCAGAGGGCCACCCACCAAAGCTCACGGACCAGGCAAGGAGGACATTAATCAGAGAGGCAACAAAGAGATCAAAGATAACCCTGAAGGTGCTGCAAAGCTCCACAGCGAAGATTGGAGTATCTTGTCCATAGGACCACTTTAAGTCGTACATTCCACAGAGCTGGATTTTACAGAAGAGTGTCCAGAAAAAAAGCCATTGCTTAAAGAAAAAAATAAGCAAACAGGTTTGGTGTTCGCCAAAAGGCATATGGGAGACTCCCCAAACATATGGAAGAAGGTACTCTGGTCAGATGAGACAGAAATGTTGCTTTTTGGCCATCAAGAAAAACGCTATGTCTGGCACAAACCCAACACCGCTCATCACCCAGAGAACACCATCCCCACGGTGGTGGCAGCATCATGCCGGGACTGGGAAACTGGTCAGAATTGAAGGAATCGTGGCTGGCGCTAAATACAGGAAAATTCTTTGGGGAAACATGTCTCAGTCTTCCAGAGATTTTAGACTGGGACGGAGGATCACCTTCCAGCAGGACAATGACCCTAAGCATATTTCTAAAGCAACACTTGAGTGGTTTAAGGGGAAACATTTAAATGTCTTGGAATGGCTTAGTCAAAGCCCAGACCTCAATCCAATTCAGAATCTGTGGTATGACTTAACGATTGCTGTACACCAGTGGAACCCATCCAACTTGGAGCTGGAGCAGTTTTTTCTTGAAGAATGGGCAAAAATCCCAGTGGCTAGATGTGCCAAGCTTTTAGAGACATACCCCAAGAGACTTGCAGCTCTAATTGCTGCAAACGGTGGCTCTACAAAGTATTGACTTTGGGGGGGTGAAAAGTTATTCACGCTCAAGTTCAGTTTTTTAAACTTATTTCTTGTTTGTTTCACAAAAAAAATTATTTAGCATCTTCAAAGTGGTAGGCATGTTGTGTAAATCAAAGATACAAACCCTCAAAAAAATCAATTTTAATTCCAGGTTGTAAGGCAACAAAATATGAAAAATGCCAAGGGGGGTGAATACTTTCGCAAGCCACTGTGTGCACTACTCATTATTGTTTGGGGGGTTTTAAAGTGAAACATGGCCTTTAAGAGTCTATTGACGCACCCGTGCATGAATCTAAGTAACATAATAAAACAAATCCCTATCAAAATCCGTTAGTTTAAGCTAGAGATATCAGGTTTTTGCATGGGACTTTTTTCTGAGCCTGTGTGATGTAGGATGTGAAATCTGAAACCACTTGAAGCTGGGATGTCCCTCCTACCATTTAATTTGCTCTTCCGACTGTCCATCAACTCCTGGCTGAACCCTACATAGCAGCCACTGACAAAGCACATGCCTGCAATCGTTACATCGTCGCACAGCAGAAGAGAGTGGTTTTTCACAGTAGCACATTGAGATCTATTTATAGCCATAAATCTAAAAGAATTCACGATTTTAAACAAAAAACACGTTTGTCATAGACAGACAATATTACAATTAGATGAAAGGAGAGTTCCTAACAAGTTCAGGGAACCAAGTTAGAGCTCTGTGAGACATTCACAGCTATGGGTGCAGACGTTTTGATCAAGAGAGACCTTTAGAAAATATGCACATTTTCTCTAACACTAAATATGTATTTTACAGTTATAAGGAATGTGAAATCTTATAGTTAGTTGTTTTTAAATTTGATTATACTATATTTAGAAAGCATACAAGTAATTTCAAGCCTTATTCATGCAATTTTGTTGAATAGGAAATACATCACATACATTTTTTTCCCCCGTATTTTTTTAGCATATTTGTACTGTGTACTTGAGCTTGTGTCCTCAAAAGTGACTACACCTCAGCAATATATAACTATTTTGACCAGAAAGGTGATTTTGAACATTTATTTGAGTATTCAACATTACGATAAATTATTGTATATGGCCCTCATGATAAATACTTACTTTTGGGGATTACGCAGATTACATTCAATTAAGGTATCTTTACTTTTACTAAAGTATGAAAAGTGGGTACTTTTCCCACCACATGACATATATAATACATACAATGGGCTTCAGCCCCGGTAAGCCCCTTCATTACTCCGGACCTGCTTGAGAGAAAGCTAATGCTCAGTTGATTCTATCTCAGCATCATAAAAGCTGTTAGTATTTCAACCCAAAAACATATGCATCAAAGCCGAACTGAAATCTTATCAGAAACATGTTGGGTCATTTTCACAGAAAAATATTTCACAGGAGTTATAGCATTTTCTTCCCGGTCCCTAAATGTCTTTGCTCCATGAAAGAAGCAGAGATGACAGAGAAAACTTTACCAATGTCAACTAGATTAAAACATCAATTTATGGCATTCTGGTGAGCAAGGGTTCATTTAGGCTTCTAGGACAACATATGACAGAAGTGAAGCTGCATGTATCTAATTATAGACGAGTTGACTAACAAATAGCCTACCAAAATGTCTGAATTTATAAGCAGAGACATTTCTAAATCCCCCAAAATATATCCTGCACCCCCCGTCAAAAAATAATTTATTAGCCTGCATGGTCAATCCGACGTCTGCAGTGGCCGTACAGCATTTAATGTGATGCGGCCTCTGCAGAAGGAAAAACATTCATACTTCTTGCGCTTCTCTGAACAGAGCAGAACTGTTGTGAAGGAAGAAGTCAAGTAAGTAGGTTTCAGGACCTCCTGCCCCCAACTACTGTCAACCAATCATGTCAATGCGGAGCTATACAGAGCCCTCCGCATTGTTACAACATGTGGGTGGCTTAAGGCGATGCGGTACAGAGTTCGATTTGGCCTGCCACAAGCCTCCGGAGGCTTCGAAACTGCGTTACACCTTCCATACTGAGCCTCCGGACCACATTGCCAGATCAAGCATAAATTGCCTCAGATTTTCATTTTATCACATATAGTCAGACGGTCGTGGATTGGTTATTAGCAATTGCAGGCGGAACAAACAGCTGACCCGCTGACCACTAGTAGGCGCCCACTCCACCTGGGGTCTGGTGGCATTTTGGGAAGAGATATTTGTGTTGCGGCGAGTTGGGCATCACCACACATTTTTATGAGGTTTTATCGCTTGGATGTCTCTACCCCCAGTGTAGCCCGCTGCCCACAGTGTGCTTATTATGGCTGGGGCAGGAGATGGTCATTAGCCAGTGTGCAGATTGAACAATACCCGGGTACTGCAGGTTTTCCTGTCCAGTTGCAACTCTGGGTGGTCTGCCATGGGCCATTTTTTTTGGTGTCTGCTGGGGTCGTCTTGCGGCGTGATTTCATGTACCCATTGCGGTGTTGTACAGAGCTGAAAGGGAACGAAGTTATGACGAACTACTGTTCCCTGAAGGACCGAAACAAGGTACAACACCTGTTCGGCCTGTGCCGCCACTTCTGGGTTCGGTGAAGAGAGGTACCGAATTGATGGAATTAATCCGTGTCTCGGGTTAATCACCTGTGTAAAACAGGGCTTCCGGTGAGGCAGTGTTCATTGGCTTTGTCAGGCGTGATTCGTTTGTTCTTCAATAGAGGGCGATATTTAAAATAAATAAAAAATAGAATGACAAAGCTGTAAAACATTATCCTAAATATAAACCATACATTTAGTGAATAGCATTGGTGTTTAATATGTTGGTTTCAGTATGAAATATCCTGTATAATTTTATTTAAACAATATGGACAATATGGATACATTTTTAAAGTTATTCAAGTATAAATCACCAACAAGTTACTATAGATTGCCATCGATTTTGTGTTAATTACCAAAATGACTGCAGATTCCGGTAACTTTGCAACCCTAGTCATAACTGTACGATATAAAACACCAGTCTCTCTTTTACCTTAATTTATTAAAGAGACTCCCTTGAATTTGGTACGAGCCAGAGAGAGAGCCAGAGCGAGAGACACAGCAAATCACAATCTATGGATTTGTCCTTTCAGAGCGCCCACATGTTTGAATAGATTAGACTGCAAAAAAATGTCTGGAGGGAGAGGAGGGAGGAGAGGAGGAGAGATGAGAGGAGGGAGAGAAGCGTGCTAGACATTCTCTCAACAGGAACGTCTGAATCCAACATGGGTGTAGCGGGGAGAAATGGAGTGCCATTGTCCCTCATTAGTGACAGGGGTCCTAGGCTTCACCCCAATGGTAAAATGGACAGAATACAGCACAGAGCTGCAGAACGGCAAACTATAGGTTGTCTAAGTCTGAGAAGTAGTGTTGGTTACCTCTAGTCCTCATTGGTCTTTAATCCCCCTTTATAAGGATCTGAGCACATCTCTACTTCTGTTAGTTGTAGTTATATTGAGAAATCTTTCATTTGACTAATATACAGTTGAAGTCAGAAGTTTACATACATTTAGGTTGGAGTCATTAAAACTTGTTTTTCAACCACTCCACACATTTCTTGTTAACAAACTATAGTTTTGGCAAGTCGGTTTCTGGAAAATTCCAGAAAATCATGTCATGGCTTTAGAAGCTTCTGATAGGCTAATTGACATCCTTTAAGTCAATTGGAGGTGTACCTGTGGATGTATTTCAAGGCCTACCTTTAAACTCAGTGCCTCTTTGCTTGACATCATGGGAAAGTCAAAAGAAATCAGCCAAGACCTCAGAAAAACAATTGTAGACCTCCACAAGTCTGGTTCATCCTTGGGAGCAATTTCCAAACGCCTGAAGGTACCACGTTCATCTGTACAAATAATAGTGCGCAAGTATAAACACCATGGGACTACGCAGCCGTCATACCGCTCAGGAAGGAGACACGTTCTGTCTCCTAGAGAGGAACGTACTCTGGTGCAAAAAGTGCAAATCAATCCCAGAACAACATTAAAGGACCTTGTGAAGATGCTGGAGGAAACAGGTACAAAAGTATCTATATCCACAGTAAAACGAGTCCTATATCAACATAACCTGAAAGGCCGCTCAGCAAGGAAGAATACACTGCTCCAAAACCGACATAAAAAAGCCAGACTACGGTTCGCAACTGCACATGGGGACAAAGATCGTACTTTTTGAAGAAATGTCCTCTGGTCTGATGAAACAAAAATAGAACTGTTTGGCCATAATGACCATCGTTATGTTTGGAGGAAAAAGGGGGAGGCTTGCAAGCCGAAAAACACCATCCCAACCGTGAAGCACAGCGGTGGCAGCATCATGCTGTAGGGGTGCATTGCTGCAGTAGGGACTGGTGCTCTTCACAAAATAGATGGCATCGTGAGGGAGGAAAATTATGTGAATATATTGAAGCAACATCTCAAGACATCAGTCAGGAAGTTAAAGCTTGGTCGCAAATGGGTCTTCCAAATGGACAATGACACAAAGCATACTTCCAAAATTGTGGAAAAATGGCTTAAGGACAACAAAGTCAAGGTATTGGAGGGGTCATCACAAAGCCCTGATCTCAATCCTATAGAAAATATGTGGGCAGAACTGAAAAAGCGTGTGTGAGCAAGGAGGCCTACAAACCTGACTCAGTTACACCAGCTCTGTCAGGAGGAATGGGCCAAAATTCACCCAACTTATTATGGGAAGCTTGTGGAAGGCTACCCGAAACGTTTGACCCAAGTTTAAATTGTTTAAGGCAATGCTACCAAATACTAATTGAGTGTATGTAAACTTCTGACCCACTGGGAATGTGATGAAAGAAATAAAAGCTGAAATAAATCATTCTCTCTACTATTATTCTGACATTTCACATTCTTAAAATAAAGTGGTGATCCTAACTGACCTAAGACAGGGATTTTTCTACGAGGATTAAATGTCAGGAATTGTGAAAAACTGAGTTTAAATGTATTTGGCTAAGCTCTATGTAAACTTCCGACTTCAACTGTAATTTCTGTGGGTGGACCATGGAAAATCATGTGGAATCTGGAACTGTTCCAGCCATTCTATTTCTTCATCCCAATCAATCAATTAATGAATCAACAAATCAATCACCTGGTACACCAGGTTACAACCTTTGACCACCTACCTGAAGAGCAGCAGAATCACCACGGCGATGGACAGGAAGAACAGGGAGGTGCCGTAGCCAATGGAGTAGATCAGCTTCACCGTGGCAAAGTATGACTCCTGCATGGTTCACATACAGAGAAGCAGACATCACAGTAGGAGTGCTGATCTAAGTTCAGGTCTGACCGTGTGCCCTATCCATATACATGTTATTCATTATGAACTAAAAGGCCAAACTGATCCTATACCAGCATTACAACTTTGACTGTAAATATGGGCCCAGTTTCCTGCAAAAGTTGGCATTTATAAAAAAAAATACTTGTCCTTACCTCCTTACCTTGTGTACGTACATTTTCTTGTGGTCGAAGTATTATATGGCAAGCAGACAAGAAAATATTTAGTGCAAATGGGGGATATGATGACAGGCTTATCGAGAAAAAAATATACAAAAACGGGAAAATAAGATGCAGGCATTTACCGTTAGTGAGAAATGCAAAAATGTGTGTTTTATTTTTGGAATTAAAATAATTAGACCTGGAAATCTATTTTCTTTTGTTTTCATAACCATTGCAGAATTTCTCACCTTTTCTGGCTGTGATGGGTTCATATTTCCCAAAGTATCCATATAACAAATTACCATGCGCATCTCTCATTTAATTGTCCATAATTTTTTCTTTCAGAAACTGTCACAGTCCTTTGTCAAATACAGTATCCATATAACAAATTACCATGCTCATTTCTCATTTATATTGCACAAAATTAAAACATTTTGCCAACACCTCCAAAAACATTTGATCAAATGTGCCATTGCTCTTTCGTTTAGATACAACTATGGCCTAAATCCAATAGTTTCAAATTATACCTCAAATAAAGGGAGTTATTGTCACTATAAAAGGTGAATGGAGGAAGAGTTATAATGCTTGTTCACGCACGCACAGTATTAGGATGGATCTTACTGATAACGGGCATGCATATGTGATGCACCAAGTTTCAAAATCTCAATATTTTGAGACGTCGTATCCTTATCAGAAATTGTGCACTCGGATATTTAGTGTGAAATTTACAAAACATTTGTAAATAAGGCCTCTGGACTTGTATTCATGGAGCCTATCATAGTATGAGTGCTGATCTAGGATCAGTTCTGCCTTTTAGATCATAATGAATATGATTGTATGGACAGGCGGACCTGATCCTAGATCAGTAGTCCTTCTCTGAGACATGTAAATCCTGCTAACTGTCTCTTAATCATATCATTATTCATGACTCATACAAGTGATTCATCATAACATAATCCGCTCATGTCTACCGAATGAAAACCAGGCTATTCATGGTTGCCAATCACATCGTGTCTTCATGGACATGGTTAAGTTTTCAACTGTGGTACTGATTATGTGAAGATACAAAAATCCAAGCCAAATCCTCTAATCTTGTTTACAGGAATGATCCACTAGACAAACAAAATACAACTAAATATCCATCCTCACTCTTTAAAAGGATAGAAATGTATTTATTACTAAGCTATAAAATTCTACACAAATGAGGGACATTTAGATATGGATAGACTCTCCAAATTGTTATTGTTCCAAATAACTATATCGTTCCAAAATTGAAATTACATGGTCATTATATTCCGTTGAAATCAAATTCCAATAAATATATACAAACGAGAGACAATTACATATGAATAGACTCTCCAAATCGTTATCGGTCCGTCGTTGAAATGACATGGGTATATTCCACTTAAATTGACTACTCAATCAGTAGTGAGTAGGCTAATATCTAAATTTAACAATGGATACTCAACCTTCCGCCAACAACCCCTTCATTCGTTTTTATTGTGTGCCATAATTGCACTTGATTCCAACATAGATTTACAGTACAGGCGAATGTAAGTCTGCCCTTCAACAGACTCCCAACAGCAGGAAGCAATTTCATATGGTAAAATGTAGGATGTTTCAATTCAACGGACTACAATGATGATTTTTGATTGTTTTTCTGGTGTCCAAACGTTGAATCCTGTCCACTAATATCATTTATGAAACACTCAAATGTCTATCTATTTCCTCCAAGGACCAGATGCAGCCAGGGCTAAGGTTGCAAAGGGAGTGTATATTACTGAAACTTTTTAAGTTTACCAGTAAATTACCAGAATTTTGGTAGCTTTCAAGGATTTTATGTAATCTATCACAAGATATCTAGCAGCCCTGTTGGGTACTTCAGATTATCACAGCTGTGGTGTAATTATCTCTGGCCCTCTGTCTGTCCATAATCACATGTAAAATATATAAAACAATTAAATAAGATTAATAACAAAGCTGTAAAACATTATCCTAAATATAAACCATCAACTTAGTGAATAACATGTGTTTAGTGTGAGGGTTTCAGTATAAAATATCCTTTAGATTTTTATTTTCACACTTTTACTTATTTTACTATGTCAATATGTATTTGTTGTCAGTGTTTTGGCGTCAAACTGGTGGCTGTTGTAAACAAAGTCAATAGTTGGATGAGTTGCAGAGGTAATTAAAAATAATTTCATTGTTGATTAGATGCTTTTTTTCATTAATTAGGCTATTTTCTCTTGAACCATGTGGTCTATCTACAAAAAACATGAATACTATATATGAATACATATTTTTAAGTTATTCAAGTATAAATTACCAAAGTTACGATAGATTGCTATAGATTTTCTGTTAATTGCCCAAATTAACTTTGTTAATTACCGGTAGCTTTGCAACCCTAGTCCAGGGCTCACTTCCCTTAGTAAACAGTAGGAATCAAGCTAGGGAGATTGTAGTCCATGACTATGGGTAAAATGTTCTTGCATGCCCCTATGCATTATTTCAGATCAAAATGCATTTGGCATTGTTTCAAACCAAATACTGTCAAAACACATCGATATATGTCACAACTTCCGCCGAAGTCGGCTCCTCTCCTTGTTCGGGCGGCGTTCGGCGATCGACATCACCGCTCCATTTTTCATATATCCATTTGTCTTTTCTTGTTTCCATACACACCTGGTTTTCATTTCCCCAATTAATCTACTTGTATTTAACCCTCTGTTTCCCATCATGTTTTGTGTGTAATTGTTTCATGTTATGTGGTGTTAATTTAAGCACTTTACTTTTATGCTCCGTTTTTTTGAGAGCGTTTTATTTATGGAGTGCTCTCGTTTTTTTGAACTTTAATAAAAGGGCGCCTGTTTATTATACTCTGCTCTCCTGCACCTGACTTCGCCTCCAATACACCCTTGACAATATAGCTGCAGTTCAGTCGATTGCATTGACAGACAGCTGTAAAGCTATTGTTAGTAAAAACAATACACTGCAGATGCTCATGATGACCCCCCTGACCTTATCACATGACCCTTCTCTCTAAACTCTCTCTCACCTCTGGAATGTGAATGTTGTCATCCGCACTACAGGCTATGTGGTACGGGGGGAAGGGTCGAGACCATCCGTTGCTAGTGCAGTTTCGGCTGACTGACCCTGCTGAGGTAGAGGTCAAAGGTTAGGAGTCACCTGTGATGAGAAACAGAAGCACTATGAGGGGCTGGACTATGGGCTGTCAGTCACTGCGACTGACAGGGATCGGAAGCCAATGGAAAACGGACAGAGAGAATTACTGTAAAAGAGAAAAGCATAACATAGTACCTGTATGTCATTGTATATTATTTGTATACTTTATACAGTACATCATGGTATCTCCACCCACACACGTTCTCCCCTGCCCTTCACTGTGACAAATGTCAACTGCACCTGTGTTATTCCCAAAAAGAGAGAAGACAGCAGGACAGGCCGTGTGGAATGTCTCCCCAACCGCAGCATATGGCCAACACACCACAGAGTCCCAGAACGGTAGACAACCTTCAGGAGAGAGAGTGAGAATAAGAGAGGGAGAGAGACAGAGCCAGAGGTGGAAGGATAGAGAGCGAAAGAGACACAGATGAGAGAGACAGAGATAAAGGTGAAGTATGGTCTACTCAGTTACTTGTACATTTCTGTAAGAAAAGGTACAGTATGTTACTATAAATTCCAAAGCAACTTTGGTTTAGCAGTACATTACTGTAGATGTACAGTGATCAGTGGCGGCTGCTGAGTGGAGGATGGCATCAAAACACATGGAAACCATGTGTTCAATGTATTTGATACAATTCCACTTATTCCGCTCCAGCCATTCCCACGAGCCCATCCTCCCCAATTAAGGTGCCACCAACATCCTGCGACAGCGACGTAATGTAAAACCAAAGATTCTTCGGAATTTACGGTAAGATACTGTATCTTTGTACTGGCTGCCAGTAAGTTACCGTAAAAACAACAGGATTTTTTTCAGTGTACTTAATCGAAACCTAAACACA
Organism: Salvelinus namaycush; assembly: GCF_016432855.1. Taxonomy (NCBI): domain Eukaryota; kingdom Metazoa; phylum Chordata; class Actinopteri; order Salmoniformes; family Salmonidae; genus Salvelinus; species Salvelinus namaycush. The sequence goes on from NC_052316.1 coordinate 9,092,373, forward strand.
ATACCAAGAATTTAATCTTGCTATAAATTACATACATACAGTTGAAGTCGGAAGTTTACATACACCTTAGCCACATACATTTAAACTCAGTTTTTCACAATTCCTGACATGTAATCCGAGTAAAAATCCCTGTCTTAGGTCAGTTAGGATCACCACTTTATTTAAGAATGTGAAATGTCAGAATAATAGTAGAGAGAATGATTTATTTCAGCTTTTATTTCTTTCATCACATTCCCAATGGGTCAGAAGTTTATATACACTCAATTAGTATTTGGTAGCATTGCCTTTAAATTGTTTAACTCGGGTCAAACGTTTCGGGTAGCCTTCCACAAGCTTTTGGCCCATTCCTCCTGACAGTGCTGGTGTAACTTAGTCAGGTTTGTAGGCCTCCTTGGTCGCACACGCTTTTTCAGTTCATCCCAACAAATTTTCTATAGGTTTGAGGTCAGGGCTTTGTGATGGCCACTCCAAAACCTTGACTTTGTTGTCCTTAAGCCATTTTGCCACAACTTTGGAAGTATGGTTGGGGTCATTTGGAAGACCCATTTGCGACCAAGCTTTAACTTCCTGAATGATGTCTTGAGATGTTGCTTCAATATATTCACATAATTTTCCCTTCCTCATGATGCCATCTATTTTGTGAAGTGCACCAGTCCCTCCTGCATCAAAGCACCCCCACAACATCATGCTGCCACCCCCGTGCTTCACGGTTGGGATGGTGTTCTTCGGCTTGCAAGCCTCCCTCCTTTTTCCTCCAAACATAACGATGGTCAATATGGCCAAACAGTTCTATTTTTGTTTCATCAGACCAGAGGACATTTCTCCATGTGCAGTTGCAAACTGTAGTCTGGCTTTTTTATGGCAGTTTTTGAGCAGTGGCTTCTTCCTTGCTGAGCGGCCTTTCAAGTTATGTCGATATAGGACGCATTTTACTGTGGTAATAGATACTGGTTTCCTCCAGCATCTTCACAAGGTTTTTTGCTGTTGTTCTGGGATTCATTTGCACTTTTTGCACCAAAGTACGTTCATCTCTAGGAGACAGAATGCGTCTCCTTACTGAGCTGTATGACGGCTGCGTGGTCCTATGGTGTTTATACTTGCATACTATTGTTTGTACAGATGAACGTGGTACCTTCAGGCATTTGGAAATTGCTCCCAAGGATGAACCAGACTTGTGGAGGTCTACAATTGTGTTTCTGAGGTCTTGGCTGATTTCTTTTGATTTTCCCATGATGTCAAGTAAAGAGGCACTGAGTTTGAAGGTAGGCCTTGAAATACATCCACAAGTACACCCCCAATTGACTCAAATGATGTCAATTAGCCTATCAGAAGCTTCTAAAGCCATGACATAATTTTCTGGAATTTTCCAAGCTGTTTAAAGGCACAGTGAACTTAGTGTATATAAACTTCTGACCCACTGGAATTGTGATACAGTGAATTATAAGTTAAATAATCTGTCTGTAAACAATTGTTGGGAAAATTACTTGTGTCATGCACAAAATAGATGTCCTAACCAACTTGCCAAAACTACAGTTTGTTAACAAGAAATGTGTGGAGTGGTTGAATAACGAGTTTTAATGACTCCAACCTAAGTGCATGTAAACTTCAACTGTATCTTACGTCCTCTTTTTTGATTAATCATAATACATGTATTACTTTTCCACTACGATAGTTTCCCCCTCTGAATCTGTCCTTTCCACAAATGATTCTCTGCAAACCATTTATTCAATGGCGGACTCTCACGTTTAGATGTGAACATATGTCATATTATGTTATGTATATATCATATTATGTCTCGAGTATAGACAATCTATACTCGAGATCTAATCTATGAGCCGTAAACTGGAGTGAGAAAACATAATGGGTGATTCTAGGAGGATAATGTCACGGATACCTAGCATACTGTGGTTCTGCAATGCATCGAAGTTGAAAAGTACTGTCCTGTTTTCAACTGTACTGTGGTTCTGCTCTGCAATGTATCGAAGACAACGCCGCTCCTCCCTCTCCAGCTGAAAGATGTACTCGCAGTCTGGGTGCAGACTCGACAGAACCTGGCGAGAGAGGGGGCGGGGGGGGGGGGGGGGGGGGGGGGGGGGTCAGAGACAGACAGACAAACAGAGAGCAAGAGAGAAACAGTGAAAGAGACAGAGAGAGGGGGACGAGAGACTACTATTGGAACAAAAATGTAAACTATCGAGACAAAACTAATAATTCTCACCAGAAGTGTATGGAAGAACACTCAAGTCTCCCTCCAGCAACTCACCTACCCAGACTAGGCCTGATTGCCTAAATGGGTGTTACGTGACTATAGTCAGGCGAGAGTTCCATCAGGACCCCTAGCAACATGCCTAGCAACAGAGGTATGAATGCCATCTACTGAAAGACAAGAGTCATGATCTGGGGGATGGTAATCTACTTGATGCAACCTGGGGTCACAAAGTTTCTGCCTCTAAGACAGGCTGAGGGAGTCGGGTTTTCTACAGCCGCCCCAACATGTAAATAGTACATTTTTAACTCTGTAAAACCAGCTTACATGTCTTGTTGTCTAGCAAAATAATTTGTGGAAGGTACAGTACTACGCAGCGCACAGACCACCACACGCAATCAACTTAGTCGAGATACGTTGAGTTTCCTTGAGTTTCCTTGTAGGCCTATTTGCCAGCGAAAATGTATAAATACCGTATACAGGGGATATTTCGGAAAAGCAACAGGATGGTTTTTCAATGCCATCAATTCCTTCAAAACTATTTCTTTTAAGTTTTTCAATACATTTGAATATTTGCAGCTACTTTTTAAGTTAATACCTGCAGTCAACCTGTGCAATACATTAGGAAAAAATGTGGATTGCGTTATTCAAGTCATATGTCGCATTATTTTACATTATGAAACTTACCGTAGTTCCCCAGAACAGTTGAGCCAGTCACATGTTTGTTTGTAAATAGCACAACGGGAGAAAGCAGGAGCTGGCGAGTCCATAGCGTTCAATATCTATCAGTGAGTCTCTGTTGTGCAGAGCACATGAGGTGATGAAGATACACTTGTATGCAATTCACTACTAAATGTTTACCCGCAGATATCTTATAATGGCTTTCTGCCAGAAGTCAAAGAGCTCTGGATTTAACTGTCTTTGCAATGAGTTATTTTCGTATTTTGCTCGTCAGCATTTAGCTAACAGCGTCTATGTGATTTCGCTAGTAGTTTGTGCTAATTTAGTTAGCATTCTGGTAATAAGGGGCCCGATGGGCTTTTCTTGCATTTTTAGCGCCCCTTGTGTGCTATGCCGGTAATATTGTAAATCCCGGGATGAGAGAAGGACGGTATGATGATATGAAAATTTGGATACCACCCAAGCGTACTGTATAGCCTAATGCCCGTTTCGGTTTGAGTCTTTTGTTAAATGTGAAACAATGTCAAATAAAATAGTTATTGTAACATGCTTCATAAACAACAGGTGTAGACTAACAGTGAAATACTTACAACCATGCAGATTACAATAAAAAATAGTAACACGAGGACTAAATAAATATACAATGAGCAATGATACAGTAGCTTGGCAATATACGAGCTGATGTGCAGAGGTACGATAGACGATAGACAGGATAGATAATAAACACTAGCAGCAGCGTATGTAATGTATGGAAGTGTGTGTGTGGCGAATGTGTGCCTGTGTATACGTGTTGTGTGAGTGACTGTGTGTGTGTGTATATGATTTGGAGTGTCAGTGTAAGTATGTTTGAGTGTGTGAGTAGAGTCCAGTGTGTGTGCATCCGTTTCCTGTAGTCCACGATCAGCTCATTTGTCTTGCCAACGTTGAGGGAGAGGTTGTTGTCCTGCCAGGAGGTCAGACACACTGCCAGGTGTCTGACCTCCTCCCTATAGCCTGTCTCGTCATCGTTGGTGATCAGGCCTACTACCACTGTCGTGTCATCAGCAAACTTGATGATGGTGTTGGAGTTGTGCACGGCCACGCAGTCGTGGGTGAACACGGAGTACAGGAGGGGAATTGGCACGCACCCTTGAGAGGCCTCCGTGTTGAGGGTCAGCGTGGCGGACGTGTTTTGACTACCGTCACCAACTGGGGGCAGTCCATCAAGAAGCCAGGATCCAGTTGCAGAGGGAGGCGTTCAGTCCCAGGGTCCTTAGCTTAGTGATGGGCTTGGAGGGCACTATGGTGTTGAACGCTGAGCTGTAGTCAATGCACAGCATTCTCATGTAGGTGTTCCTTTTGTCAAGGTGGGAAAGGTCAGTGTGGAGTGCAATAGAGATTGCGTCATCTGTGGATCAGTTTGTGCCATATGCAAATTTTAGTGGGTCCAGGATTTCTGGGATGATGGTGTTGATGTGAGCCATGGCCAGCCTTTCAAAGCATTTCATGGATACAGATGTGAGTGCTATGGGCGGTAGTCATTTAGACAGATTACCTTGGCGTCCTTGGCACAGGGACTATGGTGGTCTGCTTGAAACATGTAGGTATTACAGACTGGGTCTGGGAGAGGTTGAAAATGTCAGTGAAGTCCTTGCCAGCTAGTCAGCGCATGCTCTGAGTATGCGTCCTGGTAATCTGTCTGGCCCTGCGGCCTTGTGAATATTAACCTGCTTAAAAAGGTCTTACTCACATTGGCTACCAAGAGCGTGATTACACAGTCGTCCGGAACAGCTGGTGCTCTCAGACATGGTTCAGTGTTGCTTGCCTCGAAGCGAGCATAGAAGGCATTTAGCTTGTCTGGTAGGCTTGCGTCACTGGGTAGCTCTCGGCTGGGTTTCCCTTTGTAATCCATGATAGTTTGCAAGCCCTGCCAAATCCAACAAGAGTCAGAGCCCGTGTAGTAGATTTCGATCTTTGTTCTGTATTGACTCTTTGCCTGTTTGATGATTCATCGGGGGGCATAGAGGGATTTCTTGTAAGTGGATTAGTGTCCCACTCCTTGAAAGCGGCAGCTCTAGCCTTTAGCTCAGTGCGGATGTTGACTGTAATCCATGGCTTCTGGTTGGGATTTGTACATACTATTAATGTGGGGACGACGTCGTCAATGCACTTATTAATGAACACGGTGACTGATGTGGTAAACTCTGGCTAACGAAACAGTCCTGTAGCTTAGCATCTGCTTCATCGGACCACTTCCATCTTGAACACGTCACTGGTACTTCCTGTTTGAGTTTTTGCTTCTAATCAGTAACCAGGAGGATAGATTTATGGTCAGAGGGCGAGAGTGGAGTAAATGTGATCTAGAGTTATTTTTCCTCTGGTTGCACAGGTGACATGCTGGTAGAAATGAGGTGAAATGGATTTCATTTTTCCTGCATTAAAATCCCAGGACACTAGGAGCGGCGCTTCTGGATGAGCATTTTCTTGTTTGTTTATAGCTCGTTGAGTGTGGTCTTAGTGCTAGCATCAGTTTGTGGTGGTAAATAGACAGCGTCCAGTCCTGTTGTGTCTGTTTGCTGTTTTTCATTAAAACCCTCCCGTGCATGCATGGCTGTGTGTCCCCAGTTGCCGCCCTGTGAAAGTCAATGGCTGTAGGGCACTGGCGGAGAAGGAAGTCCCGCCGCCCCATGTCTCCACCCCTTCAGTGGCATGGATGGAGTGGGCAGTAAGGGGCAAGGTGCTCACAGTATCTGTGAGGCTGGGCTGGGCTGTCCAGCAGGAGGTGTCCAGGCTGGGGGAGGAGGCCATCCCATGGAGGTGGGCCAGGCATCCTTGGACGGAATAGGGAAAGAAAGCTGGTCAGATGGTGGCTCTCCCACGGGGGCTGGATGTTAATCCAGGTCTGTAACTGGAGGCAGGCCCAGATCTGGTCTGGCCTGTGGATCTAGGGCTGGAGCTGGATCAGGCAGTGTGGCAGGGACAGGGCTGGACACCAGACCCAGTGCTGGTTGTGGGTCTAGCAGTGATATGTCCTCAGGGGCTGGTGAAGGCGATGGACCTAGGACTGATGCTGGGTCAGCTGATGAGCCAAGGACAGGAACAGGCTTCAGACACAAGGTTGGTTCTGGGTCGGCCAATGGAGATGGTCTGTCGACGGGAGTGGATTGCTGGACCAGGACTGGAACCAGGTCAGCCGGTGGGTCCGGGACAGGGCATCGGACCCAGGGCTTGGGCTGGGTCTGACAATGGGCCCAGGTCCGGGCTGAACTGGCCCTCCAGGACGGTAGTGGACATCGGGACCACTTGTGGTGGCACCGGCTGGGGTGCGGAGTGGAGCTCTGCCTGCTGCTGGGACAGCTCGGCCCTCTGTGGCAGTCGCTGGTCTGGCAGCACCACTGGTATCGGGTTAGCTGGCTGAAGCGCGTTGGACACCATGATTTGGTGCAGCGCTGTCAACTGCTCGGCTGGTTCAAGGACTGGCAACTGGAGCCATGGAGGCCAGGTTGGTTCCGATGCAGGCCTTGGCATTTGAATAGATGCCCGCTGAAGCATTGGTTTTGGTGGCAGCCCTGGCTCCACCTCTGGAGGCCGCTGGGCTGACTGGTGAGCTGGGAGCTGCGTAGCTGGCTGGAGCTAAGGGGTGCTGCATTGTTGGCTGGACATACAGTAGTCCTGGTGGTCGCCTGATGAGCCGAAGGCTGGCGAGGACACTGGCTGGAGAAACTCCTGGGACGCTGGAGTCCGGGTGGCCTCTAAACTGGCCGGTTGCCTCTCAACACGTGTGAATGGCGGCTGGACCAGTGGCCGAAAAGGTGGCTCTCATATGTGATAAAAAGCACAGAAATCTACTTAACATGAACCAGGTTTCCATCCAATCAATTTTATGCGAGTAAAGTAAGTTGGATTAAAAATGTCACGACGGGCCAGAAGGAAACAGCAAATTTGCTATTTTTTTTGTGACAAAATGATCAGTAGAGTTGAAAATGCGATGGAAACCCATTTGTTTTTAATGTTGCATTTTTATGTGCACTACACAATCACGCACAGCTTTTTATCAGCAACAAGTCTATTTGATAGAAACACTTCTCCCCTGGGAAAATGTGCATACTGTTTTTCAACCTGGACTCAGGGGTAGGCCGAACATAGAAAATGTAAATGCAGACCACACAAATTAGCATAGTGAGTATTCATTTGTTGTTATCATACTAAATTAATAATGGACAACTTACAAATTGCAATTCAGACAAAATGTTATGAATTTGCAAACATATGATATGTTACGAATTCCAATTTGGTGTTCCTAACGTTAGCTGGGTGGCTAATGGTAACATTAAATAGGTGGCTAACGTTAGCCAGGCTAGGAGTTAGGGTTAAGGTTAGGGGAAGGGTTAGCTAGCATGCAAAGTAACTACAAAGTAATAAGTAGTTGCTAATTTGCAAAAATGCTAAAGTTGTCCCTGATGGAATTCGAACACGCAAACCTGACCAATCACCTTACTTTCGTTTTGTCTTAAGTAACCATCTGTCTTATGTAAACATACCAAACGTAACATATCATACTAATTTGAGTGTCCCGGATTTACATTTACTATTATTACGTCTAGTCTATGAGACCATGCTGGGTTTTTTGCGGATTTTAGAATATTCGTAATGAAAATCTTTCGCCAATTGGATGGAAACCTAGCTATTGACAGAGTCTATGTCCCAAATGGCACCCTATTCCCTATGTAGTGCACTACTTTTTTACCGGAGCCTGGACAATAGTAGTGCACTACTGCTACATAGGGAATTGGGTTTCATTTGGGACGCTCACAGACAGGGGAAAATGAACAGTGACTCATTTCGGCCATACATTATCTGGTACTTGGCAACGTTTTCCTATTAAAATACCTCTTGCTTTGGGCAAAACAAATCCATCTCCATTGGTGGTGTTAAGTGGAAATGTTTTGGAGAGAGAAAGGTGAGGGGAAGGGAGAGCGGCGAGTCAAATTCATTAATTCAGTTTGCTCTAAATGCCACATTCGTTTCAGTTAGGGCGTAGGTCATTGTCTCACCACAATTCAATATGTACACAGGCAAAAACATCAGAGTCCTATAACTTTGAGCTAGACTACTCTGAATGACCAAGTACCTGTACCTTACAATTAGATGCCGATTATGGATGTCTGCTATAGTCTGTCTATCCGTCAATCTGTGAGTCTATCTGCTACAGACTGTCCCTATACCTACACTCCTGTATCAGATAGAAGTAGGATAATTAGATCAGTATTTGACATCAGTGGCCTTTCCCTCAGTCTAGTGTAGTCTAACAACACAGATAAGGACGTCTGGTTCCCAGAAAGGAGATTGGGGGAGAAGGATAGACATAAATTGCATTTGATGAAAGTTTCTGAGGCATGATTACACCTGCAGGGATGATTCTGTGTTAATGACTAGGGTTGCAACATTTTGGGAACTTTCGATTAAATTGCCTAGGTTTTCCAGAAATCCTGGTCGGAGGATTCCAGATTTCCTGCTTTTTCCTTCCTGAATTTATTGAAAGTTCCTGGAATCTTGCAACCCTAGTAATGACACACACAGTTGTACCTGGATGATCAGAGATGTGGACCAGGAAGATTATTAGAACTATTATCTTCCATGTGGGCAGTACAAGATAAAACATGCTCTTTACAAGACTGAGGAGGTAAAAGGAAGTGTGTGTGTGTGTGCGCGCACTCGGCACGGAAGACAAGAGGCGCAACACATACAGTGCCTTCGCAAAGTATTCAGCCCCTTGACTTCTACATTTTGTTACGTTACAGGCTTATTCTGAAATTGATTACATTTTCGAATAATCTACACACAATACCCCATAACGACGAAGCTAAAAACGTTTTTTTATAGAAATATTTGCAATTTTTTACAATTTTATTTAAATAATGAAATATCACATTTCCATAAGTATTAAAGCACCTTTGGCAGCGATTACAGCATCAAGTGTTCTTGGGTATGACGCTACAAGCTTGGCACACCTGTATTTGTGGAGTTTCTCCCATTCTTCTCTGCAGATCCTCAAGCTCTATCAGGTTGGATGGGAAGCGTTGCTGCACAGCTATTTTCAGGTCTCTCCAGAGATGTTCGATTGCGTTCAAGTCCGGGCTCTGGCTGGGCCACTCAAGGACATTCAGAGACTTGTCCCGAAGCCACTCCTGCGTTGTCTTGGCTGTGTGCTTAGAGTCGTTGTCCTGTTGGAAGGTGAACCTTTGCCCCCAGTCAGAGGTCCTGAGCGCTCTGGAGCAGGTTCTCATCAAGGAGCTCTCTGTACTTTGCTCCGTTCATCTTTGCCTCGATCCTGACTAGTCTCCCAGTCCCTGCCGCTGAAAAACATCCCCACAGCATGATGCTGCCACAACCATGCTTCACCGTAGGGATGGTGCCAGGTTTCCGCCAGATGTGATGCTTGGCACTCAGGCCAAATAGTTCAATCTTTGTTGTTTCATCAGACCAGAGAATCTTGTTTCCCATGGTCTGAGAATCTTTAGGTGCCTTTTGGCGAACTCCAAGCGGACTGTCATGTGCCTTTTACTGAGGAGTGGCTTCTGTCTGGCCTCTCTACCATAAAGGCCTGATTGGTGGAGTGCTGCAGAGATGGTTGTCCTTCTGGAAGGTTCTTCCATCTCCACACAGGAACTCTGAAGCTCTGTCAGAGTGACCACCTCTCTGACCAAGAGCCTTCACCCCCGATTGCTCAGTTTGGCCGGGCAGCCAGCTCTAGGAAGAGTCTTGGTGGTTCCAAACTTCTTCCATTTAAGAATGATGAAGGCCACTGTGTTCTTAGCAACCTTCAATGCTGCAGACATTTTTTAGTACCCTTCCCCAGATCTGTGCCTCAACACAATCCTGTCTCGGAGCTCTATAGACAATTTCTTCAACCTCAAGGCATGGTTTTTGCTCTGACATGCACTGTCAACTGTGGGACCTTATACTGTTTTCGCTTTGTCATTATGGGGTATTGTGTGTAGATTGCTGAGGAACATTTTTTATTTAATCAATTTTAGAATAACGCGGTAACGTAACAAAATGTGGAAAAAGGGAAGGGGTCTGAATACTTTCCGAAAGCACTGTACATACAGTATATGCATTCTCTTCCATTTTCAATTCACTTCCATTTTTATGTGTTAAGAGTATGTTTGTGTATTTGTTAGTCTAATATGTTGTGCTTGTATGGATGGACATACTTATACTTCACTTTGAACCAAAGAAGGAAAAGAGCACAACAGACCATGCCAGAAAGGAAGTTGTTAGTAGGGCCAAGCAAAAAATGTCTTTGCCACGTTAATGTGTCACCCTTGATTCAGTGCCACTCTCCTTGTGATGCATAGAGTGAAAAGAAAAGAAAGCCCCCAAATGATTCCCATTGGTCCACCAACCCCGCTCCGCCTCCCCCTGAGAACCCGGTTTTCCTCATCCACGAATATCGTCAGTCTCTTCCAATCAGAAGACGCGACTTAGTATCATTAGCATTATCATTAACAAGCGCTATGAGATAAAAGACAAATCCCTGAGGGAAAACAGACAACATCTGGACTTCACACAACGATATGTGTCCATTTCCTCAAATGACACATTTCTACATCGCTTTAAATCGATATGATAATCACAAAATGATTATACCTATGCGGCCTAGGAGCCAAAAAAAATTCAAGGGCTTAAATCAAGCACACCTGTGGTTCATAAAATGTCTACGTCCCAAATGGCACCCCATACATAGTGAACTATGGGCCCTGGTCAACAATAGTGCACTATATATGGAATACGGTCCCATTTGGGGTGCAACCATTGTATATGGGTGCATGTTTGATGTGATCAAAATTATGTTCATCCAGATCAATTGTTGTCAATGATGGCGCACATCCCAACCTTAATGGGAACTGTCATACTGATGTGGAAACGATTTGGGTTAGGTTCAGCCCATGTAGTGAGAGAAGTGTGTCTCTTTGGTAATGAGCAAATAAGGCTAGATAGAGGAGGGCTAAAGAGGCATAATGGTTCTTGATTACTGCAGCATTAGTATGGAGGGACGCACCTTAGCGCGGGGCCTAATCTGAATCTTGCCACCTCTCTGCAAAATTGTGTTTTAAAAACACTCACCGTACTCGGTCTCACATCTGCTGACAACACACAGTGGCTGCGTCCCAATGGCGCCATATTCCCTATATAATGCACTACCTTTGACCAAAAGTAGTGCACTATAAAGGGAATAGGGTGACGTTTGGGACGAGCCGAGGACAATGTCTCGTCACTTTTACCAACACACGCGCCTTCTCACCACTACACTCTAACACTGAATTCCATATCGAACGCTAGCCTCTTCACCGTAGATCTGAGAGGATTGGCTACATATAAGCATTACGGTAATTGCTTCTGATGGGTTGCCATTTTGCTTCCATCTATCCAATCCTCTCAGATCTAGAGTGTAGGGGCTAAGGGTCAATATGGAACTGAGTAGAGTCGCACTGTGTGTGTCTGGATCAGTGTTAAGTAGGGTTAATGTCTAGGTAGTTACAAGTCTCTGAGCGAGAGAAGAGAGGCGAAGCCATAGCAAAAGAGAGGCAGAAATGCGTGTTCACTCTGATATAGCTAGTGGCATAGTCATTTCAACTGAAATAAGCTCAGGGTTTATGTTAATGTCTGTAAGATATGCAGGTCATACAGTCGGCCATGTTGGAATACGATGAGCGAGCTAATGCTAATCACATCACTAGTTTGACCTTTGAGAAATATGAAGGTAATGTCGGTATGCTAAGATCACGTATATGATTAACTGGAATATGCTAAGAGATCTAAGCTAAGTTAACCACATCACTAGCCTTGTACGAACCATCCTGATTTCACAAGCTTACATTGTTTCACTAGCGAAACAGAAGGTAAGCAAAACAGAATGTACGCTCGTGAGATCAGGAGGGTTCGTATGAGGCTACCACATTACTTTAGTTTGGCATTTGAACTTGCTTTGTAAAGCACCTCCTCCTGTTGCGCCCTTCCTTATTGGCTCATTGGCTTCATTACAACAACAAATCGACAGCATGTGTGTGTCAACAACACACGTGTCGAATTCTCCATATGTGTACACACCAGGTGTTATTTTCTTCTCGTTCGGCTGCTAAGGGGACAATAAAAATGGTTGATGTTAAGTTGATAGTTGATTCTGATAAAGAACTTTATTTATTTCTTTGGATAAGCTGAGGCACAACGACGACTTCATCTCCCTGGAGTAGAAAAGTGTAGATAAGTCAAAGTTTGCATCCCAAATGGTATCCTATTCCCTACATAGTGCACCTCTTTTGACCTGTTGAACAGTAGTGCACGATATAGGAAACGAGGTGCTTTTTGGGACGTAACCACAATCATTCAGCAGAGTTTGTGAATTAAATGGAGACAATTAGGGATATTATCTATCTGGAGATTCAGAACAAACGCAGTAATTGGTGTTGTTCCGCGAGCGTGAATTACAACAGTTTAGGCTCAGGGCATCTGGGAGCTTGGCTACACAGCGTTTCAATTCGGCATCGCAAACAATGACAACAGATGCAAACAGACACACACACACTCCATCCCTCTCAAAAACACAGGCGTGGATGTGTACGCGCATGCGCAGACAAACAGACGCAAGCCACTGTGGACATGGTGGAGCCTGAGTGAATGTCAACTCATCTACTATCACCAATAGATCAATTTGCCACCGTAGGTCCTAAATGTCAGTCTTGTCACTGAAAATGTCACATTTTGTTGGTGATGGGGGACAGAATGGGGAAAAATAATTATTCCCTGTCAATTCTCCACTTCTCAAATTAGTCCACCCAACAGGAACTACAACTTATTAAGGCTTCATATAGCCTACATAAACAGTTCACAAGCACTTTAAAGATGCTTCACAAATCCTCTATAAGCTTATGTCATACTCTACAAGGGGTGTTTAAAGGGTGACATAACAGCTCCCTATGTAGGTCAGTACATTGCCAAATATGACCAAACATTCTGAGGTAGAGAGCGAAGGGCTACCATTGGATAAAATATGTCAGACATCCCAAAGGAGCTCAATGCTCAACTTCCAACTTCGATTTCCGTCGCCGGTAACAACACTTTTTTTGTATTTTCTTTTATACTTGATCCAGTTTGCTGGAGCCTTTGTTTGCAGTGCCTCTCTGCCTCAGAATACCGAACTGTTTCCGAGGATGAAGGGTAAAGAGCCTGGTTAATGCCTTCTTTTGTTCCTAATGCATCGCTAATAGACTAATGAGGGATCTCATTAAGCAATTTACTCCACAATTATTCTCTCCTTTGTGGGTGGAAAAGGAAGATGGAGGAACATGAAAGTGGGAGAGAATGCACAGTACATCATGAGAGAGTGGACGTTTAGCTTAGAGACAATTAGGCTTGGGCCCCACACACCGACAAATTCACAAATTCACACAGACACACACTTCAATACAATATGTTCCTTCCTTACTAGGCTGCTTCATATGGTTGTGCAACAGTACAGTCTACATACAGACTGCTCTTCCAATGAGGTAAAAGTGGGTTTTCAAAAGCTTATTCAATCTAATATGAGCAGCACTCAACTGTGCGGGAAGTAGCTCAAGAGAAAGATAGACATAGGAAAGGTCAGGGTGGGGAATATATATAGATACAATTGGAGGGGGAGATCAAAAGAGGGTAAGATAGAGAGATTGTTCTTTTTAATTGCACTTTTCAATGCCAAAGAACAAAGAATTAGGAAGAATGATTATGTGTGTGTGTGTGTGTGTGTGTATGTGTGTGTGTGTGTGTGTGTGTGTGTGTGTGTGTGTGTGTGTGTGTGTGTGTGTGTGTGCGAGGGAAAAAGAGTGAGAGAGAAAGTAAGAGAAAACGAGCAAGCAAGCGAGAGAAAGGAAGAATAACCAATGCCTTTTGAGAGCACCACAGCACAACCTGCCTATAAGGCCAAACCAGAATGCTTTGTTCTCAGCAGGCTGTGAAATGGCCTTTGAAATAGAGGTAAGCCCATTAAGTGACGACTATCCAGGGTCCATCAGATCAGCTTCACTTTGCAGATGTTGGTTTCTCTTCTATACAGCTTTTGTCCAGTTGCTAAGGTAATGACACAGATACACATAATTCCTTACCGGTACACACACATTTTAAAACATACACTCTCTCTCTAAAAAAATACACTCGTTCTCTCTAAAGAATACACACAAACCCACCCCCCACCACACACATAATATGCGGTACATCCCGGTTAATGTACGTGAATGCTGTCGCCCTCGTTAGCAATTGATTTTTTAAACATGAATTTGCATAAGTTAGACTCGTGTTTATTTTGTGAAAACAGACATAATGGTATGACTTCCAGACATAGGTTGCGCCCCCAAATGTCAACCTATTCCCCGTTTAGTGCACTACGTTTGACCAGGGCATACAGGGCTCTGGTCAAATGTAGTACACTACTGTATATAGGGAACAGGGCACCATTTGGAACGTAACCATAGAGATGGACAAGTGAGAGCTCTCTGTTGACAAAGAGCAGCTGTTGTTTATCAACAGCAGATGGAAATTGCCACTTTCCACTCTCGCATCTTTTGAGGGAGATAGACTCAATTATGATGATGGTGTCTTTGAAATCTGTGATTGCATTAGCGAAAGAGAGAGGGGGTGAGAGAACGAAGGAACGAAAGAGGGGGGAGAGAGAATGTGTGTGACAGGGACAGACAAATCGAGAGAAAGAGAACGAGAGAGGGATAACAGAAACATAGAGAGACCCATGGCATTATCATCAGCCGTAAAGGAGAGGGATGGGGTTTGGAATGAAAGCCAACCGGCTCATTAAAATTATCTCTCTTGTGATGCTGCAGTTAGAGGTCAAGGGTCATAGGAATGGAATGATGAGCTGACATATCTCCACATCACATCAGCAAACTTATTTAGGTAATAAGATTGTCCATTATGATTCTGAACACACATATGTATGTTTTTTCTCTCCATCTAAATCCAGAAAAACAGTCAGATACTCTCAGCAGTGAGTTGTGACATGAATACAAAACAGATCGTAACGCCCAACCAGTGGTTTAACTGGGCAGATGTCACATACTTTATTATCTCCAGGGGGCGCTTTATGTATGTTAATTCAGAACCAGACCCGAATGGTTTGTGGAATCAGTCATGACCAGCCCAGCTGACCATTATAGGCCTACTATAACACTAACAAGGCATTGCACAATTGATCAGTAGGCTACATACTGAGTTGACTTGTTATTTGTAGCTCTGGTCCAGGTTGCTGGTACGTGTTTGTCCACAACTGTGTACTAATGACCTGGACCAGAGCTAGGCTATTTGGTGTTGCAGCAAAAGTGAGTGTGCAAAGAATAACATTTCATTTTAACAAGAGTCAACATCACCCATGGCGCCGGTGAAATCAGAGCACTGTATGCCTAGCCTGGTCCCAGATCTGCTAGTGCTCTTGCCAACTCCATTGCTGCCATTGTCAAGCCAAACATGACTTGAGTGACAAGGAGTTGGCATGAGAGCACAAACAGACAAACAGACTACAGTATGCCATCCCATGTGGAGGACGAGGAAAGCCAACATGGGCATACATGACCAGAATATTCCAACAATTCAATACAAAATCTAGCCCGGTGGTCTCAGATCTAATTGGGCTGTCTTGCCAACTCTTAGGCTAAATGGCCATTGTCATTGTCACACAACGGCTACAGAAGGCTGTTAACAGACAGCACAAACACGTCTTTAGTGTGGAAAGGGAACACATGGGCTACTTTTAATTTCATAAACGAAACGCAGTTAATTTATTAGCCTGGCTACACTTCAAAATGTGGATATGAGGTGACTACCTTTGGACATTGTGGCACAAACAACAATAATGAATCACATCCTTACTCCGGAGATACCACGTACTCCCATTTGATTAACATTAACCTTGCAGAGGAACTTTATAATTGCCTTGCAGAGGAGCAGAGTTTATTAGAATACAATCACAGAGTGGCAGCACAACCTCATTGATTAGGGGGCTTTCGTGCCATAGATTTAATTACACCAATGAAAGAAAAGGACCACTCCACACTCTCCACAGTTCGATGTACGCACACATGCACGCAAACACACACATGTACTGGCGCTTAAAAATGTATATAGCTATCCCCTTGCAGTCTTCCCAGATTATTTTAATAGAGCCGCTTCATAAAAGTTTCAAAAGGGAAATTAAGAGACACGTTTCAACGTGTAATTATTCATCATACACGTGTGCCAGTTTTTGTTATCAATTAACATGTAATACATAGCCTATTCTGTGTAAACTACATCGAGCGCGTAACCTAGTTGGTTACGCTCATCGTTGTTTATACTTTTGTAGCCTAACGCATGATCAATACAGTCCTTATCATCCGTGTAAGAGCTTCTGCATGCTACTCCTAGCAGAACTCGGCTAGGCGAAGTGAACGTATGTGCCTCGCGTACTAGTGATGGGTCGTTCGCGAACGAATCGGCTCTAGGTGAACGTTGGGAGCCGGCTTGCATATCAGAAGAGCCTAATCTATTTATAAAAATATTTAAAAATTAAGACGAATAATCAAAAGATTTAAATGACTAGAATTAACTAATTCAAAGAACGAAAAAATAAAAAAAATATTATAGGCCTAAATGCTCAAGCGCACACACATATTCGTTCTGACTGTCTGCTCAGACTAACAGCCTCACCTGTTGTTCCTGTCAATCAGACACGCAGTGTCAACCAATGAACCAAAGATGCGTGAGGGAGGGCCGAGCCAACTCACTCACAGTCACACACTTAGCAGCCGAGGAGAGTGGAGGAAGGACAGCTGTGAAAACAACAGCTGGAAAATGAGTCGGAAGCACAGTAGCATTTGGATGCATTTTGATAATGTAGACAATGTTAGAGCACAGTGTAGAATTTGCCAAAGCAAAATCTCATATAAAGCCGGTTCTACGCACAACCTACACCGGTATATGAGAACTGTGCACCCAACTGTGAAGCTAGCTGTCGTGGAGCTGGGCCTGCTAGTGATAGTGGTGGAGCCAGCACCTCAACACGTGGAGATGTATCCACTCAGTTAAGTAGGCCTACTCCGAGACCCACAGAAATGCAGTCTGTCTGTACCAAAACAAGGCCAAATTGATATTGCATTGGCTAAAATGATTGCCACTGATTTCCAGCCATTTTCGATCATGGAGGACAGAGGTTTTAGAAATTATAGCAATAGTCTAAATCCAATGTACACAATTCCAAGCAGGAAAACCCTTTCAAAATCACTTATTCCACAACTCTACGAGAGCACACAAGCTTCAGTGCGGGAAAGAGTCCAAAAAGCTACTGCAGTTTGCCTTACCACTGACTGCTGGACATCAAGGGTAACCACTTCTTACATGTCACTTCATTAAAGATATTTCGATGTCTAGCTGTCTTCTGGAATGCTTTGAGTTCAGCGACAGACATACCTCAGAAAACTTGGCAGAGGAACTGTTGAGAGTGGCCTGAGAATGGCAAGTAGATGGAAAAGTGGTCTGTTGTGTTAGCGACAATGCAGCTAACATAACCAAAGCCATGAAAATTTTGAAATGGACCATCATCCATGTCTTGCCCACACAACCAACCTGATTGTAAGAGATGCTCTGAAGGGGATGAAGCCCACTGTGGACAAAGTGAAAGCAGCTGTGGAATACTTCCACAGGAGCACAGTAGGTGCTGAAAAACTCAAGTCTACACAACGCCAGATGGGGATGCCTGAGCTGAGGCCTAAACAAGACTGCACAACAAGGTGGAATTCAACATTTTATATGTTGAAGCGGTTTCTTGAGTCAAAGGATGCCATCATCTCTACCCTGGCCATTGTCAATGCACCTGTTGATGCTTTGACCCAAGAGGAATGGGAGGTGGTGGAGGAGGTGTGCAGAGTCCTGGAACCCTTTGAGCAGGTCACTGTGGAGATCAGTGGAGAGAGGTACAGTAAGCAGTTATTACTGCATCATTATTTAATCCAGTATTATATATGTATATGAGCAGTAGATGAGAATGTAGTATCAGTAGACAAAACATGAACCTGAACTAATAAGTTACTGTTCTCTCTTTTCAGCTCTGTGACAGCCTCAATAATGATACTCCTGTGTAAGGGTCTGCAGCGAATCACAGCAGGCCGCCAGAGAGAAGCAAATGTAACCACAGGACATGTGACAGAGTCGATGGATACCCTATGTTCATCAATGGACAGAAAGTTCCACAGAATGGAATATAATCACGTGCTATCAGAAACCGCTGCACTTGACCCCAGGTTTAAGAAGTTTGCCTTCAGTGATGCAAGAGCGATTGATGAGGCTCTTCAAAGAATAACCTCAGCAGCAGGGAGGGACAGACCCAGCAGTCAGCCAGCTCAGGCACCAGGGCAACAGGAAGAAGAGGGATCAGATGGAGCAGAAGCACCAGCAGTAGTGCCACAAACGTCTGCTGTTTGGATGCTGTTTGACGAGAGAGCAACTGGGGATGCAGCACAAAGGAATCCCTCAGCAGATGCCATAATGGAGGTCCGATCCTATTTGGAGGAGCCCAAAGATCTGCAGATCCTCTGAGCTGGTGGAAGAACAAGGCCTCTGTCTACCCACGGCTTACTAAAGTCATGACAGGGAGACTCTGCATAGTGGCCACATCCGTTCCCTCTGAGAGGGTCTTCTCGAAAACAGGACAAATAATTACTGAGAGAAGAAAACGCATCAGTCCCTCGAAAGTGAGGCAGCTTGCATTTCTGAATGCAAATCTCTCATAAAGGCAAAATATGGTCAGCATTGCTGTGTGCTGCTGGTTATAACATGGCAATAAAGGAGAGAAAAGAGGGACCAGTTTAATGTTTTAAGTGGGATGCTGCAGTTTTGCACATTGTTATTTATTTTTCTTTGATATGGTGCAATATTCTATTATTATGCTGTTCAGATTGTATTAGTTTTGAATGGTTAGATTTATATGCACTTTGTTTATATACATTAAAAAGTTATACTTTAAATGCCAATGTTTAATAGCATTATTTTTCACAACAAACCAATGCATTTTTAAATACTTTGGTTAAGGTAGGGTATGATTTAATTTAATAATTTAATTAGAATTGTTTTAACACCAATCATAGTCAAACTATCCCAAACTGCTTGATTTGAAAAAATACAAAACATATATTTTTTAGAGCCGGCTCTCTGAAAAGAGCCGGAATGCCCATCACTATCGAATACTCCTTAAAAGAACTTCACTTGATAAACGAGAAAAACAAAGCGGAAATAGTACTATTTGTCCCTCTTGAGACGCCGTAGTGTACGCTTCATCAAACTAGTCTGAATTAGTCTAAAATAATTCAAGACATCTGTAATTAATTTAGACGTTTTTGCCGAGGAGGTCTTAGTCCCGCAATTTTACATCTAACTAAGATGTTTGTTGCATTATTTCTCCAGTGATTTTTTTTTCATGAAAACAAGTCTTATGTCCTTGAATGACAACAAACACTTCATTGAATAATCCCTACTGTTCACCAATCACAAACTAAGGGGCGTAGAATTCGGCTACCGAACTTCTGAACTTCGGCTTGCCTCAAGAAAAAAATGTAATGTGGACGAATAGCCGAAAAAAACCTGGCTGAAGACCAAAATGAACAAAAACGTCACAATATATGCACAATGCAATGTGATACAGTGGTAAAAAAAAATAACTTCAAATACTCACAGATGGAGCCAAAGATGTCGCGAAAAGAATCCAATAGACAAGGACGCACATCTTGAGTGTTCAAAGCTGTTTGAATGCGCCAGATCAACTCAGCTCACAGTCCACTCTTACTGAACTGCTGTCTATTTAAATAAGTCTCCATGCATCCTTTATCATAGACAGACAATGACGTGCACTAAGGCAGGTAGCGGGAAGCCTCTCTCTCTCCACCACCCTGAAATATTCATCTAAAACCATCTGCTCTCTGCTGCTTCGGAGCCTGCGCGTGCCACTTGTGGTCTGCACAAGCGTCTCGCACTACAAAGTCACATTTATGAAGCAAAAATCTATCAAAACTAACACCTGTGTAAACTTTTATTATGGGTTTATGCTTGTGCGTCAAACCAAGTGTCCTATTGCAGTCCATTCCTTTGTCGTGCGTAATTGGACATTTCTGTAAGCATCTAGGGGTGGAAAAATGACAATTTCCACTTTGGATAGATCACCTGTAGACTGGAATGAACGTTATGTATTTTATCACAATTGCATCTAAAATACTGACCACACCAACAGCGTTTCGTGCACGAGCGTTGCAAAAAAATTTTTTTACACGTTATTCAATCGTTTCATCCAAACTGCTCGTGCGCGTCTACGTAGCTAGGCGCCTAAAATAGAACTTGGCTCTATTTTAGACACTTGACCCGCTGCAAGTTCCGTCTCTCCCATCTCATTGGTTTTTAGGAGCACATACACACGTGGGTGATTGAAAGATGAAGGTGTCCCGACCAGTTGGTTGCGATAATGCACCGTAAAGTTGGTTGCCAACCGCCATATAAAATCCAAAGAAAACGAAGAGAGATTACTAAAAACGAACTAGGTTTCCCCTTTTATCAGTGGATTAATTGTTGGAGTAGTGATCCCACATGATTTTGTGGGACCTAAAATCCTAAAATGATCTAGCAAAAAAAAGGACCTCAAATAACAACCCCATTTTTATATCCCAGAACAAATTAGCTAGCAATAGCAAGTTTCGACCTGTCCCTAATGAATATAGTTCTTCACAGTTCGTTTTGATATTTCAACCTGCATGTGTAACAGTATAACTTTAGTACGTCCCCTCGCCCCGACCCGGGCGCGAACCAGGGACCCTCTGCACACATCAACAACGGCCGCCCACGAAGCATCGCCACCCATCGCTCCACAAAGGCCGCGGCCCTTGCAGAGCAAGGTGCAACCCTACTTCTAGGTTTCCGAGCAAGTGACGTAACTGATTGAAATGCCACTAGCGCGTACCCGCTAACTAGCTAGCCATTTCACATCCGTTACACATGTCCTGAACGCATCTGGTGGGGATAGACAAACTCAACATACGCACAGTGGCGGACGCGCAGAGCCGGATTGGTCATCATATAAATCAATACGTAATGAGATGAAAGCACATTGCGCACTCAATTAACCGGTAGCTCCAGCGCATACGTGAATGCACATTTTTGCCCCAGCACATATCATTGTTGTCACTGCTTCCCCTCAAGCTGCGTTGATGCATAGTCTCCAACTGAAAGGCACCGTTGGCCCTCGACAGACGAAACAGTGGCCAGGTGAGAGGGAATGCCAAGACGTAACAGAGTTGTGAAGAGGAATTAGGCTTGGAATGGCAAAACCCCTGGTCCGTGCAAAAAGCTTTAGGGTTGAATGGCATTCATTTCAACGCATCACACAAATCTGTGTACTCATGTAAGGCTTAAAATGACCACAGAGAGAAATTGCAGTGTCCTCAGAAAACACATAGAAATTGAGACCCTGAAAACCCACTCTACACACAGAAAAAAGGGTCTACCTAGAACCACAGGGATAGCTGATGGATGTAGCCCCTTATTTTCTAAAGACTGTCAACCTGGAATAGGTGTGATGAGTTAGGAAGTGGAAGAAAGTGACATCATTTACAAACTTTATTTTAAAGTTGAACTGTACATTTTACCGGTACCGTAACCATTATAACAGTGAGTGCTAAGATAAAGAATATGATGGTGACTGACTTGAAAGCAGTTTTTTAATAAAATACATAGGATATCTTTCCCAGCACAACCACTGTTACGGAGTCTAGTTGATAGGTAATCGACTAGTTGGACTGTTCCCCAGACTCCAGGCGTAGGGATTTGTACAATGCTTAACAAGGCTATTGAACTTAACATTGGTGTCTGTCTTTATTCCTTAATCCAACTTATCATACAGAAACAACCACCATCAAACAGACTTGGTTTAAAATACAATTCCTTGTGACTTTGTAAATCATTATTATTGTTTTTCATTCCAAAAAGTGCAAAACTGTAGAGAAAATATGAGGCTTTGTATACAAATTGCACAAATTTAGACCACTCATAAAATCTTAGAAACAGAAAACAGTTCTCTACAAAAGCAGCATCCGATTTAGCCCTTGACTCTTTGGTGTAGGGTGAAGTTGCCCCTAGAACCTGATCTTGGGTCAGTATTGCATTTTCCCCTCTAATGGTTATCGTTAGGATTGGGGAAAACATCACCCCGGACCTTGCTTCATTAGTGAAAAACATTGGTAAACTCCTTGAATAGACAGTATTGTAAACAAGGTGGTCATGCCTTATTACTATAGAGACTAATAGAGAAAGACAACGATCAACTTAGATTAGTGACAAGAAAAAACACAAGATCTAAAATGTATGGCTATAACAAAATTCTAAACTCCCTTACAAAGATATATTACAAAATCATATTCCTATGATGGTATATAATATATAGGTCTGCTATTATAAACAGTTCAGATATTATCCAGAAAGACCTTACACAAACATAAGCTTGCCATGGTACACTACACCAGTAATTCTCAACTGGTGGGTCGCAACCCAAGGTTTTGAATGGTTCTCGGGTGTATTTTTGACAAATATTTATACCAGTCAAAAGTGTGCAAAGCTGTCATCAAGACAAAGGGTGGCTGCTTTGTAGAATCTCTAATATAAAATATATTTTGATTTGTTGAACACTTTTTTAGTTACTACATGATTCCATGTGTGTTATTTCATAGTGTTGATGTCTTCACTATTATTCTACAATGTAGAAAATAGTAAAAATTAAGAAAAACCCTGGAATAAGTAGGTGTGTCCAAACTATTGACTGGTACTGTATATATATATGGAAGAAATATTCCAGTCTGAACTTAAATCAGGTAGAAGGTGTGTAGAAATGATAATGAATTAAAAAATATATATAATTTAATCTCTGAAAAATCTTTTTTCAATCACCATATTTCAATATATAGCTATTAGCAGTGCATTTTTTGGTTGATTTTGTCGTCTCAAACCATTGAGTTTAAAATTCTTCATCAAGAATATGGGCAAAATTGAATTAATGACAATGAAAGAGGTGGGAATGTTTTTCCCTTGTCATATAATTTCTACATATACTATTAATATTGCATTAAACATGGTTTTTGGCACATTTTGCAACCGAGACAACCTGGGTCAATTTGGGTCCCGAGGCAAAACCAGTTGAGAACCACTCCACTCCACTGTGCCCTGAGGTGCTCCTTGAGGATAGCCTTTGGTTAAGTATTATTCCATGAGGATAGCCTATGGCTAAGCATTATTCCTTGAGGATAGCCTATGGCTAAGCATTAGTCCTTGAGGATAGCCTATGGCTAAGCATTATTCCTTGAGGATAGCCTAAACATTAAAGAAGTAGAAGCACTGTATACAACAGTGGATTCTTAAAGATGCTGAGTATAGCACGAACTGGCTATCCAAAACACATGTCAAATCTGCACACGTGAAAAGACAATGTGCCATCTCGGCACTTAACTTTTCATTTTCACAGTGCAGTTTTTGTGTGTCTTGTAATGGAAACATAATTTTACAAATTAATGTTATAAGGGAAGTAATCCCTTAAAGGCAAGGATTGGCACCTGCTTTGTCAGTGAGTGAAATTGAGCTTGGCAATAGATCATAATAGTTGACAGTGTGCTGTAATAATATAATATAGTGTGCTTTAAAACAATAGTATTAAGTTAAAATAAGAGAAGTTAAGACATTGTCTTTTGCAACAAAACCATTTGAAAATGGATTTCTCTCTGGGATATAAGCCCCGCTTGTGCTTTTTACATGACATTAAAGATGGCGGTCTCATCTGAAAACATGAAATATTGACTAACTTGAGGAAAGGCTATCGACGGTCGCAGAGAGAGGTCCTTCATAGTGTTCAATTCACTCAAACGGTAGGCTTCAAAAGTCCCACCCGACACAAGAATTTGGTAGCAAAGCTTTCAATCCCCCTGTACTGCTGACTGTCGACCCGCACTTCATTCTGCTCCCTCAGCATCACAGCATTTTGAGGATGCTCCAACGTAACGGCCTCCTCCTTAACAACGTGTTGTTTTTGTAGCTTGAAACAGATGCTCTATTGTACAGTGTTCCCTACTGATAGTGTGATTAAAATGTATGCAGTTGCTCAAGAAGAATCATCTCACCTGCGGACACTGTGCTAGTCCATGGTAGAAAGAAAATCAGAACTAATAACATTGTATAAATGTGTGGTCATCTTAAGTAGTGTATAATAACTTCTCCATCTGTGTTTAACAAGACCATGGCGTGTACTTATAAGGTAAGCATTTGAACCCCTTAGCTGTGGTTAGGTTTTGTTTTTGAATTTCACCACCGAATCTCAGTGAGGAGTCCATTAGGTCAAACCATTTGACTTAAGAGCGAACCACTATGTCTGTAGGGTGTTTGTGCTCTAACTAAAACATAACTAACACACTCCAAAACATAAAAGCACTAGTGTTAAAAATATAGGGATCCTACAAAAAACAATTCGGACTAAAACAGAAAAACTAAACATAAAATACTTGGTGGGGAACACAGAAAAAAGAAGCACATGAAATCCTTTAAAATTAAATACCTGTAAAAATGAAATGGACACATTGTCCTCCCTCTGTAACCTCTCCCTCCCTCCATTCCCCTATAACATTTACCCTGCGTATGAGTCCACTGTCAGTCTTAAAAATCACTTCCGTCGTAAGTAACCGGCTTCTCGAGTGTCAAGTGGTAGAGGACTTTCTTGGAGATGAACCTGTGAGGATGTGATGAAGAAGTAGAACAAAATTAAATATGCAACATTAAGATTATACAATCACAAGCAATTAGTACAGCGCAGTACTTCATTGTACTTCAGTACTTTAGAGCCGTCATCCTTCACCACAAGGGCACCTGGGAACTGGATACTGACTTGATGCTCGCGATAGATGTTCTACACAAGCGCACGCTACCACGAGGAGGAGGATTTCAGTGTGAGTGTTGAAGGGTTTTGCGTGAGTACGGGTAAGCGCATTAATCTTTTGCCTGTCGTATGCTGATAAGAAGTTGTCAAAGGGATAACGCTCTGCTCCACACAAGCACACGGAATGTTAAAGAACTCTGAGTGAGTATGGGCAATAATAATAATGTACATCTTTAGCGTATCGAACCTTGAGAAGGAGTTGTCGAAGATGAGTGTGTAGAGACCAGGGTTCCTGACTTTCAGCCGGCCTTGGATGGCCTCTTTGTGGGAGTTACAGCGAGTCAGAGGAATCAGCACCTGAGAGCAGAGCATTAGAAGATGTCTGTAAAGTCCTAGATTTGAATGCTATTACTCAATACAATGTTGTCTACGTCAGGGGTGTCAAACGCAATTCCTGGAGGGCCGTGTGTATGCTGGTTTATGCTATTTCTTGTCAATGCGTGTCCAATTAAGACCTAGACAACCATGTGAGAGGAGTTCCTAACAAACAAATTACCTTAATTGATCAATCAAGTACAAATGAGGAGCGAAAACCCATAGACCGAGTGTCCAGAAATTGAGTTTGACAACCCTGGTCTATGTACTATTTATGTGTAAAAAGTGCCCACAATCGGTTTTGTATTATCATATTTCCAATTAGTTAACAGTATATGTATGTAGAATCCAGGGTAACTTAGGTCACACAAGATTTTAAAGTATTTCACATTTTGTCTAAAACCCGCTTCAAAAATCATTGTAAGCGGAACAGAAAAAAAGATGATTGTATTGACATTCAGACAGGAAAGGAGGTGTCTTCTCAGAACAACCGTTGTTGCCCTTTAACACAAACTGTAGAAACAAGCTTGAGAAACAGACTATTTAAAACACTCATTGACTAGAATGATGAGTCAATTATTTATTCTCATCAGCAGTTGAAGCCGATGGAAACAAACCCTATCCGACTGACAAGCAAATTGTCTGGATTAAACTCAGTGGTGTAAAGTACTACTTAAGTAGTTTTCTGGGGTATCTTTACTTTACTATTTATGTTTTTGACAACTTTCACTTTTATTTCACTACATTCCTAAAGAAAATGATGTACTTTTTACTCAATACATTTTCCCTGACACCCAAAAGTACTTGTTACATTTTGAATGCTTAGCAGGACAGGAAAATGGTCCAATTCACACACTTATAAAGAGAACATCCCTGGTCATCCCTACTGCCTCTGATCTAGTGGACTCACTGAACACACATGCTTTGTTTTGGGTACTTTTCCCACCACTTCTTAAACTTGGGGCTGTTCTGAGCAGAATGAGCCCATGTTCACCATATTGTAAAGACAATAGGCCACTAAAGTTGCACCTGAATCCATTCTGGGCAAAACAAAATGACGATGCGTTTCAATAAAGGGCCGTGCATGAATATTATTACCATGTTACTGAATGTATCAAGAGTATTTTCAGATTTCGTTATCAACAAATGGCTGTGAAAAAGTACAGTAAAGATAAAATGCAGATAAAAGTCATTTCCAAATTCAGTCGTGTCAGGTCAGGTAAACTGCTGTGTCCTCACCTTTGTTTTGAAAATGGCACCATAATCTCCAAAGTGTTCCCTTTATACCATGCATTATGCGTCAAATATTTTGTTTCTGTTAGAAGCATTTCAATTTGGCCCTGTCCATATTTATTCAACTAGGCAAGTCAGTTAAGAACAAATTCTTATTCACAATGACGGCCTACCGGGGAACAGTGGGTTAACTGCCTTGTTCAGGGGCAGAACGACAGATTTTTACTTTGTCAGCTCAGGGATTCGATCCAGCAACCTTTCAGTTACTGGCCCCACGCTCTAACCACTAGGCTACCTGCCTATATGGACACCATATAGGCCAATTCCCTGGAGTGTATGGGGCTACCTGAGCTACACCAGGCTGCTTGCTCTCTTCATGAATGAAAGGTGAATAAAGAGCTTTGCTCTCAGCAGGGGGAGTTGCTCTCCCATTTACACTGCTCCAGGGTGAAGTTTCCCCTAGGTACACTTCTAGGATCAGATTTCCTTCCCCAAATCCTAGCCTTAACCATTAGTGGGGAAATGTAAAACAGGCCCAAGATATTGTATGTATTAAACGTTTCCCAGCAGAAGTGCCAATTTAGGATCAGTTTTCCCTTTAAGATCATAACAAATAAGATGACATATTTTTTAAATTTAAAATTGATTTAACTAGCCAAGTCAGTTCATAACAAATTCTTATTTTCAATGACGGCCTAGGAACAGTGGGTAAACTGCCTTGTTCAGGGGCAGAACGACAGATTTTTACCTTGTCAGCTCGGGGACTCGGTTTCGGTTACTAGTCCAACGCTCTAACCACTAGGCTACCTGCCGCCCCCATAGACAGGGGAGACCTAATCCTAGAAGATCAACTCTCGCAAACCGAGACGCTTGACACATCCCCTAAATCAAATAAAGCCTTGATGACTGCAGAAAGCCCTGCCTGTACACACAGTAGCTCTCCAGGACCAGGGTTGGTGATTGACCACTGGTCTAAGAGCTGAGCAGGGGCGTGGTTGTCCTACCTTGGATTGTTCCACGGGGACGTCGGCGGTCACACGGTACACCATGCTGAACGAGATGCTCTTGGGCTCCGAGGAGAACATCCAGCTCACGGTGGGGCTGCAATCGACCACGACGATGGAGATCACGCTGTAGCAACTGGACTTGACAAAAAGCTCCCGGGAGCCATCGCCAAACTGAGAGATGTCGTCGATGCTGAGAGGGACGACCAGACTGGAAACACAACATATCAAATCAAAATCAAATCAAATCTTATTTGTCACATGCCCTCCCCGCAAAAAAAAGTAAGAGATAAAAATAACAAATAATAAAGGCGCAGCAGAAAATATCAATAGCGGGGCTATATACAGGGGGTGCCGGTACAGAGTCAATGTGCAGGGGCACCGGTGTTGAGGTAATATGTACATGTAGGTAGAGTTATTGAAGTGACTATGCATAGATAATAACAGAAAGTAGCAGCAGAGTAGAAGAGGGGGAAGGGGGGGGCAATGCAAATAGTCTGGGTAGCCATTTGATTAGCTGTTCGGAAGTCTTATGGCTTGGGGGTAGAAGCTGTTTAGAAGCCTCTTGGACCTAGACTTGGCACTCTGTTACTGCTTGTCGTGCGGTAGCAGAGAGAACAGTCTATGACTAGGGTGGCTGGAGTCTTTGACATTTTTTAGGGCATTCCTCTGACACCGCCTGGTATAGAGGTCCTGGATGGCAGGAAGCTTGGTCCCGGTGATGTACTGGGCTGTACGCACTACCCTCTGTAGTGCCTTGCGGTCGGAGGCCGAGCAATTGCCATACCAGGCAGTGATGCAACCAGTCAGGATGCTCTCAATGGTGCAGCTGTAAAACCTTTTGAGGATCTGAGGACCCATTCCAAATCTTTTCAGTTTCCTGAGGGGGAATAGACTTTGCCGTGCCCTTTTTATGACTGTCTTGGTGTGCTTGGACCATGTTAGTTTGTTGGTGATGTGGATGCCAAGGAACTTGAAGCTCTCAACCTGCTCCACTACAGCCCCGTCGATGAGAATGGGGACGTGCTCGGTCCTCCTTTTCCTGTAGTCCACAATCATCTCCTTTGTCTTGATCACATTGAGGGAGAGGTTGTTGAACTTGCACCACACGGTCAGGTCTCTGACCTCCTCCCTATAGGCTGTCTCATCGTTGTCGTGATCAGGCCCACCACAACTTAATGATGGTGTTGGTGTCGTGCCTGGCCGTGCAGTCATGAGTGAACAGGGAGTACAGGAGGGGACTGAGCACGCACCCCTGAGGGGCCCCCGTGATAAGGATCAGCGTGGCAGATGTGTTGCTACCTACCCTTACCACCTGGGGGCAACCCGTCAGGAAGTCCAGGATCCAGTTGCAGAGGGAGGTGTTTATTGATGAGCTTTGAGGGAACTATGGTGTTGAACGCTGAGCTGTAGTCAATGAATAGCATTCTCATATAGGTGTTCCTTTTGTCCAGGTGTGAAAGGGCAGTGTGGAGTGCAATAGAGATTGCATCATCTGTGGATCTGTTGGTGTGGTATGCAAATTGGAGTGGGTCTAGGGTTTCTGGGATAATGGTGTTGTTGTGAGCCATGACCAGCCTTTCAAAGCACTTCACGGCTACAGACGTGAGTGCTACGGGTCGGAAGTCATTTAGGCAGGTTACCTTAGTGTTCTTGGGCACAGGGACTATGGTGGTCTGCTTGAAACATGTTGGTATTACAGACTCAGACAGGGAGAGATTGAAAATGTCAGTGAAGACACTTGCCAGTTGGTCAGCGCATGCTCAGAGTACACGTCCTGGTAATCCGTCAGGCCCTGCGGCCTTGTGAATGTTGACCTGTTTAAAGGTTTTACTCACATCGGCTGCGGAGAGTGTGATCACACAGTCGTCCGGAACAGCTGATGCTCTCATGCATGTTTCAGTGTTACTTGCCTCGAAGCGAGCATAGAAGTTATTTAGCTCGTCTGGTAGGCTCGTGTCACTGGGCAGCTCCCGGCTGTGCTTCCCTTTGTAGTCTGTAATAGTTTGCAAGCCCTGCCACATCCGACGAGCATCGGAGCCGGTGTAGTACGAGTCGATCTTAGTCCTGTATTGAAGCTTTGCCTGTTTGAAGGTTCGTCGGAGGGCAAAGTGAGATTTCTTATAAGCTTCTGGGTTAGAGTCCCGCTCCTTGAAAGCGGCAGCTCTACCTTTTAGCTCAGTTTGAATGCTGCCTGCAATCCATGGCTTCTGGTTGGGGTATGTACGTACGGTCACTGTGGGGACGACGTCATCGATGCACTTATTGATGAAGCCAGTGACTGATGTGGTGTAGTCCTCAATGCCATCGGAGGAATCCTGGAACATATTCCTGTCTGTGCTAGCAAAACAGTCCTGTAGTTTAGCATCTGCTTCATCTGACCACTTTTTTATAGACCGAGTCACTGGTGCTTCCTGCTTAAATTTTTGCTTGTAAGCAGGAATCAGGAGGATAGAATTATGGCCAGATTTGTCAAATGGAGGGCGAGGGAGAGCTTTGTATGCGTCTCTGTGTGTGGAGTAAAAGTGGTCAAGAGTTTTTCCCCCTCTGGTTGCACATTTAACATGCTGATAGAAATTTGGTAAAACTGATTTAAGTTTCCCTGCATTAAAGTCCCCGGCCACTAGGAGCGCCGCCTCTGCATGAGTGTTTTCCTGTTTTCTTACGGTGGTATACAGCTCATTGAGTTTGGTTTTAGTGCCAGGTCTGTGTTGGTATGGTAGATAGTATGGTCTACAGCTTATCATCAGATCTACATCAGGCAAGCAAAATCTCAAGATTTCCTTCGATATCGTGCACCAGCTGTTGTTTACAAATATGCATAGGCCCCCGCCCCGTGTCTTACCAGAGCCTGCTGTTCTATCCTGCCAATAGTGTATAACCCGCCAGCTGTATGTTATTAATGTCGTCGTTCAGCCTCGACTCTTGTGAAACATAAGATATTACAGTTTATAATGTCCCGTTGGTAGGATATACATGCTTTCAGTTCGTCCCATTTATTTTCCCAGCAATTGCACGTTAGCTTGCAGTACGGAGGGCAAAGGCAGATTAGCCACTCGTCGCCTGGTCCTTACAAGGAACCCTGATCTCTTTCTGCGAAATCTCCGTTTCCTTCTCCAGCGAATGACGGGGATGAGGGCCTGCTTGGGTGTTTGGAGTATATCCTTCCCATCCGACTCATTAAATAAAAACTCTTCTAGATGAGTAATTGCTGTTCTGATGTCCAGAAGCTGTTTTCGGTCATAAGAGACGATAGCAGCAACATTATGTACAAAACAAGTTACGAACAACGCAGAAAAACAAACAAAATAACATGGTTGGTTAAGAGCTAATAAAACGGCAGCCATCCCCTCCGGCACCATCATCACATATCAGAGGAAGAGTAGTCATTTGATTTGACTGAGATTTCAACTTGAGTTCTCTCACACAATACACTGCCAGGCTTGGCCGGGATTCAGTCTAGTCCTGAAATTGACTGTAATGGAAAAAGGAAGTACTGGTAGAGGAAGCTGGAATCGTAGTGCTATTATTGACATCAGAAATGTTAGTTGTTGATGTGTAATTCGCGTTCAGTGAAAGGTCTGCAACGTGTGTGTGTGGGTATGTATGTGTGTGTGCGTGTGTGCACAAAGTTCTAGACTCACGTGACTTCTCCAGACTTGAGAAGGGCGATCTCTGCGTCCTGCAGAGTGGGCACATTCTCTTCTGGGCCATCTGGGGTCGTGTCTCCTGTGCCTCTGCAGGCCGTGGGTCACATGACAAAAGACAGTATTGATTTACCACATAGCTTCTCATAACCACACATCTACTGTGTCTATTTGCTAATTGAGACTTTAGGGCCGAACCAAACCATACTGTGGTCGTAATGTTTACGACCACAAATAACCGGTGGCGTATTGGAGGGTAAAACTGCATGACAGTTTATCTGCCTTTTAGGGAAAAATTTATAGGGAACGTAACTTTTTCACTGTGACCGGCGATCAGAGTTTGCCCACCTATTCTTTTACCACTACATCAGTGCAAATAGCAATAACTGTAGTGACCCTGTGTTTGAAGACATTTGCCAATTTGATGCTATATATAAACATTTCAAATATTTGCAACAAATGATCCACCATCAGGTTTCTGTGCCAATGCACCACAACTAATAAGCAAAGCATACCGACTTTGGGCGCTTCAACATCACGGTTTGCAATTTCAACACCATCAATCTGCACAGTTTGGATGCTGGATTATATTCCGGACGAACGCGCCCAGGTAGCCTACAGGAGACTTATGAAGTAGCCTAATTAGATTAAAACATTGTGACTGGTTGTGTTTATGCCACACATAAAAGGAAATACATTCTAAAAGTTAAATGACAAATATTTATGCTATATTGAAGCGTTTTGGGTTCTAGGTACACGAGGAATAGCCACTCGGATCAGAGAGGAGGCAGAGCAGGTGTTAAGCGTTCCTGAATAACTAGGCCTGCTGGGAGCATATTTGGCCACATTATTATATGACAGGCTGGGCTGCTACTGTGTCTTTCTATACCTTATGAACTGTCGAGAGTAGACCCACAATTGGTCCAAATGGAATGAATGGCATGAAATACTCAAATCACAAGGCTTTTGTGCCGTTGCTCAAATGACAGTTGCAGTTTACAGCCTTAAGTAGAATGTTTAACTCCCTTAAAAACAATAACGCAATTATTCATTACAATGTGGTGTTGTAGGCTAGCCTATGTAGGATAATTGTATTGTCCCCAAACAAGACCAATAGGGCAGCTTTTTGAGCTGCGTGTCTCAAGTCTTCACTGGTCTTTCATACGCAATGACGCACCATGGCATCTCCGCTTATATTGAAAATTGGTCCAGCTTTGAATGATTATGTGTGGTATGATTGCTAGTTAGCATATTGCAAATCTGAACAAATGATCCACCTACCCCTACAGGCACTATGAATGGTGGATAGAGGGCAGGCTAGACAGACTGGTAGACTATATTGACGTGTGTGGTATAGTTAGCGCGCGGAAAAGCAGAGTGCATAACGGATGTACCAAAACACCTTGATATAGGGGAGGCGCATGCAAGCAGATGAGGAAATTTAGCTAGGATGGAAGACATTGTATAGTAAACCTGGAAAAAAACACACCACCCTCCCCAACCTGGACGTGTTAAATCACACCTCTGGATGCCTACATTTACGGTCATTTTCTTTCCCACTGTTAACCCCGGGATTTCTCCTTGGTCTGCTTATGACTTCCAATCACAATCATTTCAGCAGCGGGTGTCCACAAATGGAAGGCAGCAGAGTGTGTGAAGGTCACACTGAACTTTTGTTTGCGACCAACTTTTTTATGTTTTTTTTTTCTTGTGAGGGGTTCAGATCACACAGGCAATAATATTCAAAAAGTACATAGAGAAAGAATCAAAATAAGGTAGAAGTAAAAACATGCATAAAAGACAAAACACCAAACAAAATCAAAAATCAAATATAGCTGCAAAAAGCAATGCCGGGGTTCAAGCTGTGGGCCCACTGCCACCAGGCCAAATTGGAAATATTGCCCTTGGATGAGCTACTTCTGTACTCCTTACCACACTTGCAAATTATCAAAACTCAAAATCAAACAGATCAAGCAATACTCTTTCAATGTGTTTTGGATTTTTTTTAATGACATTGACTACTTTCAAAAATGTTGGTATATAGCAAATATAGATGCACATCTTCAAACACAAACAATTATTGCCGCTATGATCCAATAAGCGTGCGTGAATGATTTTCCCTGTCCAACAGCGCCCCCGTGCAGCCAAACTGAACCATAGGTTAGCTAGACTCATATCCCTGAGCATGTGTGCCAAATGTCATCATTCTAAGTTAAATTGGCAGCGTTTTTGCAGAGTCAAATTGAATCTGTGAATTAATTTATAGTGTATTCATTTATAATACATTTTTTGGGAGGACATTGGGATATTATTTCAGACTGTTTTCTAGTCTGTATTTTGTTGATGGCTAAAACTTATGTTGCATACCGTAATTATTCCCATTGGTTTATGGAGGGTTTCTAGTAGTTTAAAAAAAATATATAGATTGGATACAAAGCCTCAACTTGTGTTCTTGCTACCTATAGTACCAACTTTGTAAGTGGGGGGAGTGGTTGACCCCATGGGACTCCGTAAGTGTGAATAGTGGTATGTAAATGCAAATAAAAAAGAACGACGAACCAGGTAAATTATACATGTTTTTCAGGTCTGTAATTGCAGCAGTGACTTGTTTGTAGTTCCTCTACAAAATTTTATCTAGAGGGAATAATGTCAAAGCCTAGATATTTAAAAAGGGTCATAGTTGGTATCTCCAATTCTAGCTTGAGATTGGACATTGCTTAAAGTGGGAGCAAAGATGATCCAGTGAGGTTGATCATATACAGTTGAAGTCGGAAGTTTACATACACTTAGGTTGGAGTCATTAAAACTCGTTTTTCAACCACTCCACACATTTCTTAGCAAACTATAGATTCTGCAAGTCGATTAGGACATCTACTTTGTGCATGACACAAGTCATTTTTCCAACAATTGTTTACAGACAGATTATTTCACTTGTAAGTCACTGTATCACAATTGCAGTGGGTCAGAAGTTTACATACACTAAATTGACTGTGCCTTTAAACAGCTTGGAAAATTCCAGAAAATTATGTCATGGCTTTAGAAGCTTCTGATAGGCTAATTGACATCATTAGAGTCAATTGGAGGTGTACCTGTGGATGTATTTCAAGACCTATCTTCAAACTCAGTGCCTCTTTGCTTGACATCATGGGAAAATCAAAAGAAATCAGCCAAGACCTCAGAAAAATAATTGCAGACCTCCACAAGTCTGGTTCATCCTTGGGAGCAATTTCCAAACGCCTGAAGGTACCCCGTTCATCTGTACAAACAGTAGTACGCATGTATAAACACCATGGGACCACGTAGCCTTGATAAACCTCAGGAAGAAGATGCGTTCTGTCTCCTAGAGATGAACGTACTTTGGTGCGAAAAGTGCAAATCAATTCCAGAACAACAGCAAAGGACCTTGTGAAGATGCTGGAGGAAACGGGTACAAAAGTATCTACATCTACAGTAAAACGAGTCCTATATTGACCTAAACTGAAAGGCCACTCAGCAAGGAAGAAGCCACTGCTCCAAAACCGCCATAAAAAAGCCAGACTACGGTTTGCAACTGCACATGGGGACAAAGATCGTACATTTTAGAGAAATGTCCTCTGGTCTGATGAAACAAAAATGGAACTGTTTGGCCATAATAACCATCTTTGTGTTTGGAGGAAAAAGGGGGATGCTTGTGTAACAGTATAGCTTCCGTCCCTCTCCTCGCCCATACCTGGGCTCGAACCAGGGACCCTCTGCACACATCAACAACTGACACCCACGAAGCATCGATACCCAT
Organism: Salvelinus namaycush; assembly: GCF_016432855.1. Lineage (NCBI taxonomy): Eukaryota > Metazoa > Chordata > Actinopteri > Salmoniformes > Salmonidae > Salvelinus > Salvelinus namaycush. The sequence goes on from NC_052316.1 coordinate 9,127,240, forward strand.
CACTCCACAAAAGCCGCAGCTCTTGCAAAGCAAGGGGAACAACTATTTCAAGGTCTCAGAGTGAGTGACGTCACCGATTGAAACGCTATTAGCACGCACTCCGCTAACTAGCTAGCCATTTCACATCGGTTACACTTGGAAGTCGAAGAACAACATCCCAACCGTTAAGCACAGGGGTGGCAGCATCATGTTGTGGGGGTGCTTTGCTGCAGGAGGGACTGGTGCACTTCACAAAATAGATGGCATCATGAGGCAGGAAAATTATGTGGATATATTGAAGCAACATTTCAAGACATCAGCCAGGAAGTTAAAGCTTGGTCGCAAATGGGTTTTCCAAATGGACAATGACCCAAAGCATACTTCCAAAATTGTGGAAAAATGGCTTAAGGACAACAAAGTCAAGGTATTGGAGTGGCCATCACAAAGCCCTGACCTCTATCATATAGAAAATGTGTGGGCAGAACTGAAAAAGTGTGTAGAGGAGGCCTACAAACCTGACTCGGTTACACCAGCTCTGTCAGGAGGAATGGTCCAAAATTCTCCCAACTTATTGTGGGAAGCTTGTGGAAGGCTACCCGAAACGTTTGACCCAAGTTAAACAATTTAAAGGCAATGCTACCAAATACTAATTGAGTGTATATAAAACTTCTGACCCACTGGTGATGAAAGAAATAAAAGCTGAAATAAATCATTCTCTCTACTATTCTTCTGACATTTCACATTCTTAAAATAAAGTGGGGATACTAACTGACCTAAGACAGGGAATTTTTACTCGGATTAAAGGTCAGGAATTGTGAAAAACTTAGTTTAAATGTATTTGGGTAAGGTGTATGTAAACTTCCGACTTCAACTGTATTAAAATATGAATGTCATACAGTGGACATCTAAGCCTATAGGCCTTTGTTTGGCCAACATTTGGCCAACATCCCTTGTCTCATTTGGCCAACATCCCTTGTTTATTGATAGCGCTGGCTGTGCCAGGTTGCATCTGAATGCATATGGATGTCCATGACATTTCTCAAATGTCCAGTAAATTGAATGGAAACCTAGCTATGGACACCCTAAAGACTCTGACAAGTGTGCTAGTCCACTGTCACTTTGATTATGCCTGCACATCATGGTTCACCAGCAGCCCCAAACATCTAAATAATAAGCTACCAGCCAAACAAGCTTGTAAGAATTGTACTTAAATTCCCTCGTACTCATCTGGAGGTTGAGCTTTTTTTGTCTCTATCTCTGTAATGTGTCTGCATCTAAGTAATTCTATATGTAATATGTAGAAAATAGGGCCCACCGTGGACATAAGTCCCCGACTTTATTGTGCAATCCTGGTCACTTCAAACAATCTTGGTGTGTATATACACTACCGTTCAGAAGTTTGGGGTCACTTAGAAATGTCCTTGTTTTCCATGAAAACATACATGAAATGAGTTGCAAAATGAATAGGAAATATAGTCAAGACGTTGACAAGGTTATAAATAATGATGTTTAATTGAAATAATAATTGTGTCCTTCAAACTTTGCTTTCGTCAAATAATCCTCCATTTGCAGCAATTACAGCCTTGCAGACCTTTGGCATTCTAGTTGTCAATTTGTTGAGGTAATCTGAAGAGATTTCACCCCATGCTTCCTGAAGCACCTCCCACAAGTTTAATTGGCTTGATGGGCACTTCTTACGTACCATACGGTCAAGCTGTTCCCACAACAGCTCAATAGGGTTTAGATCCAGTGACTGTGCTGGCCACGCCATTATCGACGGAATACCAGTTGACTGTTTCTTCCCTAAATAGTTCTTGCATAGTTTGGAGCTGTGCTTTGGGTCATTGTCCTGTTGTAGGGGGAAATTGGCTCCAATTAAGTGCCATCCACAGGGTATGGCATGGTGTTGCAAAATGGAGTGATAGCCTTCCTTCTTCAAGATCCCTTTTACCCTGTACAAATCACCCACTTTACCACCACCAAAGCACCCCCAGACCATCACATTGCCTCCACCATGCTTGACAGATGGCGTCAAGCACTCTTCCAGCATCTTTACATTTTTTCTGCGTCTCACAAATGTTCTTCTTTGTGATCCAAACACCTCAAACTTAGATTTGTCTGTCCATAACACTTTTTTCTAATCTTCCAGTGTCTGTGTTCTTTTGCCCATCTTTTATATTTATTGGCCAGTCTGAGATATGGCTTTTTCTTTGTAACTCTGCCTAGAAGGCCAGCATCCCGGAGTCGCCTCTTCACTGTTGATGTTGAGACTGGTGTTTTGCGGGTACTATTTAATGAAGCTGCCAGTTGAGGACTTGTGAGGCGTCTGTTTCTCAAACTAGACACTCTAATGTACTTGTCCTCTTGCTCAGTTGTGCACTCGACCTCCTCTTTCTATTCTGGTTAGGGCCAGTTTGCGCTGTTCTGTGAAGGGAGTAGTACACAGCATTGTACGAGATCTTCAGTTTCTTGGCAATTTCTCGCATGGAATAACCTTAATTTCTCATAACAAGAATAAACTGCCGAGTTTCAGAAGAAGGCATGACCTCGAGAGGAGTTCACACCAGACATCCCAAGAATATTGCTGAACTGAAACAGTTTTGTAAAGAGGAATGGTCCAAAATTCCCCCTGACCGTTGTGCAGGTCTGATCCACAACTACAGAAAACGTTTAGTTGAGGTTATTGCTGCCAAAGGAGGGTCAACCAGTTAATAAATCTAAGGGTTCACATACTTTTCCACCCTGCACTGTGAATGTTTACACAGTGTGTTCAAAAAAGACATGAAAACTTATAATTGTTTTGTGTTATTAGTTTAAGCAGACTGTGTTTGACTATTGTTGTGACCTAGATGAAGATCAGATCACATTTTATGACCAATTTATGCAGAAATCCAGGTATTTCCAAAGGTTCCACATATATTTTTTCTTGCCACTGTAGGTCGACAATGTTAATCAATAGACTTTACATGCCCTTCCGTGAGTCAAGCAGGAGATGGAGCCATCAACCAAATTGAGGTAGCTACGAACTCTGAGAGAACCACATTTAGAGCAAAAAGCTCCTTCATACCTCCCCCCAAATGCAATGCATCCATAGAAACCTTCTGTAGGATTGTTGAAAATGATGTAGGTGACTTACTGAAAGACAAAACAGAAACACAAATCCGATGATCACCTGAGTAGAGACGAGAGAATGGCTCTTAAGGACTTACAATCAGATCCTTCGATTATCATAAAAAAATGTGACAAAAGGAGGAGGAATTTGTATACAAAACACATGTGACTATGTGAATGAATGTCGCCGACAACTATCTAAAGATGACTTCTATCACTATCACAAACGGGCACTGTAAAACTTCCTTCAGCAGAGAGACCCTACCCTTGCTCCATCCAATGATTGCATCTTGCAACTCGCTGAACTGGTATTATCCAATAACTACTTCATCTTTGAGTCAGACTTTTTCCTTCAAATTCGGGGAGTAGCCCTTTTGCACCCAACTATGCGAACCTGCACGTGGGACAATTTGAGGAAGCACTCATTTACAAAACAGAGACACACCCACTACTTTCTAAAATCATCCCATGGAAGAGATGCATAGTTTATGTCTTTGTGCTCTGGGAAGGAAGTCAGCAGGAACTAAATTAATTCCAAACTCTGCTAAACGAGAGCTCTGAATATCTCAAATATCCCATGCAAACTGATGATTTTTTTTTTACCTGGACTTATTGATCATCAAAGAGAATGATGCATTACATACAGACTTATACACAAAGCCCACAGACCGCAATACCCTGCTACGTGTAGATAGTATGCATCCCTTTCCCCTCAAGAATGGTCAAATAGCCAGTTATGCGGGGTTAAACTAATCTGTGGCCACCAGACAGATTTTGACAACAATGCTAAGAAAATGACAGATACATTCAAAATGAGAGGCTACAAGGGTAAAACTCTTAATACTGCAATGATGAAAATATCTCAAAAACCAAGAGAAGAATTGCTAAAAACTAAACCAAAGAAGAAAAACAACGCAACAGTGTTTTGCACTAAGTACACCAAGTGTTCGGAGAAAATGAAAGCAATCCTGGAAAAGCACGGGCATATTCTGCAATCAGACAAAACAATTGCACACCTCTTCAAGGAGCCCCCACTGGTGGTCTATAAGTGTGGTCGCAATATTAGGGATAGCTTGGTGAGATCTGACCCGCCCCCTGAGCCCACTCAGACACTCTTGACACCCATTCCAAATGGGAACTACAAACGAGGCTCATGCGCCCAGTGCAATAGCACTACAGAAACATCCTTCTTCAGACATCCACACACAGGTCGAAAAATCCCTGCTAGGGGTATCATCTCATGCAAGACAAAGGGAGTAATCTATCTCATCACCTGTACATGTGGGAAAACCCATGTAAGACAAACGAAAAGACAATTAAAACAACGCATAACTGAACACCTCAGCTCAATCAGGTGTAAGAACATTGACTATCCAGTAGCAGCTCACTTTGTTGAAGCTAACCATCCCAGCTCCTCCCTCAAATACACAGGCATTGAGCATGTTGCTCTACCAAGGAGAGGAGGTAACATGGAGATCCTACTACTACAGAGGGAGGTCTACAGGATATCCTGTTTAAAAACACTGACCCCTAGTGGTCTGAATATTGACTTTGATCTCAGGCCATTCTTATGACCAATTACATTTTCTGTTAACAGGTATTGTAAATGAATGTATTCTTTCCACAGCTTATTAGAGTACACCCAATATGTTGCCCCTGTTGATGACGCGTATTATGCATTATGGTCGAACCAAAAGATTACACACGTTAGGAAAAAAAATGAAATTGGAAATATTTAAATATAGTGGCAAGAAAATGTATGTGAACCCTTTAGAATTACCTGGATTTCTGCATAAAATGGTCATAACATTTGATCTGATCTTCATCGAAGTCACAACAATAGACAAACACAGTCTGCTTAAACTAATAACACACAAATTATTGTATTTTTCTTGTCTATATTGAATAGATCATTTAAACATTCAGAGTGTAGGTTGGAAAAAGTATGTCAACCCCTAGGCTAATGACTTCTCCAAAAGCTAATTGGAGTCATGAGTCAGCTAACCTGGAGTCCAGAGTCAGCTAACCTGGAGTCCAATCAATGAGATGAGATTGGAGATGTTGGTTAGAGCTGCCCAGCCCTATTAAAAACACTCACACAATTTGAGTTTGCTATTCACAAGAAGCTGGAAAGGGTTACAAAAGTATCTCTAAAAACCTTAATGTTCATCAGTCCACGGTAAGACAAATTGTCTATAAATGGAAAGTTCAGCACTGTTGCTACTCTCCCTAGGAGTGGCTGTCCTGCAAAGATGACTGGAAAAGCACAGTGCAGAATGCTCAATGAGGTTAAGAAGAATCCTAGTGTCAGCTAAAGACTTACAGAAATCTATGGAACATGCTAACATCTCTGTTGACGAGTCTACGATACGTAAAACACTAAACAAGAATGGTGTTCATGGGAGGACACCACAGAAGAAGCCACTGCTGTCCAAAAAATGCATTGTTGCACATTTGAAGTTTGCAAAAGTGCACCTGGATGTTCCACAGTGCTACTGGCAAAATATTCTGTGGACAGAAGAAACTACAGTTGAGTTGTTTGCAAGGAACACACAACACTATGTGTAGAGAAAAAAAGGCACAGCACACCAACATCAAAACCTCCTCCCAACTGTAAAGTATGGTGGAGGGAGCATCATGGTTTTGGGCTGCTTTGCTGCCTCAGGGCCTGGACAGCTTTCTATCGTCGACGGAAAAACGAATTCCCAAGTTTATCAAGACATTTTGCAGGAGAATGTAAGGCTATCTGTCTGCCAATTGAAGCTCAACAGAAGTTGGGTGATGCAACAGGACAATGACCCAAAACAGAATTGCTTCAACAGATGAAAATAGGCCTTCTGGAGTGGCCCGGTCAGAGTCCTGACCTCAACCCCATTGAGATGCTGTGGCATGACCTCAAGAGAGCAGTTCACACCAGACATCCCAAGAATATTTCTGAACTGAAACAGTTTTGTAAAGAGGAATGGTCCAAACGTTTGCATGAGGTTATTGCTGCCAAAGGAGGGTCAACCAGTTAATAAATCCAAGGGTTCATATACTTTTCCCACCCTGCACTGTGAATATTTACACGGTGTGTTCAATAAAGACATGAAAACGTATACTTGTTTGTGTGTTGTTAGTTTAAGCAGACTGTGCTTGTCTATTGTTGTGACTGATGAAGATCAGATCAAATTTGATCACTAATTTATGCAGAAATCCAGGTAATTCCATAGGTGAAATTAAATGAAACAGTAATGTATGTTGATGCTAATGATAACAATGGCATCATATATTTAATATACTGTGGGCTATTGTCTTAACAGTTTTGCTCAATTCATTCTGCTCAACCTGTGACGTGGTTAGGTTGGACCCAGGCGCAGAGAAGAGACCAGACGAGGAATCAGTGCTTAAGGATAAACATAATACTTTACTGATATACGGTAGCCGCAGGATCACTGTATACTTGAAAGAACAACAAAACACTAAGTCTCAAACTCAGGAAAGGAACGCACACGATAAACAATTCAAGCATCTGCAAAGGACCACAGAAAACACACCTCTTTTAAAACAGGGACACAATCATGAAATAAGACAATAAGAATAAGTCCAATAAGTCTCTAGGACGGCCTCTCTGTCGCCCTCTGGTGCCAGAAGGAACCATGACACAACCTAGCAATTACGACACACCCAACCCGCACTGTTGTCATTGGTCGCACTAATTGTACTGTTTGTCTACATAACCTAGTTCAAGCATTCATGAAATGACCCTGAAGAAGGCACAGTGATGCCGAAACGTGGGTGTTTTTTTACCCAATAAATGACTGGGAGGTTATATATATGAAGTGTGCGACTTACAGCTTACAGTTTATTCACCGTTAGTCAGCACCTCTACACTAAATCATTTTCTCTGGGTGTGCGCCAGCTCATGCTTTTTATTAGGCTTTCTGTTTGTCAAGATGTTTGTGATGTTGAAAAGTTTCTGAAGTCGGTATGCTTTGTCGATTGGTTGTGTGGTGCACTGGCACAGACACCTGTTGGTAGAAAAATCATTGCATATATTTTATATAATTATAAATATGGCATCAAAATGTAGAAAATCGGATTTGTCCCTAGCTAACAATTGTCTGCAGCCGTCTCTGGTCGTAGTGTAATGAAACAGGCAGGGAGAGTGAGCTCGTCCGTGGCAGGCGGCGAACCGTCAACCTTCTGGCCCATAGCCCTGTGTGGCAACGACTGTGCCACCAAAGCATGCTGAAGTGACAAAGTCGATATCCACGTTCATAAACACAGGGTCGCTACAGTTACTGCTATTTGTAGTCCTAAACATTATTTTTTGTTCATTCTATGAGGGGGGGGATCTGTCCCTTACTGCTTTTGTTTCATTACTAGCAGTCGAGTAGGCAGCCACCTTGAAGTTGATGTTTTCTATTTTGCTTATATCATCCATCACTCTTATGAGTTTCCTAGAGCATGGGAATGTCTACCACTTCCTATTGATAACATCAGAACAACTGTAGTAGTACATTTTCTTTTTTCATTCATGCCCTGTAAACCCCAAGAAAGCCCTGACAACTTGAAAAGTAAATAGATGTGTATTCAGTAACCAACATAGAATATGTAAAAAAATATATACATTTCCCAGGAGTCTCCCCAGGTCGCAACCTATATAAACCTCCCCCTTTCCCTCCCCTCCCACCAAAAAGGGAATATTCATGATTACACTGCAGCTGTATTATATTTGTAATATTTACAACATCCCTTTCTTGTAGACTCCAACAACGATGCATCCAGTTGCAGGGCACTGGCATGACAAGAACAAATAGCCCATCCACAGAGCTCCCTCTAATATTGTCCCATAATCTAAATACCAAATACATTCTACTGGACTAGAAAGGGGGGTATAATAAACCATGTGAAATAAAAACTCATAAACGTGAAACCAAATAATGCTTGTACAGTCACTGTTTAAAAGGGACAAATATAAACCATTCAACAGATCCTAATTTGAACAGTAATTTGCACATTACTGTTCAGCTCCCTCTGAGACATTCTATTCGTGGGTCCCGTCTAAGAGGGTCAAGTGGGTGTAAAAAAAGTAAGTGGGTTGAACACCCACACAAAGACAGACAGGAGTTGAATGCTAAATAAATAATACAGAAAGGGGAGGGGGGAGGGGGGGGGTCAGAAAGCCTGTGAGGCCGAGTAGGCCGAAAAGTTAAGCCAATACCTTTGGAATTCTTAATATTGAAAAATAAAGATGCATTTGTTGTGAATAAAGTCTTACTTTGAGGGAATTCTGTGGTACGAGCAAAGCCCGTTCACTGCATGCCACTGGAATTCACGTGCTTTTTGCCCGGAGTCCTCCTAAAGGACTGAACTTTTTGCCATGAAATGAGTGCATGTCTTCGAGAGATTTGAGAGAGTTTTTCATGACTATTTGAGAGAGAGCTTGTCATTACTCAGAGTTTGTCATGACTGTGCACTTGGAATGCTGTGTGTGTGTGTACCCACGTTTGTGTATCAGCGCATGCATGTGTGTGTGTGTTTTTATTTGGCTAGGTATCTGTCCATGTCTGGTTGCACTCACATGTCTAGCGCCCCCGGTGGCCGTGTGCCCTGCTCCCCCTCCAGTGAATCCCCTGTGGTCTGGGACAGCGAGTCGCTGTCATAGATCCCATTCGCATCCTCCTCTGTGATGATGTCATAAGCCCCGTCATCAGTCTTGGCGCTGGGGTCCGACACTACACAGGAAACAGGTGATCAAACCAGTCATGTACTTGTAACACTTTACTGTAGCCTGTATGTATGCACTAATAAAGCTTTTATAAGAGCTGCCTAAAGACATAACAGGAGCAGGAAGTCACACATATACCCATTCTATCCCAGGCAGTCATACATGTTTTACACATAGAAAAGCCATAGAGATCACATTATGTTTTTATGTACAGCAAATTGTGATCACCAAGGCTTTTTTGTCTCGATGTTCTTTTACAAATATTATTATTATTATTTATTTTTTATTTTTTTACCCATCCACCTTCGGAGGACAAATATACATATACATTTTTTGCAGCTTTTCTGCTACATATACAGTACCAGTCAAAAGTTTGGACACACCTACTCATTCCAGGGTTTTTCTTTATTTTGACTATTTTCTACATTGTAGAATAATAGCAAAGACATCAAAACTATGAAATAACACTTATGGAATCACGTAGTAACCAAAAAAGTGTAAAATAACCCTTTGCCTTGATGACAGCTTTGCACACTCTTGGCATTCTTTCAACCAGCTTCATGAGGCAGTCACCTGGAATGCATTTCAAATAACAGGTGTGCCATGTTAAAAGTTAATTTAAGGAATTCCTTTCCTTCTTAATGCGTTTGAGCCAATCAGTTGTGTTGTGTCAAGGTAGGGGTGGTATACAGAAGATAGCCCTATTTGGTAAAAGACCAAGTCTATATTATGGCAAGAACAGCTCAAATAAGCAGAGAAATTAAACTCCACCATTACTTTAAGACATGAAGGTCAGTCAACATAGAACATTTCATGAACTTTTAACGTTTCTTCAAGTGCAGTAGCAAAAACCATCAAGCGCTATGATGAAACTGGCTCTCATGAGAACCACCACAGGAATGGAAGACCCACAATTACCTCTGCTGTAGAGGATACGTTCATTAGAGTTACCAGACTCAGAAATTGCAGCCCAAATTAATGCTTCACAGAGTTCAAGTAACAGACACATCTCAACATCAACTGTTCAGAGGAGACTGCGTGAATCAAGCGTTCATGGTCGAATTGCAGTAAAGAAACCACTACTAAAGGACACCAATAAGAAGAGACTTTCTTGGGCCAAAAAACACGAGCAATGGACATTAGACCGGCGGAAATCTGTCCTTTGGTCTGATGAGTCCAAATTTGAGATTTTTGGTTCCAACTGCTGTGTCTTTGTGAGACTCAGAGTAGGCGAACGGATGATCTCCGCATGTGTGGTTCCCACCGTGAAGCATGGAGGAGGTCTGACAGTGTGGGGGTGCTTTGCTGGTGACACTGTCTGATTTATTTAGAATTCAAGGCACACTTAACCAGCATGGCTACCACAGCATTCTGCAGCGATATGCAATCCCATCTGGTTTGCACTTACTGGGACTATCATTTGTTTTCAACAGGACAATGACCCAACACACCTCCTGGCTGTGTAAGGGCTATTTGACCAAGAAGGAGAGTGATGGAGTGCTGCATCAGATTACCTGGCCACCACAATTACCTGACGTCAACCCAATTGAGATGGTTTGGGATGAGTTGGATCACAGAGTGAAGGAAAAGCAGCCAACACGTGCTCAGCATATGTGGGGACTTCTTCAAGACTGTTGGAAAAGCATTCCAGGTGAAGCTGGTTGAGAAAATGCCAAGAGTGTGCAAAGCTGTCATCAAGGCAAAGGGTGGCTACTTTGAAGAATCTAAAATCTAAAATATATTTTGATTTGTTTAACACTCTTTTAGTTATTACATGATTCCATATGTGTTAATTTTGATGTCTTCTTCACTATTATTCTACAATGTAGAAAATAGTAAAAATAAGGAAAAACCATTGAATGTGTAGGTGTGTCCAAACTTTTGACTGGTACTGTACATACATTTTACATAGACATTTTGCATACACATTTTACATAGACATTTTACATACATGGTACTTTTATATATAGCAGTCACATAACAATAACACATTACCAAACATAAGCTCTTTAATCCCACCCCCTCAACCACTCTCAGCCCATCCCACCTATCACCATAGACCCCCCTCGTTTGGTTTCCATAGGCCATATATTTTTCTATTGTGATGTTTTACATCATTTTAAACTTTTCTAATCGTATAGTATCTCTCGATGTTTTTACTAGCCTCTCTCTTTGAACTTCTTATCTTATCCCATCTGTCAGATTTTAAATGTGTGATGAAGACGCACATCATTGGGCTTTGCTGTCCTATAAAACGTCCACAACAGAACTTACCTTTTGAGGAATATAAAGATTTCTTGAAATCTGTAGTAGCCGTACATTTTCCTTTCCCAGTAAAATGACGTGACAAAAACGAGGCAGATGTTTGCCAAGCAACCTCCGCTGTGGTTTTTGCCATGTTTGTTAATGAAAGCAGTAAAGCAGAAGGGAGATTAAGGAAGTTGAATTGAGGTGGCACCTACCACCCTTCGCCCTTTTGCTTAGAACAAGATAATGGAAGTATACCACTAGAATGGTTAGGAATGGCAGAAGGTTTCTGTTCTTATTCCACAGGGTACAGTGGATGCTCTTGTTTCAGTACCTGTTATGACTTCCCTATTCAACACAAAACCACTTCACCAACCTTGAAAGAAGGCCAGAGTAATTGTGACAAATTGTGTTTATCAAATCAAATTGTCTAATGGGGGTTTGCTTAAATACGTGTCCCTTTCGACTGAGTGTTTGAAAAAGGCCTTTGCAAGTGTGTGCGTGACCATGTATTTGTATGTGTGGGTTTTTGAGTGCGCATACTAGGAGTGTGTGCGTGTATTTGCGTGTGCCTACGTGTGACCATCTATATCTCACCTGTAACCCTGGGAGTAGGTTTGTAGGGGGCTGGTTCGGGGAGTGAGTGAGGCCCAATTCCGGGGGGAGGCGGCTGGGTGTCGGAGGGACTCAGCTCAGCCTCTGTGAACCTCTCCACCACGGCTCTATGTTGGGTGTAACACTCCCTACAGCAACGCTCCTTCTTCCCACTGTGCTTGGTCATCACAAAGTTGTTACTGCAGTAGTAGCAGAAGATGCGTCCACACAGCCTGAAACAAGAAGAGAGTCTAGTATTGTATCACTGTGGAGCATTCATTCAATTCAGGAGTTAAATTACTAAAATGCTAATTCAAATACTGAATTGCCTGAAAGTCCAATATAATTGAGACCTTGGAATTATTAGCCGATATACTCAATCAACCATCCTGGCAATATCGCCAGATTCACCACCTCTGTCCATTGTAACCACTATATAAAATGGCAAATGTTTACAAATGTGTATAACAGTGGCGGTCAGTGACGTTTAAGATGAGGGAGGACAAAAAAATGTATCAGCATGGCCTTATTTCTAGTACAGCATATTGGATGACTGTCATTCATATTCCATTCACAGCGATAGGTTTAGGCTATTACATGATACTCTAATTTTCCCTATACCCATCATGAGGTTGCTACAACATAGCCTATGAATGAAAGTTTACAATGTAGGTTCACACAGGTCGAGAGAAGAATTTGAGGTGACAGACAGTGACACATGGACAGACAGTGACACATTCAATACCGCCTTGCACACTCTTGCCTGCATCTAGCTGATAAAGGGTGTGATAATTAGTCCAATAGTTGCAAACGAGAGTTTCTATTGGACAAATTCAGGTATGTTTATCCCTTTTAAAATCAGTGGAATGAATATACCCCTGATCACACCTAAATACAGTTCACTTTCATAACAGCCACATTTTATTCCTTCTCGCATCTATGTCCTCTCCTCCTCTCATATTTTCCCTTCGTCGCTTGTGGACATTAATGCACAACACATTAGCAGTATGTGACCAGGCAAAAAAACATTTCTAAGACAAACTGCTACACACAGCCTACATCGTTGTCACCATATTAGCTAAAGTAACGTCATAGTCAACATAACTAATAACGTTACAGTGTACAGTCAGTAAGCAGTTAAGTACTTACACCGGCAGGCTACAGTGGCAATACATTTGTAAAACCAAAAGCTTACATTGACTTGGAAGAGTTCCAGTGTTGTGTTGGATAGTCATAGCCAACTAGCTAACATAGCATCCCTCTGTTTGAGTAGGGTAAAGTAGCTAGCTGCATTTGCTAGCTAAGTGAAACTGAAAGTAAAAAAATTAAATCTCTCTCTCTTGCTTGTCCTTCATTTTGGAAGGAATTCATTTGTCCACCCAATCAAACTGCAGTGCTAGCTAGCTGTATCTTATACTTTCAGTACTAGATTCATTTTCTGATTGTTTGATTGGGCGGACAACATGTCAGTTCATGCTGCAAGAGCTCTGATAGGTTGGAGGACATCCTCCGGAAGTTGTCCTAATTACTGTGTTAGTCTATGGAAGGGGGTGAGATTTGTATTGAAGTCAATGTACCCAGAGGTGGACGCTAGTTGTCCTCCGGCTACACCATGGTGCTACCCTACAGAGTGCTGTTGAGGCTACTGTAGACATTTCTTGGCAAAATAGTATGTTTTAATCAATCAATTATTTGGTGACGTGATTATATTTAGTATAGTTTTATCTAAAAAGGATAACTTTTTGAATGTTTAAAAAAATATTTTTTTCTGAAAATCCCTGAGGAGGATGGTCCTCCCCTTCCTCCTATGAGGAGCCTCCACTGGTGTACTGTATAGGTATATCACAATGTTTTCAATCATTACCAGTCAGAACGTAGTCTGTTGAAGTCACGATAAGAAAAAAAAGAGTCAGCCATTTCTAAAGCCACCGACGCTCTAATAGCTATTAACACTTTGTCTACGGTTCCCGTAACATGACGTAATATAATATCACTGAGGGGCGAGTGAGTCCCTCTCAGTGCCCACCTGCAGTGGTGTCGGCGCAGCCACCAGGTGAAATGGCCCTGGCAGCCCAGGCAGTGGGTGGCCTCCTTGTCCTGCAACCAGCGTTCCTCTGCACGCAGCTTCTGCTCAAACTCCAGAGCATCGGACTTCTGCCACAGAATGTCCTTGTCCCTGCCGGAGCACATACACACACTGTGAATACATTTTGAATGTTCGGATCCAGCATCGAAGTACAAAGCACCCAAAAGGTCACGAACACACACGGGTACACACACACATACACAGGTGGGGGGTTAGAGCGCAGGACCTGCTGCCAAAAAATAACATGGTTATACAGGTCTGGTTGTTCCCCTCTGTTCATCAGAGAGTGACAGAGTATGGCAATTATCTGCTCAGTTAGCTTCTTTCAGGCATGGTTACTTCGTAACGAGTGAATCATACATTTGTATGGTTTGTGGGTATTTGAGGACGACATAATCATTACTCATGCTATTCTGTTTATATTGTCCTAATCTAATTCTACATGCACTTTCCAATGACCCCCTGTTCTGGAGTACATCTTTCTGCCAATGAGCAGTAAGGAATAGGAAAAAGTGAAAGCGTAAATGAAGACGGTAAATAATGTTGTTACTGTTGTCCCGTTGACAATTTTGATTCTCATTTTAATTTTTTTATTGTAAATATCCAAAATAAGCTTTGGCAATATGTACATTGTTACGTCATGCCAATAAAGCGAATTGAATTGAAATAAAAGCACTGAAGTGGTTTAAGGACACCCCAGGGGCGCTGGAATTGTGTTTTATCCCCTACTAGGGATAAGAGCTATGTGAATAGCTGAGACAAAGAGAGAGAGAGAGAGAGAGCATCAATTACTGCCAAAACATAAGCAGACGAGAGCTGTTGCTTTCTCTTCATTCGTCTCTCTCTTGAAATCCCCCTCTCACTCTCTTTCTCCTTGATATCATAGACTTTCTGAATTCCAAATCGACTAATCCTAGGCACTTTGTGTACAGTAGAGTTCAACGGATCGGATATGTATAATCCATACAGTACAGTAGTTCTTTCATCTTGCCCTTTTAGCTGTATATTGGATACACCTAACCAATTGTTTTACACCTACAGAAGTGCCTCGCGGTTGATTTGGAATTCCGAATTGGTTTCCATCTGTCTTCAAACAACTTATTTCTTTGTCACCCTCCTCTGTGTCACTTTTTTATACCCTTTTTCCCCATCCATCCATCTCTTTCCTTTCCCTCCCTCCTTCTCGTCAGATGAGACTGTCAGTGGTGACATGGCATATCAAAGACCCAAACTGTGTTCGCTATGGGAGAGCAACCTCAGAATACACACGTCCCCCAGGGCTCAGCTAAGAGGGCAGAACCCAGACATAACATGCTATCTTGATCTCCCAAACAAAGGGGAAAAACAAGTCCTCAACACCCTTTCAAGTTCCTAAACAAAGCTCCTCCCCCTCTACAGATCAAAAGGTGCAGCTGTCACTTTTTCTCTTTCCTCCCATGGCTCAGGGCAGGTGCAGGTGCAGAGGAGGATGGAAGGCTTAGGGCGTACTTGATTAGTTCGATGAGGCGCTCCTCCAGCGTGCTCTTGGTTCGGTAGAGGTCGTCGATCTCTGCTGTTGTCCTGAGGTATTGACTATGCTTGTCAACCTCGGCCTGCTCCAATTTCTTCTTCAGCTCCTCACGCGCCGCCTGGACCGCCAAGAGAGCCTCCTCGGCACTAGATGGGGGAGCGATTAGAAGGGAGTGAAAGGGATTAAGAGAATGGAAGAGGGAGAGTGTACGATTACATAGTTGTGACTGCATCATCTTTAACTCAGATAGATAGAATGGACAAGACAACTCTATCTATCTATATATATATATGTATATATCTATATCTCTATATACACTGCTCAAAAAAATAAAGGGAACACTTAAACAACACAATGTAACTCCAAGTCAATCACACTTCTGTGAAATCAAACTGTCCACTTAGGAAGCAACACTGATTGACAATAAATTTCACATGCTGTTGTGCAAATGGAATAGACAAAAGGTGGAAATTATAGGCAATTAGCAAGACACCCCCAATAAAGGAGTGGTTCTGCAGGTGGTGACCACAGACAACTTCTCAGTTCCTATGCTTCCTGGCTGATGTTTTGGTCACTTTTGAATGCTGGCGGTGCTTTCACTCTAGTGGTAGCATGAGACGGAGTCTACAACCCACACAAGTGGCTCAGGTAGTGCAGCTCATCCAGGATGGCACATCAACGCGAGCTGTGGCAAGAAGGTTTGCTGTGTCTGTCAGCGTAGTGTCCAGAGCATGGAGGCGCTACCAGGAGACAGGCCAGTACATCAGGAGATGTGGAGGAGGCTGTAGGAGGGCAACAACCCAGCAGCAGGACCGCTACCTCCGCCTTTGTGCAAGGAGCAGCACTGCCAGAGCCCTGCAAAATGACCTCCAGCAGGCCACAAATGTGCATGTGTCAGCATATGGTCTCACAAGGGGTCTGAGGATCTCATCTCGGTACCTAATGGCAGTCAGGCTACCTCTGGCGAGCACATGGAGGGCTGTGCGGCCCCACAAAGAAATTCCACCCCACACCATGACTGACCCACCGCCAAACCGGTCATGCTGGAGGATGTTGCAGGCAGCAGAACGTTCTCCACGGCGTCTCCAGACTCTGTCACGTCTGTCACATGTGCTCATGTGCTCAGTGTGAACCTGCTTTCATCTGTGAAGAGCACAGGGCGCCAGTGGCGAATTTGCCAATCTTGGTGTTCTCTGGCAAATGCCAAACGTCCTGCACGGTGTTGGGCTGTAAGCACAACCCCCACCTGTGGACGTCGGGCCCTCATACCACCCTCATTGAGTCTGTTTGACCGTTTGAGCAGACACATGCACATTTGTGGCCTGCTGGAGGTCATTTTGCAGGGCTCTGGCAGTGCTGCTCCTTGCACAAAGGCGGAGGTAGCGATCCTGCTGCTGGGTTGTTGCGATCCTGCTGCTGGGTTGTTGCGATCCTGCTGCTGGGTTGTTGCGATACTGCTGCTGGGTTGTTGCCCTCCTACGGCCTCCTCCACGTCTCCTGATGTACTGGCCTGTCTCCTGGTACCGCCTCCATGCTCTGGACACTACGCTGACAGACACAGCAAACCTTCTTGCCACAGCTCGCATTGATGTGCCATCCTGGATGAGCTGCACTACCTGAGCCACTTGTGTGGGTTGTAGACTCCGTCTCATGCTACCACTAGAGTGAAAGCACCGCCAGCATTCAAAAGTGACCAAAACATCAGCCAGGAAGCATAGGAACTGAGAAGTGGTCTGTGGTCACCACCTGCAGAATCACTCCTTTATTGGGGGTGTCTTGCTAATTGCCTATAATTTCCACCTTTTGTCTATTCCATTTGCACAACAGCATGTGAAATGTATTGTCAATCAGTGTTGCTTCCTAAGTGGACAGTTTGATTTCACAGAAGTGTGATTGACTTGGAGTTACATTGTGTTGTTTAAGTGTTCCCTTTATTTTTTTGAGCAGTGTATATAGAGATATAGATATAGATCTTAGAGACAGGGACTACTTAGTTAATCTAAATGGAGAGGTTGTTTTCTGTTTGGGGTATAATAGTATACCGGTAGGCAGTGTTCATTTTGGCACAGATTTAGTCTAGTCTTAATAATTTCGACAAAAAAAGAATTAAGTCACATTTTTGTTATTTGAATAATGATTGAGTCTAGTTATTGTCAAAATTATGATAACCGTGGGCAATTTTAATCAATTAAATGCCTTTTCATTTTAGTCACTTCACAGTTGTATTGCCTCATTAACCCATTCATGTCCATAACGGAAATTTACAATTTCCTTCAGTACACTTGTTCTCTGAGCTTGCTGATGGGAAATCTGAATACATTTTTTAATTGTCGTTTGTCTACAATGTGAGTTTTGATATTGTACTATATTTAGTCTTTGGACACATGGGGTTAAAGTCCTGTGAATACATGTTTAAATGATCAGATCGTAATGATGTTTGGTATATACTGTAGATTGTCAGGACCAATATATATATTAAAACTATATCTAAAGAAATCCACTCATACACTTCTAGAGTAGATTATACAGTAGAAGCAAATTCCATGCAAGTCAATGGAGAGTGAGGCCTGCTACAGCATTCTCCAACGTTCTCTCCCTCTCTCACAGGCACTCAAAATTAATGGATTTCTTTAGGGGGCATTACAGCCACACAAGGGAGATGCCACTTGGAAATTCGAGGTCTGGTGAGAATATTATCAAGTGCTTGTCAAATTGTGAATGAGAGACTGATGAAGTGTGTGCAGCTTGAACAAAAAACGAAATCAGAGCTCATGCCTTTCATGCAACTTTTTTTCAAATCACCATTAGAGTCCCGTCATGCAGCCTTAGAATGTATTAAAAATAAAAACATATAGCCCTACGTTTGTATCACAACTTAAGTTGCATAAATAACTCTAAATTAAGCATATAGGAGGACCAGTTCATTTGTTAAACCCTCCACAGAATAGCCGCATGTGCTCACTTTCTTTGAAATCATTTGGAGAAAATATCCTTTATATTTTATGAAGCTATGAAATAAAATAAAATTATGCCACAGAATTCTATGCAAATCTCATCTGCTAAATGAACTAGTGTAGCCCACAGCCATATGGTATAGCCATATCAGGGCCTAACATACGGACTCAGTATGCTATTCTGTTCTTCTGAAATAAGACTACATTTTGTTCATATCATGTTTCTTTAGACCTGTCGAAAATAAAGAATGGATTTATTGTGATGGTGTAGTCCAGGGGTGGGCAAACCTTTTGGCTCAAGGGCCACATCGGGATTTTGAAATTCAATGAAGGGACACATTTTTGGGGGGGATGAATTGCTTGGCGAAGTGGTCTAAGACACTACATCTCAGTGCTTGAGACATCACTACAGACCTGGGTTCGATCCCGGGCTGTGTCACAGCTGGCAGTGACTGGGAGACCCATGCGGCGGCAGACAATTGGCCCAGCGTCGTCCGCGTTAGGGGAGGGTTTGGCAGGCCGAGATTTCCTTGTCCCATCACGCTCTATAGCGACTCCTGTGGCGGGCCGGGCGCATGCACGCTGATATGGTCGCCAGGTGTACAGAGTTTCCTCTGATATATTGGTGTGGCTAGCTTCCGGGTTAAGAGGGCATTGTGTCAAGAAGCAGTGCGGCTTGGCTAGGTCGTGTTTCGGAGGACGCACTGATCTCGACCTTCGCCTCTCCCGAGTCCGTACGGAAGTTGCAGCGATGGGACAAGACTGTAACTACCAATTGGATACCACGAATTTTGGGAGAAAAAAAGGGGTAAAAAAAATATATATATTTTGAAGTGCCCGGCGGGCCGGATACGTCCCACGGGCCGTACTTTGCTCCTCCTTGGTGTAGACTATATTAAATGGATTTATTAGACTTTTTAAAATGTAGATGTTCCAAAAGGTCTGCATCTGTGGCTATGCGTGAAAGCCAGGAGATGCTAAACATGTTAATGTTAATTAACGGTCAATTACCTTGAGACAGGCAGTTATTTGTTTGACAATCACTGGTTGACAACATTTTGTGACCGCCACAGCCCTACTAACGAGGTGACATGACTGAACATGTCACCTTTGTTCATGTAAAACAGTATAACTTTACATCCGTCCCCTCGCCCCGACCCGGGCACGAACCAGGGACCCTCTGCACACATCAACAACTGACACACACGAAGCATCGTTACCCATCGCTCCACACAAGCCGCGACTCTTGCAGAGCAAGGGGAACCACTACTTCAAGGTCTCAGAGCAAGTGACGTCACCGACTGAAAGGCTGCTAGCGCGCACCACCGCTACCTAGCTAGCCATTTCACATCGGTTACATTCAGTCATGTCACCTTATTAGGGCTGTGGCGGTCACAAAATGTTGTCAACCAGTGGTTAAAGGTCCGGTCCGCAAGTAACCCAGTTTTAGAACGGCCCAAGATATGCTTCATGAAATTAACCTCTTGAAACTAGAGGGCAGTATTTTTATGTTTGGAAAAATAACGTTCCCAATGTAAGTAGCCTATTTCTCAGGCCCAGATGCTAGAATATGCATCTAATTGACAGATTAGGATAGAAAACACTCTAAAGTTTCCAAAACTGTCAAAATATTGTCTGTGAGTATAACAGAACTGATTTTGCAGGCGAAAACCTGAGGAAATCCAACCCGGAAGTGCCTCTTATTTTGAAAAATCCCTGTTCCATTGCCTGCCTTTCCTCCATTTAAAGGGTTATCAACCAGATTCCTTTTCCAATGGCTTCCACAGGTTGTGAACAGTCTTTAGACATAGTTTCATGCTTTTATTCTGAAAAATTAGCGAGATTTATCAAATCGCGTCAGTGGACTGCCAGATGTCCTTTGATTAGTTCCTGCGCGCGAAAGTGGTAGCTTGACATTTTCTTTATCTCTTGTATTGAATAGTTTACCGTCTGGTTGAAATATTATCGATTATTTATGTTAAAAACAACCTGAGGATTGATTATAAAAAACGTTTGACATGTTTCTACGAACTTTACGGATACTATTTGGAATTTTCCTCTGCCCTTCATGACCGCTCGAGCCTGTGGATTTCTTAACATAACGCGCCAACCAAATGGAGGTTTTTGGATATAAAAATAATCTTTATCGAACAAAAGGAACATTTATTGTGTAACTGGGAGTCTCGTAAGTGCAAACATCTGAAGATCATCAAAGGTAAGCGATTCATTTTATTGCTTTTCTGACTTTCGTGACCAATCTACATTGCTGCTAGCCAGTGGCGTGCCGTGGGCCTGGGGCCTGGGCCTTCAGTGAGGTACTACACAGTCCCACCCGAATTAATCCACCTCATTATGATGCCATGGCTCTAGAAACTATACATTTAGACAGAAACGCAGTATAACCAGGTGTTGCGTCACCTTGAAATTGACAAATTGACATTTTTGGGTAAACAGTGTTTACCCAAAAACATGACACAATCAATGAGTCTTTTCAATATTTCCCTTCACCTTTTCATTGTGCAGCTCCGTTGCCCTGCGCGTTTGTTCTTTGAGCTATAGATCCACTCCGGTGTCCCCAAAAGTTTTCAAAAGCACCATTGCTTGTTAGTGCCCAGACGTACTTTGGTGTCTCGTTGCTGCCTTGGTTAGACAACTCAAGTTTGCAAAGCCAGTGTGGCTCCAAACACCAAATCGATCACTTGCAAATAATAGGCATTCCCAGCAGTACAGTTTGCAGTGCTTCTCGGAGCCTGTGAGCCATTGACAGCGCTCGTAGTTGAAACTTTGAAAGTGGCGAGCGAACGAAGCACTTTCCCGCCTGTGACAGGCTTTGTGGCGTCGGGCGACCTCTCCTTACAATGTCTAACTTTTCTTGAAAAGTTCGTCTTGAGAATGGCGTTATAATTATATCCTCGACCAAATCGATATCTTCTCCTCCTTCCGCCATTGTGGGTTGAAAAAACAGCTTAGTAGTACGCGAATTAATTCGTTTATCAAATTCAGTTTCCTAGATCTCCATAGGACCTGCCTCTCAATATTGGTAATCCAATCAAAAGACGTACACGCACTACGCCTGCTAGCTGGCTCCTGTGTAACACTGGAGCCAGCCAGAAGGCGTACAATAGCCAACTCTAAAGCTGATTGGTTGACACTAAATTTTCATTTCCATTCACTATAAGCTACAAGCGCCCGCACTGTTGATTCTGAAGGC
This sequence comes from Salvelinus namaycush, assembly GCF_016432855.1. Classification (NCBI taxonomy): domain Eukaryota; kingdom Metazoa; phylum Chordata; class Actinopteri; order Salmoniformes; family Salmonidae; genus Salvelinus; species Salvelinus namaycush. The sequence continues at coordinate 9,148,645 of NC_052316.1, forward strand.
CTGAGGGCAGATTTTAGACCCCTGGCAACACATGATGGCTGAATATGATTGGATAAAAGATCTAACATAAAGACCAGCCCTCAAAATCTCAACCTGGGGCTGGAAGCAGTGCAACCAAGAGGAAAGCTATGAAATGAAGAGTATAACTCTTACTCTGGGGAATAATTTAATACATATTTGTGGGAAAATATATTTAAAAAAAAATTATATTCTGATGATGTTTAGGCCAGCAGAGAAGGCCTTGCAGGCCCTGACGGCCCACCACTGCTGCTAGCTGTTCGTAATGTTTTGTCTAGTGATCGATAAACTCACAAACGCTTGGATTGCTTTCGCTGTAAAGCATATTTTCAAAAGCTGACACGACAGGCGGATTAACAACAAGCTAAGCTGTGTTTTGGTATATTGCACTTCTGATTTCATGAAATTAAATATTTTTAGTAATTTTTTTCGAATTTGGCGCTCTGCAATTCAGCGGATGTTTACGAAAATAATCCCGCTAAAGGGATCTGTGCGCCAAGAGGTTTAAGAGGAGGCCGCCAACGCACAATAGATATCAAAAACGTATAATGGGTCATATCTTTTGAACGGTAAGGGCTAGAATCAAGCCGTTTTCTACCAGGAAAAGAGGGAGACTTGGCCATGTTGGCTACATAACCTGGTTATGAAATGTAGTGAGGAAAGTGGGAGGGTTGAGCAAGACTACAAATTTAAAGACTGCCTACTTTTCTATGCTCAAGGGAGAGAAAAACATAGCTAGACTTGTTTTACTATTAAACTCAATGCTGCTATTGTTTTTTATTTTGTAAAGCAGCTTGGGTTTCTTAACCAGGCAAAAGGTAGCTAAGTAGAAGGCTGATGGTGACTGGTTAGCTTGTGCTTATTATCATTGAAAAGCATAATCTCTAAAAAAAAAAACTTATCTAGTCCATTTAGTAGTCTGATTATATTCAGAGATAATTTTGTCTCGTTTCGTTTTAGTCAACAAATGTAAAATCATTTTGTTTAGTTATAGTTTTTCTGTGGTTATTTAGTCAGTTATAGTTTCGTCAATTGCCATTAGAAAACAGGAGTTTGACTAATATTTTAGTCACTCTTTTGTATGACATGAACACTGCCAGTATGTCAGAGGTAAATGGAAGGGGGGTTATAGCCATACCTGGTGACAGAGTCGCTCAGTCGCTGAATCTCTTCCTCACTCTGACGAATAGCGGCTTCCGACTTTGTGACGTGAGCATCCTTCTCTCCAATCAGCCGTGAGTACTCCTCATTCACCCCCTTCATCAAACATAATCATAACATACACTCGTTTTTTTTTTAAAGAACCAAAAAGCTTTCGTGAACAGATTAACTGTTGACCCCTTTAAATACAGACAAAGGATTAAGAAGAGCGATGCTTTGTAAATGAACTCTCTCCTTCTTCACTCAATTATCATAGCAAAGTATTATAGTACAGGCAGACTCATTTCAACGTGTCACATCCTCTCTATGCAGGGAGAGGAAGGAGATTCACACCACCCTGCCCTCAGTTTTATCATCCTCGGTTTATGAACACTGAGCTAATCTAATCTTCGGGGTATTCATTAACCCAGTCAGGTGTGTGCAGCCCTGCTCCTCTCGCCCCCTTTTCGTATTTATACCTTTGCCCTTTTTCCCTTTCTCATATTCATTCCTATGCCTCTCTAATGAAAACGTAAAAACTTTTGCCAGGGCAGACAAGATGAATGTGCCACGGATGGCTTCGTCATCCACTCTCTCCTTCTACACACAATATGGTCTTTCACACATTCCTCTTACCGATTCTTTCTTTCAGCTATTTCAGTGTCAGCAGCTAAACAGACATGCCATTTAGCCAATCAGTTGTTCTGCGCCAGTGTATCCTAAAGTGGTCTATCTTGATAAGGGATTGAAGACTGTGGTTTCATTTTTTCGTCTGGCGCTACGTCAAACACACGTTAGTTTGCAATTTCGTCATGTAAAAACTGCAGCACTGGCATTTTACAGCCCTAACGCCAGGTTCGGCAATTCGCCTGTCTAACATCAGATCGCTTGCGCCGAGGTGGGAGGGGTGTCAATATTTGAGATGTTGCCTTACAAACAAGCACAAAAGTGACAATTACATGCAGTACTAATGGGAAGTTTTAAGACCCACAAAAACCACATCTTAACGGTAACGCAGTTGATAATGGAATGGATTTTGAGAGAGGAAGCGCAGACTATCCAGCCATGATGCACAGTGTCCATGGAAGGAGAGATGCGTCTTTTGTGACAGGGAATCGTGTTTATAAAAAACTATTTCATTTAAAAACAAGCATAGTCTACCTTCCCCTTAATCAAGGCTGGTTTAGTAGCATTGCGATATTAAAAGTAGCTTATGAATAAAGAGGTTTTAAATGGTCAACAGAGTGCTTTGAAACATTTGAGGTTTTTGTCCTCATGCTTTTTCATTATTCACATACCTGCATGTTTCTTGTTCAAGTAGGCTATCCATTCCCATTTTCAAAGAGCTACCCTCGTCCGATTGCAAAAGATACGCTCCTCTAAACTATTCAGTCCTCCTATAATGCCAAAGCAGATTTTTGGGAGAATCTGCCTCACACATACAGTACCAGTCAAAGTTTGGACACACCTACTCATTCCAAGGTTTTTCTTTATTTTATTATTTTATACATTGTAGAATAATAGTGAAGACAACAGAACTATAAAATAACATATATGAAATCATGAAGTAACAAAAGTGTTAAATCTAAATATATTTTAGATTCTTCAAAGTAGCCACCCGTTGCCTTGATGACAGCTTTGCACAATCTTGGTATTCTCTCAACCAGCTTCATGAGGTAGTCACCTGGAATGCATTAAAATTAACAGGTGTGCCATGTTAAAAGTTAATTTGTGGAATTTCTTTCATTCTTAATGCGTTTGAGCCAATCAGTTGTGTTGTGACAAGGTAGGGGTGGTATACAGAAGATAGCCCTATTTGGTAAAATACCAAGTCCATATTATGGCAAGAACAGCTCAAATAAGCAAAGAGAAACGACAGTCCATCTTTACTTTAAGGCATGAAGGTCAGTCAATACGGAAAATGTCAAGAACTTTTAAAGTTTCTTCAAGTGCAGTCGCAAAACCATCAAGCGACATGATGAAACTGTCTCTCATGAGGACCGCCACAGGAAATGAAGTCCCAGAGTTACCTCTGCTGCAGAGGATAAGTTCATTAGAGTTAACTGCACCTCAGATTGCATCCCAAATAAATGCTTCACGGAGTTCAAGTAACAGACACATCTCAACATCAACTGTTCAGAGGAGACTGCGTGAATCAGGTCTTCATGGTCGAACTGCTGCAAAGAAACACCAACAACAAGAAGCGACTTACTTGGGCCAAGAAACACGAGCAATGGACATAAAACCGGTGGTAATCTGTCCTTTGGTCTGATGAGTACAAATTTGAGATTTTTGGTTCTAACCCCTGTCTTTGTGAGATGCAGAGTAGGTGAACGGATGCTCTCACCTTGTGTGGTTCCCACCGTGAAGCATGAAGGAGAATGTGTGATGGTACTTTGCTGATGACACTGTCTGTGATTTATTTAGAATTCAAGGCAGACAACCAGCATGGCTACCACAACATTCTGCAGCGATACGCCATCCCATCTGGTTTGCGCTTAGTGGGACTATCATTTGTTTTTCAACAGGACATTGACCCAAAACACAACTCCAGGCTGTGTAAGAGCTATTTGACTAAGAAGGAGAGTGATGTAGTGCTCCTTCAGATGACCTGGCCTCCACAATCACCCGACCTCAACCCAATTGAGATGGTTTGGGATGAGTTGGACCGCAAAGTGAAGGAAAAGCAGCCAACAAGTGCTCAGCATATGTGGGAACTCCTTCAAGACTGTTGGAAAATCCTTCTTCATGAAGCTGGTTGAGAGAATGCCAAGAGTGTGCAAAGCTGTCATCAAGGCAAAGGGTGGCTACTTTGAAGAATCTCAAATATAAAATATATTTTGATTTGTTTAACACTTTTTTGGTTACTACATGATTCCATATGTGTTATGTCATAGTTTTGATGTCTTCACTATTACTCTACAACGTAGAAAATAGTAAAAATGAAGAAAAACCCTTAAATGAGCAGGTGTGTCTTAACTCGTACTGAAGGTAACAATACAATTGACATGAGCCTAGCATTTTATATAGACGTGTGAATGTTATGCGTTAAGACATTTAGGACTACGTGTGCACACAGTGCCATGGAACGAGAGAAGCGATTTATGATAGCATGTTTCGAACCCGATCCTATTTAGAAATATTGTTGGTTTAAAAAATGGACTGATTGTTTTTTTATCAAATTAAACGAAAAACAAACTCATTAGAAAGATTCACCGTCCATGGGTTTATGGTGAGAACGTACATGGCTCGGAAGTGATGCAAATTCGTCTGCTATTTCCGGAGGAGTGCAAATATGATCCATAAGATGGTTCCATGATGTTTATTGAAATATTATATTTGCCAGCAGTATAACGGTGAGTGGACATTCCCCCTTTCTCTTTATATTGGATCTTTATCCAGCTCCAGTGAAAAGTTTGGATGTGTGTAAAACCTTCCATAGTCTAAGTTGCCTTGTCTGTATTATACGCCCTTGGGGAGCAATTATGGTGCCTGTAACTGTAGTTAGACATAGCATACTTAAAACAAGTTGTTGTTTCGTTTTTATTAGAATTTGAATAAAATTATACACTGTCTTTTTAGGTCTAATCAATATCCTAGTGAATTTAACAAACTGGGCTATAACGGACTAACATTCTAATTGGAGTTGATGGCAACGCAATACATAAAATACCGTAAATACACAACTTGAAGCAACCACATATTTAGCCATGGAGCATGTTCTGACTGGCCAGAGAGGGGAGAATCCTCAACACACACAACTTGTTTATTCATCAAAACCCAGCCCTTTCACGCCACCGCCAACTTCTGCGCCCATAATTCTGGTTGTGATAATAGCAAAAAATATTTTGGACCCCCCCCAACCTATAACGCTACAGCCAGCGCTAAGATTTACCATTGCATTAGAGTTGTTAAAATAGAGCCTCTGTGTCTATTATAATGTTCTCTGTCATATGTGAAAAATGAAAGAGGTGGAGATACAGACCTCTATCTCAAAGATTTTGGCCTCCAGACTAGACACCTTCTCCTGCTCTTTAGGCAGCTGGACCCTCAGTTTCCCCACCTCATCTTTCAGACTCTGGATAGAGAGCAAAACATACAAGTGTTCAAATTGTGCCAATCGGTCACTCAAAAACATGAAAGTGAGGAGAATTCTGCAGCTCCTGCACAGCAAAAGCACACTGTTTAATAAAGAGGTAAATGTGTTGTGATTCACACACAGTAATTAATTGTCTAATTAATCACAATAATTTCCCCCCTTTCACAGGCTTTTGACAGAACTCCAGCCAAACTCACCTTGATCTGGTTCTGATGATTCATGCTCTCGGAGCTCATCTGGAACTTGACCGCCTCCATCTCCTCCAGACTGGAGTCCTGGAGACTCCTCACCTGGCCCTCTGCCTTCTCCAGCTTGTCCTGCAGCTCCAGCATGGCTCCCGGAAGGTTCTCTGTCATCCTCAGTTCCTCTCTTAGGCTGGTGTTCTCCTGGCGCATGGCAGCCATGCAGGCCTCCAGCCGCTCCACCTCCCCGGAAGTTCTCTCCTCCAGTTCCCCTATCCTGTCTGCCTCCCCCGCCCAGCCTTCCTTGGCCTCCTCCCTTTCTGCTGTCAGTCTACAGATAGTCATCCCAAGCTCTGCCATCTCTGTATTGGCCCGGTGGAGGCCTTCACGTATCTCAGCATTCTCTATGGCCAGCCTCTCATTTTGGGCCTTTAGCGTAGCCAGCTCTCCCCTGGCGGAGGCCTCTGCGGCAGCCGACTCGGACCGGGAGGCTGCCTCCTGGTCACGCTCCCTGCTCAGAGCCTCTTCCCTCTCTTTGCACTGCAGGAGCTCGGCCACGTGCCTCTGGTTAAGTGCCTCGGTCTGGGCTTTGAGCTGCTCTGTTAGGGTCCTGAGTGCGTCTTTCTGGGCCTCCATCACCTCCAGCTGGGCCTGGCTCCTCATTCTGTCCTCCCCAGAGGTCTTCAGCTGCACTCTCAAATCCATCACTTCTGCCTGGAACCTGGACACCTCTTTCATGTTCACTTCCAGTTGGCCCTCCACCATAGTCAGCTTGGCGGCTACCTCCTGGCTCTCCTTGGCCTGGGCAGAGCTTCTCTGTAGCTGTGTTCTCTCCACAGTCTGTTTCTCAGTGGTGACCCTCTCTATCAGCTTTGTCTTTTTGGCACAGGCATTTTCTGCATCTGCCTTAGCCTTTTCCAGTGCCCTTCCTCTGGCCTCCGAGGCCTCCACCCTGGCCTGGAGCTCTGCACAGCACTTCTCCTTGTTCTCTAGCTGGGCCTTCCTGTCTTTGAGCTGCTCCTGCAGGCTGGCCTCGCTCCTGCGGGATGCCCCCAAACTCTTCTCCAGCTCTCCGATCTGCCCGTGGATGGACTTCAGTTCCTCCTGCATGGAGCTTAGCGCCGCCCTCACCGTAGCCTGCTCCTCCCTCAGGCCTTGGTTCTCCTGCTCCAGCCGTTTGGTAGAGGCATCTGAGACCGCGGCAGCCATGGCCGCCCTCTGTAAACTCTCGTCCAAGGCCCGGTTCTCCTCACGCAACTTCCTGTCCTTCTCATCCACTGTTACCTTGGCGTCGTCCAGCTGGCCCCTCAGGTGCTTGTCAGACACCCTCAGAGCAGCCACCTCGCCCTCCAGGGCTGCCCGGCTCTCTGCCAGCTCCTTCTTCAGCTCCTCATTCCTCTTCACTGTGTCAAGCAACTTCCCATTCATCTCCATCAGGTTGGTGCACTGAGTCTTGTACTCTTCGATTTTATTGGCCTGCTCCCTGATGCTGGATTCCAGCTTGGAGAGGTTGGCGCTCAGGATGTCCCTCTCCGTTGTCAGGCCATGGCTCTGGACCTCCAGGTGCTGAAGCCTCTGTATGCTGGAGAGCAGCTCCGCCTCTCTGCTCTTCAACTGCTCCTTCAGGTAGAGTAGTTCCACCTCCATGGCCTCTTTCAGACTGCCTATGCTTTCCTGGATCTCCTCTTTCTCCTCCTCTGCTCTGTTTCTGGCCTCCTCTGCTTGTCTCTCCATCTCTTCCAGAACACTCTGGAGGTCCTGCAGCTGCCTCTGCAGGTTGTTGACCTCCTTCTCTCTCAAAGTCAATGCCCCTTGGAGCTTGTCAATGGCATTACGCTGCTCCTCTGCACACTCCGCAAACTTAGCGTTCCCCTCTGCAATGGATTTTGACAGCGACTCGAGCTTGGCCTCATCCTTCTTTTCTGCCACCTCTTTGACCCTTAGCTCATCTGCCAGCCTGTCGGCCTGTCTCCTCCTATCCTCTCCCTCTGCCAGAGCCTCTATCTTCCCCCTCTCAGCCTCCTTCAGTCTGTCAAGTAGCTCATGGATCTTCTGTGCTGAGTCAAAGTAGCTAGTCACCTGCTGGCCCTTCTCATCCAACACGCCATCCAGTTTGGCCATTAGTTCTACGTTCTTCACCTCTGCGGCTGCCAGCTTCGCCTGAAGGTGCCGATTTTCGGTCTCCCTGGCCCTCTCCCCGGCCCTCAGGGACTCCAGCTCACAGGACAAGGCCTCCTCCCGTGCCTCCAGGTCTTTCAGGGTCCCTTGCATAGCCTGCTGTTTCTCCTGGGCGGTCAGCGACACGTCCAGCTGCCTCTGTAGCTCCACCACCACACTCCTGAGCTCAGCACCCTCCTCCCCCATCTGCTGTACCCTGTCCAGGAGCTCCCGCTGTTTCAGCTCCGACTGGTCCAGCTCCAGGCGGAGCTCGTCCAACATACTCACCTCTACGCTGGAAGGCAACAACTCGCTCAGAATGCTTGGGCCATTGTCAGGGCTGCCAAGGAACTCATGAGCCTGCTGCGGTGGTTTAGGGGGTTGGGGAAAGAGAGTATTAGATTGAGTGCAGATGACACCACTAATTTTATGGTTTTCATTATGGTATAACCTTAGCAATATGACTAGCAATATGTTAAGATATGACCAGTTCATAATATAACCATATTAGTGCCAGCAGAATAAAAGCTTTGAGGAGGAAGGCTGGCTGTGTCAGTACCTGTGAGTAGGTGCTGGCCAGACTGTTGATGCTAGAGCTGCGACTGGGTGGTTTCCACATGTGGCCAGGTGAGTTGGGCATGCCCAGTGTCCTCCTGGAGATCAGAAAACACGTGATGAGGTGACGTCACCAAGTATCGTTTTAATCTACGTCAATTCCTCAATCCAATGCACAGCACCTGGAGAATGGGATGTATTATAAACCACTCTGTCTTGGTGATTGGTTACCTTGCGAAGGTGGGCCAAGACGAGTCAAGGTCATGACCCCTGGAGGCCACGTCAAACTGGACCTCGTTGAGCTCATACAGGTGACTTATGATGTCAACACTGAGGTGAGACTTCAGCAAGGGGCTGTGAGTATAGTACCAGTCACTGCACAGAGAAGAAGATAAGCATATTGATAGAATGAAAGGAGAAACACACACATTCACATAGAAATACCTTCACTAATATACTTAGCCTGTTCGTTATATTCAATTACCTTGACCCTCACAAAAAGTACAGTGCATATATGAAAAATGGACATCCCTTTTGTAACCACACATATACATTTCACAAGTACATCGAGCATACAGACACGACTCTTTACGAAGGGAGAAGCAACTTTTCGAGAAGCAGATCTGTACAATATATCTTGACTGCATCTGAAAACATATAAACCCCTCAAACCCACTGGATACTGCTTCCAGTAACCTTTGGTGCCATAGTACAAGCACGCTCTCTTTACTCACCTGAGGAACAGAGAAATGGGTTTATAGAAGTAAAACCCCGCAAGGGAAGAGAAATTAAAGGAAATGATGTTAACTTGAAACAATGAACTTACCGTCAGATCAGTCCAAATCTCAGAATAGTAGTCTATGTCTAATGAACTGTCACTTCAACCAAAACATTAACAGTCCCTTAATTTAGCCAAACATCATTATGTTCCCCAAATTTGACCCTACGCATCCATGTTCAACCCCTAAAACTGTTCCAGAAGTGGTGTCAGGTTTCAGATTTTCTCCTCACTTTGCCATTCCCAAGTGTGAAACGTATTAAGAGAGATGAACCCCTCTTTGCCTCAGGGTTTTTAACCCATGACCTCTGTAAATCCTGTGCCGGGTTGAGTTTTACCTGGTTACCCTTTGGTTCATCAGACACTGCTGCAGCGTGTCGGCTAGTCGTTGGTGCACCAGGGAATAGCGAATGAAAGCCCTGCCCTTCCCCAGAGATGTCTTCAGCTGGAAGGGGAAAGTAAATAACATATTCACAGTGCTGTACAGCAAATATATGTGATAGCTGTTCATCTGCAGCACCAATGAGGCCTAAAATGAGCATATGTGCTTCTTGAACATGTCCGTTAAAAGGATAGTTCAAATCAACGTTTGTCAGACATTTTAATTCCTCAAAAGTGGTTTATAATCATTCATCCATATTCAACAACATCTGTTGTGTAGATCCTGCTTACAAAGAGTATTTGTGTTTCATGGCTAGTGTCCACCACCCAGCAGAATGCCAAATTCTCCCATGTCCTTATTACTACAGGTAACTGTCAAAATAAAGGAAACACCAACATAAAGTGTCTTAATAGGGTGTTGGGCCACCACGCGCCGCCAGAACAGCTTAAATGCAAATTGGCATAGATTCCACAAGTGTCTGGAACTCTATTGGAGGGATGCGACACCATTCTTCCACAATAAATTCCATAATTTTGTGTTTTGTTGACGGTGGTGGAAAACAGAATCTCCCATAAAGGTTCAATTGGGTTGAGATCTGGTGACTGTCACACACACAAACACACACACACACTTTAACCCCGTATGCTCATTTGAGACCCCTTTTTCAAAGTCACTGATATCTCTTCTTCTAGCCATGGTAGCCAAAATAAATAGGTAACTGGGCATTTTTATACATGACGCTACGCATGATGGGATGTTAATTGCTTAATTAAATCAGGAACCACACCTGTGTGGAAGAACCTGCTTTCATTATACTTTTTAAAATCGCTCAATTACATAAGTGTTTACTTTATTTTGGCAGTTACCTAGTTATCAGCGAGACAGAGAACTGAATGCATATACGTTAATTAAACAATCCATGACAGTTGCAATGTCAGGAGTATTAGCGATCAGGTCGTTTTCAATCCCTTGAATCACTGTTGTGAAATATGTGTCTGAGCGGATTTGGTACATGATTTGTAGATCAAGTTTATTTGTTCCTTCATTATTTCACATTAGGTAAGAAAACAATAAAACCCAAAACTGTAATATTATACATAACTTCAGATAGAGGTTAAACAGAAATGGTGACAGTGTTTGCTGGGACCCATAAAACGGTGGCAAAAAACCTCTGAAGATACAACAACATTACATATGAATTACTACTAAACGTTGTGTAATAACAGTTGACAATCCTTATAATTGACTTGTAAAAGTGCTGATCTCCATACCTCTGGGATGGATTTGACAAAGCGGATACCATCGTTGGCGCCTTTGATCTTGGCCAGACAGTCGCTGAAATAATCCCAGTAGTCTTTTCTGGTGCCAAGAAATGTTGTCTTCTCCTTCTGGTCAAACTGAAGTGTAGATGACGTGTTAGCAACAAATCTTACATGACATACTGTATAGCGATGTGAACAATGCCATATTGGTGAACATAGCAGGTAGGCCTTGATTTGACTTGGATTCTTCTGGACACAGATTTGATTTTTAGTCTAGGACTATACTTAATCTGTGTCTGGGAAACCACCCCTAAATCAAATCAAAGTTTATTGGATGTGTACACAGTTTAGCAGATAGGTGTAGCAACAATATTGTGTTACTAGCTCCTAACGGTGCAGTAAAATGTCAAAGTACACAAATAATAACAAACTAAAATCAAGAAATCAACATGAATGTGGATGCTACCATGATTACGGATAATCCTGAATGAATCGTGAATAATGATGAGTAAGAAAGTTATAGAGGGTCAAAGGTTACACCCCAGAGACATGTTAACCTCTCTCCATTACCAATAACAGGGAAGGTTAGCATGGCTTGGGGTATGATCTTTGCCCATCTGTAACTTTCTCACTCATCATTATTCATGATTCAGTCAGGATTATCCGTAATCATGGTAGCATCCACATTCGTGTAGAAGTGTTTAGAAACATATTCTATTCTTATTTACAATATAAGTGACTCCAAAATGACAAAATACATTGTTTACCATTCATTTATATTGGGCACGAAATAATCTGAAACAAAATCAAAACTAACTGCAAATGCATCCAACATGTTTGTAGAGTCACAATCTTGATGTAGTCATTGCGTGCTAAGGCCTTGTTCCCATCCGGGCAGATGGTACCGGTGCATCAAGGCTCAGACCAACAGACTCCTAAACAGCTTCTATCCCCTGGCCATAAGACTTAAATGGCTCACAACTACTGCTCCCCCTCACACCTACGCTGCTGCTAAAATTACTATTGACTAGATGTATTACAACCACTACACTACTATACATTGATTATTGATTGCCATTACCATTAGTATCGATGTATTTTATCCTGCTACTGGTCACTATTACTCCTGTGTACATTTATACTCAGAAAGTACTAAATATTAGGAACACGTGCTTCCATGCCATAGACTGACCAGGTAAATCCAGGTGAAAGCTCACTTATTGATGTTACCTGCTAAATCCGCATCAGTCAGTGTAGATGAAGGGGAGAAGACAGGTTAAAGAAGGATTTTTAAGTCTTGAGAAAATTGAGACATGGATTGTGTATGTGTGCCATTCAGAGGGTGAACTGTGCCTTTGAACAGGGTTTGGTAGTAAGGTGCCGGGCGCACCGGTTTGGTAGTAAGGTGCCGGGCGCACCGGTTTGGTAGTAAGGTGCCGGGCGCACCGGTTTGGTAGTAAGGTGCCGGGCGCACCGGTTTGGTAGTAAGGTGCCGGGCGCACCGGTTTGGTAGTAAGGTGCCGGGCGCACCGGTTTGGTAGTAAGGTGCCGGGCGCACCGGTTTGGTAGTAAGGTGCCGGGCGCACCGGTTTGAGTGTGCCAGGTTCTGCAATGCTGCTGGGTTTTTCACACTCAACAGTTTACCATGTGTATCAAGAAAGATCCACCACCCAAGGACTCACCTGCAGCAGGTACTCCAGTTTGTAGGAGAATTTGTGCAGATTGGGACTATCATCCGTGATTGGCTCCCCATTCTCCCTGTACTCTTTAGTGAGCTCAGCAACAGCATCTGTGGTTCAGAGAGAGAGGAGAGAGTCCATCACAGAACAAAAACAGATGTAAACACACTTGAAGGCATATACATCGACTATACACGTGCATTGCCTACACTCAGACACCACTGACAAAAACGGAGAGTTTCTACTACAGTAGCTACATGCCCTTTACCTGCTGAGAGAAACGCATTAATATGATTTCTCTGACCTGGTAGCCTCTTTCTCCTGAACAAAATGCAAAAAAATGTCAACCCATCTAATCCAATAGTCCTGCTACCTTTTTGGGAGGCAGGTAGCCTAGTGGTTAGAGCGTTTGGCCAGTAACTGAAAGGTTGCTGGATCAAATCCCTGAGCTGACAAGGTAAAAATCTGTCGTTCTGCCCCTGAACAAGGCAGTTAACCCACTGTTCCTAGGCCGTCATTGTAAATAAGAATTTGTTCTTAACTGACTTGCCTAGTTAAATAAAGTTTAAATAAAAATAAATAAATAAAACCTGTGGAGCATTTTTAGTTAGGTTCTAGAAATTGCAGGGTTTCTGTGCTTATTACAGCTCAGAGAAAACAATCCCACCATTCAATGACAAACAAACTGAGGTCCCACACTGACACACAGATACACATACAAAACGCACCACACATACAGTCAGATGGATTATCCTCACAGCGGCCTGGATACATTTAAATGGTTTCCAGGTCATATATAGGTCAGAACAGATGGAGTCAAAAGCTCAGGATGTCCACCCTGGCATGTCTCCCCAATCCCTCCCCACATCCTCCTTTCATCTCTACCTCCACAAAGACCTTCTCCAGTCCCCTTCCACCTTTCTCACACATCCCAGCTCTCCCAGCTCAGTACATTACCCACCTGCCTCTCATCCAGCGTAAAAAAAATGGAAAGACGCTCGACGGGAGGCTGAGCACCTCCTCTCTCCTGCTGCATGCTGACAGGGCCTTTCGGGTCGCCCCCGCCACACTCTAGGGAGCACACCCCAGGGGGCTGGGGGAGAGGGTCGGCTCCATGATGTCCTCCCAATGAGGAGCGGGGACAACCAAAGTGTGGAAAGAAATTCTGTCTGGCTTATAGCCAAGGCCAAGCGAGTCACATCCAGGCCACTGCAACCCCTCTGTCACTTGACCTCTACGATCCTTCTCTATTTCTCTCCCTCTTTGTCACTCGCTGGCAGCAGATAGTGGCGGTCTCCCCGTCACATTTATACAGGCCCGGACGCACTCGTTGTCACAAAGAGACTGACGCGAGCAACCACACGCAGCCTCACGCACACCCAATGGGAACGTACCATGCAGATCTCTGATAATCCTCTGAAGTTGGCTCTCCCCCAAAGCCACACCGGCAGCCATGGTCAGACTAGCTCCCCGGCAACCAGTTCACCGGGTCATATACAGTCTGCTGAATCAGAGAATCAGAGGGACAGTCAGAAACAAAAGTCAAGCACGTATGTACGCTCACACATTTACTACATCCCTTTCACTCTTTCATACAGTCTGTCTGTCAGTCACTCACTCTATCACACCCACTCGCACACACATGCACGTAAACATGCACACACGCACACACACATATATACTACCGTTCAAAAGTTTGGGGTCACTTAGAAATCTCCTTGTTATTGAATGAAAAGCAAATTTTTTGTAGATTAAAATAACATCAGATTGATCAGAAATACAGGGTGGACATTGTTAATGTTGTAAATGACTATTGTAGCTGGAAACGGCAGATTCTTTATCCATCATACCGGTGTTCCAATGGCACGTTGTGTTAGCTAATCCAAGTTTATAATTTTAAAAGGCTAATTGAGCATTAGAAAACCCTTTTGCAATTATGTTAGCAGAGCTGAAAACTGTTGTGCTGATTAAAGCAATAAAACTGACCTTCTTTAGACTAGTTGAGTATCTGGAGCATCAGCATTTGTGGGTTCGATTACAGGCTCAAAATGGCCAGAAACAAATAACTTTCTTCTGAAACTCGTCAGTCTATTCTTGTTCTGAGAAATAAAGGCGATTCCATGTGAGAAATTGCCAAGAAACTGAAGATCTCGTACAATGCTGTGAACTACTCCCATCACAGAACAGCGCAAATTGTATCTAACCAGAATAGAAAGAGGAGTGGGATGACCCGATGCACAACTTAGAAAGAGGACAAGTACATTAGAGTGTCTAGTTTGAGAAACAGACGCCTCACAAGTCCTGAACTAGCAGCTACATTAAATAGTACCTGCAAAACTCCAGTCTCAACGTCAAGAAAAAGCAATATCTCAGACTGGCCAATAAAATTAAAAGATTAAGATGGGAAAAAGAACACACAGAGGAAATTGGGAAAAAGTGTTATGGACAGACAAATCTAAGTTTGAGGTGTTCGGATCACAAAGCAGAACATTCGTGAGATGCAGAAAAATTGCAAAGATGCTGGAGGAGTGCTTGATGCCATCTGTCAAGCATGGTGGAGGCAATGTGATGGTCTGGGGGTGCTTTGGTGGTGGTAAAGTGGGTGATTTGTACAGGGTAAAAGGGATCTTGAAGAAGGAAGGCTATCACTCCATTTTGCAACGCCATGCCATACCCTGTGGACGGCACTTAATTGGAGCCAATATCCTCCTACAACAGGACAATGACCAAAAGCACAGCTCCAAACTATGCAAGAACTATTTAGGGAAGAAGCAGTCAGCTGGTATTCTTGTCTGTAATGGAGTGGCCACCACAGTCACCGGATCTCAACCCTATTGAGCTGTTGTGGGAGCAGCTTGACCGTATGGTACGTAAGAAGTGCCCATCAAGCCAATCCGACTTGTGGGAGGTGCTTCGGGAAGCATGGGGTGAAATCTCTTCAGATTACCTCAACAAATTGACAACTAGAATGCCAAAGGTCTGCAAGGCTGTAATTGCTGCAAATGGAGGATTATTTGAAGAAAGCAAAGTTTGAAGGACACAATTGTTATTTCAATTAAACATCATTATTTATAACCTTGTCAACGTCTTGACTATATTTCCTATTCATTTTTCAACTCATTTCATGTATGTTTTCATGGAAAACAAGGAAATTTCTAAGTGACCCCAAACTTTTGAACGGTAGTGTATACAGTACCAGTCAAAAGTTTGGACACCTGCTTATTACTGTGTTTTTCTTTATTTTTACTATTTTCTACATTGTGGAATATTAGTGAAGACATCAAAACTATGAAATAACACATACGGCATCATGTAATAACCCAAAAAGTGTTCAAATCAAATTATATTTTTTATTTGAGATTCTTCAAAGCAGCCAACCTTTGCCTTGATGACAGCTTTGCACACTCTTGGCATTCTTTCAACCCTTCATGAGGTAGTCACCTGGAATGCATTTCAATTAACAGGTGTGCTTTGTTAAAAGTTCATTTGTGGAATTTATTTCCTTCAAGACTGTTGGAAAAGCATTCCAGTTGAAGCTGGTTGAGAGAATGCCAAGAGTGTGCAAAGCTGTCATCAAGGCAAAGGGTGGCTACTTTGAAGAATCTCAAATATATTTTGATTTTTGGAACACTTTTTGGGTTACTACATGATTCCATATGTGTTATTTCATAGTTTTTGTTTTCACTATTATTTTACAATGTAGAAAATAGTAAAAATAAAGAAAAACCCTTGAATGATGATGTCCAAACTTTTGACTGGTACTGTATATACACACATTCATTACCAATTTTAAGGTATTGCTGGAGACAATGTTGTGCTTCCCAACTTGTGGTTTGAACTCATAAGCTTCTGAGAGCTCAGTGTTGGACTGAGAATGAAAGAATTAGATGTACTTTTAGTTTGTGAGTTTTACTATGAGCTCCACATTAAACTCAGCATCGCTTTTAGTACATGGTGTTCTTGGCTGCTTGGTTGCATAGAGGTAGAGTGATTTACCACAGCAGCTGTTCCTTCAGGCTAAAAAGGCTAAAAATATATCTATGAAATATTTCTAAAATATCACACTTCTCAATTCAGTCAGCTGTGTCTGTGACAGCCTCTCTCTCTCAGCGTGAATGACAAAGCCACTGTTGCTAAAACAAAGTGAGAGAACATCAACAATAACAGTAAACAAAACTATAATAAATACTCAATAATAATGATAATAATAGTGATGGTGATTAGACAAAAGGGACAATATACAGTGCATTCGGAAAGTATTCAGACCCCCTACCTTTTCCCAAATGTTGTTACGTTACAACCTTATTCTAAAATGGATGAAATTATTATTATTGTTTCCCTCATCAATCTACACACAATACCCCATAATGACCGAGCGAAAATGGCTTTTTTGAAATTATTGCTAATTTATTAAAAATAAAAAACAGAAATACCATTTTTACATAAGAATTCAAACCCTTTGCTATGAGACTCGAATTTGAGCTCAGGTGCATCCTGTTTCCATTGATCACCCTTGAGATGTTTCTACACCGTGATTGGAGTCCACCTGTGGTAAATTCAATTGATTGGACATTATTTGGAAAGGCACACACCTGTCAGAGCAAACACCAAGCCATGAGGTTGAAGGAACTGTCCGTAGAGCTCCAAGACAGGATTGTGTTGAGGCACAGATCTGGGGAAGGGTACCAAAAAATGTCTGCAGCATTGAAGGTCCCAAAGAACACAGTGGCCTCTGTAGCAATATTGATGTTAATCAAGTTGATGTTACACAGGAAACGGAAACCAATTGTTACTTACCGTCTTCATGTACTGGATGTGCTGGTTGACAACATGCATAGTAAAGTTTGCTTAACTATATCTTTGTCTGTCGTTACTACAACACAAAGCATATTGAAACATGGTGGCAGCGGTACTCAAAAGAACCTGGATCTCATCGACGTAAATGAAGAATACATCCCAGGCGGCAGTTTGGAAAAGTACCGCATTTACAAGCTAGTCATTGAGCCTAACGTCAACGCTAGCTCGCTATCGTGAGTGAGTCTATGCTAAAAGCTAACTGGCTATTGGACACAAGCAGATTCATGAGTAACTAACATTCCAATCTACAAATAAATCGACATTGGAAAATGCACAGAAACCTCTGGGGGAAAAATAGACTGATGATTGTAATTTAGCACTGACCTGGAAATGTATCATGTACAGTCGTGGCCAAAAGTTTTGAGAATTACACAAATATTAATTTTCACAAAGTCTGCTGCTTCAGTTTGTATGATGGCAATTTGCATATACTCCAGAATATTATGAAGAGTGATCAGATGAATTGCAATTAATTGCAAAGTCCCTCTTGCCATGCAAACGACCTGAATCCCCAAAAAACATTTCCACTGCATTTCAGCCCTGCCACAAAAGGACCAGCTGACATCATGTCAGTGATTCTCTCGTTAACACAGGTGTGAGTGTTGACGAGGACAAGGCTGGAGATCATTCTGTCATGCTGATTGAGTTCGAATAACAGACTGGAAGCTTCAAAAGGAGGGTGCTGCTTGGAATCATTGTTCTTCCTCTGTCAAACATGGTTACCTGCAAGGAAACACGTGCATTCATCATTGCTTTGCACGAAAAGGGCTTCACAGGCAAGGATATTGCAGCCAGTAAGATTGCACCTAAATCAGCCATTTATCTGATCATCAAGAACTTCAAGGAGAGCGGTTCAATTGTTGTGAAGAAGGCTTCAGGACGCCCAAGAAAGTCCAGCAAGCGCCAGGACCGTCTCCTAAAGTTGATTCAGCTGTGGGATCGGGGCACCACCAGTACAGAGCTTGCTCAGGAATGGCAGCAGGCAGGTGTGAGTGCATCTGCATGCACAGTGAGGCGAAGACTTTTGGAGGATGGCCTGGTGTCAAGAAGGGCAGCAAAGAAGCCACTTCTCTCCAGGAAAAACATCAGGGACAGACTAATATTCTGCAAAAGGTACAGGGATTGGACTGCTTAAGACTGGGGTAAAGTAATTTTCTCTGATGAATCCCCTTATCCGATTGTTTGGGGCATCCGGAAAACAGCTTGTCCGGAGAAGACAAGGTGAGCGCTACCATCAGTCCTGTGTCATGCCAACAGTAAAGCATCCTGAGACCATTCATGTGTGGGGTTGCTTCTCAGCCAAGGGAGCGGGCTCACTCACAATTTTGCCTAAGAACACAGCCATGAATAAAGAATGGTACCAACACATCCTCCGAGAGCAACTTCTCCCAACCATCCAGGAACAGTTTGGTGATGAACAATGCCTTTTCCAGCATGATGGAGCACCTTGCCATAAGGCAAAAGTGATAACTAAGTGGCTCAGGGAACAAAACATCAATATTTTGGGTCCATGACCAGGAAACTCCCCAGACCTTAATCCCATTGAGAACTTGTGGTCAATCCTCAAGAGGCGGGTGGACAAACAAAAACTCACAAATTCTGACAAACTCCAAGCATTGATTATGCAAGAATGGGCTGCCATCAGTCAGGATGTGGCCCAGAAGTTAATTGACAGCATGCCAGGGCGGATTGCAGAGATCTTGAAAAAGAAGGGTGAACACTGTAAATATTGACTCTATGCATCAACTTCATGTAATTGTCAATAAAAGCCTTTGACACTTATGAAATGCTTGTAATTATACTTCAGTATTCCATAGTAACATCTGACAAAAATATTTAAAGACACTGAAGCAGCAAACTTTGTGGAAATTAATATATTAATTCTCAAAACCTTTGGCCACAACTGTAATTTAGTTTGGCGGAATGTATCATGGCTCCGGAAAAGATTTCTGACATTTTACGTGCTCCTGACCAACTGTTTTTTTGTATTGTTTGTAACTTATTTATTTTTTTCCTTATTTTGTACATAATGTTGCTGCTTCCGTCTCTTATGACCGAAAATAACTTCTGGACATCAGAATAGCGATTACTCACCACGAACTGTCAGAAGCTTTTTTGTCCTTGAACGAGTCCAACGTGAAGGACATACTGCTTTCCCAGGAACAGGCCCAAATCCACGTCATTTGGGTGAGGAGAAGACATAGAAAATGAGGACGGAGGTCGGGCTGCCTTTGGAGAATTCGTAGGCGATCGAATAAACCCCCACTGCCTTCCATTTTACTTGCTAACGTGTAATCATTGGAAAATAAAATCGACAACCTACGAGGAAGACTAAACTACCAATGGGACATTAAAAACTGTAATATTGTATGCTTCATGGAATCGTGGCTGTCTGCATACCACCACAGACCGATGCTGGAACTAGGAACGCAATCAATGAGCTGTATTCCGCCATAAGCAAACAGGAAAACGCTCATCCAGAGGCGTCAGATGAAGCAGATGCTAAGCTGCAGGACTGTTTTTCTAGCACAGACTGGAATATGTTTCGGGATTCTTCCGATGGCATTGAGGAGTACACCACATCAGTCATTGGCTTCATCAATAAGTGCACCGTTCACGTCGTCCCCACAGTGACCATACGTACATACCCCAACCAGAAGCCATGGATTACAGGCAACATCTGCACTGAGCTAAAGGCTAAAGCTACCGCTTTCAAGGAGCGGGACTCTAACCCAGAAGCTTATAAGAAATCCCGCTATGCTCTCCGATGAACCATCAAACAGGCAAAGCGTCAATACAGGACTATGATCGAATCGTACTACACCGGCTCCGACGCTTGTCGGATGTGGCAGGGCTTGCAAACTACAAACTATTACAGACTACAAAAGGGAAGCACAGCCGAGAGCTGCCCAGTGACACGAGCCTACCAGATGAGCTAAACTACTGCTCGCTTCAAGGAAAATAACACTGAAAGATGCATGAGAGCACCAGCTGTGATCACGCTCTCCGCAGCCGATGTAAGACCTTTCAACAGGTCAACATTCACAAGGACGCAGAGCCAGACGGATTACCAGGATGTGTACTGTAAGTATGCGCTAGCCAACTGGCAAGTGTCTTCACTGACATTTTCAACCTCTCCCTGTCCGAGTCTGTAATACCAACATGTTTTAGCAGACCACCACAGTCGCTGTGCCCAAGAACACTAAGGTAACCTGCCTAAATGACTACCGACCCGTAGCACTCAAGTCTGTAGCCATGAGGTGCTTTGAAAGGCTGGTCATGGCTCACATCAACACCATTATCCCAGAAACCCTAGACCCACTCCAATTTGCATACCGCCCTAACAGATCCACAGATGATGCAGAAACAACTTTATCAGATGACAGTCTGATAACATATTTATTGTATAGCGTATGTTTTGTTAGAAAAATGTGCATATTTCAGGTATAAATCATAGTTTACCATTGCAGCCACCATCACAACTCTCCCCAAAGCGACTAGAATAACTACAGAGAGCAACGTGTATTACCTAATTACTCATCATAAAACATTTCTTAAAAATATACAGCGTACAGCAATTGAAAGACACAGATCTTGTGAATCCAGACAATATTTCAGATTTTCTAAGTGTTTTACAGCGAAAACACAATATAGCGTTATATTAGCATACCACAATAGCATACATTGATTCAAGGCAAAAATAGCGATAACGTATAAACCACCAAAATATATTAATTTTTTCACTAACCTTCTCAGAATTCTTCAGATGACAGTCCTATAACATCATATTACACAATGCATATAGAGTTTGTTCGAAAATGTGCATATTTAGCGGCACAAATCGTGGTTATACAATGTGATTAGTGGCCAAAAATTCAAGCAATCGGTCCGGCGCCATCTTGGAGAGGCACCTAATCTAATCGAAAACTATTCATAAACTTGACTAAAAAATACAAGTTGGACAGCAAATGAAAGATAAATTAGTTCTTAATGCAATCGCTGTGTTAGATTTTTAAAATTAACCTTACTGCGCAATACAGCGTGCGCCAAAGCGAGACCGCACCATAATTCATGGCGGAAATATTATTTGACATTTGTCAACATAAGTACGAATTAACAGCATAAAGACTGCTTACTATTAGCTGAGCTTCCATCAGAATCTTGGGCAAGGTGTCCTTTCTCCAGAACAATCGTCTTTGGGTTGAAAGATGTCCTCTTGTCCGGTCGAAATAGCAGCTAACGATAGCCACCAACTGGAGAGGTGTCCACCTCGTGAAAGCGCATGACAAAGAAATCCCAGAAAATCGCAATAAACTGCTATAAACTGCTATAAGTCGGTTTAAATTAACTACCGTATGATGTCTTTAACACCTATAACGAATAAAAACATGACCAGAGATATAGAACTACTAAAACGAAAGCGTTTGCAGGACGCCATTGTGATGTCTTCATGCGTCAGGCGCACTGTTGAAAAGGACGGTCCTTCCGTTCCACGGTCTTATATAAGGTCCCAGATTGCGCAATCGACTCCATTCAAATTCTCACCGCTTACTGACATCTAGAGGAAGGCGTATGCAGTGCATGTAGCCCCATAGCTTGCATGGGGACTTATAAACTGACCCTAGAACAGGGACCTCGATTTCTGAAATCTCACTCCCTGACAGGAAATGTGCTGCAGAATGAGTTCTGTTTCACTCAGAGAAATAATTCAAACGGTTTTAGAAACTAGAGAGTGTTTTCTATCCAATAGTAATAATAATATGCATATTGTACGAGCAAGAATTGAGTACGAGGCAGTTTAATTTGGGAACTCATTTTTCCAAGATCGAAATAGCATCGAAATAGGCTCAAGAGGTTAACTCTACCTATATGTACATATTACCTCAATTACCTCGACTAACCGGTGCCCCGCACATGGACTCTGTACTGGTACCCCCTGTATATAGTCTTGCTATTGATATTTTACTGCTGCTCTTTAATTACTTGTTCCTTTTATTTCTTATTCGTATTTTTTAAAACTGCATTTTTGATTAAGGGCTTGTAAGTAAGCATTTCACTGTAAGGTCTACTACACCTGTTGTATTCGGCGCATGTGACTAATAACATTTGATTTGAAAAGATGGAAAGGAATTACATTTGTAAATGGATCTTACAAATGGGAGAAAAACCTGATGACTACAAAGTGAAGCTACTGTATTATCTCATTTGGGCGGGGGAGGTGGGGGGTAGCAGAGAGTGCAGGGACCAGCACGTGTCAAGCATGTCAAGCTGAATCTGGAGAAGCTGCAGCTCAGACTGAAGGATGTGCCCTACATTGGCCACCTGCTTACATCAGAGGGGTTGAAAGTGGCCCCAGGAAAAGTGACATCCATCAAACAGATGCCTAGGCCTACGGATGTGCAGCGCTTCCTGGGCATGGTAAACTAAATCAGGAATACCATTGCACAGACCCCTGTGCTGAAATACTACTACCCAACAGAGCAGCTCGTACTACAACGTGATGCTTCAGAAAGGGGGTTAGGAAGCAGCCTTGATGCAGGGAGGACAACCAATAGCATACGCCAGCAGAGGTGTTTGGCATGGAGAGGTTCCACCAAATCAAATATGGACGAAGCCTCTCCTCAGCAAACAAAAAAAAGACTACAACGCATGCTCATGAGACTCCAAAACAACGAGTTCAGTCTCCAATACTTTCCTGGAAAACATGTGGTGCTGGCCGACCTAACAGAACAAGAAAACAGAGGTCCTGTGGAGGTCGAAGTGGAATCAATCAATATGATACACTACCTCCCTGTGTCAAGCCAGAGACTAAAGCACATCCAGAGAGCCACTGAGCTGGACCAGGAGCTCCAGACACTGAAAAATGTGATCCTGCAAGGGTGGCCTGAAGTGAAAGAACATGTACCCTTGGAAGTAGCCATGTATTTTCACAACAGAGATGAGCCGAGTGTGCAAAATATAGTTATCTTCAGAGGTGAGCGAGTCGTTGTGCATGTTTCCCCTCAGGTCAGAGAAAATGCAGAGAATCCATTCCTCACACATAGGAATCGAGGGATGTCTAAGAAGAGCCCGCGAGTGTGTCTACTGGCCGGGCATGAATGCACAGCTGAGAACATAGACGGAACAATGTAGCACCTGCACTGCATGGGGTGTGAAGCAGCAGAAAGAGACGCTGCGCCCACACGAAGCACCCAAGTATCCCTGGGAGAAACGACCTGTTCCAGTTCAACGACAGAGACTACATGGTCACAGTTGATCATCTCTCAAACTTCTGGGAAGTGGACCATTTGGAGAACACACATTCATTCGAAAACTGAAGACACACTTTGCACGCTATGGGATACCTGACATCCTTTACTCAGACAATGGCCCCCCCAGTACTCGTCAAAAGAGTTCTGAAGTTTCAGGAAGGCTTGGGACTTTAAACACACAAAACATTGTCTACAGTGGTTCCCAAACATGTTATAGTCCCGTACCCCTTCAAACATTCAACCTCCAGCTATGTACCCCCTCTTGCACCAGGGTAAGAGCATTCTCAAATGTTGTTTTTGCCATCATTGTAAGCCTGCCACACACACTCTATACGATACATTCATTAAACATAAGAATGAGTGTGAGTTGTCACAACCCGGCTCGTGGGAAGTGACAAAGAGCTCTTATAGGACCAGGGCACAAATAATAATATAATAATAATCAATAATTTTGCTCTTTATTTAGCCATCTTACATATAAAACCTTATTTGTTCATCAAAAATTGTGAATAACTCACCACAGGTTCATGAGAAGGGTGTGCTTGAAAGGATGCAAATAACTCTGCAATGTTGGGTTGTATTGGAGAGTGTCAGTCTTAAATAATTTAAAACACAGTCTGTGCCTGTATTTAGTTTTCATGTTAGTGAGGGCCGAGAATCCACTCTCACATAGGTACGTGGTTGCAAAGGGCATCAGTGTCTTAACAGCGTGATTTGCCAAGGCAGGATACTCTGAGCGCAGCCCTATCCAGAAATCTGGCAGCGGCTTCTGATTCAAATTTCACAGTACCGCTTGTTGCAATTTCGAAGAGGCTCTCTTGTTCAGATATCGATAAGTGGACTGGAGGCAGGGCATGAAAGGGATAACGAATCCAGTTGTTTGTGTCGTCCGTTTTGGGAAAGTACCTGCGTAATTGCGCACCCAGCTCGCTATATCGCATTTGAAATTGTCTGTAAACTTGAGTTAATTTGCACACAAAAAAATTATACAATGATGGAAAGACCTGTGTGTTGTCCTGGTTAATGCAGACAGAGAAGAGCTCCAACTTCTTAATCATAGCCTCAATTTTGTCCCGCACATTGAATATAGTTGCAAAGTCCCTGTAATCCTAGATTCAGATCATTCAGGTGAGAAAAAACATCACCCAGATAGGCCAGTCGTGTGAGAAACAAGTCGTCATGCAAGCAGTCAGAAAATGAAAATTATGGTCAGTAAAAGAAAACGTTAAGCTTGTCTCTCAATTTTTTTTAAACGTGTCAATACTTTGCCCCTTGATAACCAGCGCACTTCTGTATGTTATAAAACCGTTACATGGTCGCTGCCCATATGCAGAAAATAAATGAGAATTCAGGGGCCTTGCTTTAACAAAATTAACCATTTTCACTGCAGTGTCCAAAACATCTTTCAAGCTGTCAGGCATTCCCTTGGCAGCAAGAGCCTCTCAGTGGATGCTGCAGTGTACCCAAGTGGCGTCGGGAGCAACTGTTTGCACGTGCGTTACCACTCCACTATGTCTCCCTGTCATGGCTTTTGCGCCATCAGTACAGATACCAACACATCTTGACCACCAAAGTCCATTTGATGTCACAAAGCTGCCCAGTACTTTAAAAAGATCCTCTCCTGTTGTCCTGGTTTCTAGAAGAGGATGTCTTCCTTGATTGACCCCCCATAAACGTAAAGGACATATACCAGGAGTTGTGCCAGACCCGCCACGTCTGTTGACTCATCCACCTGTAATGCATATAATTCACTGGCTTGTATGCGAAGCAGTCATTGTTTCAAAACATCTCCTGCCATGTCACTGATGCGTCGTGAAACAGTGTTGTTAGATGAAGACATTGTCTGTATAGTTCTTTTGGCCTTTTCCCCCAGCATTGTACCAGCCATATCCACAGCAGCAGGAAGAATTAAGTCCTCCATAATAGTATGGGGCTTGCCTGTCCAAGCCACTCTGTAGCTCACCATATAAGACCCTTCTAGCCCCTTCTTATTAATGACATCTGTTGCTTTTATGCATGTCTTACTACTCAAAAGTCATTTTAATTCTCGCTGAAAAAACTCCTGTGGTCCTTTTTCAAATTGGCATGTTTCGTTTCTAAATGTCTGCGCAAGAGTGAAGATTTCATTGAGTTGTGAGAAAGTACTGCTGCATATATAACACACTGTGGCTGAGGAAAGGCACTACTCCCAATATAAGCGAACCCCAAATCAATGTAGTTCTCATCATATTTGTACCTCTTCGATGGTCCAACGTCCCTGTCTGTTGTTCGGTGCTTTCCCAGGTAAGGGGGCAGTAGCTCTTCGGCTGCATCAGATTCACAACTGTCAGTGTCCATGTTAACTGGGCTAGCAACAAATGTAGAATTACTGATGCTAGCATTGGATGTGCTCGTGGAAGCAGAACAACTTGTTTCGTCGATAGGTGTAGGTGTAGTACGGCTGGTAGTAGCAGTACCCCCAGTAGAGCTGGCCCGCGTCTAGGGCCTTACTTTTTTTAACCATTTATCCATGTTCGAGCAAACGGAATGAGCAGCAGCTACGTTTAGCTACATACGGACCGTTAGTGGAATTCCCGCAAGAGAGTAGCGGTTAATGTGATTGGATGTTAATTATTTGACTAGGCTACCTGTATTTCACATTGTGTTCGCTGAACACTAGATGGTTTAATTTTTGGCAGTGAAACGAGGCTACTCAGGCGAGAAAAAAACATCAACCCAAATTGGAAAATCTCAATGGGCTGTTCGAAAATTCAAATTTTTATTTGGCGTACTCCCGACGTTCTAAGCCGATTCTGAGGGCAAATTCTGAGGGTATCTAAGCTTGATGCACTCAATCTCACACAAATTATTTATGAACCTACCAGGTACAACTCCAAATCCGTAAACACGGGCACCCTCATAGATGTCATCCTAACTAAATCGCCCTCCAAATACACCTCTGGGGTTTTCAATCAAGATCTCAGCGATCAATGCCTCATTGCCTGCATCCGTAATGGGTCTGCGACCAAACGACCACACCTCATCACTGTCAAACGCTCCATAAAACACTTCTGCGAGCAGGCCTTTCTAATCGACCTGGCCGGGGTATCCTGGAATCACATTGACCTCATCCCGTCAGTAGATGATGCCTGGCTATTCTTTAAAAGTGCCTTCCTCACCATCTTAAATAAGCATGCCCCATTCAAAAAGAATTGAACTAGGAATATATATAGTCCTTGGTTCACTCCAGACCTGTCTGCCCTTGACCAGCACAAAAACATCCTGTGGCGTTCTGCATTAGCATCGAATAGACCCCGTGACATGCAACTTTTCAGGGAAGTTAGGAACAAATATACACAGGCAGTTAGGAAAGCTAAGGCTAGCTTTTTCAAACCGAAATTTGCATCCTGTTGTAGTACTAACTCAAAAAAAATTTGGGACACTGTAAAGTCCATGGAGAATAAGAACACCTCCTCCCAGCTGCCCACTGCTCTGAGGCTAGGAAACACTGTCACCACTGATAAATCCACTAAAATTGAGAATTTCAATACGCATTTCTCTACGGCTGGCCATGCTTTTCACCTGGCTACCCCTACCCCAGTCAACTGCCCGGCACCCTCCACAGCAACCAGCCAAAGCCCCCACCATTTCTCCTTCACCCAAATAGCTGATGTTCTGAAAGAGCTGCAAAACCTGGACCCCTACAAATCAGCCGGGCTAGACAATCTGGACCCTCTCTTTTTAAAATGATCTGCCGAAATTGTTGCAATCCCTATTACTAGCCTGTTCAACCTCTCTTTCGTGTCGTCTGAGATTCCCAAAGATTGGAAAGCTGCCGCGGTCATCCCCCTCTTCAAAGGGGGTGACACTCTAGACCCAAACTGCTACAGACCTATATCTGTCTTTCTAAGGTCTTCGAAAGCCAAGTTAACAAACAGATTACCGACCATTTCGAATCCCACCGTACCTTCTCCGCTATACAATCTGGTTTCAGAGCTGGTCATGGGTGCACCTCAGCCACGCTCAAGGTCCTAAACGACATCATAACCGCCATCGATAAGAGACATTACTGTGCAGCCGTATTCATCGACCTGGCCAAGGCTTTCGACTCTGTCAATCACCACATTCTTATTGGCAGACTCGACAGCCTTGGTTTCTCAAATGATTGCCTCGCTAGGTTTACCAACTACTTCTCTGATAGAGTTCAGTGTGTCAAATTGGAGGGCCTGTTGTCCGGACCTCTGGCAGTCTCTATGGGGGTGCCACAGGGTTCAATCCACGGGCCGACTCTCCTCTGTATACATCAATGATGTTGCTCTTGCTGCTGGTGATTCTCTGATACACCTCTACGCAGACAACACCATTCTGTATACTTTTGCCCCCTCTTTAGACACTGTGTTAACTAACCTCCAGACGAGCTTCAATGCCATACAACTCTCCTTCCGTGGCCTCCAACTGCTCTTAAACGCAAGTAAAACTAAATGCATGCTATTCAACCGATCACTGCCCGCACCTGCTCGCCCGTCCAGCATCACTACTCTGGATGGCTCTGACATAAAATACGTGGACAACTACAAATACCTAGGTGTCTGGTT
The DNA here is from genome assembly GCF_016432855.1 of Salvelinus namaycush. Taxonomy (NCBI): domain Eukaryota; kingdom Metazoa; phylum Chordata; class Actinopteri; order Salmoniformes; family Salmonidae; genus Salvelinus; species Salvelinus namaycush. The sequence goes on from NC_052316.1 coordinate 9,176,579, forward strand.
AGACTGTAAACTCTCCTTCCAGACTCACATTAACCTCTAACACCTCCCAAACCCGGATCCGGGATCCCCCCCATCACAAAAGCTGACTAGCATAGCCTAGCCTAAAGTTACAGGGATATCATAAAATAAAATGTTCATGAAATCACAAGTCCAAGACACCAAATGAAAGATACAGATCTTGTGATTCAAGCCATCATCTCTGATTTTTAAAATGTTTTACAGGGAAGACACAATATGTAAATCTATTAGCTAACCACGTTAGCAAAAGACAACACTTTTCTTACTCCACCATTTTCTTACTGCATCAGTAGCTATCACAAATTCGACCAAATAAAGATATAAATAGCCACTAACCAAGAAACAACCTCATCAGATGACAGTCTGATAACATATTTATTGTATAGCATAGGTTTTGTTAGAAAAACTTGCATATTTCAGGTATAAATCATAGTTTACAATTGCAGCCCCCATCACAACTCTCACTAAAATGACTAGAATAACTACAGAGACCATCGTGTATTAGCTAATTACTCATCATAAAACATTTCTTAAAAATACACAGCGTACAGCAGATGAAAGACACAGATCTTGTGAATATAGCCAATATTTCAGATTTTCTAAGTGTTTTACAGCGAAAACACAATATAGCGTTATCTTAGCTTACTACAATAGTCAGTCACACAGCAGCATTGATTCAAGGCAAAAATAGCAATAACGTTATAAACCACCAAACGCTATTAATTTTTTCACTAACCTTCTCAGAATTCTTCAGATGACAGTCCTGTAACATCATATTACACAATTCATATAGAGTTGGTTCGAAAATGTGCATATTTAGCCGCACAATTCGTGGTTACACAACGTGATTAGTGGGCAAAAAATCAAGCAATCTGTCCTGCGCCATCTTGGAAAGGCACCTATTCTTATCGAAAGCTATTCATAAACTTGACTAAAAAAATACAGGTTGGACAGCAATTGAAAGACAAATTAGTTCTTAATGCAATCGCTGAGTTAGATTTTTTAAATTAACGTTACTAGACATACAGTGTGCGTTACAGCCAGACTAGTGCCGCAATAATGGCGGACAAATACGTTTACATTTTTCCACATAAATACGGAATAACATCATAAATAGCTCTTACTTTTGGACGAGCTTCCATCAGAATCTTGGCGAAGTGGTCCTTTGTCCAAAAGAATTGTTGCTTGGTTGTAAAACGTCGTGTTCAACTTCGGAATTAGCAGCTACCAATAGCTATGCGGCCACAGCATGCCCAAATCCTCAAACTCAATACTAAGGAAATTCCGAAAATAGCAATATACTCGCATAAACTGATATAACTCGGTTTAAAATAACTTCGTTATGATGTTTCTAACACCTATATCGAATTAAATTACAGACGGATATATCTAAGGTCGATAACTGAGCATTTCAAAACGCCATCCTGAGGTCTTGCTTTGCGTAATGGCGAGCGTTGAAAAGAGAGGTCCCCTCGTTCCTTGGCCTTTTATGAACTCAGAGCTACGTAGAAAGTCCATTCCACTTCTCATTGGTTACTGACATCCAGGGGAAGGCGGGTGCAGTTCATGTCGACCCATAGGATACAGACAGAGCTTTAAACTGATCTGAGAGCAGAGCCTAGTTTTCAGACCTTCGCAGTTCCTGTCATGGATTTCGCTGTAGAAAGAGTTCTGTTTCACCCACAGACATAATTCGAACGGTTTTAGAAACTAGAGAGTGTTTTCTATCCAATTGTAATAATAATATGCATATTGTACGAGCAAGAATTGAGTACGAGGCAGTTTAATTTGGAGACCAATTTTTCCAAGATCGAAATAGCACCCCCCATAGGCTCAAGAAGTTAAACATCTCCAATCCAAAATTAAATCTAGAATTGGCTTCCTATATCGCAACAAAGCATCCTTCACTCATGCTGCCAAACATACCCTCGTAAAACTGACCATCCTACCGATCCTCGACTTCGGTGATGTCATCTTTAAAATAGCCTCCAACACTCTACTCAACAAACTGGATGCAGTCTATCACAGTGCCATCCGTTTTGTTACCATAGCCCCATACACTACCCACCATTGCGACCTGTACGCTCTCGTTGGTTGGCCCTCGCTTCATACTCGTCGCCAAACCCACTGGCTACAGGTTATCTACAAGTCTCTGCTAGGTAAAGCCCCGCCTTATCTCAGCTCACTGGTCACCATAGCAGCACCCACTCGTAGCACGCGCTCCAGCAGGTATATCTCACTGGTCACCCCCAAAGCCAATTCCTCCTTTGGTCGTCTTTCCTTTCAGTTCTCTGCTGCCAATGACTGGAACGAACTGCAAAAATCTCTGAAGCTGGAAACACTTATCTCCCTCACTAGTTTTAAGCACCAGCTGTCAGAGCAGCTCACAGATTACTGCACCTGTACATAGCCTATCTATAATTTAGCCCAAACAACTACCTCTTCCCCTACTGTATTTATTTATTTATTTTGCTCCTTTGCACCCCATTATTTCTATTTCTACTTTGCACATTCTTCCACTGCAAATCTACCATTCCAGTGTTTTACTTGCTATATTGTATTTACCTCGCCACCATGGCCTTTTTTTGCCTTTACCTCCCTTCTCACCTCATTTGCTCACATTGTATATAGACTTATTTTTCTACTGTATTATTGACTGTATGTTTTGTTCATTCCATGTGTAACTCTGTGTTGTTGTATGTGTCGAATTGCTATGCTTTATCTTGGCCAGGTCGCAGTTGCAAATGAGAACTTGTTCTCAACTAGCCTACCTGGTTAAATAAAGGTTAAATATAATAAATAAAATTCGTATGCCCCAGTTTGGGAATAGCCGGTCGACAGGATACCCGCAAATTAATGGGAAAGTGGAAAATAGCCAAAAGACTAATGGCAAAAGCAAAGAGAGTAGGTGCTGACCCATACCTGGATCACAGAAATACCTCCCACTCTTCTTTCTATTCTGGTTAGAGACGGTTTGCGCTGTTCTGTGAAGGTAGTACACAGCGTTGTACGAGATCTTCAGTTTCTTGGCAATTTCTCGCATGGAATAGCCTTCATTTCTCAGAAAAAGACTAGACTGACGAGTTTCAGAAGAAAGTTATTTGTTTCTGGCCCTTTTGAGCCTCTAATTGAACCCACAAATGTTAATGCTCCAGATACTCAACTAGTCTAAAGAAGGACAGTTTTATTGCTTCTTTAAATCAGAACAACCGTTTTCAGCTATGCTAACATAATTGCAAAAGGGTTTTCTAATGATCAATTAGCCTTTTAAAATGGATTAGCTAACACAACGTGCAATTGGAACACAGGAGTGATGGTTGCTGATAATGGGCCTATGTAGATATTCCATAAAAAAATCAGCCGTTTCCAGCTACAATAGTCATTTACAACGTCTACACTGTATTTCTGCTCAATTTGATGTTATTTTGTACAAAGAATGTGCTTTTCTTTCAAAAACAAGGACATTTCTAAGTGACCTCAAACTTTTGAATGGTACTGTATATCTTTGTCTGTCGTGACTACAACTCAAAGCATATTGATACAGCCTCCATCATTCTTCAATATAAGAAGTTTGGAACCACCAAGACTCTTCCTAGAGCTGGCCGACCGGCCAAACTGAGCTATCGAGAGAGAAGCGCCTTGGCCAGGGAGGTGACCAAGAACCCGATAGTCACTAGAGGTCGACCGATTATGATTTTTCAACGCCAATACCGATTATTGGAGGACCAAAAAAAGCCGATACCGATTAATCGGTCGATTTTTTAAATGTATTCGTAATAATGACAATTACAACAATACTGAATGAACACTTATTTTAACTTAATATAATACATCAATAAAAATCTATTTAGCCTCAAATAAATAATGAAACATGTTCAATTTGGTTTAAATAATGCAAAAATAAAGTGTTGGAGAAGAGAAGAAAGTAAAAGTGCAATATGTGCCATGTAAAAAAGCTAACGTTTAAGTTCCTTGCTCAGAACATGAGAACATATGAAAGCTGGTGGTTCCTTTATACATGAGACTTCAATATTCCAAGGTAAGAGGTTTTAGGTTGTAGTTAATATAGTATTTATGGGACTATTTCTCTCTATACCATTTGTATTCCATATACCTTTGACTATTGGATGTTCTTATAGGCACTTTAGTATTGCCAGTGTAACAGTATAGCTTTCCGTCCCTCTCCTCGATCCTACCTGGGCTCGAACGAGGAACACATCGACAACAGCCACCCTCGAAGCAGCGTTACCCATGCAGAGCAAGGGGAACAACTACTCCAAGTCTCAGAGCTAGTGACATTTGAAACGCTATTAGCGCGCACCCCGCTAACTAGCTAGCCATTTCACATCGGTTACACCAGCCTAATCTCGGGAGTTGATAGGCTTGAAGGCATAAACAGCGCAATGTTTGAAGCACAGTGAAGAGCTGCTGGCAAAACCCACGAAAGTGCTGTTTGAATGAATGCTTACGAGCCTGCTGCTGCCTACCATCGCTCAGTCAGACTGCTCTATCAAATATCAAATCATAGACTTAATTATAACATAACACAGAAATACGAGCCTTTGGTCATTAATATGGTCGAATCCGGAAACTATCATTTCTTAAACAAAACGTTTATTATTATCGCATAAACCCTGACTCTGCGTGCAATGAATGCAAGAGAAGTGACACAATTTCACCTGGTTAATATTGCCTGCTAACCTGGATTTCTTTTAGCTAAATATGCAGGTTTAAAAATATATACTTCTGTGTATTGATTTTAAGAAAGGCATTGATGTTTATGGTTAGGTACAGGTTGGAGCAACGACAGTCCTTTTTCCGCGAATGCGCACCGCATCGATTATATGCAACACAGGACACGCTAGATAAACTAGTAATATCATCAACCATGTGTAGTTAACTAGTGATTATGATTGATTGATTGTTTTTTATAAGATAAGTTTAATGCTAGCTAGCAACTTACATCAGCTTCTTACTGCATTCGCGTAACAGGCAAGCTCCTCGTGGAGTGCAATGAGAGGCAGGTGGTTAGAGCGTTGGACTAGGTAACTGTAATGTTGCAAGATTGAATCCCCGAGCTGACAAGGTAAAAATCTGTCGTTCTGCCCCTGAACAAAGCAGTTAACCCACCGTTCCTAGGCCATCATTGAAAATAATAAATTGATCTTAACTGACTTGCCTAGTTAAATAAAAGTGTAAAAATAAATAAAAAAGTTGTCCAAAAATACCGATTTCCGATTGTTATGAAAACTTGAAATCGGCCCTAATTAATCGGCCATTCCGATTAATAAGTCGACTTCTAATAATCACTCTGACAGAGCTCCAGAGTTCCTCTGTAGAGATGGGACAACCTTCCAGAAGGACAACCATCTCTGCAGCACTACACCTATCAGGCATTTAAGGTAGAGTGGCCAGACGGAAGCCACTCCTCAGTTAAAGGCACATGACAGCCTGCTTGGAGTTTGCCAAAAGACACCCAAAGGACTCTCAGACCATGAGAAACAAGATTCTCTGGTCTGATGAAACCAAGATTTAACTCTTTGGCCTGAATGCCAAGCGTCACATCTGAAGGAAACCTGGCACGATCCCTACAGTGAAGCGCGGTGGTGGCAGCATCATGCTGTGGGGGTGTTTTTCAGCGGCAGGGACAGGGAGACTAGTTAGGATCGATGGAAAGATGAACGGAGCAAAGTACAGAGAGACCCTTAATGAAAACCTGCTCCAGAGCACTCAGGACCTCAGACAGGGGCGAAGGTTCACCTTCCAACAGGACAACGACCCTAAGCACACAGCCAAGACAACGCATGAGTGTCTTTGGGACAAGTCTCTGAATGTCCTTGAGTGGCCCAGCCAGAGCCCGGACTTGAACATCTCTGGCAAAACCTGAAAATAGCTGTGCAGCGATGCTCCCCATCTGCAGAGAAGAATGGGAGAAACTCCCCCAAATACAGTTGTGCTAAACTTGTAGCCTAGTGGTTAGAGAGTTGGGCCACTAACTGAAAGGTTGCTAGATCGAATCCCTGAGCAGACAAGGTAAAAAAAAAATGTAATTCTGCCCCTGAACAAGGCAGTTAACCCACTGTTCCTAAGCCGTCATTGTAAATAAGAATTTGTTCTTAACTGACGTGCCTAGTTAAATAAAGGTTAAATATAAAATAAATAAAAATACCCAAGAAGACCCAAGGCTGTAATCGCTACCAAAGTGCTTCAACAAAGTACTAAGTAAAAGGGTCTGAATATTTATGTAAATGTCATAACGTTTTTGATTTTTAATACAATTGCAAAATGTTCTAAAAACCTGTTTTTGTGTGTGTTTACATATACACATGCACACATACAGACTTGTGCACATGATTTTGCATGGGTGTGTGCATTTTAGGAATGCATGGATGAGTGTAATAGTCTACATGTTATTTGATGTAGTATCTAAGTTGTAGGCTATTTAGAGTGCATACATGAGGTGTTGTGTGTAAGTATGTAAAGAAATGAAATGAGTACAAATAATTAAATAAGGAAACAAAACAAAAGAGAACAAAAACATAACACAATGAAACAAAACACTAACAGCCCGCAGTCTATCCCACCTCTTTCCTCTCTCAGCATTGGGCTCTATTTAATAGGTATCACTGAAAAGTAGCCTAAGCATTTCACTGTTAGTCTACGCCTGTTGTTTACGAAGCATGTGACAAATAACATTTCATTTTATTTGAAGCGTTACAGATAGGGCGCAGGCCCCTGTCCGGTCTGGATCAAGTCACGAGCTAAACTAGTCGGCTACTGCGTAGCAAACTAGCGGTGCCAAAAACACTGGTATGCCCTAGAAAGCCTATTTAAATTCCTATCGCCAGAACGTCCCAGAAATAATTTTGGCCTCTAAAATTAGTTTATTATGATCAAGTTCGATCCCCAGGGTGAAGTATTTTGAAGTTCGCTACAAATCGAGATAATTTATTAAATAGTGATCCATTCTGACTACTGCATTTGTCGTCACACAGGACCACGTGCTGACACAGACTAATCTGGCTACTAAAATACACTATGTTGACACTTTTTTGGCACGTGCCCTTTCGAAAACAACAGTCAGCGCCGAGCCTTTGCAGAGTTCAAGCACTAATCTGAACTAGGACACTCTGCCATTTCCAACTTGATAAGTAGTTGAACGCAGCACGAGTATAACTACATCCAGTTAGCAAATCGGACATTTCAGTTTCCTAGTTCCGACTAGTACGTGAACGCGGTATTTGTTTGTCTCGCACACGCTACTGCAATCGATTGACCTTCTTTCTCATGTTTGATGAGATTTAGTGTGCGAAATAACCTACTTTCAGTGATAAGTACATGTTTAAAGGTCTACTGAAAGCACAATGTTTTCGCCTTTCGGTGTTCCCCGTCCTTACGCAACAGTTTGCGATGGCCACACTTTTGTTTCAGCCATGAGGATACAAATATGTTCCACTCAGAGAGGATACATTTAGCCTAATGTTGTTATTATCGATATCCAAAGTGACATCGAGTGAGTGTAGTATGCTTGGTATGCATATTGGCCAAAATCAGTTGTCATTAGAAGTGAAGTTGCATAAGACACATTGATATTCATATCAACAAATAGACATTGATTATTTAAGAGAGAAACGTACTTTAAACTTGGCGATCCATGAAAATCCAGATAGTTACCATCCATACACAACCTTGCTATGTGGGGCGGAAACAATAACTGGATTGACAAGTAGCTAAACCATTTACAATGGCGAGAAACAGGACCAGGACAGAGGATTCGTTATGTAGGCTAAGTTTGGTTGTAGAGTATTACAAGTTAAACAGTAAAATCATGTGACACTGTAGGAATGTCTGGTTAATTTGTCAGGACTGTCCCACACAGTCATATAGGCAGGATTTGTAAGAAAATAAATAAGCTTTTAGTGAAGAAGAAGAAAAAGAAAATAAGAACAAGAAAAAAGTGTTTTATGTTAAAAGAAAATTAAAAAGGAAAAGTTTGTTTTATAAAACATTAAAAGCAGATAGCCTATTTATACAATTGAAACATGCTACACGATACAGTACACATATTTCAACTAGATATTATATTTGTGCAGCTAGCCTACTGCACTTCTTTTGATGGCACAGTTACTTTATCGGTTGGTTGTAAACCTGATGAGCTAAACCACAGATGAAAAATATTTTTGTTTTTCATGTACTGTACGCCTACGTAGAATGAAAATACCTTTGGCAGTGCAATTATGACTGTAGGATATTTCATGTTTGCCCTCTAAAAATGTTACACCGGAAACAAACTGTAGGAGGAATAGAAACCTGATGCTTTTGTTACATCACACCTCAACAGTCCTCGTATCATTGTGTACATGGGAACGGGAGGGCATCAAGCTAAACTGAAAGGACAGGCACAACAGGTAAGTTTGATTTTGTCAATAATTTTGTGAGCCTAATCCTTCAAACTTGACTCTAGAGTTTTAGCCTAACCAAGATATAGATCAAAACCAAAAGACTGTTGTTACATTTTAATTGTTGCAGTTTCAGATGTTTCCATGACTTCTTCCTCATTCATTTTTGTATGCCTTTTTTACATTTCTGTAATTGTAGTTGTAGGCGTATTGTTAAGTCATTTTGAGATGTGTTGCGTGTCCCTTTTTTTAAAAACTGTGCATGAAGAAGTCATTGATAATTACAATTAGCATTTTTATTTTCCAGCTTCCAACTTGACCATGGAATATTACGAAAAAAACATCACTTATGATGACGATTATATAGACGAGGTCTGTAACAAGGAACGTGTTGTCAAGTTTGGCTCAATCGCCACCCCTGCCTTCTTCTCTGTGGTGACCATCCTGAGTCTAGCAGGCAACATCCTGGTCCTGGTCATCCTGGCCAAGTACGAGAACCTCAAGTCTCTCACCAACATCTTCATTCTCAACTTGGCCCTATCTGACCTGGTGTTCACCTTTGGTCTGCCCTTCTGGGCAGCCTACCACATCTGGGGCTGGACCTTTGGCTGGTTCCTCTGCAAGACCGTCACCTTTGTCTTCTACGCAGGCTTCTACAGCAGCGTTTTGTTCCTGACCATCATGACGATCCACCGCTACCTGGCAGTGGTGCATCCTCTGTCCGACCACGGCTCCCAGAAGGGCTGCTACGGGGTCACCGTCTCGCTCATCATCTGGGCGATCAGTTTTGGTTCGGCCGTCCCCGCTTTGATTTTCAGCTCTGTCCAAGAGAATCCCCACAAAGAAGACAAACATTTGCATTGTGAATACAGCGTTCCACTGTGGAAGAAAGTGAGCACATACCAACAGAACGTCTTCTTCTTGGCTGCTTTTGCAATTATGGGTTTCTGCTACGTGAGGATATTGAGGACAATCTTCAAGTCAAGGTCACACACGAGGAATCGAACCATGAACCTGATCTTCAGTATAGTGGCAGTATTTTTCCTTGGCTGGGCGCCTTACAATGTGGTGATCTTTCTGAGGTTGTTAACTGACTACTCCGTAGCACCTTTCAACGATTGTGAGGTCAGCATGAAGCTCGACTATGGGTTCTACGTGTGTCGACTCATTGCTTTCTCCCACTGCTGTCTCAACCCTGTCTTCTACGCATTTGTTGGGATCAAGTTCAGAAATCACTTGAAGGTTGTTCTGCAGAGACTTTGCTGTCGCCAAAGCACCATAGATTCACAACAGATTAGAGCGACTAATGTTCCCTCAAGGGAATCAATGTATTAGTCTGGCTCTTGAAGTGTCAGAGCACCATGGACTGAGCAGACTTCCGTCCAACCATGATCAATTGTAAATTTCCCTTTTTGCTTTTTCAATACATTAAGAGTGTTACTTTTTATCTTTTATTTCCATTACTTTTTATCATTGTCATTTTGTCTTGTTCTTTTCATTCTTTTGTTAATCCCACTATTGGTATTTTAACAAGGGTTAAAATACTGTGTCTTATGTATGAGTATAACGTATCAAAAGTGCTTTTCAAATAAAGTTATTATTGATCTGAACCATTTTTACAGTATGTGTACTACAGTGGATATTAGGACAGACACAGAGGAGGACAAACTCCTAATTACATCTTCAAATATGGGGATGTAGAGTAGATCAAGTGGTGTGGGGGGACAGGCTCCCCATAGTAGCGTTACCACTTTAGCACTGCATAATGGGACTTTTTCATAAGGTTGTGCAGCACCCTAGCTTCAGCTAGGGTTCCACTGCCCTCTGCTGGGGAACGAGAGAAACAATAAAAAGGTTTACAGCAGGGTCCTTCCTCAAATCTTTCCCTACGAGGTCCAGAACCTGCTGTTTTTTTTGTTCTACCTGATAATTAATTGCACACATCTGGTGTCCCTGGTCTAAATCCCGCATTACAGGGGAACAAAAAATAATATTTTCACCTTTATTTAATTAGGCTACCTATCCCCCCTGCCACACACACACACTTTTAAAGAGTGGAATAGTTTTCCTGTTTTAAAGACTTCTAGACCAAGTGCATATGTTGGCCACAGTTTTTATCTCTCACTATCTTTTCCTACTCCTAGTTTGTCTCTCTCCCCTCTCTACATTCAACACCAAAGACTGGCCACAAACATCTCCAAAAGCATAATGACAGCCATAAGAGGCATCTCTTCCTCCCTTATCATCGCTTATGTACAACCACCCTGAACACGCCCAATCTCTAGACTCGAAGGCTAAGCAGCGCTGGCCTTGGTTGGTAGGCTATTTGGATGGGAGACCGGCTCGGTATATACTGTATATCAGGGCACATATTCATATAGTAGAGGAGTGCTGATCCAGGACCAGTTTTTCCTTTTAGATCATAATGAATAATATTACATTGGGGGGCAGGGGGAACTGAACCTGGGTCAGCATTATTGGCCGGGGTAGGCCGTCATTGTAAATAAGAATTTGTTCTTAACTGACTTTCCTAGTGAAATCTAGGCTAGGTGTTAGGGTTGAGTTCAGGAGTTAGATTAAAGGGTTAAATCACCATCTGTCTTGTGTAACCATACCAAATGTAACATGTCATACTAAATAGCTCATCTCAGATTTACATACATAATAATACGAAATGCTCTAAGACCAGGTTGATCAGAAACATTTAGCATGCAATAATGAAGCCCAAATCAAGCGTAGGCCAAATATTTTTGCTTGATCGCGTATAGGCAACTCCAAAAGCACGAGGAGGTTATGAAATATGAACAAGAGACTCGCATGATTTTAAAAATAGGATTGCTATTATTTTGTATGGGTATCATGATGAAGATACTCTCAATGTATGACCCTACCGCCTGCTCCCTAACAAAGTGAAGTGAGGGTAGGAAAGAGATGAAACGGGGTTTTAAAAAAGCAAGGGCTTGGGCTCCGTTTCAAAATATCACTTTTTTTACCACAGCGGTTTCACACTTTCCCGTGACACAAATTGTGTGGGGAAAATATTGTAGTTTACTCTGTTATATTCCATTATATTCTTACTACAAAATATGTGTGCTGACTGTGATCGGGGTAGGTGTGTCTGTTTAAAATACAAAATAATTAACGATTTAATTCACTTGGAAGTAACATAATTCAACTCAAAATATGGCATTCTATTGTTTTGAAAATATTTTATTAGTCTTTTGTTTCTTAGTTCCTGCCTAAAATGAATTAATAATGGATTTATTTTTGATGGTGTATGTTCAATGGGTTTATTAAAATAGACGCCCAACCACATCCGCACACCGTTACTACCACTCATCACATAGGAGGTATAAATAACAGGCGCTGGCAATAATGTGTTAAAAATAGGCCTGTTTGTGCCAAAACATTTTTTAAAGAAAAATATACACCAATCCTATGTGAAAGCAGAATAGATATGTTCTTGTGATGACAGCAAATTACCAGCAGAGGATGTTAAAACATAACATAAGAATTCACATCCATGTAGCCTAGGTCAGGGGGTTTTAAACCGTCCATGTATTTTAACTATTTCACAGCTAGCACACCTAATTCAACTTGACAATTAATCATCAAGCCCTTGAATAGGTGAATCAAGTGAGCTAGTTCAGTAGCCTTGTAGTAAGTAGCCTTGCCTTGTACGAGCTGGAATGTCTCATAGGGGCAGATCTCCTGTTTCTGTAGCGTAAGGCAGGCAGCTTGATGTACAAGTACACCCCTGGACAGGAAGCTAGTCTATCGCAGTGCCAAGCAGAGACCATTGGGTCCCATTTTTACAGTCTTCGGTATGACAGCCAGAGATCGAACTCACAACCTTACAATCCCAGGGCGGACGCTAATATATACATTATAATATACGCCATTTAGCGGATGCTTTTTTTCCCAAATCGAGTCAACTTACAGTCATGCATGGATCCATTTTTTACAAAAGGGTGGTCCCAGGAATCAAACCCAATATCCTGGCGTTGCAAACATGTCCAATCACCGTCCATGTATCATAAGCCAATCATGTATAGCTTCTCCTTCTTTGAAAGAAGGACACAGCCAATAGCATCGCACCCCTCCATCGTTGGCTGACAGCCAACCACCAAGAAAAAAATGTGGGATGTCCAGAGAGTGCACGATCGAGAATGAACTGTAGAGCCAACTTGTTTTCCAACAGTATCATTTAAATAGCAAGCGCTACCCACGCTAACACTTCTAGGGAGAGAGAACGTTTTTGTATTGTTACCCATGTTCCCCTGATGTTTGAGTGTCCAGTTTTCCGTTCGTTTTTGGGAGCATTCTATCTATTTTAGCCAAAACCTTCTGAGAACCTTTTCAGCATGTCGAGTAGAACTTATCTCGAACGTGATTACAATGTTCTCAGAATCTACAACATTAATGTACTAGGCGCTTTTTATGGGACGTTGCAACAACATTCATGTGTCCAGTTTTCTGAGGGTTAGGAGAATATTCCAAACACACACCCCCTTGGGGCCCAAGGTAATGAGTGGGTATGGCAACTGACTGATTCTTAGTGAATGACAGGACCCAAACATATAACAACATCCATGCAAACAGAGGGGGAAAAAATCCATCTGGAAGTTCTAGGGCTCGATTCAATCAGATTATTTGAATCCAGTGGAGGCTACTGAGGGGAGGATGGCTCATAATAATGCCTGGAAGGGCGCTAATGGAAGGGCATCAAACACAAACTGTGTTTGATACCATTCCACTGATTCCGCGCCAGTCATTACCACAGGCCCGTCCTCCCCAATTAAAATGCCCCAACCTCCTGTTTGAATCAGTGTGCTATCATGGCAGCAGAGCAGTAGTAGTTGAGGAAAAATAATGTGACAAAAAAACGTAATATTGACAACAAGCTCAATACAATCCTCAATGGAGGAGTCTGAACTGCTAATCAGAAACCCGGGAGTCAAGGGGTGATGCACTCTGGCTCTCTCTGGAACTTTCCTTAACCTGTTGTGATTGGTTGACAAGATCACAGCTTGGGGCTTTGACAGTGCATATACTCTCTTTGTTACAATATGCAATGACAATTTGATGGCCAAAAATTATAATAAAGTTGCTGTTCATTACTAGTAAAGAAATACATTTAATGACAGGTATTTCTAGTAACACAGTATGTTTTCAAATGTCATAGGCCTATGCATGTTTTGCCAATATCTTGTCATAATACATGCTTTTGGAGATAAATGTTTAATACAAGACAGAAGTTCGTCTCCTGGACATCAACACATTATTATTAGCTGGCATAATAATACCTATCTACCTAGCTAGTCAAAAGAAAATCAGTTGACACTAACTCTGATAGCTGCCTCCATTGAAAGTGAATGTTACTGTAAAGTTACCAAATTATATGCATGACTGTACTGTAAGCTGTTTACATAGCTAGCAAACGTTAGCTAGATAGCTAACAAACGTAGCTAGCTGAATAGCATTTACTACAATGAGCAATAACTTAACCTTGGTAATGTTAGCAGATTGCATGCTATTTTAAATCTCACCAACTTTGACAGTTATATTACCAATGAAAATGAATGCTAGAGTTACTGTAATGTTACTGTACCATTGCCATGCTAGCTAGCTTGCCAGGCAGCTGCTAAGCCAAAAGTGTGTGTTCTATCTGTGTGGCTAAACTAAGCAGAAACCATTGATAACTTAGCTACAAGTTAGCGGTTGCTATTTTATTATACTGTTGGGAAACAAGTTGTTAATATCACCATTGCAGTATAATTTAGGTATTATAATTTTTATATATATATATAGAGAGAGAGATTTTTTTACCCCCTTTTTCCTGATATCCAATTGCGATCTTGTCTCATCGCTGCCATTCCCCAATGCGCTCGGGAGAGGTGAAGGTGGAGTCATGCGTCCTCCGAAACATGACCCGCCTAACCGCGCTCCTTAACACCCACCAGCCTAACCCGGGAAGCCAGCCGCACAAATGTGTTGGAGTAAACATCGTTCAACTGGCAACCGGGGTCAGCCCGCAGGCACCCGGCCTGCCACAAGGAGTCGCTAAATCACGATGAGCCAAGTAAAGCCCCCTCGGCCAAACACTCCCCTAACCCGGCGACGCTGGGCCAATTGTGCGCCATCCTATGGGACTCCCGGTCACGACCGGTTGTGGCACAGCCTGGGAATGAAGCCCAGGTCTGTTGTAACACCTCTAGCACTGTGATCCAGTGCCTTAGACTGCCACTCAGGAGGCCCCCTAAGTTGCACGGATATGAGTCAGAAACAATCATTCTAGTTAAAAATTGACTACAAAGTGTAAATAGGATAATTTTGGTCATAAAGTAAGTCTTGTCTAAAAGAGAGTTTGGAATAACAGTGTGTCACATTGAGTAAAATAATGTTGGGTTTGGATTACAATTATTTAATCAAATCATGCCCCCCTTTTCCAAGCTCCATGTACAAATCGGCCCTCCACCCACTTCACTTCCCTTCATTGAATGGGGCTCATCACCCCCAACATGTTCAAAGGACGACAGGCTGAAAAGCCTCCACAGCCAAAGTTATATGGTTTGCATGCCCTGCTGACGGACCCAAGTATGCTGAATAGCTAGGTGGTTGGAGTTTGTCGGTCCCCAAGTCTGCACCAGTAACGCTAGGTCGGTGTGCAATGACTGGTGGTGGTGAGTATAAACAGAGATACTAGAATATAATGACCTCTCTGGTATAACTTAACTAACAACGTTAGATAATATAGGTAGCTAGCTATCTTTTGATAAAGCGATGCAGGCTAGCTAACATTAGCTAGTGAGGCAGGCTAGCTAACTTTTAAGCTAATGTTAGCATAGCTAGGTCATTATAACTTAGTTAGGTTGTAGCTTATACACGTTTATTGTGTATTGTCTAGATATTGCTGCAGGGCTCTACAGTGCAACCATTTACTCTTCCATGCGCATAAATATTTTGCAGTGCGACCTGGGATTTTAATTTAGGAACACCAGTGCGCCTAGAAAAAGTAATAATACCTCAAATATTTTTTATTGTGCTCCTACTTTTCTTTGTGTGTGCCTTTTCCAACTTAGGTGCACACACGCTCTATGTAAAAAAAAGAAAAAAAAGAAAGGTCAGCGTAAGAGCCCTGGGCTATGTAATACTATAAACTGGGTGGTTTGAGCCCTGAATGATGTTTGGCTGACAGGTGTGGTATATCAGATCGTACACGACAGGTATGACAAAACATTTATAATTACTGCTCTAATTACGTTGGTAACCAGTTTATAATAGCAACAAGGCACCTCTGGGGATTGTGTTATATGGCCAATATACCACGGCTAAGGGCTGTATCCAGCACTCCGCTTTGCGTCGTGGTATATTTGACATATACCACACCCCCCTGGGCCTTACTGCTTAATTATCATTGGATAATGCTAGCGAGGCAGGCTAGCTAACGTTAGCCTACAAGTCGAATTTGCAAATTAGTTCATATCTCATACAAGTGTATTCTGTATTGTCTAGGGCAAAACTAAATAATGGATGCAGCAATGGTGGTGGCTAACTCATGTCTGAGTCTGACTAATGCAGCATTCACGTGCTAGTCGGAACTCGGAAATTTGCCAAGTTCAACGAATCAGCAAGTCGGATATTTCCGAGTTTCCTAGTTCTTACTAGCATGTGAACTCGGCATAATACAGTGAATCTAATCCAATCTGGAGCTACAGTCTGTCTACATCTGTAAAGCATAGAATTAGGGTTTCCACTAGTTACCAGAGACACAAAGTAAAAATTGGCTATACGTGTAAATGGATGAAAACAAAGGTCAATTTTAGTGTGGTTAGGGTTGGGTTTAAAATCACATTTCAAGAAGATAAATTGTTGAAATAGGAGGGGTTTATGACTTTGTGTCTGTGGAATTAGCTTTACCCAAGTTACTGCCCTGATGACACAAATGGCTTCATCAACAACGGTAATGTGAGTCTTGTAAAAAGTTGTATTAAAAAATACGCAGTACTGGATGTCATTTTGGTTGTGAAATGCATTATCAGAAAGCTTCTTTTCTTTATAACAAAATGCACTTCACCACTTGGCTGTCTATTGTATCACCGTGTCACAGGCCCTCCCAGTCAACCACCTCATAAAATGAGGAAGTACAATGTTTATAAAGATTGCCTGCTGCAGTTGTCCAGTTTGAAGCTGAACATGCAGCTCACTACATTTCCATACTGTATAATTGAATAGCCCATTTCATAGAGTGTTATAAACTGGACGATTTAGTAACTTACTTTGAAAGGATGGGGATTTGGGTCTAAATAGGCGTTTGGCAGTCTAAATAAAGTGTACTTGTCTTTAAATGCCATTTCTCGAAAGTCAGACTCTTCCCACACGCCAACTAATTTCTCTCTACTTAAGAAGCATCTACATTCAACTCATTTCATGTGGTTATCCTTATATACACTGCTCAAAAAAATAAAGGGAACACTTAAACAACACAATGTAACTCCAAGTCAATCACACTTCTGTGAAATCAAACTGTCCACTTAGGAAGCAACACTGATTGACAATACATTTCACATGCTGTTGTGCAAATGGAATAGACAAAAGGTGGAAATTATAGGCAATTAGCAAGACACCCCCAATAAAGGAATGGTTCTGCAGGTGGTGACCACAGACCACTTCTCAGTTCCTATGCTTCCTGGCTGATGTTTTGGTCACTTTTGAATGTTGGCGGTGCTTTCACTCTAGTGGTAGCATGAGACGGAGTCTACAACCCACACAAGTGGCTCAGGTAGTGCAGTTCATCCAGGATGGCACATCAATGCGAGCTGTGGCAAAAAGGTTTGCTGTGTCTGTCAGCGTAGTGTCCAGAGCATGGAGGCGCTACCAGGAGACAGGCCAGTACATCAGGAGACGTGGAGGAGGCCGTAGGAGGGCAACAACCCAGCAGCAGGCCCGCTACTCCGCCTTTGTGCAAGGAGGTGCACTGCCAGAGCCCTGCAAAATGACCTCCAGCAGGCCACAAATGTGCATGTGTCTGCTCAAACGGTCAGAAACAGACTCCATGAGGGTGGTATGAGGGCCCGACGTCCACAGGTGGGGGTTGTGCTTACAGCCCAACACCGTGCAGGACGTTTGGCATTTGCCAGAGAACACCAAGATTGGCAAATTCGCCACTGGCGCCCTGTGCTCTTCACAGATGAAAGCAGGTTCACACTGAGCACATGAGCACATGTGACAGACGTGACAGAGTCTGGAGACGCCGTGGAGAACGTTCTGCTGCCTGCAACATCCTCCAGCATGACCGGTTTGGCGGTGGGTCAGTCATGGTGTGGGGTGGAATTTCTTTGTGGGGCCGCACAGCCCTCCATGTGCTCGCCAGAGGTAGCCTGACTGCCATTAGGTACCGAGATGAGATCCTCAGACCCCTTGTGAGACCATATGCTGACACATGCACATTTGTGGCCTGCTGGAGGTCATTTTGCAGGGCTCTGGCAGTGCACCTCCTTGCACAAAGGCGGAGGTAGCGGTCCTGCTGCTGGGTTGTTGCCCTCCTACGGCCTCCTCCACGTCTCCTGATGTACTGGCCTGTCTCCTGGTAGCGCCTCCATGCTCTGGACACTACGCTGACAGACACAGCAAACCTTTTTGCCACAGCTCGCATTGATGTGCCATCCTGGATGAACTGCACTACCTGAGCCACTTGTGTGGGTTGTAGACTCCGTCTCATGCTACCACTAGAGTGAAAGCACCGCCAGCATTCAAAAGTGACCAAAACATCAGCCAGGAAGCATAGGAACTGAGAAGTGGTCTGTGGTCACCACCTGCAGAACCATTCCTTTATTGGGGGTGTCTTGCTAATTGCCTATAATTTCCACCTTTTGTCTATTCCATTTGCACAACAGCATGTGAAATTTATTGTCAATCAGTGTTGCTTCCTAAGTGGACAGTTTGATTTCACAGAAGTGTGATTGACTTGGAGTTACATTGTGTTGTTTAAGTGTTCCCTTTATTTTTTTGAGCAGTGTATATTCTCCAGACTTGCCCAGAGGGAATTGTTGATATGTTGTAAATGTTTTATTCTAGATTTTTTTATTTTATATATTCACAAAAAAATGCATTTTACATGCATGTCTTTAGTGTATTACAGATAGAAATATGAAAAAGTGTCAAAACCTAGCCTGGAGGTGGCCCCCATAGAATTAGGAATTAGAATACTAGAATAGCAATGAGCCTTCTTATGATGGAATAAAGGTCATCCATCTTGGTCAGAGAGTTGGTAAACCATGGTTTGCCAGTGCTGTGATAAGATAGTGTAAAATATCTTGTGTAAAAATGAATTTGAAGAATGTATCTGCACTGTATGTTGGTTAGCTAGCCAGTTTTAGAGGAATGATTCCATAGATTTTTGAACTGACAACATTCCATTCAAACAATGCAGTCAATACACATGCATACACTGGCTGGAATTAGTAGATGATAGGACTTTGACAAGTTGTAAATGCAACAAGTAGGCTACTGGTATTTTATCATATAATAGCATTCTCAGCTTTCCAATAAAAAATATGAAATGTATGGTCTGTTTACATATATTTAGAAGCTATTTATAACAGTAACATATATAAATCATGTAAACTGTATTTATGATTATATGACAATATTTTAGGTTGACAATAACTATATTATACAATTTTTGATACATCACGTCTTTGTTTTATTTTCCTGCATAAGTAAAATCAGGATTAGGCCTCTTCTGACATTCATTCCAATTAGACTGGGTTGGATTTCTCCCTGACCAATATGGCTGCCATTTTCCTTCCATTCTGGAACTTCGAGGGCTTATGACGAAGCCTCCTCTGGATCTCAATGGTCGTCGCTGGTCTTCACTGACAGGATGTTGGTCGTGAGCAATGACCAAATCTATCTATGGTCGTGACAGAGGGAGCTGCGTTGATAAAGAATTCATGACAAAAGGAAATAATTTCAGCAGTTCTTTTTTTCCACCATCAGGCCTAAATGTCAGTAAGCTTATGAATATCTGACATAGGCGAATTAGCCTATCTGCTAGAAAAAAATATCTTCCAAACGGTCTCACACATATAGGATATATTTAGCCATTTAGAGGTGTGTTTTGTTCACAAGAGGTCTACTGATAAACGATTATTGATTTAATTGTGGCATGTCTTTGAGAACCCCATCATTTACCCTCCATCCCCTACTTTGAAAGAAGGGATCGAAACTGGTAGGCCTAAATGACACATGTAGACCTAAAATAGCACCAAACGTTGCATCTCTGAGAATATTGGGTGTCTCACCTCCCGCTTTGACGGATGAACCTGCAGGCCGTCTTATCTCTGTCTGCAAGGTGGTCCTTTGAGCTTTACACCAAATTCTGCCAAGTCTCAAGGCATCCCTACGCGATCGATCCAATCTACTGCAAAAATAACAAAGCAAGAGGAGGATTAAAGGATTCTGATCATTTATCCGTTGTACCTATTTTCCTCTTATGTGGGTCGATGTTTATTTAATTTAGGCTATAGGACTTTCATTGTATAGCCATGCAGCTAATCAGGCTAATGATGATAGTCATAAACGTGATGTAGACTATACCCGGTAGACTGTGCTGCTTCAATTGATATTGGAGTCCACTGTTGTTTGGTTTTTCATGCAAACCTATCTGAATGGCCCAAAAAACGGGGAGATAATTGTGTTCCGAGTTTTGTCAAATGATATGAGCTTGACCCAAATTACAAAGTATTAGACTACTTAATTATCATTGTTGCACAATATAAAACTATCGGAAATACATTCAGTAGCCCAATGGTATTCATTTTACATGTCGCATTCATTAATTCAAATGCATTCATCAAACACTTGTGAATTCGCGGTTTATTAATTCTCCTTCATAAAAGGTTAAAATATTAGTCAAAACAAATACACATGCCTAATGGTATTTTTCTCAAGTCAACATCCCAACTGATATGATTTAAATATGCTCCATTGCTCTTGAACTAAGACTTGGAGCATTTTACAAGGCATGCACCTGCTGTAATAAACATGGATTTTTATCCCTTAAAATCTCCCGCTATAGGCCTATGTCAGTGCATATCAATTCACAATATAAGGCAATAGTTTTTCCTCGCGCTTGCCCAAGATAAAAAGCAAAATAATAATGAATAATTTAATAAATAATGGTTTTAGGGGCTTATCGAATATGGAGTGGCCGCAACTGCGTGCCCTTATCTCTCCTCACCACATTGCGCCTGTGTTCCGCTCGCTCCCCATACTAAGTGGCGCACTGGACGTGATGTGGAATTATATAGACCTCACTTCCAGCTTCCACGCAGCACTTCAGTGAATCTAAAACATCAGACATGGATTACCCTCGACAAAATGGCTCCACGCATAGGCTACTCTATCAACAACACTCCGGCTATGGTAAGGACAACACACCCAAATAGGCCTTATCAAGTCACATATGTTGTTGTCGATTTATGGATATGTTATTGGTAATGCGAATAGATAGTTGGAACATTGTTTATCATTGGTCGTTCCTATTTCGGGTTGACATTTGTTTTCTCGGTGAAGTGAAATACATTAGTTAGCCTATCGAATTAGCATTCGTTTTATCTACCAATAAAATGAGATTTAACACGAAACATGTACAAAGATTCGATATATTCATACATTTTTTCGTTTTGATAAAATGTCCTCCGTCTATCGACGCTTTCATTTAAATCAAACAGACTAGCCTACACACTCAGGGAATGCTAGCTGATAGGCTAAGATTAATTTATGGGTGATCATTTTATTTTGCAACAATGAACAACAAAGCTATTTGAAATATAAGTTAGTGATGCATTAGGCTATTATATCTTAATAGGCTATTGTGAAACAGAAAATGATGTAGCCTACCACAATGTTTTTGTAAAAATGTGTGATGGCCTAGCGTACCTACACATTTTATAGAATGAAAAGGTTGGCGATGCATAACATTCTGTGGACTGTGGCTCAATTAAGGTTCAAGCTTTCAAAGCCACAGTAGGCTCATAAATAAACTACGCAAAACGCACTCTATTCCATTTCATTTTACTTGCCCTACAAGCTATAGCCCAAAAACTATTCCCACAGTGGTGGTGAAAAAAACGACACCAGTTCCTTTTTCACATGACGTAATAATTTTACTGAGGAGCAAGGAATGGATTATTTTGAAACTCAATTAGGAACACGCAACAAAGTAGGCTAAGAACAGAAATAATAAAATAAAAACCAAATGAAAAAGACAAATCGATGAACGAAGAATTATGAAATCAATTGGAAAAACAGGCCCTCGAGTGACAGAGGTTATCATTCCACTTATATTAATATGAGTATGTTATATAACGATAATGATACAGTGAAAGGCAATCAATTGTATTGATTTCCACGCAGAGATAACGCTTCCGTTTAACTGCACGACGTTCGTTGGACAGAAGCAATAATGTTGGGAAATCGTGAATTTAGAACCAAGGCAATTAGCCTATGTTTTTTAACAAAGAGGCAAACAAATAGGCCAACAATTGTTAAAAATAAAAATAAACATCACAAAGCAAGGCATTGGCTCTGATAATATCCTCTAAAGTATTAGCCATGAAGGGATATGATTTTCCCATGTGACGGACCGCAAGAGTGCAGTCCAAACAGTTAATTGGATTAAAAGCCGTATTGACAAGGGAAGCAGTAACGCAACAGTGCGTTCGTAGTTAGAAACATTGACAGTATATGCACCAACCCTCATAGGTGCAGAGAGAGCACCGTGCAGAATACACAGGTCTGCCTGCTGAGTTAGTTGATGACTTGCCGCGCGCGGGATTGACTGTAGGCCTACCATTTTAGAGCTCTGGGTCATTCCATTGTCGCGCGCAGTCTGCATTTTTGGTATTTTATTCGTTAGAAAATGTTAGATTCATACATAAAAAGCATAAAAGCTTCTTTTTTTTGCAGGTGACATCAAGGATTAATATCGGCGGATGAAAGAGATCGTTTCGATGCGGAGTCATCCGTCGATGGCATTAAGCAAATGCACTTTTACAATTTAAGACATATTTACGCACGGTCTAATCTATCGAATAACCGCGGAAATGATGGAAAAACTGAAACCAGAAGTTGGGCAGCTCAGTCCTATGGGCAAGGAATGCAAGTCTCCACATCACGACAGCCTGACTACTTCCATAGCAGGTCGTGTAAGTGGGGAGGGGGGCGAAGCTGGTGGTGAGACACAGGAAGCGGCGTCGGCGAACTCAGCTGAGAGGGATCGTGTCCCGGGGGAGCACTGCAACCGGACTAACCTCTTTAATGCAGTTACCAAGGAAACGGCGTACCACAGCGAGCAAAAAAAGGAAGTGCCTGTTATCGAATTGGCCAGAAGAGGAGGGCTCGTGGACATAAAAGCTAAGGACATGACGGCAGACGGCAATCACAGGGTACAGACCACCGAGCTGTGCAGACCTCCTATTCCACTGCCTCCCCGGGACCCGTTGTTGAGCGAAACTCGAATGGTGCAGTTGAGCCAACCTGGGTACTCTCTCCCTGCACGAGCGATGCTGTACAGTAACTTTGCTCAACCGCTCGCTACTATGAACAGGTAAGGCAAGCTATTCCTTTGAAAATATATATGTCATAATAATGTGATTTTTCATGGACAAGTTTATACCATGCGGGCACTGTTTATCTGTCATATTTTGATTGGTGTAGCCTATTCTACTTTTAGGACTGAAATGTGCATCGCTATTTCCATTTTCAGAGTTTGTTTTCATTATCATATTATTATTATTATTATTAGGCCTATTAGTATTACATCAAGTCTTTAATTTGGTCTACATTAGGCCTAACTGTCATCATTTAATTCAATAAAATCACCAGAATAAAATAGTCGACATATAGCCTGATACTCACTGATAAAAACTAGTTGAATCAACATTGTTTCCACATCATTTCAACTCAAAATCGCGTTGAATCAACGTGAGACAACTCATTGAATTTGCAAAATGTAATCTTTTTCACCCAACTTTTAAACTAAATCCAGTGACATGGCGACAGGTTTTGTTGATTTCACGTTAGTTGACAACTTAACCAAATATAATTCAAACCTAGATGTTTAACTGACATCTGTGGCCAGTGGATATAGGCTTATATATTTGTAGAGGGTATTTGTAATTTGACTAATTCCCACGATCTTCCTGCAGTGGCTACGGTGGCGAGATGGAACAGTATGGCATGTATCCCAGCCATCGGATAAAACGTCGACCTGCACCTTATGAGATTGAAATCAACGATGGTAATGGTAAGATCATATCATATTTATTTGTTATACTTAAAAACAAAACAAAAAAATATATATACACACACACAACCATTCAAAAGTTTGGGGTCACTTAGAAATGTCCTTGTTTTTGAAAGAAAAACACTTTTTTTGTCCATTAAAATAACAGAACATTGATCAGAAATACAGTGTAGACATTGTTAATGTTGTAAATGACTATTGTAGCTGGAAACGGCAGATTGTTAATGGAGTATCTACATAGGCGTACAGAGGCCCATTATCAGCAACCATCACTCCTGTGTTCCAATGGCACGTTGTGTTAGCTAATCCAAGTTTATCATTTTAAAAGGCTAATTGATGATTAGAAAACTCTTTTGCAATTATGTTAGCACAGCTGAAAACTGTTGCACTGATTAAAGAAGCAATAAAACTGGCCTTCTTTAGACTAGTTGACTATCTGGAGCATCAGCATTTGTGGGTTCGATTACAGGCTCAAAATGGCCAGAAACAAAGAACCTTCTTCTGAAACTCGTCAGTCTATTCTTGTTCTGAGAAATGAAGGCTATTCCGTGCTAGAAATTGCCAATAAATTGAAGATCTTGTACAACGCTGTGTACTACTCCCTTCACAGAACAGCGCAAACTGTCTCTAACCAGAATAGAAAGAGGAGTGGGAGGCCCCGGTGCACAACTGAGAAAGAGGACAAGTACATTAGAGTGTCTAGTTTGAGAAACAGACACCTCACAAGTCCTCAACTGGCAGCTTCATTAAATAGTATCCGCAAAACACCAGTCTCCACGTCAACAGTGAAGAGGCGACTCCGGGATGCTGGTCTTCTAGGCAGAGTTGCAAAGAAAAAGCCATCTCTCAGACTGGCCAATAAAAAGATGAGCAAAAGAACAAAGACACTGGACAGAGGAACTCTGCCTAGAAGGCCAGCATCCCGGAGTCGCCTTGGATTAGCTAACACAACTTGCCATTGGAACACAGGAGTGATGGTTGCTGATAATGGGTCTCTGTACGCCTATGTAGATACTCCATTAAAAATCTGCCGTTTCCAGCTACAATAGTCATTTACAACATTAACAATGTCTGCACTGTATTTCTGATCAAAAATGTGTTTTTCTTTCAAAACAAGGACATTTCTAAGTTACCTTTTGAACGGTAGTGTATATACATATCACACTTTGGTTTTTCACTATTTCTGGAAATATGGACTGGTGTATATAGCATCAACCTATCCTGGGTTAGAGGAGAGAAGGGAGTTTTGGACATGAGCCATTTTAAAGAGAAAAGCTGCATCAGTAGGACAGCTATCTGGCCACTTGTAGAGTTGCTAAGGCATTCCTTCAAGACTCACTATTGTTGAATAATTTCCTGAAAAAAATACTGAAATCAGATTTATATTGTGTGGTTTACACAGCGAAACACTAACATTTGATTTGGTGGCTATGGGGGATTGGGAGCCCCCTGTAGGTCCCTCCCTCCCTTCCCCAAAGAGCAGATAAACAGGTCATAACAAGTCATTGCTCAGGCTTTTCAGGGGCCACGCGAAACTGTGGTATGCCACTGTCAGGTCCTGGAAGGCCGCAGTGCAGGCTTTTGTTCCAGGTCAACTCTAACACATCTGATTCCTACATACTGCTGGTGTATGCATACAGTGTATAAATCAGACATGATCAGAATACCTATGTAACACCCTCTCCTCCTCTCCCTCTCAGGCTCACAGCCCAAAATCGTGAGGCGGATATTCACCAACAGTCGTGAGCGCTGGCGCCAGCAGAATGTGAATGGTGCCTTCGCCGAGCTTCGCCAGCTCATCCCCACTCACCCGCCCGACAAGAAGCTCTCCAAGAACGAGATCCTCCGACTGGCCATGAAGTACATAAACTTCCTGGCCAAGCTCCTGGACGACCAGGAAGGTGTGTTGGAGGCCGGCGACAGCGGTGGCATTGTGGGGGCGCGGGCCCACGAGGCCCGAGAGGAGAGCCTGTTCCGGGAAGAGCCCCTCCAGGGAATGCTGTCGCCCAGCAACTCCAGTTGCGGGAGTCTTCTGGACGGGGACGGTAGTCCCGACAGCTACACCGATGACCAGGATTTGTCTATAGGGTCTCGAATGCCCACCTCCAGAGGCCTCCATCATCACTCTGGACTCCACATGGACGAACAAAACCAGAGATGACTCTACGTTTTCTTTATGGGGAGAAGAAAAGAGAATGTGAGAAGGAGGAGCTTGGCAATTTTCTACCAACCTGGAGTGAATGGGCATCAATAGGATGGTTCCGATGGCGATACATTTCGTGCTGTGTACAAATTTGATCTTTCTCTAATTCCTGTTTCCCTCAATTGCCCTGTCTGTCGTTGGCCTTTCCAGAGGTGGGTATGTTCTCTGGTGGAACATAAAGGCTTTCTCCCAACTGCTGTTGTAAGCAGGTGATGGATTGGAAGTCATGACAGACCTAAAATGTAACTCAGATCATAATATCGAAAAACAATTAAGGGAATTTCCAAAAACGGCATGAATCTCATAATGGTACCTTTTCTAGCCTGAGATCAAAGTTTGTTTAGGTACACTGCTTGACTCTTTAAACGACAATGAGAATTTTGTTCTTAAGTACTATGGACTGTACTAAATTTAAGTGATTTGTGTTCTTTTAGTAACTCAAATTTGGAGTTATCAAATAATAGTATTTCGACCTGAATTCCAGAAACATTTTTCTTGAACACCACGTCATAAGTTGTTGGATAACACAGTTTATTCCCAAACACACAGTTTTGCAGTGAGATAACTGATAATAACCGATAATCGGTAAAAAACAAAATAGTTTAAAAAAAGTGGGAGATCTCTGTGTTGCTGTCAATGTTAATGTTGGGAGAAGAACAAAATGTTTTAAAGTGTACTTGTTAATGTGATATTCACATAAACCACATGGTTACAATATTTACCATACAAAATTTGAGGTCAAATTGTTGCCATTTTTGTATGGAATAATATGGATGGCATATTAGTATGACATGCGCATGACAGACACACGATCGCGCACCACACAGAGACACAGAAAGAGAGAGACACACACACACACACACGAGGGCATGATTCCTGTCCAATAATAGAACAAAATAACAATATATTATCTCTGTATCTTGCAATGTAAGAGGTACAAATGTACATAAAAACAGACCTGTACATTTGTATTGAACAATGAAACTTGCCATTTTTGTACTGCTTCTTTCATTGTGACCATGGTACATTGAGTTGATCATTTTTTCACATTCACTTCTTAAATTTCTCTTTAATTGATAACATTAATCAAGTGTTTTACCACTGTATTTGACATTATGTACGTCTGCTATTTCAGCAGACTATTGAGTAACCAGAAATGGTACCTTTAAGTCTTTGATGTATTAAACAAAAAAAGGGATATTCTTTTGCTGTAAGGTGATTATGGAGACATCTATAAATATATTCAATGTTATATCTCAGAATTTTATATACCACAAAATAAAAATGAGGGGAAAAGTATACTGTTACGCTCATCGTGTATTCAAATTTCTATGTAATATTTCTTAATCGTCAATTAAAGATGTGGGTCTATGAAAATGACAGTAATACAGTACAGTGTACATCTCCCATCACCAGTAGATGCTTCCAGTTTTTTAAAGGTAGACTGGCTGTATATGCAGTAGTTTGTAATCAAAGACATGTTGATATTGCCAAGGCAGGTACAATCCAAGCCCAATAATTCAATTTGTTTTATTTATTTCAAAGTTGAATCAAATAGAATGACGATGACGTTTAATTAAGGGAATTTAGGGGGCATTTTAGAAATTGACCCCAACCCCTGTAACTGTCCATAAAAAATGCCATGAGAATTACAACACATTTTTTAGGGCAGTTCCCAGCTTTTCAAATTCCCATCCCTAAATATGACCATCATAATTGAATAATCGATCCACAGACAGACCCCACAATCAATCTGGAGCGATGCCTCTTAGATGAGATGCAATGGGTCCAATGTAGTCTCCATGTTCCCACCATATGAATTGAACACTATCGTTATTATCCACTTATTAGATTGAGATAGTGCTAGAGATACAGTGGCCAGTCTGAGCTAGAAGGTATTTGAGGGGGCACCGGGGAACACTATGTCATGATTACAACTCTATGATGAGCGGAGAATTGGAGCTGATGACTGATAAGGATCACAGCCAATTAAAAATCCATCAGCGGAGACCGTGAGGTTAGGCTACTGGTCCCGTAGCGAATGAAGGGGTGCGTGTGAAACACTGGCACATCACCAGTTCCCACCTCAGTCTATGCTACGTTTCACACTCAACAGTTTTCCCGTGTGTATCAAGAATGGTCCACCACCCCAAAGACATCCAGCCAACTTGACACAACTGTGGGAAGCATTGGTCACCATGGGCCAGCATGCCTGTGGAACGCTTACGACACCTTGTAGTCCATGCCCTGACCAATTAAGACTGTTCTGAGGGCAACTCAAGGGGGTGCAACTCAATATTAGGAATATTTGTACAATATTTGAAAGTGACTAGTCAAATAACATTAGTTATCAGCTTAATTCAACTGCAGGGGTGCAACTCAATATTAGGAAGGTGTTCCTAATTTTTTGTACACTCAGTACACTCATGCATAAAAATGATCATTGTTAGCTTCTTCAATAAGTAGGACTACATTCACCTCATACTGCACACTAAGGACCCAGATTAATACAGGTCCTCTACTTAAATGCACTTTCAATAAATGCGGAAGACACATTTCAGTTGAAGGCATTCAGTTGTACAACTTACTAGGTATCCCCCTTTCTCTTTCCCAATGGAGATTTTCCATTGATGTACATTTGTGTCCAGCACTAGGTTTAATCTGTGTCCAGGGAACCAGCCGTAAAGAAAGTAACGACAAACACACAGTGAGGGAGAGGTATTACATCAGCAGTGTATATACAGCAATTGTGAACACAACATTAGC
Source organism: Salvelinus namaycush (assembly GCF_016432855.1). NCBI lineage: Eukaryota > Metazoa > Chordata > Actinopteri > Salmoniformes > Salmonidae > Salvelinus > Salvelinus namaycush. Next base: position 9,205,278 of record NC_052316.1, read on the forward strand.
CTGACTTAAGGTGGAGCGAAGGACTGGAATGTGTCCCTCTGTGAAACGCCATGGAAGGTAAAGGGAGAGTTTGGTGAGAGGGATGCTTCAGTGATTAGTCGGTATTGTTTCTGTGAAGGGCTGTCTGTAGAGAGGCTGATGGGGTGTTCACTTCGGGACTCCTCAAGGACTTGTTATTGTGAGGTTTAATGTGGCTACATTAGGTGCACCTCTCTCAACCCCACTTTCCGGACACAACAAGCACAAACAAACACAGGTCTATATATAGTGTATTTTACAGGTTTATGAAATGAAAGTTGTTTCACTATCAAAGTGTGAAGTATGTTATGCAGCTATGTAAAGAAAAGTGTGTTGAAGACTTTCAAGCATGGTAACCACACACACACACACACACGTTTATACGCTTGCCAACTGAGATCCAACAATATCAATTACAGATCTGTTCAACACTAAAGTATCTACCAATTATGTACTGCTTTTTGTCGGGTTAAGACTCAGAATGAGACTTTCGACATATGAACAGCCCCATCCATAAGAAACCCTCTGGTGTACATTCATTATCTATCCATAGATAAAATATAACTTCACATTCATATCATTACATCATAGTGAGAATGAGATTGAGTTCCCTTCACTGAAATAACCCATTCAAATAATGGATTCAATCAAGACTTTTTCAACTCAGCGAAAGCACACCCCAGTGCAACAGGTCTTGTCCCTTTTTAATTAACTCTTAGAATCCTTCTCCCAGTTTCCCATAAGAACACAGGTGGAAGAGAGCAGTCAGGCGACAAACCGGAGCTGCATCCCAAATGGCACCCTATTCCAAACATAGTGCTCTACTTTTGACCGGAGTAGTGCACTATTTAGGGATTAGGGCTCCATGTGTGTCACACACCAGGATAGATCTCCAAGGGACCCTCCCAACAAAGACAAGTGTTACAGACAGATAACAAAATAAAACATCTTTATGGCTGGAGATAACTAGACAGACAGGGCTGGAGAGAAATCAATTAACGGCCTCCTCCCTCTCTCTGTGTGTGGTTGATGGTGGGCTGGATGGGATGGGCCATAGGGGAGTTGTGCTGGCCCCAGAGAACAGAACAGAGGGCTGGTTCTCAGCCGGTAACGGGACAGTGGGGAGAACCGCTGCTACTGGCTCTCAGGGCTGCTATCTGGCCACACATCACAGCCTGCCTACTCCCCTGAGGTGTGTGTGTGTGTGTGTGTGTGTGTGTGTGTGTGTGTGTGTGTGTGTGTGTGTGTGTGAGAGCGAGAGAGAGGGGCGGGAGGCTGTTAATGAGGTGGCGGGGCTGAGTGAAAAGGGACCTGCTAATTTGGCTGGTGCTGAGGTTGGGACAAAGCCTGGTGTCGATGCACTGTATAGACAGGCGGACAGAGAGACAGACGGTTAGACTAACGGACGGACGGACGGACACACACACACAAAGAGATGCTCATCATGTGTCCCTGGAGTCCAGATGGGGTGTGTCCCCTGTCCTTCCAGCACCTCTCCCTCTCTGCTCTACTAATCAACCATCTTTCATTTCCACTTTCTCCCGTTCTCTCTCATGCCTAAAATAACAACATGCACCTACAGTATGTGAAGCCCACCGCACTAACTTTACCCACGTCGGCTCCAATAGCTAGTAGCTGCTGTGTACTGAAAGTACAAAAGCATCATTCTTCTGAACGCAGGCTTTTAGTGCAAAGTCACTTGTTACATAAGGTCAATCAGGCTTGTGCATTTGTCAAGATCTCCAACACCTTTTGAATATAGTTTTATACTTAGAAATCATTCTTACATACAGATCTGAATAATGTTAGAATGAATAGTTAAGCCTGAATTGAGGCTATTACACTATCACACGTTTATCTTGGAACACTGTCAAATGTTAACTCCTTAGTAGGCAAAACAGAGCTCAATAGATGACTTTTTAAACCAGACCTCCAGTGACATATTAGAAGCCATGAGACTGATTGAAAACTCACCAAGCCAAAGTCCTTCAGAGATGACTGTATATTCTCTAGGTTTCCATGTGTTTTCACTGCGCAGCTATTGAAAAGTGCTTAGTCCTGTATTTCCTGGTCACTATAGTGTAAAATCATCTGTATCAAGGGTACATGATTATTCTATTTTTGCCATTTGATATTTCTACTGAATAAGTTCATGGATGGCCTACACATGTCAATGTCTTCCCAAAATGAACAAATAAAACCTTATCGCTGTTATTATTGAATGACCAGATGTTTTGTTTAAGCAAGTTCGGGTAAATCATTCACTGACTACAGAACCAGGATGTGTGTGCTCTACATTCCAAAAACAATCCTAAACCTTTCGGTACACACATATTTTTTGAAGAGCTGCTCGCAAGCCCATTTTTGTGATCCTAAAACTACATTTGGGGATTTTCAGTAAGACTCAACAATGGGTAGAGCGACAACAGGGATTCTTTGGTTGATGCTAACTCTGGGAGTAGTCACAGCTCAAATAGGTAAGAACTGAAACTCATGGTTATTTAAAGTTAATAGTACCCTATAAAGAAAATAGCTGCCTTTATGTGACTCTGCATGCTGGTCCAATTCACTGTTGATAATAGGATGGGAAGGATTAAAGTAATTTCATTCCCAAACAATGGGCTTTTTTTCCAGTCTTGTACAGTAAATTCGAAAATGATGAACGTATCTGCTTATTATTTACTCGTTCCCTCTTGTCAATTCCCAGTAAGCAAAATGGTGCATTTTAAGTGCTGAATAAAATGTGAAAATACATCATTTCCGGACATTGAAAAGACGTAATTTACAGATGTTATAAATACATATATTTCAATCATTAATTCGATGGCCAAATTTCAACTCCACATTCTCAAAAAAGTAAACATTACATTACAATAAAAAATTTCCAAGCCTAATACAGGAAAGAGGAGCCGGCTGAAGATTCCAACATATAATATTTATTATTTCTCCCATCTGTCATACGCACTTAGGTTAGCTTTTTAAAAACCTGGCAGCGATGATGTTCGAAGTTATCTTGCACACAGAACAAACAGACCACTTCAACAACATTAGCATTCTTAGTAACGGTTACAGAATGTATTCTTCTTGCTATGACTTCGATATGTAGTTGTTCATCTACCGTAGATTAATCCACTGACTGTAAATCGCTCTGGATAGGAGCGTCTGCTGAATGACCAACATGTAAATGTTAAAACAAACACTTACTAAACATGCTGGGTTTTATTCTAATGCGCTCTGCCCTCCAAACAAGAACACATTTACAGCCAGGTCACCCGTGATACAAGTCAGTTTTCGACGTCCATCCATGTCTGAGGAGGTCGGGAGATTACGTGGATACCGGCCACTAGGGCCAACAATGGGTACTGTTACCTTCAAGTAGGTTTGGGTTTTGCAAGTTCGTTGTTCAAGGGGATGGGCGTTAGCATCTGCCTCTGGTGCCAAAGGTTACATGTTTGAATCCAGCGATAGAAAGTTGCTTTTGAGATTGTTGTTTTAAGCCTATCCCAAACCTTGACCCTTGCCTTACACATTCAGAGTTAATGTCTAACCTTAAGATTTTGGAGTTAATGCCTAAATTTAACCTTAAACACTTCAAAATGTGATGTTTGAGAAACATGGATGAACTTCTAATTCTGATGTGAGACAGAGCTGGTTGCAAACTACTTTTCTTTACTGCACTATGTACGGTACTCCGACGTGCTCTACTGTGATGTCCAAACTTGTGAAACATAGATGTCTACGATTGGTTCCGATTTGGTGCAGTCTGGAACAAATCTGAACCAATTATAGACGTCTAAGTTTGTGTCAAATCAAGGCCGGTCCGGATCGTACCAAATCTGAAACGATTAGACAAGTCTACAGTGCATTCGGAAAGTATTCAGACCCCTTGACCTACTCCAAATTTTGTTACGTTAGACTTATTCTAAAATGGATTCAAAAAATAACAAAAATCATCAATCTACACACAATGACAAAGTAAAAAAAGGATTAGATATTTTTGCACATTTATTAAACATAAACTGAAAAATCACATTTACGTAAGTATTCAGACCTTTTACTCAGTACTTTGTTGAAGCACCTTTGGCAGCGATTACAGACTCTTCTTGGGTATGACGCTACAAGCATGGCACACCTGTATTTGGGGAATTTCTCCCATTCTTCTCTGCAGATCCTCTCAAGCTCTGTCAATTTGGATGGGGAGCATCACTGCACAGCTTTTTTTCAGGTCTCTCCAGATATGCTCGATCAGGTTCAAGTCCGGGCTCTGGCTGGGCCACTCAAGGACGTTCAGAGATTTGTCCTGAAGCCACTCCTACGTTGTCTTGGCTGTGTGCTTAGGGTCATTGTCCTGTTGGAAGGTGAACCTTCGCCCCAGTCGGAGGTCCTGAGCAGGATTTCATCAAGGATCGCTCTGTACTTTGCTCCGTTCATCTTTCCCTCTATCCTGACTAGTCTCCCAGTCCCTGCCGCTGAAAAATATCCCCACAGCATGATGCTGCCACCACCATGCTTCACCGTAGGGATGGTGCCAGGTTTCCTCCAGATGTGACGCTTAGCATTCTAGCCAAAGAGTTCAATTTTGGTTTCATCAGACCAAAGAATCTTGTTTCTCATGGTCTGAGAGTCCTTTAGGTGCCTTTTGGCAAACTCCAAGCAGGCTGTCATGTGCCTTTTACTGAGAGGCTTCCGTCTGGCCACTCTACCATAAAGGCTTGATTGGTGGAGTGCTGCAGAGATGGTTGTGCTTCTGGAAGGTTCTCCCATCTCCACAGGGGAACTCTGGAGCTCTGTCAGAGTGACCATTGGGTTCTTGGTCACCTCCCTCGACATAATCCTGTCTTGGAGCTCTACCGACAATTACTTCGACCTCATGGCTTGGTTTTTGCTCTGGCATGCACTGTCAACTGTGGGACCTTATACAGTATAGACAGCTTTAATTTACCACAGGTGGACTCCAATCAAGTTGTAGAAACATCTCAAGGATGATCAATGGAAACAGGATGCACCTGAGCTCAATTTCGAGTCTCATAGCAAAGGGTCTGAATACTTATGAAAATAACGTATGTTTTTTATTTTTAATATATTAGCAAAAATGTTAAAAAACCTGTTTTCGCTTTTTTCATTATGGGGTATTGTACAAAATAAGTTTTAAAATTGTGTGTAGATTGATGAGAATTGTATTTATTTAATCCATTTTAGAATAAGGCTGTAACGTACCAAATGGTGGAAAAGGGGAAGGGGTCTGAATACTAACTGAATGCAGTGTATGTTTGGGAAAAAAATTGACCGGTCCGAACCGGATATCTGTGGACATTGAAATCAAGGTCTGTCCGGACTGCACCAAAAGAAAAACAGCATGAATGCCATGTTAGTAATCCCATCAATTGGGATGATAACTCAAGAGAATGAAAATGACATTACAGAACATTAGAATGACATGTGCCAGACATATTGCACCTGGCCTTGCCTAGATGAATATAAGCACTGAAAAAAATGCTTTAAAACCTCTCTGGGATATGTGGGAGGCTAGCGTCCCACCTCAACAACAGCCAGTGAAATTGCAGGGCGCCAAATTCAAAACAGAAATCTCATAATTAAAATTCCTCAAACATACAAGTATTATACACCATTTTAAAGATAAACTTCTCATTAATCCAGCCACAGTGTCTGATTTCAAAAAGGCTTTACGGCGAAAGCACACCTTGCGATTATGTTAGGTCAGCGCCAAGTCACAGAAAAACATACAGCCATTTCCCAAAGAAGGAGAGGTGTCACAAAACTCAGAAATAGCGTTAAAATTAATCACTAACCTTTGATGATCTTCACCGGATGGCACTCCCAGGACTCCATGTTAGACAATAAATGTCTGTTTTGTTTGATAAAGTTAATCTTTATGTCCAAAAACCTCATTTGAAATTGGTGTGTTATGTTCAGAAATGCATTGTCTCAAACAAACATCCGGTGAAAGTGCAGAGAGCCACATCAAATTACAGAAATACTCATCATAAACATTGATAAAAGATACAAGTGTTAAACACACAATTATAGATAAACTTCTCCTTAATGCAACCGCTGTGTCAGATTTCAAAAAGGCTTTACGGCGAAAGCACATCTTGTGATTATGTTAGGTCAGCGCCAAGTCACAGAAAAACATACAGCCATTTTCCAAAAAAGGAGAGGTGTCACAAACTCAGAAATAGCGTTATAAATATTCACTTACCTTTGATGATCTTCATCGGAATGCACTCCCAGGAATCCCAGTTCCACAATAAATGTTTGTTTTGTTCGATAAAGTCCATAATTTATGTCCAAATACCCCCTTTTTGTTCGCGCGTTTAGCCCAGTAATCCAAATGCTCAATGCGCGATCACTTAGTTCAGACGAAAAGTTAAAAAAGTTATATTACAGTTCGTAGAAACATGTCTAACGATGTATAGAATCAATCTTTAGGATATTTTTATCATAAATCTTCAATAATGTTTCAACCGGACAATTCCTTTGTCTTTAGAAATGAAAAGGAACGCAGCTAACGCTCACGGCCACACGCCTGACTTAGCTCATGGCATTCTGCCAGACACCTGGTTCAAACAGCTCTTATGCGCACCCCCTTCACAGTAGAAGCCTGAAACAAGGTTCTAAAGGACTGTTGACATCTAGTGGACGCCTTAGGAAGTGCAATATGACCCCATAGACACTGTATATTGGATAGGCAATGACTTGAAAAACTACAAACCTCAGATTTCCCACTTCCTGGTCGGATTTTATCTCAGGTTTTTGCCTGCCATATGAATTCTGTTATACTCATAGACATCATTCAAACAGTTTTATAAACTTCAGAGTGTTTTCTATCCAAATCTACTAACTATATGCATATTCTAGCTTCTGGGCCTGAGTAGCAGGCAGTTTACTCTGGGCACCTTATTCATCCAAGCTACTCAATACTGCCCCCCAGTCCCAAAGAAGTTAAGTAAAGTATAGGCGGGTCAGAAGTTTAACAAAACCGATGGGGTAAAACAGACGGGGTTGGCTTAGATTTTTGTCAACATGTAAACTATATTTTGTCTCCATGTTTATTGAAAACAAATACATTTGCACTATGAGCAAATTTTTGCCATATTAGCATAGACATGATATCAGTCAAAACACCTCAAAACAGGACCTGGTATCAAAAACAAAATAAATCTAGCTGAAACGAGCCACCTACGATTCCCCACACGGCAGCTTCTTGTGATTGTTGATCGCTATCTGGCCATCCAGAATCACAACACATGGACTTCTGCCCCATTGAAGCGTGCGCATCGTTTTCGTGACGTTGTCAGCTAACCCGTCTATGCCCTGACTCTTTAAAGGTAAGGTGGAGCGGACACTGCCCCAGTGGCTGACGGGCATCATAGCTGTGGGCGTCTTTCTCTTTCTCATCTTCGTGGCGTTTCTGGTCAACAAGGCCTGGTGTCAGGACTCAAGGTAAGCCTATAAATCGCTGTGACACCTGACCATCTCCAGTCCATACAGCTACTGTAGTAGGACAGTCAAAACTGTCATAGGCTGAGTCTGAAAACTTTAATAGGCATAAAATACTTGCTTCCTCTGTCCTTTGTGCAATTCCTCACCTCCCTCTCAAAGCACATCGGAGGAGAGGATTGAAGGTTCCTCCCTCAGACATCCTCCTCGAATGAGCTTTGGGAGTGAGGCAAGGAATCGAGGAAACAAGGATGAAGGATTTGACAACCAACATTTTCAGACATACTGTAGCCAGACATGGTTCTGAGGTACACTGAGTATACCAAACATCATGATCACCTTCCTAAAATTGAGTTGCACCCCCCCTTTTGGCCTCAGAACAGCCTAAATTCGTCGGGGCATGGACTCTACAAGGTGTTGAAAGCGGTCCAGTGGGATGCAGGCCCATGTTGACTCCAATTTTGTAACTTTATTTCATCAGGGAGTCATACTGAGACCAAGGTCTCTTTTACAGATGAGCTCTGAATTACATAAATTACAGAAAATACACATCAATATAAGTACAATATGTAAGCAGAAAGAACAAAATGGTCATAAAAATAAAAAAAAACACATTCATCAGTAATAAGGTCCTCAATCAGCTTTCTGAATTACCCTAGAGGCACCAAAACTTCACATTTATGAACATTTTGAAGGATTGTTCCACAAATAAGGTGCAAGAAAACTAAAAGCTGACTTACCTAACTCAGTAGAGACCAAAGGAATTCCCAGAGTTAACCATCCCTGAGACCGGGTGTGGTGACTCGTATGTCTAAAGTTAAGTAAAGATGTTCGGTACAGTGGGACTTTTTGTAAAAGAGCTTTATATATGAAAACATAGCTTTGTATCCACCTATGTGACATCAAAGAGGGCACACCAACTTTCTAGTAGAGAACGCAGTGATGAGTACTAAAAATGTCGCCCGTAATAAAATGCAGTGCGCTATGATAAACTGCATCTAACGGCTTTAATTAAGTGGCAGAACGTCGACTGAAAAATGAACTAACTCATCAATATGCTTTTTAAAAAGACAGCTTTATCATTTATCCAGATTCCCAGATATTTATAAGCCGGGACATGATCAATGTGGACACCATCCAAAGTACATATTTTATTTTGACGCGCTCTAGAGAACAACATATACTTAGTTTTACATGCAATCAATACTAATTTCAGGTCAATAGAGTTTTTCTGTAATACAATGAAGGCAGACTAGTTCAGATAGAGCCTGGTCAACTGTGGGGACAATAGAATACACAACAGTATCATCAGCATACAAGTGCAGGTTACTGTTTTTTACAGACAAGTCGATAATGTTAATGTAAACAGTCAAAAGTACAGGACCCAGAATCGACCCCTGCGGGACACCTTTTGTAATATGCAGGAAATCTGATTTAACACCATCAGTAGATACACATTGAGTTCTATCTGTCAAGTCATTTTTAAACCAGTTACATGCAGCCTGGTCTAGGCCAATTGAGAAAAGTCTCCGAATTAGCAGTGAGTGATCAACAGTATCGAAAGCCTTTGACAGGCCAATGAAGAGCGAAGCACAATGTTGCCTTTTATCCATACAGTTAACCACATAATTTATAACTAGGGATGCAGCAGAGATATTGCTATGACGTGGTTTAAAATCTGACTGATGTACATTTAGAATACATTCCAAAGATAAGAAAGATCTTATCTGAGAATTAATCAAGGATTCTTACATGGTCTGCATTCCAAACCTTGGGGATAGTACCTGAAATAATTGTCTGGTTAAAAATATGGGTTAATGATTTAGCAATCGGGGGGCAGAGTGCTGCAGCAAAAATGGATCAAGCATATCAGCCCCAGTGGATTTTTCTTAAGCAAGGTATCGAACACATAACAGATAGTAAATTGTTGAAATGAAAACAAAGACTCACTAGAAGCTGACGAGTTAACCGTTGAGTCAGCTAGAAGCTGGCAGAGAGAAGAGCATTCGATTGATTATTATGTTGAGTGAGCTGAGACTGCCAAGGTCCATGGCCAACCGTGTGAGAGCAGAGTAGACTGAGCATTTGACAGACCTCCCTCAAGTCGCTGGATGCAAGGGGCTGGGACGGGAACTGGGAGAGCAGTGTTGGCAGAGCTCAGTCCACCCGGATGAAGCTCCCGCCAAAGGAGTGGAGCTGCTGCAGGGGATAGGAGTGGCTGCCAGTGCTCCATTCTGGGTGTGCACAGGAGGCCTTGGTGTGGCTCCTGTTGCAGGGTTGGGGCTGCCATGGGGGGCATGAGTGTCCCAACCAAAACTAGCCTGGGATAGAGGTTGTGGGGGGAATTGAGGATGGTGGTGTTGAGGGCAGTGTGGCTGGCGAAGCTTCAAACTCTCAGTATATGAGGGCTGATGATGTGAATGATACATGGTGTGGACTATATCATGTGGTGCACTACCCTCTACAGTGTTTTGCCAGACCCTTGGGTAGTAGTCAGTGCTGTGTAGAGCTGGGTTAAGTTGAGTTGGGCCTGGTCTGGTAGAGCTGTGATGTGATGGGCCAGGTCTGGTTGAGCTGTGCTGTGACGGGCCGGGTCTAGTAGAACTGTGCTGTGACGGGCCTGGTCTGGTTGAGCTGTGCTGAGACGGGCCTGGTCTGGTTGAGCTGTGCTGAGATGGGCCTGGTCTGGTTGAGCTGTGCTGAGACGGGCCTGGTCTGGTTGAGCTGTGCTGAGACGGGCCTGGTCTGGTTGAGCTGTGCTGAGACGGGGCCTGGTCTGGTTGAGCTGTGCTGAGACGGGGCCTGGTCTGGTTGAGCTGTGCTGAGACGGGCCTGGTCTGGTTGAGCTGTGCTGTAGAGTGGATGGTGGTGGCTGAGAAATTCCTGCCTCAGCTCAGGTAGCTCCTTCTGCAGGTCGTGTACGTGGCTGGTGTTGACTGCGCTGGACAGTTCCTCTGTAAGTCTGTGCACTTCCATCCTGAGAGCCTGGTTGTACTCAACATTTTTCATTGCACACTACAGCTCCTGGATCTCCTCCCTATGCTGGCGCACCAGGCTGATCTCCTCCCTATGCTGGCGCACCAGGCTGATCTCCCCCCTATGCTGGTGCACCAGGCTGATCTCCTCCCTATGCTGGCGCACCAGGCTGATCTCCCCCCTATGCTGGTGCACCAGGCTGATCTCCTCCCTATGCTGGTGCACCAGGCTGATCTCCTCCTCTAGAAAATGCTGTGGTACTGCATGTGTCCCGTGTGAGAGGCATGCTCTGGGCTGTGTCTGCTGCAGGCGAGGGAGGAATAGGAATACTTACTAGAGCACAGAGGAAGAGGAGGCTGTTGTAGGTAGTGACAGTGGAGAAGGTTTTAAGTTGAGCAACAAGAGGTTGTATTTGGTCGAAGTAGCGGACAAATTGATCCAGATTGGCCTCCGACCCTTGAGCCGTCGCAGTGTCGTTATTATAAATATGAATGTTAAATTTGGGGGTGGAATCAAACGTATAGTTGTTCCCCATTGTTCTGTTTTCTGACATTTTAAGTTCATGGTTGGTCTTGCGGAGAGCTGTGTGCCAAGCATTAGGATGATCCGTGTAGAACAGAAGGTCTCCTTCTATTTCCATGTTCGCTTTTAGGATGAAGTCTGCCCTCAGTCTCTGGGGATTCTCTTAGCAATTTATTTTTGAATACATTTTTTTCTGAAACACTGCCAAGAGAATGCATCCATCTCCATGGTGACCTCTTTAAACAATGCACTCTGCTCTAAAATGATGTGCACATGCCTCTTGCTGAAAGCACTTATTGAAATAATGCACCTATAGATAAATGCCTTTTTCTATTAAATACATTATACCTAAATTAAGATACTGTGTTCAGAATTTTCTACCTCCTTTCCAAGTGCTATTTTGCTTGCTTGTTTATCTGAATGTTTGTTTACTTATCAAGGCCTGAACTATCCTCCAGAAATCCTTCCTCTTTCTCCCTCTGTTGGTTTTGCATTTGTTTATCTATGTCCTAATTCGTGTCGTCCTTGTTGGGTTTAAAGTCATCCTATCCCATTCCTTACTTCTTTAACCTGTCTCCTCCCCTTCATCTACACTGTTTGAAGTGGATTTAACAAGTGACATCAATAAGAGATCATAGCTTTCACCTGGATTCACCTGGTCAGTCTATGTCATGGAAAGAGCAGGTGTTCTTAATGTTTGGTATTAGAGTATTGGGACAAGTTTTGGGTCTCTAGTAAGACAAGTATTGGGTCTCCACAGACACAATTTGGGTCTTTAGCACAATCTCGTTTTTCACCACCTGCACCGAACTATATGAGATTGACCAGATGTTATAATTGCTTCTAATTGAATGTAAGACAGCATTCTAACGTTTACCATTCTCAATTGCATGAAGGCTGGAGACCAAAGTATGTGAGTGTGTGGAGACCACTGGCTATGCCAAGACCAACTATAATACCAGCCTGGATACAGTCAGGTAAGATGCTCAAACAATGCCACTTAAACACTTATTTTCTGTTGTTTTGTAGTCTACATTTCTAAACGGTACTAGTGACCTAAATATACATAGATGTTGGGGTGTGTGTGTGGAATTACAGCAGGGGTTGTGTTCTAATAGGTGTGTGTCCCACAGGAACGGCGATGACGAGGGTGCATATGAGAACATGGCCCTTGAAAGGGTGGAGGACAAAGTCACTGTCATGTGACCGATAAGAACCAACACAGACACCAATGTATATGGGTTTGTCGTGGACACACACACACGGGCCTAAAGTGTGATTCAACGCTTAGACCTGAAAAATAAAATGGAAAATTCTCATAACAATGGAAGCAAATGAATGACACGTGGTATCACAACTTAAGGAAATAAATTCACTTGGAGATCAGAGGTAGGACATGGTGGAAATGATTGTGCTCCTCTTGTATTTAATAAAACATGGAACATCATCAAACAGTTCATCAGAATTCACGAAGAGTATCAGTGTATGACCACAGTCAGTAGGCTACACACATTTAAAAGATGAGACTTGCATTTATGATCATAGACAATATATTTTTTCTATAGATATATTCATATATATTCTGTGTATCCACACGTCATTACAGCAGAGTTTGTCACACATCGATATATAGGAAGGGCGGATTGTTTCTTTGGATTTGAAAATGCGTTCCATCGATCAATGATCCCGTGTGGCTCAGTTGGTAGAGCATGGCGCTTGCAACGCCAGGGTTGTGGGTTCAATTCCCACGGGGGGACCAGGGTTCAATTCCCACGGGGGGACCAGGATGAATATGTATGAACTTCCCAATTTGTAAGTCGCTCTGGATAAGAGCGTCTGCTAAATGACTTAAATGTAAATGTAATGACGTGAAGAAAGACGTTTGTGGCGCTACGGACGAGCGCGCAGTTCATCGATGGCATTATAGACGGGATTATTGGGCGTGACGGGATCATCATAATCATCAGTCCAACTTCTGACGAACACGTGTACAAACACACACAGCCTATTGCCGATTGACACGCATAGGACAAAGTCAGACAAAATCTAAAAGTCCAGAGTAGATGGGAGAGATCACAGCATGAGAGAGGGGAAAAGAAGCAAGTGAAATAGGCAGCAGTGAGTTTAAACTGAATCTCTTTAAAGGGATCGAGCATTAAGACTTACAGAAATAGGCTCTCACAGAAATAAGACTGATGTATGATGAACACACACACACAATCTACTCTAGCACATCAGCGACTCACGGCAGAGCAGTAGTCAGTCCCCTTAATAGGCCGACCTCCCCTAAATCCCAGGACCCCTTGCAAGTATTTAGGACGCACACCAGATTGCACTTCCACTTTTACTGAGACAGGCACGGCGCGAGAGTTACTATGCAGGGTTTTCCTTAGTGTTAACCGGGGTCATATTCATTATGGCACAACGTAGCTAAATGGTTTGCAACGGAAAACAAGTGTTTTTGTATTGGGCAAGTTCAGGTAGTCCCTCCTTGTTTCAGTCTGCTTTCTCCCGTTTGGGACCTAATGAATACAACCGGGGAGGGGGGCTCAAAGTGTCTTGGAGGAACGTGTTGTCACTTCCTGTGAGCGTGGAGGGGTTGCAGCGACACGGGAAACAGATGACGGGCTCCAGCCGAGGGAGACAGGATATCCTGTAATTGTTGGACGTGGTGAGCTTCTCGCAGCTGGACAGAACAGTGTGGAGCTACAGCCACACATGGTTTGTATTCATTAGTGCACACCGTAGCAAAATGTCTTGCTACAAAAACAAGCATTTATTAAGTTCAGGTTGTCCCTACCTGTTTCAGTCCATTTTCTTCCATTTGATGCCTAAGGAATGCACCCTTGATACATGATGACAACGGCTCACAGCAAGAAATTGACTGCTTCTGATAGTGCCCCAAATGATCAGAAATGTTGGTATATGTTTTTACCAAGACATGTCTAAACAAAAGAATAGGCTTACAGTAACATGCATGCAGTACCATCCGCATGACACAAATAAAAACAATGACAAAGGCAGGTAAAACAAAAAGTAATAGCACTTCATTGAAATGCACGTGTCCAGTCCACAAAGTTAAAATGATCGGGATTGGCTAGGAGGTGGATCGTCCAACTCAAAGATTCATCAGGATGATCCTTCTCCCTTTGATCAGTTAAGACAAAGCCTGGATCCAGTCCTGTTTGTGCGGTCTTGTTTGGCGTGACAATGACCATGGGAGTAGAGCACAAATATCTTGGACCAGACTAGTTAAGACATGGATGTATTTTGACACCATTTCATAGGACCTTAATAGGCTTACAGGGATACTCCAGGGTCAGCGACAAAGGAGGTAAAGATTCGGCTAACCTCCATACAAACCCACACTAGGGGAAAGCAAGCAAGCCCCGGCAACAGACACAATGCCCGATGTAAGTCCTGAGATTCGCCTACATTACATTGTATCGCTAATAGAAACGTGTCTGCCGCAACAATGCTAACAAACGCATAGTGTATATATTTTTCCTCGCTTTGCTAAACGGTCTCGGATTCAAAGGGGGGGGGGTTCAGATAATTTGGCAACACTGTGTACTAATAACCTGTCTCACATCTGCAAGGCGAAACTCCTTCGTGACACGCACAAAAGCTTACAACTCTTAGCAGGACTACACAACATACTGCATAGTGATAAACCAGCAGGGGTATTCTACTCTTACCCTACGAGGTCTGAAGCCTCCTGCTTTTCTGTTCTACCTGATCATTAATTGCACCCACCTCCCAGGTCTAAATGAGACCCCTGATCAGAGGGCAACAATGCAAGAAAACGCAGTGGAACTAGCTTCAAGGTCCAGAGTTGTGTTTGAGGGGACTAGACTGTTGAATGTACTACCTTTGCGTAAGAGTATGACACTACGAGTTTAAATCGTGTGTGGGCAATGAGGAATGAGAAGATGTGCGTCAACCTGACAGTGACTCACTAGCCTACTGTGTGTGGGTGTGTATATACAGTATTTGTGTGTGTGTGTGTGTGTGTGTCTAAATGACCTGTTCCAGTCTAGTGTGTCGCAGCCCCGTTCCCTGCCGAGACCATTCACCCTCACAGTTAGCACATTAGCAGCAAATGAAGCTGACATCTCTAACAGCTAACCAGTGTCTCCCGATCAGGGAGATGCTAAGCTAACACTAGGCTAACGTTGAAGAGACCTAGACCAACTGAACCGCTCGTATTGTTCTACCAGTGTTCTATGAAGGAAGCACGGGTGTGATCACACAAAAAAAAGCTGAAAATGGCACAGAGACTGTACAGCTTCCCTGTGTTTCCTTGCTGTATAATATACAAGCATTAGCCATTTTAAGTCGTGGTGTGTATCCAGTCAGCGTAGCGATCGGACCGCCCTCACAGTGAAGCTCCTAAGATGGCACACAGGAAGTTAGGTGTCACTACGTCCTGCAGCCCCCCAGATATAGTCCTCTTATTTCTCGTGGTTCACTTGAGGGCACAGCTGAACGCAGTGCGACACACATGTTCTCTCTCTACATCGCTACAGGGCAGGGCTCTCCTTGGCAGTGCCACCTAGTGACCCGAATCCTTCCAGAACCAATGCCCCCTTCTCGTTAATGGGCTGTTTATAAGGGTGAAGATGGGCATCAGATGTTGGCCAACTTAACGGAACAGAGTCTTGTTTTTTTTTTGCACGTTGGAAAGTTGAAACCAGTTCAACCCCATAATGGTCGCTTTGCCAGTGGGGGTATAGGTGTGTGTGTGAGCTAAGAGAGGACTTCCAGAGTGACGGCCCCCCTCTGTCTCTTCAGTATGGCCACGGCCAGTTCGTGGGTGGCCCCCTCCAGACTCTCTCCGTTTACTGACAGAATCTGGTCACCCCTCTTCAGACGCCCGTCCACCGCCGCTGCCCCCTGCAGGGAGAACAGGGGAGCACACATAGTAAGTGGGGGGGAAGGTGGTGGAAATTAGACATAAAATGTTTTTTTGAAGCAACCTTATGATCCTTGGAACTGACAGCGTTTTAACTACAAACAGACAATCATAATATCAGTAAAACAAATTCCCTGTTTATGCTACAAAAGCAACTTCAGAAGAGGTTTTAAAGATAGGCTCTATTTGACTGAACATTCCATGACGTACACTAAGGCATTGTTGGCAGAATAGATGGATGCAGTGCAATGTATGATTAATACACTGCTCAAAAAAATAAAGGGAACACTTAAACAATACAATGTAACTCCAAGTCAATCACACTTCTGTGAAATCAAACTGTCCACTTACGAAGCAACACTGATTGACAATACATTTCACATGCTGTTGTGCAAATGGAATAGACAAAAGGTGGAAATTATAGGCAATTAGCAAGACACCCCCAATAAAGGAGTGATTCTGCAGGTGGTGACCACAGACCACTTCTCAGTTCCTATGCTTCCTGGCTGATGTTTTGGTCACTTTTGAATGCTGGCGGTGCTCTCACTCTAGTGGTAGCATGAGACGGAGTCTACAACCCACACAAGTGGCTCAGGTAGTGCAGCTCATCCAGGATGGCACATCAATGCGAGCTGTGGCAAGAAGGTTTGCTGTGTCTGTCAGCTTAGTGTCCAGAGCATGGAGGCGCTACCAGGAGACAGGCCAGTACATCAGGAGACGTGGAGGAGGCCGTAGGAGGGCAACAACCCAGCAGCAGGACCGCTACCTCTGCCTTTGTGCAAGGAGGAGCACTGCCAGAGCCCTGCAAAATGACCTCCAGCAGGCCACAAATGTGCATGTGTCAGCATATGGTCTCACAAGGGCTCTGAGGATCTCATCTCGGTACCTAATGGCAGTCAGGCTACCTCTGGCGAGCACATGGAGGGCTGTGCGGCCCCACAAAGAAATTCCACCCCACACCATGACTGACCCACCGCCAAACCGGTCATGCTGGAGGATGTTGCAGGCAGCAGAACGTTCTCCACGGCGTCTCCAGACTCTGTCACGTCTGTCACATGTGCTCAGTGTGAACCTGCTTTCATCTGTGAAGAGCACAGGGCGCCAGTGGCGAATTTGCCAATCTTGGTGTTCTCTGGCAAATGCCAAACGTCCTGCACGGTGTTGGGCTGTAAGCACAACCCCCACCTGTGGACGTCGGGCCCTCATACCACCCTCATTGAGTCTGTTTGACCGTTTGAGCAGACACATGCACATTTGTGGCCTGCTGGAGGTCATTTTGCAGGGCTCTGGCAGTGCTGCTCCTTGCACAAAGGCGGAGGTAGCGATCCTGCTGCTGGGTTGTTGCGATCCTGCTGCTGGGTTGTTGCGATCCTGCTGCTGGGTTGTTGCGATACTGCTGCTGGGTTGTTGCGATACTGCTGCTGGGTTGTTGCCCTCCTACGGCCTCCTCCACGTCTCCTGATGTACTGGCCTGTCTCCTGGTACCGCCTCCATGCTCTGGACACTACGCTGACAGACACAGCAAACCTTCTTGCCACAGCTCGCATTGATGTGCCATCCTGGATGAGCTGCACTACCTGAGCCACTTGTGTGGGTTGTAGACTCCGTCTCATGCTACCACTAGAGTGAAAGCACCGCCAGCATTCAAAAGTGACCAAAACATCAGCCAGGAAGCATAGGAACTGAGAAGTGGTCTGTGGTCACCACCTGCAGAATCACTCCTTTATTGGGGGTGTCTTGCTAATTGCCTATAATTTCCACCTTTTGTCTATTCCATTTGCACAACAGCATGTGAAATGTATTGTCAATCAGTGTTGCTTCCTAAGTGGACAGTTTGATTTCACAGAAGTGTGATTGACTTGGAGTTACATTGTGTTGTTTAAGTGTTCCCTTTATTTTTTTGAGCAGTGTATAATTCACCAATACATTTCTTGTTAGTCAAACAAATATTACTACCAGGTTGTACGTCACAGCTGGCCTGGTACATTGTTTACTGCCTCCACCTATTCGGGATGCACCGTTTCAGTTTCAACGACTCAATATTTAGGACAACAACGAGCGAATGTAACTAAGGCTGGGAATGTCCATACAATCACACTAGCAATGGCAAAGATTACAAGTCAGTCATAACGTGGCTAATAGGCTGGAGTATCTATTTATCTACCTATTTATTTAGCAAGCTAAAAACAAAGAGCGTAACGTTATCTAGCTAGTTAGCTGCTGGGAGGATGTCATGTCATTGGAGGAGCGGGTGAGCGAGTGACAGGTTTTGTGAATAAAATATAAAAAATCATATTGTTTTTCGGTGGCCACAGCTAGTGATGCAGGTTTCATTTGGTTAGCTAGCAAGCTATGCTTAACTTGAACGACTGTTATCCAGTTAGCATATCTTGCGTTTGTAAAATCACTCTGGCTATCTACTCCAATTTCAGAGCACTCTCATCTGAGTGTGCCAGAGCGCAAAATATCTGATGAATTTATGAACGCGCAACACCTGCTGAATATGACTGGTGTCAGTAAACTTTCGCCCAAAAAATTATTGCCAGCATCAGTTGGTCACTAACGCTCTAGATAACATGTAAACAGCCTAACCAGCTCTGCTAGGACGAGTAAAACAGTCAGAGTGAGGTGTTCTCTCATTCGTGTCTGGAAGTAGCTAGAAAGCTAGCCATCTTTAGGTAGTTAGCTTGGGTGCTTGACTACCGCTGTGAGGAACGCTCGGATCAACCCTACTCCTCGGCCAGAGCGTCCAGTGTCAATAGCGCAGTGTGCGCCCAGAGCGCAAGACACTGAATTTACGAACAGACAATCTGACAACGCTCTGAATTTACGAACCACCCAGAGCGCACTCTGACACAATGGAGGCAATTAAGGAGCGCACCCTTAGTTCTCAATCAAATGTATTTGACTTCGATCAAATGGGCAGGCAAGCAGACAAGTTCCCATTCAGATGTCAAAATGTTTGCGAGGGTTAATCTAATGTTCCCTCGTTAGATTTTTAGCTCACCTCACTCTGGCTAGCATTAGTTGTTGATGTGAATAACAGAGGGAGAGGGAGCCTACCTTTTCATGGTTGTTTGATCAATAGGACTGTAAAGTTCCCAAATGTAAGAGGACTCCCGTGGTATTTACATATTTGCAGAAATCCATTCGGGTGTATTTTGTGGCTTTTGGCAAACTCGTTCTAAATGATCTAAAGTCACGCTGTTGCTACTGTAAATGTAAATAAATGATGGCAGGTCCGTGTGGCAAACGGCTCATTTGCATAAAGGCCTACTGTAGCTCTGATTGGCTATGGCGCACCGGTCCTGGACATGACAGATGTTTTTATTAGGTTTTATTTACTGCAGTGTCTATTAATTGTCCAAACGCACGGCTGCATTCCCACTCTATATTGCGCTAGAATTTTCACAAATGCCTTACTATACGTCATTCCCAAACATTCTATGACTGTATGAAAATGTGAAAATGACCATATCTAAGTGCCCCGCTTCTCTGTGGTTTAATAAGATCACATGTTGCTAAAACGCAGGCAGTTCTACTTGGACTTCCTATTTTAGAAGTAATCACTGATCTGTTTTTCAATGCGTTATCGTGTGGATGTGTTTAAGTATACTTGTGGGGACTAGATTAATCCACGAGAATAGTAAAAGAAAAATGTTTTGACCAACATTTTTAGTCCCCAGTTGCTATTTCTAGGGGGTTTAAGGTTAATGTTAGAATTAGGTTTAGGAGCTAGAGTTATTTTTAGGGTTAGTTTAGGGTTAAGGTTAGGTTTTGGGGTTAAGGTTAGGAAAAATAGGATTTTGAATGGGGACTGAATTGTGTCCCCCCACAAGGTTAGTTAGTATTATATGTTTGTGTGTAAATGTGTGTGTGTATGTGGTGAAGGAACATCTGCTGCCATCTGGTGTCCCAAAGGGGAACTCAAAACACACTCTGCCCTATGGCAAACGAAGCCACATTACCCTGCAGGCACGTGTGATGGTGCAAAGTGGAGTTAGTTACCTTGCTGAAGACAGTCTTGATGTAGATGGGCAGGTCTCCATGAGGGCTTCCGAAGCCCCCTACGATGCTGAAGCCCAGGCCGTCAGAACCCTTCTCAAGAGAGATATTCTTGGGCTTGGGGGCCCTGCAGAGACATGTAGGAACCAGAGGTTTAGGACTAGGAGGCACTGAGCCTTTTATTAAACAGGTCAAGGATCAGCTTTACCATTACCTAATCCTAATCTTAACCATAAGGGGAGAAAACACAAAACTGACCCCAAATCAGTGTCTAGGAGTAAATTTGTCCTACTTGCTCAAACAATGGGACCCATTATTTTTACTCTTCTTTTAATTGAATGTCTTTAATTTAGTGTTATTGTACAGCTCTAGGGTCAGCTTACCCTCCCCTAATCCAAACCTTAACCACTAGGGGTGAATGCAAAAATGACCTTAGATCAGTGTCTAGGAGCAACTTAGTCCTACTCACTCTGGCTCCCCTGGCTGTGTGTCTGGGCTGTTGGGAAGGCTGGTGCTAGTGGACATACTCTCCACCTGACTGGCTATGGCACTGATGTTGGTGTCGGCGATCACCTGCAACACACACAAATTAGTATGCACAAATGACAGGAGACAAAACAATTCAGGTGTTAAGTTTTTACATTAGAATTCACAGGGTATAATCTGTGTGCGCTTGTGTGCGTTATAGACGGGGATGAGTCTCAGGGCACATGTGATGTGGGTTTCAAATGGAATAGAATGACTTTTTTTATTTATTTAAATTATGTACTACAAATATGGCTCCTGGTTCAAAGTCTTGGTTCAATGTCACAGAGAGCCACACAAAGCATAATGTGGTTATCATTGATCATTCCCCCCCTCTCACTCTCTCCAACTTTGGCAAGGAAAACAGGTTCGTTAGGTTTTAGTCCTCTCTCTTAACGAAATAGTCAGTCAGCCAACTACGGAGGGCGGCGACGTTTGGTCAGCATCCGTTCTTTTTCATATTTAAATCAAGCGGGAGGCAATTAAAAATATAAAAACAACAACAAACAAAGGCTAATTAACGGACGACTTGTTGGCTGTGCGAGGGAACATTAGTGGAACGCTCCCCAGCCGTCACCTGCACTAATCTTACTGACACCTTCTTTCTGGAGAAAGAGAGGGAGAGAAAGAAAGGAGTGAGAAAGAGTGAGGGACAGCGTGAGATGGAAACAGAGCAAACTAGAAAGGGAGAGATCGAGTCAGACACTGAGCGAGAAAGAGATGTGTGGAGGGAGGGGGTTAGTAGTCAACAGTAATTGCTGGGTGTCCTGGGTGGTGTGTGTGTGTGTGTGTGTGTGTGGGTGGGTGGGGTGTAATCAGCGCTATGCAGCAGGGCTAGCCCAGTCTAACAGTCCAGTGCTGAGGCTCCTGGAGCTGGACTGATAAAGCTGCATTAGCATAAAGGCCTGGGATTATCTGGCCCAGTTCTCCAAACTGCCAGCCGGCTGCACGGAGCTGATAACCACACAGTGCATGGGCGGTTGTGCGCGCACACGGCAGTATTGTCTACTGCACACACATACGGTACATAGCGAATGTATGTGCATACACATTCACAACCCCATTGATAAATACATACACATCATGGTCAAATAAAATTAAAGAATTTATATTTGGAAAATGTATTTTTTACATATCTGTAAATAAAATGGCATCATTGTCCATTATTAGGGAATATGTATTTGATGGAGGTAAAATAATCTGCAATTAAAAAACTATATGGTCACATTGGGTGATGTGTCGTTACGTTTGAAAACTGATACTTTATTTGGCCATATAAAGATGAGTAGTGGGGTGGGGTATTAGTGTCCTTGTGTGTGTGGACCAGAAGTCCCCTCAAGAATAGTAAACCAACAAAGATTTGACCAACTGGGGACATTTTGTTAGTCCCCACGAGGTCAAATGCTATTTCTAGGGGGTTTAGAGTTAATGTTAGAATTAATGTTAGGTTTAGAATTAGGTCTAGGGTTAGGAGCTAGGGCAAGAGTATGGGTTAGGGTTTAGGGAAAATAGGATTTTGAATGGGACTGAATTGTGTGTCCCCACAAGGTTAGCTGTACAAGACTGTGTGTTTATGTACGTACGTATGTCTGTCTACAGTCACCGGACAGTTTATTAGGTACAGCCATCTAGTAGGCCCCGTGTGGCTCAGTTGGTAGAGCATGGCGCTTGCAACGCCAGGGTTGTGGGTTCGATTCCCACGGGGGGCCAGTACAAAAAAAAAAAAGTATGAATGTATGTAATTGTAAGTCGCTCTGGATAAGAGCGTCTGCTAAATGACTTAAATGTAAATGTAGTACCGGGTCGGATCCCTTTACACAGCCTGAATTCTTCAGGGCATGGATTCTACAAGGTGTTGGAAACGTTCGTTGCTCATTTGGTATCAAGGGACCTAACGTGTGCCAGGAAAACATTCCCCACACCAGTGCACCTCCACCACCAGCCTGTACCAGGCAGGATGGACACATGCTGCTTACGTCAAATCCTGACTCTGCCATCAGCATGATGGAACAGGAACCAGGCATCGTCGGACCAGGCAATATTTTTCCACTCCTCAGTTGTCCAGTGTTGGTGATATCGGGCCCACTAGAGCCACTTCTTCTTGTTTGCAATTTTTTATTTTTTTTATTCAACCTTTATAACTAGGCAAGTCAGTTAAGAACAAATTCTTATTTACAATGACGGCCTACCCCTGCCAAACCTGGATGACACTGGGCATTGTGCGCTGCCCTATGGGACTCCCAATCACGGCCGGATGTGATGCAGCCTGGATTCGAACCAGGGACTGCAGTGATGCCTCTTGCACTGAGATGCAGTGCCTTAGACCGCAGTGCCTTAGACTGCTGCGCCACTCGGGAGCCCTAAATAGCTCATCCGTGACAAGGACCAACGAGTTGTGCGTTCCGAGATGTCATTCTGCACACCACTGTTGTGCAGCACAGTTATGTCTGTTTGTTAGCTTGCACGATTCTTGCCATTCTCTTTCGACCTCTCTCATCAACAAGTTGTTTTCGTCCACAGGACTGCCACTGACTGGATGTTTTTTGTTAGTTGCACCTTTCTCGGGCCTAACCCTAGACACAGTCGTGCGTGAAAAGCTCAGAAGTCCGGACGTTTCTGAGATACCGGAACCGGCGCACTTAGCACCGACGATCATACCACGCTTACATCGTACCCACCCCGGCCGAGCCCGTGCGCCATCGTGCACAAATTGATTTTGCCCCCCCACCACCTATCACACACACCAAACGCGATCACGACACGCAGGTTAAAATATCAAAACAAACTCTGAACCAATTATATTAATTGGGGACAGGTCAAAAAGCATTAAACATTTTAAGCAATTTAGCTAGCTAGCTTGCACTTGCTAGCTAATTTGTCCTATTTAGCTAGCTTGCTGTTGCTAGCTCATTTGTACTGGGATATAAACATTGAGTTGTTATTTTACCTGAAATGCACAAGGTCCTCTACTCCGACAATTAATCCACACATAAAACGGTCAACTGAATCGTTTCTAGTCAGCTCTCCTCCTTCTAGGCCTTTTCTTCTCTTGACTTTATATTGCGATTGGCAACTTTCATAAATTAGGTGCATTACCGCCACTGACCTCGTTCGTCTTTCAGTCACCCACGTGGGTATAACCAATGAGGAGATGGCACGTGGGTACCTGCTTCTATAAACCAATGAGGAGATGGGAGAGGCAGGACTTGCAGCGCAATCTGCATCAGAAATAGAACTGACTTCTATTTTAGCCTTTGGCAATGCAGACGCTCGTTGGCGCGAACGAGCAGTGTGGGTGCAATAATTGAATAACATAGATTTCTAAATATATTTTGCGACGCAAGCGGTGTAGTCAGCCTGTACCGCTCAAATAAACAGTAACTGAATGCCTCGATACCTACAAGCTTTATATAGCAAGCTACCGCCACGTGACTCACTGTCTGTAGGAGAGATCAATTTTCGTGAAGGGGGTGGTGTACCTAATAAACTGGCCAGTGAGTGTATATGTGTGTGTGTGCATGTGTATGAGTTCCATGTGCATGCTTGTAGTGTGTGTGTGTTTTTCTACCTGGAGAATGATGCTGCCGTAGGCATTCTTCAGCATGGTGACCACATCCCCATGGGACAGGCCATCCAGAGACTGAGCGTTAATACTCACGATCCTGTCTCCTACCTGGAGGACAAAAAACACACACACCATGGTGAGAGATTATAGACAGTAAGGGGATCGTAACACACTGACACACACACACACACACACACTGACACACGCACCTTGAGCCTGTGTGTCTTGGCTGCCACCCCGTTGGCCTGGATCATAGCCACGAAGATGGGGATATCCCCAAGAGGACTGCCCTTCCCCCCAGCTATACTGATCCCCAACGCATCAGTAGGACCCTGAGAGAGAGGGAAGGAGAAGGGTGATTGGTCTGGTTGGTGACTCATCTTCTGATGACCACAGCAATGACTATGAACCGAACAGAAGAGGAGCGCTCCATTTACCCGCGTGATCTCCACAGTGCGCACACCCATCTCTGCTCCTATAACACAGAGAGAGGGACAGACGGGCATTACACAGGGAACTGACTGGTATCCAATCCCGGTCCTCAGAGCTCAGCACTCCAAAAGACCAAAAGTGCAGTACCAACATTCAGACGGAGAGGCTAGGTTCCAATCCAGGGGAGCAAAGTGGTTCTACCTGCGCTCTTTGATGAGGTCATGCTCTCCGTCATGGGCTTCCTGGCGTTGTTGAGGAGCTGAGAGGTGGAAGGGGTGGAGTTTAGCAGGGGGTGGGGCGTGGCGATTGTGCTGTTGGCAATCACGTGGCTCATCTGTGGGAGAAAGAGAGGGAGGGGAAACAGAGCTGTGATCCAGTCAGGAGAAAAAACACACACTGAGGCATGCTGCCCGGTGGCAGCGAGTTTGTTTTGGGCAAGGTGAGTGAGTCACTGACACACAGTTGACACCAGAATGAGTCTGGTAAACGTCCAGCAGGCGGCCATTTTGGCTCCCATGCATGAGATGAATGGAGCGAGGAGGAGGAGGTGAGACAGTGGGTATTAATGACACAGCAGCCAGGGTGAGTCAGTGTGACTGAGCTTTTGCATGCAAGCTCCCAGGCAGCAGGGGTGAGAATGGCCGCACACACTCTCCTCCGGCGAGTTCACGCACGCACACACACACACACCTGGCTTCCCTGGGAGGTGTGTCGGGAAGAGATCCAGGAGGCAGCCTTCAGTCGGCCCAGCTCTAGGAGCACCATCCCCCTGGCGCACTGCAGAGGCACAGGTAACGCAACAGCAACAGCACAGCACGTCACTACCAGAGCAGAGCAGCTAGGGACTAGGCCTTAGAGTCTACATCCACATCCTAGTTAACTACTGGCTGATGCAGCCTGCTGGAATCTCCAATACAGTGGACAGGGCACACGCTTCAATCGTACAGGGTCTCCACTTCACAGGCCGCGTCCCAAAATGGTACCGTATTCCCTACATGGTGCACTATATAGGGAATAGGGGTGCCATTTGGTACGCAGCCATAGTGCAATACAAAGACAACAATACAACCCATTTAACGCCCAACTGCAGCCAGGATACCCACTCCAGGTCATAGACGGAAGCAATAAGTTGAATACTACTATATACTTTGGTAAGGGCGCTGGCAAAGGTATACACCACTGTAGCAACTGTCCACAAAGCACCCACTTTAAAAGGACTCCACAAAGTGCTCAACTGTAGCCAGAACCACCAGTCCAGAAGGCCTCGCCGCTGCAGCTAAAAGCACATCACTTCTGAAGAGCACTGCAGCCTTTGACAATAACAGTACCAACGGTGACCCCTTGTGGTAGAAGGAAGGGAAGTTTGGTGGTTACGGACAGGCTGGGTATTGTCTTGGTCTGTGACGGTGAGAGGGATGTTTGTTTGTGTTATTTTTGAGGCAAGTATTAGCTGTTGTTATGGGTTTTAGTTATTGTAGTTATTTGTGTTGTCTATGACTACCGTTGTTCTTTGTTTTGTCCATGACTACCGTTGTTCTTTGTTTTGTCCGTGACTATTGTTCTTTGTTTTGTCCGTGACTATTGTTCTTTGTTTTGTCCGTGACTATTGTTCTTTGTTTTGTCCGTGACTATTGTTCTTTGTTTTGTCCATGACTATTGTTCTTTGTTTTGTCCGTGACTATTGTTCTTTGTTTTGTCTGTGACTGCAGTTGTGGTTTATTTGATCTCCAATTGCACAGTATTTGTTTGGTCTATAATGGCAGTTTTGTGTGTGCGTAGGGTACATCAAGTCTGTGTCTACTAGTCTGTGTCTATGTCTACTAGTCTGTGTCTATGTCTACTAGTCTGTGTCTATGTCTACTAGTCTGTGTCTATGTCTACTAGTCTGTGTCTATGTCTACTAGTCTGTGTCTGTGTCTACTAGTCTGTGTCTGTGTCTACTAGTCTGTGTCTGTGTCTACTAGTCTGTGTCTGTGTCTACTAGTCTGTGTCTACTAGTCTGTGTCTACTAGTCTGTGTCTGTGTCTACTAGTCTGTGTCTACTAGTCTGTGTCTACTAGTCTGTGTCTACTAGTCTGTGTCTACTAGTCTGTGTCTACTAGTCTGTGTCTACTAGTCTGTGTCTACTAGTCTGTGTCTACTAGTCTGTGTCTACTAGTCTGTGTCTACTAGTCTGTGTCTACTAGTCTGTGTCTACAAGTCTGTGTCTACAAGTCTGTGTCTACAAGTCTGTGTCTACAAGTCTGTGTCTACAAGTCTGTGTCTACAAGTCTGTGTCTACAAGTCTGTGTCTACAAGTCTGTGTCTACAAGTCTGTGTCTACAATTCTGTGTCTACAAGTCTATGTCTACAAGTCTATGTGGTTGTTTGTTGGTGTGACATTGAGCCTATAGGTCTGGCCCCTCCCCTTACCTTGAGAATGGCCGCCACCGTCTCCTGCGAGGCCTGCCTCATGTCATCGCTGTCGACAGAGAGGATCTGGTCCCCCTGCATCAGTCGACCGTCCAGCTCGGCGGCGCCCCCTTTCACCACGTCCGAGATGAACACCCCGGTGCCGTTCCTACAGTGCACGCAGACCAACAGCCATCTGAACAGGTGCCGAGCCAATGTATTGCAAAATAATTCCAACAAACATTTTCCAGCTTTTAAATCCATCTGACATTGTAAGCCTGAGAAAATGCTGGTTAACCCTTCATTGCCGTTTGATGGAGATCCTGTAGCTAACAAGCAAGCGAGTGTGAACGGCTACAGCAGTTCCTTGTTACATGTCTTGCTAGTTAACATTACACTTCCTGATAGGGGTGAAACTCCTGCAGCGGAGACACAAGGAGGTCGCATCCCAACTCTCCACCCTCCTCCCAAAGTGTGCATTTGCATAAATCCAAAAATTTAAAAGCTTCGGATTGGTGTAAGCATTGGCTTGAGGCAGTTTCCACCACTGTTAAATCTAAGACTGGGAGTGTGCAAATGAGGTAGTGCACACTTTGTGAGAAATCAGGCCCGGGTGTCAGAGTAGCAACTGTACCTCTTGCCGACGATACTGAGGCCCAGGCCGCGGCCGGCCTTCTTCTGCAGTTCCACACTGAACACGTCCAGGTTCTCCTCGTCGCGGTACTGCGCCTCGTCCCGTAGCACCGTCAGACGCACCTTGGCCGGGGTCTGCCGCAGGGCTGTGATGGCGTCCTCGTGGGCTGCGCTGCGCAGGTCCACGCCATTCACCTGGATGGGCGTACACATACACACGTACACTGGTGTAACTCAGTTTCTCTGGTCAGAGTTCTCCCACCTATATACAGTATTTAGCTGCTATTTATAAACTTTAAAAAAATATATATAAAAATTGCACATCAAATTAACAATTAAGAAAAAAAGTACTCGGCTTGAGGATAAATTCAGCCACTATTGTTTAACTCAGCGGGTTTTGTCTGGCAAATAGTCTACACAAATGGGATGCAACATTCAAGGTCCATTTTATTAAATCAAATGAAATCCAACTTGAAACTCCCCTGAAGTCCTCCTTTTTTGGGTGCAAGTGTTTTCACCACGGCCTGCAGGTCCAGCAGTTTTCTATACGGAGTATTGCCAACCCAATGACTTTTTGGAGCGTTACTGTCAAAATTATTTATTAAAAAAAAGAAAATAAATAGACATCGATGACAGGCGCACAAGCACCCAGAGCTCGTGGTCCTCCCCGCCTTGCAGGGGCTGCCCGGTACGCCAGACCTCACGCTGTCACTCACTCAACTACTCCTTGATCTCAGTGAAAGCCAGTAGAGGGAGACGTTGTCTTAGTTTAGTGCACTGGGGAGCATGACACTACCATGTGCATTGATGGAAAAGGTGCAGTGAGGTCTGTGATTATTCTATTTTCCTCTCTGTTGCACAGCTAACAGACTTGTTAGACAAGGTGTGAGTGGGTGAGTGAGTGAGAGTGAGAGAGAGAGAGAGAGAGACTAACCTCCAGGATCTGATCTCCAGCCCAGAGTCGCCCATCGCGTGCCGCCGCCCCCTCCTCATATACCTCATGGATCACTATGGCATCCTAGATAGAGTCCGAGACAGAGGGGGAGAGAGAGAGAGGTAGAATAGGGGGGTGGGGTAGAGAGTGAGAGAAAAGAGGAGATATGACAGTGAATAGGACATTTGGACTGCTTATGGCGACTATTAGACCCAGCCACTCACACCTGCCTATACCGCTCTCATTTACAGCACTTTCAAACATCAGCAATTTATATGAACCCTCAACAGCGATTCTTGTGAGAGAGAGAGCGAGAGAGAGAGAGGGAGAGCGCTCCCACCCACAAAACATCCACAGAAAAACAGCAGCTTGAATTTTGCAAAAACATTAGGAAGACTTCCACTTGTACTGCCAACTGAAAAAAGGGCATGCACATTTTGGGTGCAACCAATCCAACAAAGGTTCATACAAGCAGAGAGCATTAATGGAGAACTGTCTCTGACCAGAGTGAACCCTTAACAAAACGGGCCCAAATACAAAAACATTGAAATGAACACCAAGTTTCGACTGCTGGAGGAGAATAATAAGAAAACCTACATCAACTATTGGGGAAGTGAGGTTGAAGGTCAGAGAAAGATGGAATGCGATTGAACATTGGAAGGAGACTTCACTTTAAGGCCTTTCCACACTGTATGTCGGATTCAGCCTTTTACGGTTATTATGTCACACTGTGCGATCTTACCACATTTAAATCTTGATATCAACCTGGCCAAATGGTACAATTTGCTTTAGTTTTGTCGTCACATTCTGCGATTGCCTTGCGGGACGACGGCAGCCGACGTAGGCTGCGCCAACTGCAGCGGTGCGTTTGATCTGCGCATGTGCCGACACCAGCAGCGCAAGCCTCTCTCTATGATTATGCGCGAGTGAAGTGAGTTCAGAAACACTGAAAAAATGAATCTTCGAAATAGTTGTCACATACAAACGTTGTCTTGTTAGACAAGGTGTGACGATAGGAAGGAAGGAAGGAAGGAAGGAAGGAAGGAAGGAAGGAAGGAAGGAAGGAAAGAAGAAAGGAAAGAAAACGTTTATACTGATTTTCTGCGTTCATCAAGGTAGCTTGGTTTCAGATGTGTCATGTAACCAAGATTAACAGGGGATTATCTCTTCTTGCAAAGCATGTAAACGTTAAAATCAAACTATTACATGAATCATACTATTCACAATAGGCTAATCATATTATTTTGTATGCATACTCAGTGCCGGCCATGTTCCTATTGGTCAGTCACCGGGATCGGCTCGTAACACCAGCCACACTACACGATAAAGCAGCGTTTCCCAAACTCGGTCCTGGGGACCCCAAGGGTTCACGTTTTGGTTTTTGCCCTAGCACTACACAGATGATTCAAATGATTAAAGCTTGATGATTAGTTGATTATATGAATCAGCTGAGTTTGGGAAAGATTTCTGACACTGTCAGAACTTTGTCGGAGCCTACGAAGGCCAGCATCCTCGAGTCGCCTCTTCACCGTTGACATTGAGACTGGTGTTTTGCGGGTACTATTTAATGAAGCTGCCAGTTGAGGACTTGTGAGGCGTCTGTTTCTCAAACTAGACACTCTAATGTACTTGTCGTCTTGCTCAGTTGTGCACCGGGGCCTCCCACTCCTCTTTCTATTCTGGTTAGAGCCAGTTTGCGCTGTTCTGTGAAGGGAGTAGTACACAGCGTTGTACAAAATCTTCAGTTTCTTGGCAATTTCTCGCATGGAATAGCCTTCATTTCTCAGAACAAGAATAGACTGATGAGTTTCAGAAGAAAGTGCTTTGTTTCTGGCCATTTTGAGCCGTTTCCAGCTACAATAGTCATTTACAACATTAACAATGTCTACACTGTATTTCTGATTAATTTTGTGTTATTTTAAATGGACAAAAAATGTGCTTTTCTATCAAAAACAAAGACATTTCTAAGTGGCCATGCACAAAGTATTCCAGATAGTAGCTCATATCCCGCTCAAGGTCTTATTTGGGATAAGGTGTTTACATGCACTGTTGACATCCATGAATAAACAGAATATTCCTATTCCTAAGAATATGGTTTAAATGGAATAGTAACTGAAATACGGACACTGACTGTAGGCCTATAACATAATATATTAATAACTCCTGCAGAATTATGCATTTCTTGCGGTATATTTATAGAACAAATGTTAATTTTGTCTCAGGAACAGGAGTGGAGATATAGGATCTCTTTCTTTCAGCATCTCTTGAGAATTTGCGAATGCACGTGTAATGTGTCATCTTTGCACTGTTATGCAAGCGGACAGTATTCCAACCACATATAATATCAGCCTGGTCTCATAGACTAGACGTAACATAGTAAACGTAAATCAGAGCCTCAGAAATTAGTATGATTTGAAGGGTTTGGTATGGTAACATAAGACAAAAGGTTACTTAAGGCAACCTCTTAGATGTAAGCTGCATTGTTCTGGTACCGGTTCCGACCGACAATATATATATACACAAATATTTTTTTCTCTTTAGTATTATAGCTACGATTCTTATTGTTGTCGCTGTTGTTTTCATAATTTTTTTGTGTATCACTTCGCTTTGGCAACATTGACCTTGTCATTCATGCCATTAAAGCATATTGAATGAGAGAGAGAGAGAGAGAGAGCGAGAGACAAACGAATCAAAGCTAGGCGATATAACTAACTGGACTGAAAGCCTCTGGAAAGATCAGTTGAAACAAAGTGAATGCTTCTCTCAATGCTCGTCCTTGGGCAACACGGCTACAGAACATTCAATTAAATAGCAGGCGACTCCTTTGTTCTGCGGTGGCCTGAGGCTGCTGCGTGTTCCCAGAAGACTAAGGAGAATGGCAGTGAGAGAGAGACAGAGAGAGAGCTAGACCACTCTCTGCAGTGTGTCTCTCACCTCTGGCTGAGACAATGCGCTGTAACTTCAAATAAACCGAACAGAGATCAACTACAACAGACTGGGCAAACAGCAAATCAATTAAAAGTTGACACTTTATTTGAATAAAGGCAGACCTTGGCTCGTGTCATGCCGTTTTCATTAGCCCATATCAAGCTAACGTCCGTCTTGGTGACCGTTGTTGACGGTTGACATAGAAACCAGTTCACCTAACCAGACACACACCCCTGAGTAGAGTTAGTCATCTTACCAGCTGTGTATCTTTGCCCCCTACGATGCTGAGGCCCAGGCCAGAGCGACCCTTGGCGATCTCTATGACTACCTCCTGGCCTGGAACGATAGGACACGTGGCTGGGTCTACTGGAGGAAAGATGGAGAGAGAGATTCTGTAATAAAACGTCACGGCAAACAGAGTTGCTATTTTTGTTGGACGGCGTCATATTTCTAAGGAATTTAAAAGCAGATGTTGACTTACAAGGTGTTGCACAGAGAATTGAATATTAGACAGTTGAGTAAAAGGCTCAGGCCTGTACTGTGAATGGACTGCTAGTTGTGAGTGTGACTCCAGGGAGGAGGTTAGGAGGGTTCGAGGGGGGAGTCCATACCTTTGCTGCAGTACTCAAAGTCTGGACCGGTGCAGGAGGGCAGGGAGGCGGCATGGGGGGACACCAGCCCTCCGTCCACACCGCTCACCATTGGCACCTTACTGGAGCTCTGCGAGACCTTGGACAGGCTGGCAGTCTACGCAGAACAGAAATCGTAGTCAATATTTTACCAGATCTTTGCCCAGACAACGAGTTGTGAATAACTGAATAATGCATTTTACTGTTCAATTTTAAACACGAGTTGTCTGATACTATGAGCTCGTTCTGCTTCACTCTCCCTTCCCCACAGAGTGGAGTCCAGTGCCCTACATGCAGTGCTGTGGAATGCCCTACATTGCCTCGTGTATAATAGGTTACCCAAATCCACTGTCATGCTCACCTGCTCCAGGAGGGCCTTGGCATCCGGCACAGGCACACTCTCCGAAGACTCAGCCCCCTTCTCAGAGGCCTTGAGCTTCTGCGGAGAGCACATAGAAGTACATGCATGAATACACACACACACACGGTCACAGGATTGAATTGACTAGTGCCCTATGTCTATGTATGTAAGTTATGCCTGGAAAACTTAAAAGGAAAGTATATTTAGGGGGGGTGCTGAAGTGTCTGCCTGGTGTTCATGCTTGACTTTTAAGTTCCTCAACTAATTCAGAACTGAGAAACCAAGTCAGTAAACAAGTACGTAAACAAGTCAGTAAAAAAAGTCAGCTGCAAAAGTCTGCACACTGAGGCTCACAGAGCTGGACGAGACGTGTAGGGTGCAAAGAGGAAGTGTCACGGGGGCTTCCTGTCAGCTGACCTTGGAGGCGGTCTCTCCCTCTCGGAGGCTCTTCAGTGTTGCTTCTCTGGAGATGAGCTCCGTAGCTGTGCTCCCACTGGAGCCGACACTGGACTGCCCCTGTGTGTGTGTGTGTGTGTGTGTGTGTGTGTGTGTGTGTGTGTGTGTGTGTGTGTGTGTGTGTGTGTGTGTGTGTGTGTGTGTGTGTGGTGTGTGAGAGAGGTCCGAGCCACAGAAAGATCACCACACTGGCAGACATTTTTACGAAAAAGACAGATGGAACACTTCAAAAAACTTCTATATTTTTTTGCAACGGAAAACAATCATTTCTTATTGGACCAGGTCCAGGTAATACCTTCCTGTTCCCGTCCGCTTTCGTACGTTTGGTGCCTAATTAACACGACCCAGGACAGGTAAGAATATGGGGAGTGGAGCCTCTTACCTTGCTGATGGAGATGGATGACTCCAGGGGGCCCCTGCTGAGGACCAGGCTCTCTGGAGGTTGGGGCTTCTCTGTGGGGGCCAAGGCTGATACCGCTGCTGCTGCTGGTGGTGTGGGGGGATGAGCCTGGGACAATGATAATCAAAATGATGATTATGGTGGTGATACATGGGGGGAAAAAACACATTCAAAAGTAGAACGTTGTCAACAGCACTGTCATTTCCTTCAATTGAATAACAGTCCATATCTTCAGGTAAGTGCACTGATCGGACATGCACAAACCAAAACGTGCATGTTTTGGATAAGAAGGCTCCGTTTTGGACCAAGGGCCAACGATATCAGCTCGATGTCGGTTGTTGTTCTGTTTGCTTCTGGAAGTGTGTGTGTGTTTAGGCCCAAGCAGATGCTATCGCATAACGTCATGGCTAGTGCCACGCTCTCTCAGCTTTTGGATGACCACACGGCCATAAGAGTGTGTGTGTGTGTGTGTGTGTGTGTGTGAGAATAAGACTCACCTCAGTGGAGGAGAGGACAGAAGGTGGAGTTGGGAAGGGGGGAACGGCCATCTGGTTGATAGCATCTTCATTCCTATAGGGCGGGAGAGAGAGAGAGAGAGAGAGAGAGAGAGAGAGAGAGAGAGAGAGAGAGAGAGAGAGAGAGAGATGGAGAGAGAGAGAGAGAGATGGAGAGAGAGAGAGATGGAGATAGATAGAGAAGGTGCTATTCAATAGAATTGTATTAGCAGTAATCAATGGTGTGGAGAGTGTGAGGTGAAGACCGCTGCATTGGAAGGGATGCCAAGGTTAATGGGAGCATCTCCTCCTGTGTACCAGAGTGTGGTATTAACACGGACTGTGTGTGTGTGTGTGTGTGTGTGTGTGTGTGTGTGGTGCTTGGTCAGGACAGCAGAGAGAGACATCAGGTATAAAGCTGATCAAGGACATAATTTCCATTCATCTAGATCAATATCCCCCTGACCTTAGGGAAACATATGAAGGAAGCTCAATGGGAAAGGAAGCTAGGGTCCTATTCATTATTCATACTGTAGCAACAAACAAAAAACGGGAGAGTTTCTTATTGGACGTTTGGTTAGTTCTTCCCTGTTTCAGTCAGTTTCTCTTCCATTTTGTGCCTAGTGAATACGACTCAGGTACACACAGCCGGCCACAGGCCCAGTTCAAAATGGACAACTTGCACCATTGCACTTGTGGAATGATGACTAAAGTGCTAATCAGAGGAGTTCAAAATGTGTACGCATCCGCACAGCCGTGTTCTAGAATGTTGGGACTGTTGGCTTTTACACTTTCTCAGAATCTCAGCGTGGCTCAAGCAATTCAAATGAATAGAAGCCGCTTAAGCGGAGCCGCATTGGTTAGGAAGTTTGGGGAGGTGCACGGTTGGGGCAGTGGGTCCCCCCACGGACGGTGGTCTCAGAGCCGCGTAGATACAGTATGTCACAATGGGCCGCCGCCTCTGCAACTGTGGACACCGAATTAGCATTTAGACATGTCGGACTATATGCTTATACATATCCAATCCTTTCAGATTTACAGGAGTGCCTCGGGGGGCTGAGGGTGTGATTCTGGGGGTTGAGGCTTGTGACTCTGGTAATATCTGCAGGGGACAAATGGAAGCTAGGATGGAGAAAGCCAGAGTAATGCTCGGTTTGGGATTGAGAGGGCCAACCAGGCTAGACATTCATCATCTCTCACATCAGGCGATTTGGACTCGACGGCTGCGATAGCACCACCTGAACCCAACACAACCCCCGTACAACACGCGTGCTCAACATTGCATGGTCAGAGTAGACTTTATGCTCACTCTTTCTCTGAAGAGAATGGTCTCCATTGAAAACAATGGCTTGACACAAATTGGTATAATAATCAGTTATATTGATAACGATTATAGCTATATTGATAACAATTACCCTGTATTGGTTACCAATAGCAAAGATAATTAGTTGAGGAAGTTATATAATTACGGTCAATGTGCTATGAAATTCAAGTCAGTCACTTCAGGGGGGAAAATAAAAAAAAACTTTTTTTAAAATATTTTTTTTAAGGAATCGGCAACACAAATATGTATCCCTCCACAGGCCAGCGTTCTCCAGTTCTTTTACGTCTTCCTTTCCTCACCGCCTACATGGGACCTATTTTGCATATCTTTTGTCTTTCCTTTTGTTCAAACCTCTTTCATTCCCTCTCCGTTTGTGCGGTAACGGAATCTCCCGGCGGCAGCTGACGAAGCCAGTCATTCATGTGCTCTCGGAGAAGAAGAAATCTGCTCCACCGCTGCCGCCAGTGCGCGTGAATCCCACTGCTGTCACCAGTCCGCGCACTCTTCAAAGACAGCTGTTGAAATTGTGTGTACACTTGGAACAGCAAACAAGGGGAAAACAAAACAGTTTGGCGACGCGTTTGTTCACGCCACCTCAGGGGACTACTGCGAGACGAGGACACGAAAAATGTCAAAGCCGACAGATATGACAGAGCACCCCAGGTGAGTGCCGGAGAAACACGGGATGAGGGAGGAGAAGACGAGTCAACAATCACTCCCTATTGTATGCAAACGGCTCCGAGTGGATTCGACAATAAGCGTTCGGGTTACTAATGGTCTGCAGATGGCAGAGGAGACACCTCCATGGATTCGCGAAACATACACAAAAAGCCCATGGGGTAATTGACAGGAGTTGCTTGATTTATGAACTTTTCTACGTAGTCTAACCATCTGGGTCTTAGTTTCTATCACCAGAAATACACATGAACGGGGTCAAGTAAAGAGAGACAGCCAGTTCCAATTTGCTCCGTACCCCTTCACCATGGCCCTATGTCTGTAAGGTGGAAGCAATGTGGTGGACGATCAACCACTACACTGCTTATACCCACGCAGAGCATTAAGATCTGCACAAATTGAAGGATTAGGGCCAACGGGAAGGGAGCGAAATAGGGCCGGCAGGTGCTATGGACTGTTGAGAGGTAAAAGTGGTTCACCATGTGCAGCAGAAGAGAGTGAGTGCATGCATTTCTTCCGGTGTCGTCCTATAGGATAGTTCCTTCTTTGCCGTGTGATACATTATGTCACTGGAGGCAGCGTCAAAGAGGTCATCAACTGTCAGTCTAATGGGTGGTTCAGTATGCGAAGGTTAGAGACCCACAGAGATAAAGAAGAGGAAGATGAGGATACTTGTCTTTGGACCGTGTCTTGACCGCTCTGCCGTCCCTTTATTTTCTCTACCGTCCTTGTCCTCTCATCTCCTCTCTTGTAATCTCCCCCTTCTATCTGGTTTCAGTCAAAACCGGTGGGGGTGCGCTCATAAATCTGTCCCGTGGTTTCTCTTCACTTTGTCCTCTCCTCTCTTAGACAGACGGTCAGACACAGCCAAGAAAAGCAGGAGCTTCTGGCTTCTCCAATCCACAAGGAGGGTCCTCAGCTAGCCCAGACCAGCAGTCAGTGATGATATCCAGCTATCCTTCCAGTTCAACCCTCAAGTGGTTATGTGTGGTGGTTCCCCCAGTTCATGTGTGCAGGTACCCTCCTCTCTCCCTCTTCCCACCCCCTTCTTTCCCCGTCTTTGCCTCTCTCTATCCCACTCTCTCGCGATACTCTTTTTTTCTCCCCCTCTCTCACGCCATTTATCTACCTCCCTCTCCCCCACTCTCTTCCTCCCTCTCTCCACTGTTATTCTCTACGCCCAGTAAGTGACCCTTTTCCAATTACACTTAATGCTTTTGTTCCCTCTTCCACCAAGGGGATGGTAGGGACAGTGGGAATTTATCAATCAATCAATCGTTTCTTGTGTTACCTTATCCCCACACATCCCCGTTCTCCCACAACTAAAATAAGAAAATGTGGCCAATCCATGGTAAGCTGACAAAGTCGTAGGACGTGTTGTTTGCGTGTGTGTGTGTGTGTGTGTGTGTGCATAAACGAACACGCTCACTGGCGTCACAGCACTAACTCAATCCAATGCGAGGCTGGATGAGTGAACGGGAGCTGGGTGGGCTGACACTTTACCATTTGCGTTCCTAGTCGGACCTTTTTCTTCCTGTCTGCAGCCTGGCCGGCGCCAGCTGATGTTTCCATGGCGATATGGCTACGAGGCGCCCTATCCTTTCGACGTCCCACCGCTCATTGCCAAACGAACTTTGACTCAATATAGCATTTTTTGAGCCACCCCTCCCACCAACCTTTTTAAAGGAGTTTGTCACCAAACCCCTGAGCACGTACTGACCTATTCTGCTCCTACTGTGAATTGGCTGCAATCTAATCACAGCTACTGTGAAACCTGGATTTTCCCCCAGACAAACGGAGGGAAACAAAACGCTGAATACTGGACTGCAGAGTGCACACGACCAGTGGGATAGAAAAAAGTGAATTTCAATAAATCTGAAAACCAACATCTGATGAGGATGGAAAATCCCTATCAACCTAATTTTGTGTGTGTGTGCGCATGCATGCGTGTGATTGAGATGTGTCCGCTCTCCTCATGTTTATGACAAATCAACAGTATTCAGGGACACTGAAGGACAAAGTCCTCCAAATGTCAACAGTATGACCAAGCGATTTCTTCCTGTTCGCTCTACCTCGGTAACTTGCGCTCTTGCACTTGAGACCTGGGTGGGTCGGACAGCGACAATATGTCTGCATCCCAAATGGCACCCTATTCCCTATATAGTGCACTACTTTTGACCAGGGCACATAGGGTTCTGATGAAAAGTAGTGCACTACATTTGTATAGGTATTTATTATTCATCGGGCTCTTGGTCAACTCCCTGACCAAGGCTCGTCTCCCCCAATTGCTCAGTTTGGCTGTGCGGCAAGCTCTAGGAAGAGTCTTGGGGGTTCCAAACTTCTTCCGTTTATGAATGATGGAGGCCACTGTGTTCTTGGGGACCTGCAATGCAGCAGAATCTTTGGTACCCTTCCCCAGATCTGTGCCTCGACACAATCCTGTCCAATCAATTGAATTTACCACAGGTGGACTCCAATCAAGTTGTAGAAACATCTCAAATGATCAATGGAAACATGATGCACATGAGCTCAATTTCAATTCCGAGTCGCATAGAAAAGGGCCTGAATACTTATGTAAATTAGGTCATTCTGTTTTTATTTTTTAATATATTTGCAAACATTTCTAAAAACCTGTTTTCGTTTCGTCATTATGGGGTATTGTGCGTAGATTGAGGACATTTTTTATGTAATCAGTTTTAGAATAAGGCTGTAACGTAACAAAATGTTGAAAAAGTCAAGGGGTCTGAATACTTTCCGAAGGCACTGTATGTCAATCTGGTCCAAACCTCTCGCAAATCACTCCCGTCCGCTTAGCAGCATGCCGCTGCCTTCGGGTTCCACGACTTGTGACATGCGACCAGCACTGATCGAAACACTCTTATTGCTGTTCTCTGTCTACTCCACGACAGGATGGAGGAGGAGAAGTAGATGGAAACGACTTCCTTGGCAGGCAAGTTCCAGGTAGCACGGGCCATTCGTATAGGGACAGATGACAAGGCAGGGACACATCCATTAGCCCCGAGCAGAGTCCTACCATAGGAGTGGAGAATGAGAAAATTCCCATTTGCTTTTTCACCATAAGTTTGCGCATAATTGAGATTTGTTTGCTAAGCATAACTGAGTGTGGCTCCCGAGTGGCAGTGCCTTAGACCGCTGCGCATCTCAGTGCTAGCGGCGTCATTACAGACCCTGGTTCGATTCCAGGCTGTACCACAGCCGGCTGTGATTGGGAGTCCCATAGGGCGGCGCACAATTGGCCCAGCGTCGTCCGGGTTTGGCCGGGGTAGGCCGTCATTGTAAATAAGAATGTTCTTAACTGACTTGCCTAGTTAAATAAAGGTTAAATAAAGGTTAAACAAATAGTCCTCCGCTAGCAAACAATCGCCGCATTGGAACTTCGGAGTGTCAACACATATGGAATAGGGTGTAATTTGAGACACGGACTTATCTTAGAGTAAAACCCATTATTTGACTCTGCCATTGGCACGAGAGACGCATAACTTAACAGACGCGGTTGAAAGCTGCGCCGATAACCACAAGCTCAGAATGACAGCACTGCCGTGTTCCATGAAGTGTCACCATGGACGTGTCAATTCCGTGGAATACAAAAAGGACACCTTAAACACTGATTCCGTGCTTGCTATACATGACGTTTTAGTTGTCAGCCAAAGAGGCTGCCTAGCGGCCAGACACTTCAACAGAGAACCTCACGTCGGCGATGCATAAATCAGCATGTTATATTTTCCGCAGCCTTTTTCCCGTCAGCAGCTCAGGAATAATGGATGTGCTGCTCACTGATGCCATGTCTGTCGTTCACATTTTGACAGCCGTCATAACGGCCTGCTTATGCACTTCCCTTGGCCAGTATTCACAACACGTTGCAGAGTGTGGATCACTTTTGCCTTTTAAAGCATATTG
The DNA here is from genome assembly GCF_016432855.1 of Salvelinus namaycush. Taxonomy (NCBI): domain Eukaryota; kingdom Metazoa; phylum Chordata; class Actinopteri; order Salmoniformes; family Salmonidae; genus Salvelinus; species Salvelinus namaycush. The sequence continues at coordinate 9,244,840 of NC_052316.1, forward strand.
AATAAAATGACAGACAGGGGGGACTAGCACTCCTACTCTGATGCTTTATGGATATGGGCCCTAGACACCATCCTAGGCCTCCCTCTCTCCCTTCAGTATGTTTTAATATGTGTGGAAAACACAGGTGATTGGGCTCCGGCCCACTGTGTTCAATTACAGGGACTTAAGGATGGCAAGAAGCGGCGCGTGGCATGGGGAGGAAATTAAGTGCTGCGTCGCCGTCGTGCTCTGTGTGCTCCTCACTCCCCAGAGAGATGATTAGGCACTAGAGGCAGCAGTGAGAGGGGGTGGGGGGATATGGAAGAGGTAAAGAGAGGGATGGAGAGAGAGTTTGCAAGAGCGATTAAGACAAGAAACAGAAGGTTTGAGAGCGGGGGACGGCTATGGTGAGAGGGAGGTAGAGCGGGAGAGGCAGAGTGTGAGGTAGAGCGGGAGAGGCAGAGTGTGAGGTAGAGCGGGAGAGGCAGAGTGTGAGGTAGAGCGGGAGAGGCAGAGTGTGAGGTAGAGCGGGAGAGGCAGAGTGTGAGGTAGAGCGGGAGAGGGGAGCAGCAGAGTGTGAGGTACAGCGGTAGAGTGTGAGGTAGAGTGAGATACAGAGGGATAGAGGGAGCGGTAGAGTGTGAGGTACATGGGGAGGTAGAGCGGGAGAGAAGGAGCGGTAGAGCAGGAGAGAAGGAGAGAGGGAGCAGTAGAGTGGGAGAGAAGGAGAGAGGGAGCGGTAGAGCAAGAAATAATGAGTAATAAGACGGAACCGAGCGAGTGCAGTCAGTTCTGCGTCTCAAATGGCACCCTATTCCCTATATAGAGCCCTGTGGACCCTGGTCAAAAGTAGTGCACTATATAGAAAATAGGGTGCGATTTAGGATGTAGAAGGTCAGTGGCTGGCTTCATAGCTGGTGTTTGAGTGGACGGATATTGAAGCCCAGTTAATGAGACTCCACTTCTCCCTCTCTCCTTTCCTCATTCTCTCTGCCTCCCTCATCCTCTCCCTTCCACATGAGCCGATAAGACAAATCCCCAAAATTACACTGAGGTTGTCGTCGTGCGTGGGGTTTATTTGCCTTCCTTGGGTAATAGTGGCCATAGATGACGGGGAGCGATGGTGCCACCAGCCTAATGGTCATGTCAGAGCGTAACATATGCATTCTGTCAACGTTGGCTGAGGGAGAAAATAGCCTTCAAATGTTAAAATGGTTCTAAGAACGTCCCCCTGAAGGGTAGAATATCTTATTTCTATAGAGCGGATGGTTATTTGGCACGACTGTGGAGGAGGAAATAAAGAAAGGAGGTACAACTGTCCTCTAGTACTGTTCGCCCCCGTAATCGACAGCTTGTACACTGAGAAAGGATGGTACCAAAATAGCATCACTTTGCTCGCTCACTCAAAGGGAGCATAAACAGCGGTTGTGGAGTAAAATGTAGGCTCTCTCTCCCTCCCTCCTTCAGTTAATTAAAATGATAACTCAACATACAGGTACCTCAGATTTGTAAGCAGAAACAATTGGGGTGCAATTTAGTTACCTCAGCTAACTGCCTCACAAAACGATCGCATTTCGATTCCCCCTTGTAACCCTTGCCGCTGCAGTAAACGTTATCGTCAATAGAATTACACATTTATTTCAAGAGAAAGCAATTTATCTTAGATTTTTGGTCCATTGAGCCATGCCTCCATTTAGAGAGCAATGTCCATATAAAACATCACGTGGTTCAGTACTTTTGTGTTGTAGAACGGTACGTCGGAGTGACTTCCAAATGTCCTCCAGCTGCGTCACAAGGCGTCTCGTTAAGGTGGTCAAGCACAAAATGAACTCCTTCATCCCTGTCGCAAGAAGAAGCCTGTGCTGGAATGCTTGTGGGAGTTAAACGGTAAAAAAACTGAAGAAATGCTGAACTATGGCTGCTTTTGTTGAATGGAGTGGCGAGGCTTAAAACCTGTTATGGCAAGCCAAAAAGTACATGGACAATGTAGTACGATAACTACAGTGCATTTGAACAGTATTCAGGCGCCTTGACTTTTTCCACATTTGGGTACGTTACAGCCTTATTCTAAAATTGATTAAATCGGGGTTTCTTCTCATCAATCTACACACAATACCCCAGAATGACAAAGCAAAAACTGACATTTTTGGAAATGTATTAAAAATAAAACACAGCTATTTTCAGGTCGAACATTCAGAGATGTTCGATCGGGTTCAAGTCCGGGCCACTCAAGGACATTCAGAGACTTGTCCCGAAGCCTGTCAGAGTGACCATCGGGTTCTTGGTCACCTCCCTGACCAAGGCCCTTCTCCCCCGATTGCTCAGTTTGGCCGGGTGGCCAGCTCTTGGTTGTTCCAAACTTCTTTCATTTAAGGATGAAGGCCACTGTGTTCTTGGGGACCTTCAACGCTGCAGCAATTTTTTGGTACCCTTCCCCAGATCTGTGCCTCGACACAATCTTGCCTTGGAACTCTACAGACAATTCCTTCGACCTCACGGCTTGGTTTCTGCTCTGACATGCACTGTCAACTGTTGGACCTTAGACAGGTGTGTTCCTTTCCAAATCATGTCCAATCAATTGAATTTACCACCGGTGGACTCCAATCAAGTTGTAGAAACATCTCAAGGATGATCAACGGAAACAGGATGCCCCTGAGCTCAATTTCGATTCTCCTAGCAAAGGGTCTGAATACTTACGTAAATAAGGTATTTCTGTTTTTTACTTTCAATACACCTGTTTTTCCCTTTGTCATTATGGGGTATTGTGTGGAGATTGCTGAGGGAAAATTTGTATCGAATCCATTTTAGAATAAGGCTGTAACGTAACAAAGAATGTGGGAAAAGTCAAGGGGTCTGAATACTTTCCCCGAAGGCCCTGTATATGGAGACTGTATAGTGGCAAAAATGTTTTTCAGCATGTTATGTAGCTTACCAAGTGGATTATTTTCCTCTTGACTCGCAGTCACGTATTAGCCTAGGTCTACTCCCGACCAAATGCCTGCGACTTGTCTTAATCAATCAACGTGATGTCGTTTCACTGAATCTCCCTCTGTATATTTGGTTAATTCTCTGGCTGGGCAAATAAGAGGAAGTGGTATAGCGCATCTATTTATTTGCAAATCTATCACTGATCAGAAACATTTAGCGTGCACTAGGTTAATGTAGCCTTAGATCAAGTGTTGGCCATTGTTTTTGCTCGATCGCGGAAAGCCCATCGGAGGTCGTGAAATATGAACGCGAGACTCGCATGATTTTATAAAATAGGATTGCTGTTATTTTGTATGGGTATCATGATGAAGATACTCTCAATGTATGACCCAAACGCCTGCTCCCTAGCAAAGTGGAGTGAGGGTGGGAAAGAGATGAAACGCGGATTTAAAAAGCAAGGGCTTGCCTTGGGCTGTTTCAAAATGGAACCTTTTTTTTTATTTTTTATATGACAGCGATTCCATTTCAGTCGGTTATATTTCATTATATTCTTAGCCTACTTTAAAATATATTTGTGTTGACTGTGTTCATGGTAGCCTAAGTGCGTCTTGTCTGATTTAATGAACAAAATAACTACCGGTTTTAGGTGTCCCCTCCTTTTGAATAGGCGTTGACGCCCTTGGTCCCAGGGTCGGCTGACTAGCTTACCTGATGAGGATAATCTTGACCTTGGACGAGGAGCTCTTAATGATAGCTGAGGCGTTCAGGTGGCTGCGGCCATACAGGACCTGGTTGTTGATCTGATGGGGAGGAGGGAAGGAGAGAGTTGAACTACAATCCGTGTCATATTCATTATGGCACAACGGAACAAAACATTTTCAACAGAAAAAAAAAACGAAGATTTCTTATTGGATAAGTTCAGGTTTGCCCCTCACTGTTTCAGTCCGTTTTCTTACCTTGATGCATAATGAACACAACCCAGGTATTTATCATAAACAGGAAGAAGGGATGGATTTAATGTATTTCTCTCTCTGACAAACACATACCAACATAAAAGACTCAAACATGCATAAACACATACAGGCGTAAGCAAATACACATGTGTGCAGCAGAACACACACCACACACAGTAACCTTATAGATGGCAACAATGAGCATGATGCTTCCGCCCAAGTGTGACAACAGTGTTTAGTGGCAGCAGCCATTAGCACATGATTACTGATGTGGGCACACACCCACACCCACACTCACATTCACTTACCCCCCCCCCCCTAACTGAGACAGATTTTACTGAAAGGTCATTGAGCTCGCCTGCTAGCCCCCTACAATCCACACCTGCCTGCTACTCAAATGAGCACATTCAGTCGTATCCGCTACTTCCAAATGTTAAATCAATAGGCAATTCAGCATTCTGCAGATACGAATGGCCAGCACACAGCCCCAACACCTTGCTTTGGTGGAACAGCACATATCCCGACTGGGGCTTAGAGACACCGTATGCCTTGTTTGTGAGGGTTTTAGTGTGGGGTGTCAGTGTTCAGTGAGGGAGGGAGTGTGTGTGTTTGCGTGTGAGCACGTGGGTCAGCCTGTGACTAACAGTGTACGTGCGTGTCTGTGTCTGTATTTATGACTGTGTGTGTTTGTGTGTGTGTGTGTGTAAAATGTGTACCAGCCTGTGAGTGATTGTTTCTCTGTGTTTACAGTACAGTGCCTTCGGAGGGTATTCAGAACCCTTAACTTTTTCCACACTTTGATACGTTACAGCCTTATTCAAAAATTTACTCATTTTTTTTCTTCATCAATCGACACACAATACCCCATAATGACAAAGTAAAAACTGTTTATATAAATTGTTGCTAATTTATTCAAATAAAAACTGAAATATCACATTTACATAAGTATTCAGACCCTTTACTCAGTACTTTGTTGAAGACGCTACAAGCTTGGCACACCTGTATTTCGGGTGTTTCTCCCATTCTTCTTTGCAGATCCTCTCAAGCTCTGTCAGGTTGGATGCGGAGTGGCACTGCACAGCTATTTTCAGGTCTCTCCAGAGATGTTCCATCGGGCTCAAGTCCGGGCTCTGGCTGGGCAACTCAAGGACATTCAAAGACTCGTCCCGAAGCCACTCCTGCGTTGTCTTGGCTGTGTGCTTAGGGTCGTTGTCCTGTTTGAAGGTGAACCTTTGCCCCAGTCGGAGGTCCTGAGCGCTCTGGAGCAGGTTTTCATCAAGGATCTCTCTGTTCTTTGCTTCGATCCCGATTAGTATTCCAGTCCCTGCAGCTGAAAAACATCCCACATCATGATGCTGCCACCACCATGCTTCACCGTAGGGATGGTGCCAGGTTTCCTTCAGACGTGACGCTTGGCATTCAGGCCAAAGAGTTCAATCTTGGTTTCATCAGATCAGAAAATCTTGTTTCTCATGGTCAGAGTCCTTTAGGTGCCTTTCGGCAAACTCCAAGCGGGCTGTCATGTGCCTTTTACTGAGAAGTGGCTTCCGTCTGGCCACTCTACCATAAAGGCCTGATTGGTGGAGTGCTGAAGAGATGGTTGTCCTTCTGGAATGTCCTCCCATCTCCACAGAGGAACTCTCGAGCTCTGTCAGTGACCATCAGGTTCCTAGTCATCTCCCTGACCAAGACCCTTCTCCCCCGATTGCTCAGTTTGGCCGGGTGGCCTGCTCTAGGAATAGTCTTGGTGGTTCCAAACTTCTTCCATTTAAGAATGATGGAGGCCACTGTGTTCTTGCAAACCTTCAATCGTGCAGAACATTTTTTATACCTTTCCCCAGATCTGTTCCTCGACACAATTCTGTCTCGGAGCTCTACGGACAATTCCTTCGACCTCATGGCTTGGCTTTTGCTCTGACATGCACTGTCAACTGTGGGACCTTATATAGACAGGTGTGTTCCTCCAAAGCATGTTCAATCATTTTAATTTACCACAGGTGGACTCCAATCAAGTAGAAACATCTCAAGGATGATCAATGGAAACAGGATGCACCCGAGTTCAATTTCGAGTCTCATCCCAAAAGGGTCTGAATACTGTTTGTAATTTTTACTCAATACATTCTAAAAAACCTCATTATGGGGTATTGTGTGTAGATTGATGACGATATGTTTTTATTTAATCCATTTTAGAATAAGTCGAACGTAACAATGTGGAAAAAGTCAAGGGGTCTGAATACTTTCCGAAGGCACTGCATGTGTGTGTGCATCAGCCTGTGACTGAGTGTGTGTGCGCGCGCATCAGCCTGTGTGTTGCAGTGGGTCGGGTCTCCCTCCCTCCGCTGTCGCTGCTTGTGGCGGTCCACATACATTTTTCATGGTGGCAGTGACATTGTTGTAATGAGCAGCGCGAGCACAACAGAGAGGGTGGGAGGAATGGAGAGAAAAAAAAAAGAGGGTTGATGGAGGGAGGAGAACGTGATATGATGGAATGAGAAAAAGAAATGAAGAGGTCCTAGTAACAGACTAAGGTCAGCTGACAACACGTCAGTTCCAATTCAGGCTCTTCCACGTTAGTGTCAATGTTTGTGGAAGACCATCTCAGACGAGCGTTTTGAAAAACCGACAGAACACTTCAGCCCCAGACTGACACATTTATAATTCACTGCATTCATTAGACACTTACTCTGCCAGTCCCAGAGCTCAATCCCAGCAACGACTCTAATCAAACCAGAAGAATTAAATCAACTAGAAGAATTAATCGTATCTATTTTGCATGACTAATCCCCGCTTAGATTCATTAGTAGTAGGCCCACACTCAAGTTATTTTCATTCGTTGAGGAAGCAAGAGCAAATGCTTTTTCGCAATCTTCCCAGAAAGACAGAAAGAGAGAGAGAAAAGAAACTAAAAAGTAGAGAAACAGATACAGTATAAGTAAGTATAGAGGCACACTTTTTTTGCGTTTCTCTGAGGCAGACACACACACATACACAGCCCCTATTCGCACACACGTGATGTGTTGTGATGGATTCTGTGGCCTGAGAGGAGCACTGGCCTCGGCATCAACAGTGACAGTGATGGAGCCGTTTCATTTTCTCCCTCAAGGGCTTAACAGGATAAGACTATTACAGGGAGGGAGGGAGGGAGCGAGAGAGAGAAAGGGCTGTGACGATCACAAATGAAAGAATGCATGCGCAGGGGACGGGAGAGAGAGAGAGAGAGGGAAGGAAGAGGGAATGAAGAGAGGTGAAAGAACAAGGGCAGACTATCCAACATGGCCTCTTTTATACTACCTTGTCCACCTAATCAAGCCCTGCAATTGGCTCATGTGTGCGTATGACTGTCTTTTCGCACACGTGTGTGAGACAATATGCATGTGTGAGTTCGCACAGGTGTGTGTGTGACCCTTTCACCTCCAGCAGCTCGTCCCCAACACGGATGTTTCCGTTTTTGGCAGCGGGCCCCCCGGGGCTGATGCCCACCACGAAGATACTGAGGCAGGAGCGGTCGCGGTTGCCCGCCAGGCTCAGGCCCAGGCCCTGGCGCTCTTTGTCCAGCTCCACACACAGCAGCTCCCCGCACAGCTCCCCGTAGCGCAGCCTGATCCGCTCTGAGGGAGAGAGAGGGCAGAGGAAGAGATAGGTGGTTATTTCTAATACTGTGTTTCAGTGTTGTAGAAAGTTGGAGGGGTAAGATTACACCGGCAAACCATTTATCTAGTCTCACACACACACACTAGAAAAGGTCTCAAAGGCAACCCTCCTGACTGAATTCTTGGCACACACATCCATAGGCGGCACACACACACACACACACACATTTCTTCTTTCTCTTTACTGTGATGACTATTTGACCTGTCCAGCCGGTGGAATACCCTGGCCTGTTCCATTATACACGAGTGCAATTATTATAATGACCATATCTCCCAACTTTCTGAAGAGGCACAGGGCTGCCTCCAATACACAGAGGAACCTTTTCATCTCTGCTCTCTAGCTAAAGTCTAAGCTTTGCGTTCCAGTTTTATAATGCTAGCTAGTTTCTCTCGATCGCCGAGGGCGAAAAGTAATTGCATGCAATGCAATAATCCCTATTGCAGCAGTATTCAAAACTCGCTTTGGATGCACCATTGCATTAGCCTGGGTACCAGTCTGTGCCATCATGTTACTCCATCGCATGGCAAACACGTCATGTTTGGAATGGCAAGGAGTTAACATTATAGCACAAACAGGGAGCAGGCTACCATTGCATTCCATCTTTTCAAAAAGTAGGCATTTATTTGGCCCACTGCATGTGCTTTTTTTTGTACAAATCAATCCATTCTGGGGTACCCCAGGGCTATGTCCGAGTCCCACTGTAGAGCTGATAGATCTACACTGGTGCCAGGTTAGATAAGCTGTTATTTACTGTAATCCTCTGGCGTAGGTAAAGGGATGGCCGGGCAGACCACAGGCCTGTGTGTTCTCTCATCTCTCTTCCTTTCTTATTCTCCCCCCCCCCCCTCGGTCAACGGCTAAGGCAGGGGAGAGCCGAGGTCCTGACTGAAATCCTTCAGTGGGTGTGTGTGTGTGTACGTGTCATGGAAACTAATCACGTCCGTTGACTTTTGATGGCGATGCTGTGTGTCCCGTTGAAGATACTGAATGCTCATCTTACGTGATAGGCAGCTGCCTTTGAGGGAAATCTAATCCTATAAAAAAAAATGACATTCACATCTTCTGCTTTCTGATCAAACAGCCCTGCGCATGTACGCTGGGTGTGTGTGTGTGTGTGTGTGTGTGTGTGTCTGTGTAGAAAGAGGGCAGAGAGAACATCTTCAAAGGAAACTTGGTCCTGCTGCAACACCTGTAAAGGGACAATCAGCAGTTGCTACATCCATCGTTGGAGTAAATGAATGCTGTGTATCCAGTGATACTTGAAGACCATTCACTTAGAAATGCCTCATGAGCTCAGTTTAACTGTCGCACTTCATGAGAACCAAAATACCAGCTTGTTATACTCAGTTTGAAAACGTCAACAAAACACTATATACAGTTGAAGTCGGAAGTTTACATACACATTAGCCATATACATTTAAACTCAGTTTTTCACAATTCCTGACATTTAATCCTAGAAAGAATTCCCTGTCTTAGGTCAGTTAGGATCACCACTTTATTTTAAGAATGTGAAATGTCAGAATAATAGTAGAGAATGATTTATTTCAGCTTTTATTTCCTTCATCACATTCCCAGTGGACCAGAAGTTTACATACACTCAATTAGTATTTGGTAGCATTGCCTTTAAATGGTTTAATTTGGGTCAAACGTTTCTGGTAGCCTTCCACAAGCTTCCCACAATAAGTTGGGTGAATTATGGCCCATTCCTCCTGACAGAGCTGGAGTAACTGAGTCAGGCTTTGTAGGCCTCCTTGCTCGCCAACGCTTTTTCAGTTCTGCCCACACATGAAAACATGGTTAAAACTATAATTTAACATGGTTAAAACTATAAGTCCTTGCATCCATATCTGTCTATGAATTTTTTTAGAGTGGTTACATATCTCCAGCCCTGTCCCTCAGCTTTTCACCGTACCAGGGGCGGGGTGGCCGCTTTGTTATTGTTTCCACTTCTGATTACCCCTTTAAATCGAACCAACCGCAGAGAGACGGTTACTTCTCATGCGCAGCATTTCATTCAATTGAAAACGTTTCGAGAGGCATTTTTCAACTAAAAAGCACAAGCCAAGCATCTACTCTCTCACACATACACTAGTAAAAGTAAAAGACATGTAACTGCAATTGTCGTAACTGATTACTTGATACACACAAACCTGTGCATCTATGTTGTGTGTGTGCGTGAGAGTAGGGAAGAGAGAACACTTTCAAAAGGGAATTTGGTCCTGCTGGCAACATCATGAAAAAGCCACCCACTCCAGAGTTAACTTGATAGCACACAGATTCCTCCGTCCAACTCATTTATCCCATCACCTGATCGTCCATTCAGCAAACAGGTTCACACGGGTCGTTATTTGGCAGAGACAAATGGGATGGATGCTTCCCAAACCACAACGCAACGTTATTGAGGCCTCCCGACAATAACAAGCCAACATTATTCCAACATTTTGATGGATGGCTGGGATTCATGACCCTGCTCACAAAACTCCTCACCTTTCATAATGGCGTCAGGCCCTATGACATGATGCACACTTAAATATCCCCCTTTCCTCTCCTCCCTTTTTATTTTCCTTTCTGTCCAGCATAGTTTTTCACTCCTGTTTTGATTAAAAACACAGTAAACATGAAGGGGGTGAGAGAGAGAGAAGAGAGTGACAGAACAAGGAGGGATGATATCTGTGACCTTTGAGGCAGCCCTCAATGTTTTAATTTTCTTTTTCTTTTTTTATTGCAGAGAGAGAGATGGAAACAGAGGGAAGGAGGAAGGAGAGAGTGAGGGGGGGAAGAGACAGAGGGAAGGAGGGAGAGATACAGGGAGGGAGAGAGATCTACATTCCAGTCACGCCGTGAGTAGAGTAATTAAAAGCCCAAAGAGGTCCATAAATTCCAACCGATAAAAATGAGGGGGAGAGAATCACTCCATGAGCGTCGGGGGGGGGGGGGGGGGGAGACAAGGGAAAAGAGGAAGAGAGAGACCTTACTACATGGATGGGTTGAATGTAAGCGTAGGAGTGGAAAAGAGAGGGGAAAGAAGTGAAAAGAACAAGAGACCTTTGAGATAGTAACTGTGGATGGGTTGAGAAATGGCGAAAAGTAAGAAGCGAGAGGAAAAGAGGGAGGGCGGATGGGTTGAGGGGGAGAAAGGAGAGAAACTAAGGGGAAAGAGAAAGGAAGAGATGGAAGAAATTGGATGGGTTGAGAAAGGGAAGATGAGACATTTCTCTGCCTCTCTTCAATCCTAAGAGAGGTAGCAAGATAGAGATGCGGACAGAGAGAAAATGAGGAACGTGAAAATGGAGGCGCAGGGTTCTGGTCCGAAAACCGCAACCTCAGAAACGTTGCTAGAACGTTTTATTAGGAGCGGTTTAAAACAGTTACTGGCTGTATCAGTGGTTTTAGTGACAACGCTTTGGCTGTGGAAAAAACAAAACCATAACTTCATCCAACAGACACACGGGATTTTGGGGGGGACAGTTAGCATAGTAGAATACACAAGGTGCAATTTCAACAGTTTTTCTCTAGTTATGACAGTCACCGAGAGTCATTGAATTAGCCCATGTCAATTAACAATTGGTAAATTCGTCTAGCCGGATATAGTCTATCCAGCTACCTAAACTTGAGGTAATCATGCGAATTACAGAGGGCCCCCCCCTTGATTTTGTTAAGTCACTCAGATATATTAAAAACTGCACATTCTTCTCTCCGCCCCATGGCAAATGTGTAGAATTGCATGAAATGAGTTAGAAAATTGTAAAATCTTCTCACCGACCATGGCAAATGTCTAAAGTTTGCTGCAATTCTAAAACGACATTTCTCTACATCCAACAAAATGCCTTAAGGCCCCCAAAAGGCTAGAGCGAGAGAGAGTGTGTGTGTAGATGACAGGAAAAAGGGGAATTGAGTGGCATGACCGTATTTGATTGAATAGGCCCTTAGTGAGGCTGCTGGCTAAGAGGACCTGTGAATGATCCCGTGGAGAGAAGGAGTGGAAAAGGAGTGTCTGACAGAAGCTAGTCCCCGTTAGTTCGACACTTAGCTGTGGCATAGTAGCTGTGTTTAAGACTTCAGTCAGAGAGCGAGGGCGAGAGAGAGAGAGGGAGGGAGGGAGCAAGCACGCGCGGGAGAGACGATGGGATAGAGTGTCAGGTCATCAACGTCAGCATCTACTGGTTAATGAGGCTCCTCCATCACTGTCCAGTGCTCCACTACCATCGTAGGGCTGGGCAGTATGCCCTATTTAACAATATACCGGTATTGATAAATGGATAAGGATTGGGGTTTATCATTTATCTTGTATAATGGTATTTCAATGTTTGTTAAATATGTTACGCCACTCGGCCGTGTGCAATGTTCGTTTTCATAGTTTACTCGGTTTTCTAATTGGGTCGTCTCTCTCTCTCCCTCCCTCCCTCCACACACACACCAAGCCCCGCCTCCAGTCACTCAAAGAGACCAGTTCTTGCACTACCACGAGTCAGTCTGCATGGTCAACGCTGCAGTGCAGATGCAATGCTGCAGATGGTGACAATGACGCTGCTTTCCACTTTGCTTCTTAAAATAAATTCACAAGTGCTCTATAATCACACTATTATTTTGTGTATTTTACTGTCCGCAAAAAGCTAGGCTTGTCCTTTCTCAGCAAGTTGTGGGTAAAATAAATCACGTTAGCCGCTAATGCTAATCGCGTGTTGGCTAGCTTCATCACAAACCACAACATGTTAAAGGGGCAGTGCAGTCAAAAACATGATTTTACATAAAAAATATACAGTACCAGTCAAACGTTTGGACACCTACTCATTCCAGAGTTTGTTTATTTGTACTATTTTCTACATTGTAGAATAATAGTGAAGACATCACAACTATGAAATAACACATATGGAATCATGTAGTAACCAAAAAGGTGTTAAACACATCAAAGTAGCCACCTTTTGCCGTGATGACAGCTTTGCACACTCTTCGCATTCTCTCAACCAGCTTCATGACCTGGAATACATTTCAATTATCAGGTGTGCCTTGTTAAGTTAATTTGTGGATTTTTTTTAATGCATTTGAGCCAATCAGTTGTCTTGTGACAAGGTAGGGGTGGTATACAGAAGATAGCCCTATTTGGTAAAAGACCAAGTCCATATTATGGCAAGAACCGCTCTAATAAGCAAAGAGAAACGACAGTCCATCATTGCTTTAAGTCATGAAGGTCAGTCAATTTGGAAAGTTTATTCAAGTGCAGTCGCAAAAACCATCAAGCGCTATGATGAAACTGGCTCTCATGAGGACCGCCACAGGAAAGGAAGACCCAGAGTTACCTCTGCTGCAGAGGATAAGGTCATTAGAGTTAACTGTACCTCAGATTGCAGCCCAAATAAATGCTTCAGAGTTCAAGTAACAGACACATCTCAACATCAACTGTTCAGAGGAGACTGTGTGACTCAGGCCTTCATGGTCAAATTGCTGCAAAGAAACCACTACTAAAGGACACCAATAATAAGAAGAGACTTGCTTGGGCCAAGAAACACAAGCAATCGACATTAGACAGGTGGAAATCTGTCCTTTGGAGTCCAAATTTGAGATTTGAAGCATGGAGGGGGTGGTATGATGGTGTGGGTGTACTTTGCTGGTGACACTGATTTATTTAGAATTCAAGGCACACTTAACCAGCATGGCTACCACAGCATTCTGCAGCGATACATAATCCCATTTGGTTTGCGCTTAGTGGGATTTTCATTTGTTTTTCAACAGGACAATGACCCAACATACCTCCAGGCTGTATTAGGGCTATTTGACCAAGAAGGATAGTGATGGAGTGCTGCATCAGATGACCTGGCCTCCACAATCACCCGACCTCAACCCAATCGAGATGGTTTGGGATGAGTTGGACCCCAGATTGAAGGAAAAGCAGCCAACAAGTGCTCAGCATATGTGGGAACTCCTTCAAGACTGTTGGAAAAGCATTTCAGGTGAAGCTGGTTGAGAGAATGCCAAGAGCGTGCAAAGCTGTCATCAAGGCAAAGAAGAAGAATCTCAAATATAAAATCTATTTTGATTTGTTTAACACTTTTTTGGTTACTACATGATTCCATATGTGTTATTTCATAGTTGTGATGTCTTCACTATTAGAAAAAAGAAAAAAACCCTTGAATGAGTAGGTGTGTCCATACTTCGTGGGGGGATTTTGTTTGGGGGAGGGGTTCAGCCTGTTCAGGTAGGATGGAGTTTTTGGACCAGATCATGACATCACAATTGGATTATTCTGACAAATGACCAGTCACCTTTTATTTGCATATGTATCCTCCTACTTCAAAGGGGTAAGTGGGGTAGGCTCCAGTCTAGATGATCCTATCCGCCAATCAGGGATGTGTATGTAAATATTTCTATCAATACACCCACACAATCAGACTGAGCATTTCAATGGCAAAAAGAGGTTCAGGGAAATAAATGATTTACAAATATATTTTGAGTTATTTTCATGAAATAACTATGTCTAATAAATCACTGTTAAAGATTATTTAAAAAAAAATACAATTAAAAAGACGATGGGGTTTTTAACATGTTCGCGCCATTGGTCTCAAGTTTGGGGGTGTTTGGGCTCATTGAATATTACACCACGTTGATAAGTTAAATACTTTTCCTCTCCAGGCACTGTGAAGATGTGTTGATTGTGAAGAATCTGTGCATCTCCAACATGTACCATGGGCACATCCAAAATGGCACACTATTCCCTACAGACTAGTTGTTCCTGCCAAAACCAGCACCTGGGTCTAGAGACACTGCTGTGGACAGGGTATTCATTCTTTTTTCTGTCTTTTTCGCTAACCATTTGATATGAGTCCGGTTGGCAGTAGAGGCTTTCATCGCAGTCAGCCGTTTGATTGTGGGGACCAATTTCGGTATTGAATTGAAAACACATTGCCGCAGAGAGCAAAAAGGTCAAAGGCCTGCAAGTTATTGTAGTGTTAAAATGCTTTGTTGACAGTGAGTTATGAAGAATGCCTAGAATCCAATGATGTAAATACACTGCTCAAAAAAATAAAGGGAACACTTAAACAACACAATGTAACTCCAAGTCAATCACAGTTCTGTGAAATCAAACTGTCCACTTAGGAAGCAACACTGATTGACAATAAATTTCACATGCTGTTGTGCAAATGGAATAGACAAAAGGTGGAAATTATAGGCAATTAGCAAGACACCCCCAATAAAGGAGTGGTTCTGCAAGTGGTGACCACAGACCACTTCTCAGTTCCTATGCTTCCTGGCTGATGTTTTGGTCACTTTTGAATGCTGGCGGTGGTTTCACTCTAGTGGTAGCATGAGACGGAGTCTACAACCCACACAAGTGGCTCAGGTAGTGCAGCTCATCCAGGATGGCACATCAATGCGAGCTGTGGCAAGAAGGTTTGCTGTGTCTGTTTTTTGAGCAGTGTAGTTAATTTACAGTTAATTTATGATAGTTTTTATAGACTGTGGGGTTTGGATAAGAATACATATCGTGAACTCATCCCTCTTTGTGACCTACACACACAGAGAGAAAGGCACACACACACACACAGAGAGAAAGACACACACACACACACACACACACACACACACACACACACACAGAGACAGACACACACACACACACAGAGAGACAGACACACACACACACACAGAGAGAGACAGACACACACACACACACACAGAGACATACACACACACAGAGACACACAGAGACACACACACAGCGAGACACAGACACACACACAGCGAGACACAGACACACACACAGCGAGACACAGACACACACACAGCGAGACACAGACACAGCGAGACACACACACAGAGAGAGAGAGACACACACAGAGAGAGAGAGAGACACACACACACACACACACACAGAGACAAAGACACACACACACACAGAAACAAAGACACACACACACAGAGAGACACACACAGAGAGAGAGAGACAGACAGATAGACACAGACAGATAGACACAGAGACACACACACAGGAGTGCTATAGCGTAACAGTCAACTCCACCCAGAAGGGTGGGAGGCAGGACAGCTGCTGCTGTTTTAATTAGAGCTCTCTGCTTTACGCAGGGAACGCTGTGTTGCTATGTGTGTGTGTGTGTGTGTGTGTGTGGTGAGAGGATGTATATGCACATAAGTGAGTTAATGAGAGAGCGAGAGCGTGCGAGCAAGTCTGTATGCATTGGTGTGTGTGTATATATGTGTGTGTGCACAGCCTGCATCTGGCACAAACATGTGGGTAGGAGGGGGGGGGGGGGGGGGGTGGCGGCCAGCTGAGACAAGGTGGGTGGAAGGAGACAGCAATAATCCAGCCATGATTGGGCTGTCGATTTACCAATGGTCTGATCCCAAATAGACACACAAACACAGCTAATAGTCTCATACACACTAGGGATCATTTCCTTTCTCCATCATTTACCCCACGAGGTCAATTCAATTGAGGTGAGATTATCTCTATTGGAGGAGAGGATTAAGGGATGAGGGAGGCCCATAGAAATGTAGCCAAGCCAGAAAAGGTCAGCATCCCAAATGGCACCCTATTGACTATTTCTCGTCCAAAGTAGTGCACTGTATTGGGAATAGGGTGCTATTTGGGACGTAAAGATAGGACGAAAGAAAACAAACAAAAAATGACAAAGTGAAGAGATGGTTGGTTGGGCTGACAGATAGATTACCAACAGTGTTTTTTTACTCAAAGGAAAAAGGACCATGACAGTGTTCGTGTCTGGTGTTAAACCAGTGCATTTGTCAAACGTACGCTTGTTCGCAATTTCGACCTGTTAAAGCCGGGGATCTTCTATTTTCAAACCCTAGCGCCAGGATTGGTAACTTGCCCGTTTTATATGAGCTCGCTTGCGCTGAGGTGTGTCCTTAAAAAACGTACTCCAAAGTGCCAATTTCAGTATGCACTGGTGGGGATATTTAAGGCCAACCGAAAGCTGGTTGAATATCGGTAAAGCTGTTGGTTAGGGCATGGATTTTGACAGTGGAAGGGCAGCCTATCCAGCCAAAAATGTCTTAACGTTTAAACTGCCATTTAAAAAAAAAAAAGTTTTAAAAAAGTTTTACAAAGAGAAATGAATACAATTACAGGTGAATTCACAATGCAGCTGCCAGCAATGCTTTGGGTCTCACGGTGCCTCCCTTTCTGAATGCATTGCACCTGTACCATCATTACTGTACCTGAATTCCACCTTGCACTGTTCGCATTTCCTTCTCATTTAACTTCTCAAAGTCTTGCCATAGAGGACTTCCCTTCTGTCGCGTGCCTTTCTCTGCCATTTTTCTAACTTTTAATAACGGTGACGTAGTGGTGGAGAGTCTACTCACAATAATTGACTCCTCGACTCTTTGCACGTCGACTTCCGGTGTTGACTCCCATTTCCGAGTGTCAAAATTCCTGAGATTCAGTATTTTTGGAACGGAGGAGACCGATTAGTTGCCGTACTTCCGAGAACACAAACACTTGCATCTTTCATAGTGAGCTATCGAGGGACGGAGACAGAGGGGAGGGTTCACACCACGAGAGATTTTTTTTTAATGCCTGTAAACCTCGTATTTTGAAACATAAGCTAAATGTTTTTTCCCCCTTTAGTTGAATTTCATTAAAAAACACGCATATCCTCCCAATGGATATTTTTTTTGTCATACCCAATGCATTCACCAAGTAGTCAAGACTAATGATAAAGGGTTTTGGTTCTTTGAAATAAATCTTAAAATCACCAAGGTTTTATTAAAAGATCAAGTTTGGCGGCAGCAGAACAGAGAACAGTGAGTGGATATCCCCTTTTTATCTACACTGGACAAAAATAAATGCAACAAGCAACAAAGAGGGGGGGTTGTACTGCTGCTATCACTCGTTAGCGTAGCCCAATGCTGTTTGGTCTGTAGTATCAAGCAATCCACAATGGACTAGGATGAGAATAGTCCATGCCCCCAGCCGAATTGGAGTTGATGACAACGCAAAGACCGTCAATAACCTACAGAACTCTGTTTATCATATATCGTGATGGCCTTACCCCTATACAAATATAACTATCCCTGCACGTTGTAAATATGCTACTGGAACTGACTGACCTTGTACATAGTATGCTTACTTACTTTGTGTTCTTATTTCTTGTTATTGATTACTGCATTTTGGGGTTCAAAGCATTTCGCTGTACATTTCGCTGTGCATGTGACATTAAAACTTGACAGGAGAGCATGCAGTATTAAGCCATGGAACGCCTTGATTGACCTGTTTAGTCATCAAAACCTAGCCCTTTCCCACTAGCGCCAGCTATTACGCTCATAGTAACGGCTGTGAAAATAGCATCAAATATTTCTGACACACCCCCAGATCGATAGTGCTAGTGCAAGCACTTAGATCCACCATTGTGTTAGGTTTGTTAAAATAGAGCCTATAATCTATAACGTTGGTTTCCAGTCTGAAGCACAGCCCCTGTAACCTGGTCCCAGGTCTATTTGTATTCTTGCCAACACCCTTGCTGTCCTTGTCAAGGCAAACATTTAGCATGACAAATGAGGCCCAGGGAGTTGGCATGATGGCACAAACAGGTAGACCCTCAGGCTAACTGCTACACTTGGTTGTAAAGCTGCAAATATAACTGCCAGTGACAACGAGTTATCTGAATTCTGTTGTAACCTCCCTCGAGACCAAACATGAGCGAAAACGATCTAGACTGGATATGAAGGTTAGGCCAACATTGGGTCTTTAACACCTATGACTCAGTCCATCACCTCGTCTTCAAGGATAACCACATGCTAGCATACACTCGTTGTGTTCTATCCTCGTGGGAACCTAAACATTTATTTACATTCAAAATCCTATTTTCCCTAACCCTTAACACCCTTACCCTAATACTAACCCTAACCCATAAGCTTAAAATAGCCGTTGTCCTAATGGGCACGTGGAAAATGTCCCCACGAGGGAGGATTCGTGGGGACGGCATGTTTACTGCTGCCTTGTTTCTTACTGTTGCCGAGAAGGAACCTACAAGTAAGCATTTGTATACTATGTGTATCCCGTACATACGACTAATGAAACGCACACAAGCAGAGTGACTGAAGACTGTAGTGTGGGGGGGGGGGGGGTGTGTATCGCATGGAGGCTGTTCTGCCTGCAGTTATGGAACCCCTACCTGTCCCAGACCTGCTGTTTTCAACTCTTAATGATCGGCTATGAAAAGCCAACTGACATTTATTCCTGATTATTATTTGACCATGCTTGTCATTTATGAACATTTTTAACATCTTGGCTCTCTCTAATTCTCTCCTTCTCTCTTTCTTTCTCTCTCTCTCGGAGGAACTGAGCCCTAGGACCATACGTCAGGACTACCGGGCATGATGACTCCTTGCTGTCCCCAGTCCACCTGGCCTTGCTGCTGTCCCAGTTTCAACTGTTCTGCCTGCGGTTATGGAACCCCTACCTGTCCCAGACCTGCTGTTTTCAACTCTTAATTATCGGCTATGAAAAGCCAACTGACATTTATTCCTGATTATTATTTGACCATGCTTGTCATTTATGAACATTTTGAACATCTTGGCCATGTTCTGTTATAATCTCCACCCGGCACAGCCAGAAGAGGACTGGCCACCCCTCATAGCCTGGTTCCTCTCTAGGTTTCTTCCTAGGTTTTGGCCTTTCTAGGGAGTTTTTCCTAGCCACCGTGCTTCTACACCTGCATTGCTTGCTGTTTGGAGTTTTAGGCTGGGTTTCTGTACAGCACTTCGAGATATTAGCTGATGTACGAAGGGCTATATAAAATAAACTTGATTGATTGATTGAGAGGCAATGTGGCTGAGCCTCTGGAGTGTTGACGCTGTGGCACAGTAATGTCTCAATTAACTCTGCCCCATTTGAACCTACTGAAGCACACATACTAACTTGTTTGACTCATCACATACACCGCGTGGACAAAACATTAGGAACACCTGCCTAATATTGAGTTGCACCCCCTTTTGCCCTCAGGACTGACTCAATTCGTCGGGGCATGGACTCTACAAGGTTGACTCCAATGTTTCCCCACAGTTGGCTGGATGTCCTTTGGGTGGTGGACCATTCTTGACACATACGGGAAACTGTTGAGCGTGGAAAAACCCAGCAGCGTTGCATTTCTTGACACACTCAAACCGGTGCGCCTGGCACCTACTACCATACACCGTTCAAAGGCATTTTAATCTTTTGTCTTCCTGTTCACCCTCTGAATGCCACACATACACAATCCATATCTCAAAGCTTTAAAAAAAAAAAATCAATCTTTAACCCGTCTCCTCCTCTTCATCTACTCTGAAGGTGTTCAAAAGCACATATCAGACCGAGAAACATAATGCTTCTTAGGTAGTTCTTTGAGTTTTAGTTCTGAAAACGATCTCTCTGCAGATGCAACAATTACAGGGATGGTACAAACAGCTTAATTGCCATAACATTATCAGGGAAACTGGGCAGAAGGGAGTGGGGTGCTTCAAATACAGCAGATACGCAACGTCTTTAATTGAGCCTCTGTCATTGTCCTTAATTTCCGGCCTCAACACGTTACTGGAAGAGATTAACTGTATAGGAAGCCCTGGGACAGGTTGTCTGGATAATAGACAGACAATAAGTGGGCAGATGCAAACAGATTATCATCTTTAGTGGATAACGGTTCTTGAGGGCTCAAACAAAAACAAATTGTTCATCAAATCTAATTG
The DNA here is from genome assembly GCF_016432855.1 of Salvelinus namaycush. Lineage (NCBI taxonomy): Eukaryota > Metazoa > Chordata > Actinopteri > Salmoniformes > Salmonidae > Salvelinus > Salvelinus namaycush. The sequence continues at coordinate 9,265,047 of NC_052316.1, forward strand.
TATTTGTCACATGCGCTGAATACAACAGGTGTAGACCTTAGTGAATTGCTTACTTACAAGCCCTTAACCAACAATGCAGTTAAGTCAATTCTTTTTTTAAGTAACAAATAATTAAAAAGCAGCTGTAAAATAACAATAGCGAGGCCATATACAGGGGGTACCGGTACAGAGTCAATATGTGGGGGCACCGGTTAGTCGAGGTAAATAAGGTAATATGTACATGTAGGTAGAGTTAGTGACTATGCATAGATAATAACAGAGAGTAGCAGCAGCGTAAAAGAGGGGGGGCAAAGAAAATAGTCTGGGAAGCCATTTGATTAATTGTTCAGGAGTCTTATGGCTTCGGGGTAGAAGCTGTTAAGAAGACTTTTGGACCTAGACTTGGCACTCCGGTACCACTTGCCGTGCAGTAGCAGAGAGAACAGTCTATGACTAGGGTGGCTGGAGTCTTTGGGCCTTCCTCTGACACCGCCTGGTATAGAGGTCCTGGATAGCAGGAAGCTTGGCTCCAGTTATGTACTGGGCCGTACACACTAGAGGTTGACCGATTTAATTAGGGCCGATTTCAAGTTTTCATAACAATCGGAAATCGGTATTTTTGGACACAGATTTGTCCGACTTATTAATATTTTTTTTTACACCTTTATTTAATCTTCATTTAACTAGGCAAGTCAGTTAAGAACACATCCTTATTTTCAATAACGGCCTAGGAACAGTGGGTTAACTGCCTTGTTCAGGGGCAGAACGACAGATTTGTACCTTGTCAGCTCGGGGATTCAATCTTGCAACCTTACAGTTAACTAGTCCAACGCTCTAACCACCTGCCTCTCATTGCACTCCACGAGGAGCCTGCCTGTTACGCAAATGCAGTAAGAAGCCAAGGTAAGTTGCTAGCTAGCATTAAACTTATCTTATAAAAAACAATCAATCAATCATAATCACTAGTTAACTACACATGGTTGATGATATTACTAGTTTATCTAGCGTGTCCTGCGTTGCATATAATCGATGCGGTGTGCATTCGTGGAAAAAGGACTGTCGTTGCTCCAACGTGTACCTAACCATAAACATCAATGCATTTCTTAAAATCAATACACAGAAGTATGTATTTTTAAACCTGCATATTTAGCTAAAAGAAATCCAGGTTAGCAGGCAATATTAACCAGGTGAAATTGTGTCACTTCTCTTGCGTTCATTGCACGCAGATCAGCCGATTAATCGGTATCGGCCTTTTTTTTGTCCTCCAATAATCGGTATCGGCGTTGAAAAATCATAAATCGGTCGACCTCTAGTACACACTGCCCTCTGTAGTGCCTTGCAGCCGGAGGCCGAACAGTTGCCATACCAGGCAGTGATGCAACCAGTCAGGATGTTCTCGATGGTGCAGCTGTAGAACCTTTTGAGGATCTGAGGACCCATGCCAAATCTTTTCAGTCTCCTGAGGGGTAATAGTCTTTGTCGTGCTCTCTTCACGACCGTCTTGGTGTGCTTGGACCATGTTAGTTTGTTGGTGCTGTGGACACCAAGGATCTTGAAGCGCTCAACCTGCTCCACTACAGCCCTGTCGATGTGAATGGGGGCGTGCTCTGTCCTCTTTTTCCTGTATTCCACAATCATCTCCTTTGTCTTGATCACGTTGAGGGAGAGGTTGTTGTCCTTGTACCACAAGGCCAGGTCTCTGACCTCCTCCCTATAGGCGGTCTCATCGTTATCGGTGATCAGGCCTACCATTGTTGTGTCATCAGCAAACTTAATGATGGTGTTGGAGTCGTGCCTGGCCATGCAGTCCTGAGTGAACAGGGAGTACAGGAGGGGACTGAGCATGCACCCTTGAGGGGCCCCCCGTGTTGAGGATCAGCGTGGCGGATGTGTTGTTACCTAACCTTACCACCTGGGGGCGGCCAGTCAGGAAGTCCAGGATCCAGTTGCAGAGGGAGGTGTTTAGTCCCAGGGTCCTTAGCTTAGTGATGATCTTTGAGGGCACTATGGTGTTGAACACTGAGCTGTCATCAATGATTAGCATTCTTACATAGGTGATCCTTTTGTCCAGGTGGGAAAGGGCAGTGTGGAGTGCAATAGAGATTGCATCATCTGCGGATCTGTTGGGGCGGGATGCAAATTGGAGTGGGTCTAGGGTTTCTGGGATAATGGTGTTGATGTGAGCCATGACTAGCATTTCAAAGCACTTCATGGCTACAGATGTGAGTGCTACGGGTCGGAAGTCATTTAGGCAGGTTACCTTAGTGTTCTTGGGCACAGGGACTATGGTGGTCTGCTTGAAACATGTTGGTATTACAGACTCAGACAGGGAGAGATTGAAAATGTCAGTGAAGCTACTTGCCAGTTGGTGAACCTGCGTTTGAGTTGTGTGGTTGCAATATCAACAGCCCCTTATCTCTGGTATATCTTGGCATGCATCATTTAAGACTAAGTAAATTGAGTGCAGCGCAATGGACATACAGTATAACGCACGGTCTCAGAATAGTCCGAATAGAAAACTGTCGGGTCTGCAACCTAGATCTAGAGGCCATGGTGAAAACATGCGACGCAGTCGCATACTGCATGTAGTTCTATAGGCCTCTACATAGAAAAAAAAGAGATTGGCATAAATCGATTGGTTTTACTCACGTTGTATCCAAGCTGGGAGAGAGCGCGAGGACGGCTCATGTCATGCAGGTTCAGTTGCATTTAAAAAAAATAATAAAGATAATCAATTGGTTGCTGATTAGTAGGCTGTTGTATTGAAAATGTATTACATTTTATTTGTATTTTTTATTTCACCTTTATTTAACCAGGTAGGCTAGTTGAGAACAAGTTCTCATTTGCAACTGCGACCTGGCCAAGATAAAGCATAGCAATTCGACACATACAACAACACAGAGTTACACATGGAATAAACAAAACATAGTCAATAATACAGTAGAACAAAAGAAAACAAAAAGTATATATACAGTGAGTGCAAATGAGGTAAGATAAGGGAGTTAAGGCCATAAATAGGCCATGGTGGCGAAGTAATTACAATATAGCAATTAAACACTGGAATGGTAGATGTGCAGAAGATGAATGTGCAAGTAGAGATACTGGGGTGCAAAGGAGCAAGCTAAATAAATAAATAAATACTGTATGGGGATAAGGTAGGTGGATAGATGGGCTGTTTACCGATGGGCTATGTACAGGTGCAGTGATCTGTGAGCTGCTCTGACAGCTGGTGCTTAAAGCTAGTGAGGGAGATATGAGTCTCCATCTTCAGTTATTTTTGCAGTTTGTTCCAGTCATTGGCAGCAGAGAACTGGAAGGAAAGACGACCAAAGGAGAAGTTGGCTTTGGGTGTGACCAGTGAGATATACCTGCTGGAGCGCGTGCTATGAGTGGGTGCTGCTATGGTGACCAGTGAGCTGAGAATTAAAGACTAAAATGTTTGAATTTCCAACTTTAATTACTGAACAAGAAATTACACTATTGCCACCAGCCTAAATGGACTCCCTGCGACACCATGTACAGCTTCGTGAAATGTAGGCTGAGGGAATGACGACCAAATAAGCCTACCAATAAACAATTATCAGCTGAACCAAAGCTGTAAGCTACATGCCCTGGCACTACAGAAAGCCCATCATCGATTCGACACGCAGCCGCATAGACATGTCACAATTTCAGCACCATGGACAGCGATCGGTAGTCTATACTTTGTGAGTGGCTGTCTGGCTGACACAGATCCCCCCCACCCCCCCCATCCCGACCTTGTGGGGGTCCAGAGAAAATGCGTTACGCCAGTGCCTGCACATCGACTCGGTACTGGTACTGGTATAGAGCCAAGTTATCATTACTCACTGTGTATTTATTCATTGTGTTTTATTATTTGTTCTCTGCATTGTTGGGAAGGGCCCGTAGGTAAGCATTTCACTGATAGTCTACACCTGTTGTTTACAAAGCATTTGACATACACACAGAACATGTTAAAATCCAATCTAGTGAACTCACAAAGAAACTCCTCAGTGTGTTTTTGGTTCATGCACAAATGGTCTAGTTGGCCCCTGGAGTGTAAGTGTGTGTTGATGCGCTGTGACAAGTCTGCTTTCTGGAATGGAAAGCACACACACATTTATATTCAAAACACATAACTGCTATCATTCTACAATAAGCGTTCACTCCCCTGGATGCTACAGTAGAGAATCGGTGACCCAGAATGTGAGTTATGGCATAACGTAGCTAGTGATTAGAATGTTCTACATTCAACCAATGGGTCTCTCTCGCACACACACACACCCCTCCAATGCTACAACACCAGCCTACATGCCATGGCTCTTAAACACTGGACATGGCTAACAGCAGGCCTGGCAACACAGCACAGTCACAGGTTGCAACACAAATTGCATCATTTTCCCTATGTAGTGCACTACTTTTGACCGGAACCCTATGGGCCTGTTCAAAAGTAGTGCACTAAATAGGGAATAGTGTGCCATTTGGGACAGTGGTATAGTGATGAAAGAAAGGGAAACTTGACAAGCACACATGAACAACACAAAGACACAAACGCTTTGACTGCACACGTACAGCGGCTCCTCTTTTAAAAAGTTGCGAGCTTACACCGCGGGACTAAGAGGTACCCAGCGTCACGGCTTCATTGCTCCAGACCACCATAAGGGGGAGTTAGAGCACTTTATGCATTTGGGTCCTAAGGTTTTTATATGACCAATCATATCGAGTGGTTCCAATGACGAATTTGACGCGAGCCACCTGTCCCTGGTGACCTTCTTCAGCAAATCAAATCAAATGTATTTATATAGCCCTTCTTACATCAGCTGATATCTCAAAGATGGCTGACACACCATTACGGTGGAAGCTAATTTAAGTAATTATAACGTTATAACGAGTCATGCAAAAAAAAAATCAATTGAGAAGAATGTCAGTTAATGTAGAGAAACGATTGTGCATATTTTTTTGTTAGAGTTAATTTACAAAAATCTCTATTTAGCAAGTTTTTTTTCAGTCATATCCAATACCAGGTGTATCAAACTCCATTTTTTTAATGACGCTGTGTCTGCATATATGTATTACAATTATACACTTCAACAGTGTTTACAACTCCTGCTCCTGGAACAATGATTACACATTGTAACTATGCAATAGACTAGAAACATGATTTAAGTATAGGCTGATTTGTAATTCATATATACAGAATAAAAAAACTGTAGATCCTGCCAGGACAACCACAAGTGAGCCACTCAGGCGGAGAATGGCGCGTGGAATGGAGTGAGGAACGAAATGGGAGTAAAAATCCAGGCTATTTGCTCTGAGACCAGCATAATAATGTAATGAAACAAGCAGGGAAAAGGTTTCGAACCCTCAACATTCTAGCCTGAAGTCGTGCACGCTATCGACTGTGCCCAAATGTATTCATTGGGGTTGGGGCAGATTGTGGCTAAAAACACTGTATAAATTGGAATCTTTAACACGTGGAAAAGTATTATAGTTATTTTTTCACAAGCGTAGCAGAATGAGCTATTAGCTGAACAATAGACTATTCAACCTTTACTAAAGAATTGTTTAATAGCCAAGCTAGGTGTGAACCCCCCCCCCCCCCCCCCCCCTCCAACTTGAGCTAGGTGTGAACAACCTCCCCCCTCGCCCCGCCAACTTGCAACAAATCGTTTCAATCTATCTTTCCACATCTACCTACACACATATCTACCTACACACATATCTACCTACACGCGGTTAATGTTCTGATATATATATATACACACACACATACATACATACATACATACATACATACATACATACACAGTTGAAGTCGGAAGTATACACACACACACACAGTTGAAGTCGGAAGTATACACACACACACACACAGTTGAAGTCGGAAGTATACACACACACACACACACAGTTGAAGTCGGAAGTATACACACACACACACACAGTTGAAGTCGGAAGTATACACACACACACACACACAGTTGAAGTCGGAAGTATACACACACACACACACACAGTTGAAGTCGGAAGTATACATACACACACACACAGTTGAAGTCGGAAGTATACATACACAAACACAGTTGAAGTCGGAAGTATACATACACACACACACACACAGTTGAAGTCGGAAGTATACATACACACACACACACACAGTTGAAGTCGGAAGTATACATACACACACACACACACAGTTGAAGTCGGAAGTATACATACACACACACACACAGTTGAAGTCGGAAGTATACATACACACACACACAGTTGAAGTCGGAAGTATACATACACACACACACAGTTGAAGTCGGAAGTATACATACACACACACAGTTGAAGTCGGAAGTATACATACACACACACAGTTGAAGTCGGAAGTATACATACACACACACAGTTGAAGTCGGAAGTATACATACACACACACAGTTGAAGTCGGAAGTATACATACACACACAGTTAAAGTCGGAAGTATACATACACACACAGTTGAAGTCGGAAGTATACATACACTTAAGTTGGAGTCATTAATACTAATTTTTCAACCACTCCACAAATTTCTTGTTAACAAACTATAGTTTTGGTAAGTCGGTTAGGACATATACTTTGTGCATGACAAAAGTAATTTTTCCAACAATTCTTTACAGACAGATTATTTCACTTATAATTCACTGTATCACAATTCCAGTGGGTCAGATGTTTACATACAGAAGTTGACTGTGCCTTTAAACAGCTTGGAAAATTACAGAAAATTATGTGATGGCTTTAGAAGCTTCTGATAGGCTAATTGACATCATTTCAGTCAATTGGAGGTGTACCTGTAGATGTATTTTAAGGCCTACCTTCAAACTCAGTGCTTCTTTGCTTGACATCATGGGAAAATCAAAAGAAGTCAGCCAAGACCTCAGAAAAAAAAATAGTCTGGTTCATCTTTGGGAGCAATTTCCAAACGCCTGAAGGTACCGCGTTCATCTGTACAAACAATAGTACGCAAGTATAAACACCATGTGACCACTCAGCCATCATACCGCTCAGGAAGGAGACATGTTCTGTTGTGGGAAGCTTGTGGAAGGCTACCCGAAACGTTTGACCCAAGTTAAACCATTTAAAGGCAATGCTACCAAATACTAATTGAGTGTATGTAAACTTCTGACCCACTGGGAATGTGATGAAAGAAATAAAAGCTGAAATAAATCATTCTCTCTACTATTATTCTGACATTTCACATTCTTAAAATAAAGTGGTGATCCTAACTGACCTAAAACAGGGAATTCTTACTAGGATTAAATGTCAGGAATTGTGAAAAACTGAGTTTAAGTGTATTTGGCTAAGGTGTATGCAAACTTCCGACTTCAACTGTAGCTAACTTGTTATGCAAATATTGCACACCAACAGATGGAGAAAACCTACACCAATCGAGCAATTCATTTCAACAATAATCTTCATTTTAATTTGACTTTACAAACAAGAGTGCTTAGTTGGAGTCAATTTCCTCTGAGCCTAGACCTATATAAAATAGCCTACCACAGCCAGTTAAGTTGAGGCTTAAACCTCTTGTCAATATAGGGGGTGCTGTTTCAACTTAGTAAAATATCGTTCTCAAATTAAACTGCCTCGTACTCAATTCTTGCTCGTACAATATGCATATTATTATTACTATTGGATAGAAAACACTCTCTAGTTTCTAAAACCGTTTGAATTATTTCTCTGAGTGAAACAGAACTCATTCTGTAGCACATTTCCTGTCAGGGAGTGAGATTTCAGAAATCGAGGTCCCTGTTCTGAGGTCAGTTTATAAGTCCCCATGTAAGCCATCGGGCTACATGCACTGCATACGTCTTCCTCTAGATGTCAGTAAGCGGGGAGAATTTGAATGGAGTGGATTGCGCAATCTGGGACCTTATATAAGACCGTGGAACGGAAGTACCGTCCTTTTCAACGGTGCGCCTGGCGCAAGAAGACATCACAATGGCGTCCTGCAAACGCTTTCGTTTTAGTAGTTCTATATCTCCGGTCATGTTTTTATTCGTTATAAGTGTTAAAGACATCATAAGGTAGTTAATTTAAACCGACTTATAGCAGTTTATTGCGATTTTCTGGGATTTCTTTGTCATGCGCTTTCACGAGTTGGACACCTCTCCAGTTGGTGGCTAACATTAGCGGCTATTTCGACCGGACAAGAGGACATCTTTCAACCCAAAGACGATTGTTCTGGAGAAAGGACACCTTGCCCAAGATTCTGATGGAAGCTCAGCTAATAGTAAGCAGTCTTTATGCTGTTAATTCGTACTTATGTTGACAAATGTAAAATAATAATTCCGCCATGAATTATGGGGCGGTCTCGCTTTGGCGCACGCTGTATTGCGCAGTAACGGTAATTTTAAAAATCTAACACAGCGATTGCATTAAGAACTAATTTATCTTTCATTTGCTGTCCAACTTGTATTTTTTAGTCAAGTTTATGAATAGTTTTCGATTAGAATAGGTGCCTCTCCAAGATGGCGCCGGACAGATTGCTTGAGGTTTTGGACACTATTCTCATTGTATAAGCACGATTTGTGCCGCTAAATATGCACATTTTCGAACAAACTGTATATGCATTGTGTAATATGATGTTATAGGACTGTCATCTGAAGAATTCTGAGAAGGTTAGTGAAAATTAATATATTTTGGTGGTTTATACGTTATCGCTATTTTTGCCATGAATCAATGCTGTTGTGAAGTTTGCTATTGTGGTAAGCTAATATAAAGCTATATTGTGTTTTCGCTGTAAAACACTTAAAAAATCTGAAATATTGTCTGGATTCACAAGATCTGTGTCTTTCAATTGCTGTACGCTGTGTATTTTTAAGAAATGTTTTATGATGAGTAATTAGGTAATACACGTTGCTCTCTGTAGTTATTCTAGTCGCTTTGGTGAGAGTTGTGATGGTGGCTGCAATGGTAAACTATGATTTATACCTGAAATATGCACATTTTTCTAACAAAACATATGCTATACAATAAATATGTTATCAGACTGTCATCTGATGAAGTTGTTTCTTGGTTAGTGGCTATTTATATCTTTATTTGGTCGAATTTGTGATAGCTACTGATGGAGTAAAAAAATGGTGGAGTAAAAAAGTGGTGTCTTTTGCTAACGTGGTTAGCTAATAGATTTACATATTGTGTCTTCCCTGTAAAACATTTTAAAAATCAGAAATGATGGCTGGATTCACAAGATGTGTATCTTTCATCTGGTGTCTTGGACTTGTGATTTAATGATATTTAGATGCTAGTATTTACTTGTGACGCTATGCTAGGCTATGCTAGTCAGCTTTTTTACTGATGGGGGTGCTCCCGGATCCGGGTTTGGGAGGAACTAGAAGTTAACAGAAGTAGGATTTTTTTTAATAAGGCCTACTTACAAGTTAACTGGTCAAAAATGTAGCATTCTACACAAAACAATAATTTAAAGAAAAAAATTGTCTGCACTTTCGACTTAAACAATGTAACTAATAACTAAAAGCGCACATTTGTAAATCCCAAACTAAAAGTAATTGGAAAGGCAGATACAAATGATGTGACACAATAAAGAATGTAAACAAGATGCTGTGTATTTAATTACAGTAGTGATGGACAACTGGAGGCATTTTGAAAACAGCTTTTCAAACACTTGTTTTTGACAACTAACAGGTGTAGCCCATCATGCAAATGCTTCCTACTTGCAGGACAATAGACTTTTTACACCTGGCTACTGTTGTGAAAATCCCTCAACTTGCAATGTATTCGATGCTTAAGTACTCTAAAGTGTTACATTTGTAACTCAAAACAGCAGTACAGCATTTCATCAACATCTTTATGCTTTCGTTAATAAAATTAGGAAAAATGACATTCAAATGCGGATGTTAATATAAACTACATTTTTGTCGCACTTCGACCCAGCTCCACGACCACAGGTAAAACCTTGCTGAGATGATCAATGTATTTGTTGTATCGTCAATTTCTCTAGCCAAAACATCTTGATGGCCTTGACCAGTTCATCTTTGCTTGTCGAATATAAGCAAGTGATGTGTGCTAAATAATCAAGTTAGGTTTATCCAGAAATAAATAATTCTAAATAACAAACTGGCTTTATTTACAAATTAGTGAGAATGTCTCACCCCATGTTCAAGAATTGCATATTTCTCACTCACTCTAGGTTAAATGAAAACTAAATCTCCAAAATACTGTTACTTTTTAAACAAAGCGATTATCATTATTATTAATTAATTTAGAATTACATAAAAGCCCTTTAGATATTCTCAGATATTCTCACAGAACCTAACGGAAAATGCCCATCATATTAATTTAGAATCCTCTAAATGTAATTGGCGGAGAGTCACGTCATTGAAAAAAATATTTTTCCGATATACTGTAGACGTACCATAGGCGAATTGTCTCACTAGTGTTGAGTAATGTGCTGTTAAAAATGGTGTAGGTCTTATTTATTTAAAGAGCATATTGAAGTTAGAAGCAAAAGCCTACAACTATTTTAGCACCGTTTCGTGACGCTCTGAGGCAAGCATGGGGACTGGTCTTGATAAATCGATGAGATTTTTATTTTCACTTAATCTCCATTTGGGTATTGGTTAGACAAGAACTAGAAAATTAGGGTGCAGAAATGTTATGCTCTTAGTGTAACCTTTATTTAACTAGGCAAGTCAGGACAGCCTACTTCTTCCTTGTGCCCTGCGGGGATTCTTTAGCTAAATAGCCCAGTACTGTACTAATGACCGTCACGCTGTACAGCGCCATAATTTCTGTTCCACCCTAATGTAAACCCAGAGGGTTTTTCGTTTTGCTTGGAATAGATAAACATAATATTAATCAAATGAATTAAGCAAGTACCAGTCAAAAGTTTGGACACACCTACTCATTCCAAGATTTTTCTTTATTTTTACTATTTTCTACATTGTAGGATAGAAGTGAGGTGTTTATTTTGATACATTTTGACCATGAGAAACAAGATTCTCTGGTCTGATGAAACCAAGATTGAACTCTTTGGCCTGAATGCCAAGCGTCACGTCTGGAGCAAACCTGGCACCATCCCTACGGTGAAGCATTGTGGTGGCAGCATCACGCTGTGGGGATGTTTTTCAATGGCAGGGACTGGGAGACTAGTCAGGATCGAGGGAAAGATGAATGGAGCCAAGTACAGCGAGATCCTTGATGAAAACCTGCTCCAGAGCGCTCAGGACCTCAGACTGGGGCGAAGGTTTACCTTCCACCAGGACAACGACCCTAAGCTCACAGCCTGTATAAAACAATCACCTCCACGTTTCCACGGTCGGATTTTTAAGCAAGGAAAGACATGCCTCATAATAATAAGTAAAACATTCAGGTTTCAAACAATTAAGTATGTTTTCAAAATGCCTACTGCATCCAGCTCCCATTGTAAAGTGATGGGTGACGCGCTGATAACCTGCCTACCACTGTTTTTTCTCCTGGTCAATATGGCCTGCAACAATTGAAGTTATGGGCTTTTATTTTTTTTATTGGCCTAAAGCCGGCAATTACCGGCTAAGGAAACCCTGGCGTGCGCACAGACGCAGCAGTTCTCTCCTGCAGAATGTCTCCCAGTGAAGCAGCAGCTCATTTATAACCTACACAGCTGATTCCAATAATCAACTAACCATCAAACTTTGATCATTTGAAAGAGCTGTGTAGGCTTACAGGTCACTCACATGTGATTACTAGACGACTGAGGTAATATCCCCTCAAATAAATCCTCATTCAGAAACCTTGCTCGCTAATGCTACATTAGCATGACAGCTAGCAGGGTGTCTCATTAAGAGGGCTACCTGGAGGGATAGCGCTGCATGCCAAATTAGCATAGCGTTATATTAGAGCAGAGCATGTCTCACTATGAAAGCTCATTCAGACATTTTGCATGACAACAGCCCTTGATTATGTAGCTGAACCGTTGCTGCCTTGGCAAACAGCCTCTCCTCTCTATTCACAATACAGCAGGAATTGAGTACAGTGTGTATATTCCACACAGTACAAACCTAATTTTATGAGTCACATGCGCCGAATACAACAGGTGTAGACCTTACAGTGAAATGCTTACTTGCGAGCCCCTATCCAACAATGCAGTTTTAAAAAATACAGATAAGAATAAGAGATAAAAGTAACAAGTAATTAAAGAGCAGCAGTGAAATAACAATAGCGAGACAATATACAGGGGGGTACCGATACAGAGTCACTGTGCGGGGGCACTGGTTATTTGAGATAGTATGTGCATGTAGGTAGAGTTATTAAAGTGACTAAGCATAGATGACAACACAGAGTAGCAGTGGTGTAAAGAGGGGGGGGGAGGGCACGGCAAATCGTCTGGGTAGCCATTTGACTAGATATTCAGGAGTCTTATGGCTTGGGGGTAGAAGCTGTTTAGGAGCCTCTTGGACCTAGACATGGCGCTCCGTTACCGCTTGCCGTGCGGTAGCAGAGAGAGCAGTCTATGACTAGGGGTGGCTGGAGTCTTTGACAATGTTTTGGGCCTTCCTCTGACACCGCCTGGTATAGAGGCCCTGGATGGCAGGAAGCGTGGCCCCAGTGATGTACTGGGCCATACCCTCTGTAGTGATGTACTGGGCCATACCCTCTGTAGTGATGTACTGGGCCATACTCTCTGTAGTGATGTACTGGGCCATACTCTCTGTAGTGCCTTGCGGTCGCAGGTCGAGCAGTTGCCATACCAGGCAGTGATGCAACCAGTCAGGATGCTCTCAATGGCGCAGCTGTAGAACCTTTTGAGGATCTGAGGACCCATGCCAAATCGTTTCAGTCTCCTGAGGGGGAATAGGTTTTGTCGTGCCCTCTTCACGGCTCTCTTGGTGTGCTTGGACAATGTTAGTTTGTTGGTGATGTGAACACCAAGGAACTTGAAGCTCTCAACCTGCTCCACTGCAGCCCCGTCGACGAGAATGGGGGCGTGCTCGGGCTTCTTTTTCATGTAGTCCACAATCATCTCCTTTGTCTTGATCACGTTGAGGGAGAGGTTGTTGTCCTGGCACCACACGGCCTTGTGGAGCTCTTTGCCAGTCTTGTATTTTTTACCCCTTTCTCTCCCCAATGTCGTGACAGTTTTGTCCCATCGTTGCAACTCCCGTACACTCAGGAGATGCGAAGGTCAAGAGCCATGCGTCATCCGAAACACGACCCTGCCAAGCCGCACTGCTTCTTGACACACTGCTCGCTTAACCCGGAAGCCAGCCGCACCAATAAGTGGGAGGAAACGCCTTACAACTGGCGACCGTGTCAGCGTGCATTAGCCCAGCCCGCCACGAGGAGTTGCTAGAGCGTGATGGGACAAGGACATCCCGGCCGGCCAAACCCTCCCCTAACCTGGACGACGCTGGGACAATTGTGCGCCGCCTCATCGGGTCTGTAATGACGTGTCAAGCAGTGCCTTAGACCTCTGCGCCACTCAGGAGGTCCCCTGTCGCTTTTAATTTTGCTCACTCTGCTTTTGATATACTACCTCAAGGAAGAATGGGCAACCTTGTGGCTACCCCAGGACGACAGCTGAGAAACACTGGTCTAAATAACTTACAAAGATGCTCTATGCCTCCAATAAGCATAGCCCACTGTACTGCCAGTGAACTGTAGTGTCTAATCCTTAAGAGGCAGACTAGCATGCTGTGGTGTGGTCCTCATTGTCCTCCGTAGCTCTACTACCATCCAACAGAGAGGATTAATGCTCATTTCTATTAAAGAGCTTCACTGCTGCTTCCTCGGAACTAATGCTCAAGTTAGGAGGAGAACGCTCTATCCTGTTGAAGACAGCTTGGTAGTCGAAACGTTGCTATTCAATTGTCGCATCGGAGCGCCCAGAGTGGAGGAGCGTGCTAAGCACGGCTCAAGTGCATAAAGCGCTCTGATAAAGCATTTACGGAACGTTTAGGGGGATTTTGCGGGACAATTAAGGGGAATCATCTAATGCCGCTCCCAGACACTTCCGCCCCAATAGGCTGGGGACAACCATCCAAGGAGAGGCAGAGCGACGGAGACAGTTCAGTCAGCTGGATGGTGTAGTGCTCCTTGGCTTTGATTATGTTCAGCAAACACTGCTATTTGTACAGAGTACACGGCCTATCTAACCATCTACAGCCTAGCTGTTCCCTAGTTGTCCTTGCTGCACCGTCACTGCAGCGCCCACCGGGTTGTCACCATCTGACCATGCTAGAAAGGAAGGAAAATCAGCACACCAGGTCGCTGTTGAAAAGGACAGAGAACTGCAATTTTTCCCCCCCAACACCAATAAGAATGTTCAACCATCAACCCCGAACCAGATACCAGAGAACATATAGACAACACAACGTAAATATATATGGCTCTGGCAATACTATGGGAATGCATCCCAAATAGCAGCCTATCCCCTTATATAGTGTACTGCTTTAGACCGGGATCCTATTTCACATAATATCGTGTACCCCTTATGACCAGGGCCCTGGTAAAATTGAGTGCACTATAAAGGGAATAGGGTGCCATTTGCGATGCAAACAGAGGCTGGCAGACACCAGAGCCTTAAACAAACAAAGTCATGTAAATATATGGCGCACAGTCGAGCACTCCATAGTGGGGTTTTAATGTGCTGTAAGTCAACGCTGACAGAGTGATTCCTCCAAGATGAATGTGTGTGAGTCTGTGCTCCCTCCAACATAAAGGAGTGCTGCAGCATCAACGGGGGGGGGAAGCCAAGTCCATCTAACCTAGTGATCAGCAGTAGACTGATCATCATGTACTGTATAAACCTCCCACAGTGCATTGATTTACACAGGTGTGGGGGCGTAAGCAAGTGGGAAGGGAAGGGAGGGTACGGGGTGGGGGGGACACAGAGAGAGACAGGCAGGTAAACAGGTACACATACACGCACACACAGAAAAGCTGCGCACACACAAATAGGCTGACTAATGCACACACTTATGGACAGAAGGACACACACACACACACACACACACACACACACACACACACACACACACACACACACACACACACCTTTCAACACGCTGATGGAAAAAAACTCAATGTAAGTGCCTTCTCTTGTGATGTAAGAATTCACACGTGTTTGCCTCTGACCCTCACTGGTTAGAATCAATTTCAGACAAGGATAAAACTCGCTAGGTTAAACGATCTCTACCACACACACGCCAGGCTGGAGTTTGCGAGTCCTCCAGAAGGTCATGTGTGCATGATTGCCTGGTTTAGTAGAGGTGAAACACCAGGGTAAGGACAAATGTTTATCTGAGAGAGTTATCCAACTCCCACCTGTTTCTACTGAGCTCAATGTCATAACCCTGCAAGGGTGATGCTTCAACAGGGGAGAGGAGGGGCAGAGAGAGAGAGCGAGAGAGAGAGAGAGAGGGAGAGGTACCGAGAGAGCGAGCGATCAAATGAGAGAACGAACCGGAGAGATTTTATTAGGAGAGTAAAACAGGCGGAGAGGGACAGAGATGAAAGGGTATCAAAGTCTCACCAGGGCAGTCTGAACTGGGCAGAAAGAAACAGATGGACAGAGACGACGCTGCCCTGGGTGACTCTTGGCTATTTTCTGAGTGGTCGCACGTGTGACGAAGTGGGCTTAATATCTGCATATTGCAGTCTCAGATGCACGCACATCAACCCAATGGACACCCTCTATACTACTCCTTCGTCGCCCTATAGTACTACACAGTGGAAGGCTTAACATTGCCCTCAGAGCACACTGAGTACACAAGGACACCAACACACACACACTAGAAACCCACGTATACAAATTAAGGGATGGCTTCACATGAGACCGGCAGTGACAGCCCACACACACTCTTACGCATGAACGCACACACTTTCTTCATTCTACAAGCCTATTAAAAGACACACACTGACCTGGCACCATGGTCCATGCTTCACTCTCCCAGCAATCCGGAGCTTAACATCCCCTTGCGCGTGTGCGTGTGTGAGCGAGCTTGTGCGTGAGCTTGTGCGCGTGCTTGTGCGCGAGTGTCCGTTGTCAGACTCGCGGCGTTGGGCGGCAGCGCTGCCTTGAGCCAGGCTGAGCAGGCATGCTGAAATATGGTGAGCTGCGGAGAACACACGGTCAGAGGAGAAGAAAGAGGGGGAGAGAGAGAGAGAGATAGGAGAGCGACTGCATGCCAGCCAGCTCCTGTGCCGAATGCACCAGCACGCTAACAAGCTTCAGCAGCCCCCCCCCCCCCCCCCCTCTCTTCCTTAACGCCACCTGATCTCAGAGCTACAGAAGATGGAACAAAACGAGTCTTATCTCTCCCACACGCTCCATAAAGAATAATTAGCCTGTATTTTACTCTAATCTTGCCCTCGCTACTTGTCTCTACTGCTCTCCCTGAGCATGTCGTTGGGTTGATTGGATTCAGTGTGTGTGTGTGTGTGTGTATATATATATATATATATATATGTGTCAGAATTTGTGTGCCTGCATGTGGCTGTTACTGCTGGTCTCTTTATTTATAAACGTGGGATTCGATTGTGTGTGTGTGAGCTTGCGTGTGTGAAAGAGTGTGTGTTGGGGGAGTGTGTCTGCGTGTGTGTGGGACTATGTGTGTGTGTGTGAGAGAGAGAGAGAAGGGGGCTTTCGCTGCAGTAGAAGAGAGAAGGGAGGTTGGAGGGGGTGGGGTGACAAGGAAAACTGGTGATTGAGGTTGATCTGCACCACTGCTCTAGCTGGCAGATCCGGGGCTGTGTGTGTGTGTGTGTGTGTGTGTGTGTGTGGGCACCGTTTACCACACACAGACACTCAGATTCACACACAAAGGGCTCATTATGCAAGAGTAAGGGGAATAGTGTGTGGGGTGGGGTTGATGGTTTCATTACAATCCATTTTGCACATTATGATGGCTTATTGATCAGTCACTTCACAATGACAGCCCAGTCCACCCACTGAACACACACACACACACACAAGCGATGCCTCTCACTGTCAAACAGTTATTCAGAGCCTAAGGGCTCAGTCATGTGACATGAACATGTTAAGGAGATAAAGATACAAATAGATAACACCCCCCCCCCCGCCCCAAATGAGTCATAACTACATCAAATAGGCCCGAACACACTCTTTTCCATTATCTGATATCAGCACACACTCAATTACCCCGAGTTTACAGTCTGCTGCAGCATCCTAGACATGCACGAACACACACAAAGACACACACACAACAGTAGACAGCATATCATCCCGTTTTCAATCAAGGAGCTGTTTATCAAAGACACGCATGCTGACGGTCGAAATTACCCCAAATTAATGTTGGTTTGTGTTTTTTCTAAACCGCCCACGACAACTCATTTGAGCGAACCGCTTTCAGAAAAGATTGCCGAATTAAGTCATTTTGGGGAGCTTTGTGATCGCTGCTCTGCACTTCAATTAGCCAGTCATTCAGTTGAACAGCGATGCAGAATTACCAATCCACAGAGAGACGGGCTGTTTTAAAACTCCATTACTTTGCCTCCGGCCTGCGTACATAGCGGGACGAGTAATCAGCATCTCTCCATTACATATCTCAGTATCAATACCTCATTTCTCCAAGGGAAATACACTGAGTATTTAAGGACGAAGGAAATAGAATAGGCCTACATCATTTTGACTTTAGCGAGCAAAAAGACAGTGTAAGAAGCCTTTGGCACAGAATGACAATGCAATAATTTGGGGGCAATCAGTGCAGGAAATGTCACTCAATATGGCCACAAACACTATTTTATCAAGCATTCTCTTGTTCCAAGGTGGTGTTACCCATGGAATGAAATAGAATGTATTATGTTGTATCTCTATGCTCTTGCCCAATAAGGATTTAATAGAGTCAAAGGTTCATGCTCAGCTTTTGAACAGTTTTAGTCATGCCTGACTGATACACAGACATTTATTATAGCTCTCTGTTGCTCCAATGGCCTCTATAAACCAGGGGGGTTCCCAAGGGCTCTGTAGTGGTGAATCTGCTTTTCATCATGCACGCCTGGACTCATTGCTTGACAATTGTGTTTATTAAACAGCACAATAGAAAAGAAAATAGGCAGAATAGAAAACACACAAAAAAACTTCAGCAGCAGAAACAGTCCCACTTCAAACTAGATTAGAAGATGAAAAATTCTAGGTTTCAATTTGAAATACTGTATATTTCAATTCTGTGTTACCTTACGAAACTGGAAGGATTTCTTGAAACCCCATAGTATCATTATTGTTCATATTACAAGACCTGGAGAAAGTTTAAAAGTTCAAAAGACACCAGATGCGGGGATGTCACCTTTAAAACCAGGGGTTAGAACTGGTTCAGGGAACAGAACAGAAAACCAAAGTGATCTTTCGTGTTCCGGAACGGAACCGTGATTATAAAAGCATGGGAACCGGTTAATAACTTTTACATTCCACATTTTGTTTTTGTCCCACAAAAAAACAAACATCAAAGCACTTATGCAAAGCACTCGGTCACTCAGAAAAACATCTCCTTCCACTGTCTGCCTGCCAGCTAGTTTTCTAGGCTAGTTAATGATACTATAGTTCTCACGTTTCACATTGGATTTATTAACTACAAAAAAGGTAATACGTGATATGAATTCTGGTGCCGCTGCACACAAACTTGTTAACTAGCTCTGGTCCAGGGCGTTGAGCTAGCCTCGGCGTTGAGAGCACTCTTGGACGTTAAAAGTTCCTCCATATTAGCCGCTCGTCCGTACGCATCTAGCTGGTATGCAACTACGTAATTCAGTGACGTCATGACAGGCCTACTACTAATATCGTAAAAACATTATAATACACGTCATATCATGATGCCCAGCGCTTCCAAGTCAAGCCTCCTCCATGTTCATCCCTCTCTAATCACACCGCACCACATCTTGGATCCTGTCCATCAGGCATGTAAACAACTAGCTTGCCCGGTCCATAAAAAGCTGCTCTATCTGTACTGATTGACATTTAGTTAATTAAATTACTCTTCCAAACTAACATCGATATGACAAGTTAAAAAAGGAACTGAAAGGAACGATATAAACCGGTACTTTTTTCTAGGTCGAATCGGATTAGAGCTTTATTATGCTGGTTGGAACAGTGGAACGGAACCCCAAAATAATTTGGTTGTTCAAAACAAAAGGAAAATTATTTTGGTTCCAACACCCACTTTAAATATTTTGGCGCAGACAGTCAGGCATTTCATCGAATTTGCCTCAGTGGAAATGTAAATGTCAAATATATTTTGATATTTGATCCAGACGTAGCAAGAGACAAGAGCTGGCAGACAGCCCTTCATTAACTTTTAAAAGAACAATAATTGCGCAACAGCGTTCCAAATAAAATGTCTAGTAAAATCTGGATGTTGTAAGTGCATCCAATTAACTTTGTGGTGCCAATCATGTAGCGTGGTGTCGGCTTAAAATGACTGCCCGGTGAAAATCAAACTTTTACAAGTTAATATTCTGTTCACTCATATCCAAATAATTTTGTTGACTCGTCCTATACTCGTATTTGTGGCCAAAGCATAAAATTGGAGAATTTGTTTTTCTTCCAAAAACCCCACTTCAAACTAGTATCTAATACAGTAAAAAAAAAAAAAAGACTTGCTATTTCCTCATAGAACATTATGTAATCTCCCTTAGAAGAGTGAGCTGGCCAATCAGCGGTCTAAAGGAGGATGAGCTGGCCAACCAGCAGTCTACCTGCATGAATATATTTTTTATGACCGGTATACGCCCACACCATTCTGTTAGGGTACGCCCACACCATTCCAACACAGAAAAGCTGCTTTTTAACTTCTTATGGCTGCAGGGGCAGTATTGAGTAGCTTGGATGAAAAGGTCCCAGAGGTGCCCAGAGTAAACTGCCTGCTTCTCAGTCCCAGTTGCTAATATATGCATATTATTATTAGTATTGGATAGAAAACACTCTGAAGTTTCTAAAACTGTTCGAATGATGTATGTGAGTATAACAGAACTCATATGGCAGGCAAAAACCTGAGAAATAAATCCAACCAGGAAGTGGGAAATCTGAGGTTTGTAGGTTTTCAACTCATCGCCTATTGAATACACAGTGGGATATGGGTCAGTTTGCACTTCCTACGGCTTCCACTAGATGTCAACAGTCTTTAGAACCTTGTCTGATGCTTCTACTGTGAAGTGGGGCTGAAAGGAGAGTGGAATGATTAAGGTCTGCCATGAGCTGACCATGCACGTTCACATGAGAGGGAGCTCTGTTCCATCGCACTTCTGAAGACAATGGAATTCTCCGGTTGGAACATTATTGAAGATTTATGTTAAAAACATCCTAAAGATTGATTCAATACATCGTTTGACATGTTTCTACTGACTGTTACGGAACTTCTTGAAATTTCGTCTGCTTTTAGTGAACGCGCTTCGTGACTTTGGATTTGTTAACCAAACGCGCTAACAAAAGTAGCTATTTGGACATAAATGATGGACATTACCAAACAAAACGAAAATGTATTGTGGAAGTGGGAGTCCTGGGAGTGCATTCCGACGAAGATCAGCAAAGGTAAGTGAAGATTTATAATGCTATTTATGACTTTTGTTGACTCCACAAAAGTCATAAATAGCTGAACGCTTTTGTGGCTGAACGCTGTTCTCAGATTATTGAATATTGTGCTTTTGCCGTAAAGCTTTTTTGAAATCTGACACAGCGGTTGCATTAAGAACAAGTTTATCTTTAATTCTATGTAAAACATGTATCTTTCATCAAAGTTTATGATGAGTATTTCTGTTATTTGATGTGGCTCTCTGCAATTTCTCCAGATATTTTGGGGGCATTTCCGAACATGGCGCCAAAGTAAACTGAGGTTTTTGGATATAAATATGAACTTTATCGAACAAAACATATGTATTGTGTAACATGAAGTCCTATGAGTGTCATCTGATGAAGATCAAAGGTTCGTGATTCATTTTCTCTATTTCTGCTTTTTGTGACGCCTGTCTTTGGCTGGAAAAATGGCTGTGTTTTTCTGTGATTTTGCGGTGACCTAACATAATCGTTTGTGGTGCTTTCGCTGTAAAGCCTTTTTGAAATCGGACACTGTGGTGGAATTAACAAGTGTATCTTTAAAATGGTGTGAAATACTTGTATGCTTGAGGAATTTTAATTATGAGATTTCTGTTTGAATTTGGCGCCCTGCACTTTCACTGGCTGTGGTCATATCGATCCCGTTAACGGGATTGCAGCTCTAAGAAGTTTTTAACATAGTCAGTAAAAAACATTGGGGACGGAAAACTATTTCACTCATATTGGAAGTCATTTTAGGTCATATTTCATAGAAATATGGGCAGTTCCTTTAATAAATAGAAGACCTGAACAGCTATACACATTATCCAAAAAGGCTACAGAGTGACTGTCAAGTATCCAAACAATCCTCAGCATGATTTTCAGAAGTGCGACATTTTGGGAAAAGATAACTCAGAATTCGGTGAATGCCACTATAGATCCAACAAGAATATGAACGAGCAAATGAATCAGAACCCAACAATACAGATTTCTGAACAAAATGAGAGGATGTATAAATAGAACACCGAGGAGAAATATTAGTCTCTGTCCTAGATCTCAAAAAAAGCATCCTAATGTAAGCTTCAGACTAAAGGAGCATGTTATTTTGTTATTTGCCACCTTGGGAGATGAGAATTGCAAAGGCATCAGAGACGCATACAGTACATTTCCTCAGTCAGGATTTTCAACTAGCAGCACGCCAGACGAAGCAAAACAAAAGGACGGACGAGAGCACTGCAGACAAAACCAGAGGAGAGCGGAATGCAGTCCAGAAGGTTCTCTGAGGGTTGATCAAGGCTATTTCATGCCACTACAAATGGGGGGGTGAGACAGAAGCTCAATTCCCCAGTAGAGTGTGTGTGTGTGTGTGTTTACGGTTTCCTTTCAGAGAGACAGAAACAGTGAGAGAAAGAGAGCAAAAGAGACACACGCACACACGGCATGAACCTGTCGTTTAAACACGAGAGAAGAGGAAACGTCATAGAGGGATCAGAGGGAACAGTGACAATGAAGAGCCAGACACACACGCATGCAGGCGCACACACCCCAATTACAGATAAATCATAATGGATGTGGTTATGACTACTCAAACCGCTGATGCATTGGAATTGGTATTGGTATTAACAGTTTAGAAAATATATATATTTAGAGAGAGGTCCTACAAAACCAGTGCATTCAAAAATAATTCAGACCCCTTTTTCACATTTTGTTACATTACAGGCTTATTCTGAAATGGATTAAATAATTATTACCATCATCAGTTGACAAACAATAAGCCATAATGACGAAGCGAAAAGAGGTTTAGAAATTTGAGCAAATTTATAAAAAACTAACTTTATTTACATAAGTATTCAGATCCTTTGCTATGAGCTCAAGTGCATCCTTTTTCCATTGATCATTCTTGAGATGTTTCTACAACTTGATTGGAGTCGACCTGTGGTAAATGCAATTGATTGGACATGATTTGGAAAGGCACACACCTGTCTATATAAGGTCCCACAGTTGAAAGTGCATGTCAGAGCAGAAACCAAGCCATGATGTCGAAGGAATTGTCCGTAGAGCTCCAAGACAGGATTGTGTCAAGGCAACAAATCTGTGGAAGGGTACCAAAAAATGTCTGCAGCATTGAAGGTCCCAAAGAACACATTAGACTCCATCATTCTTAAATGGAAAAAAGTTTGGAACCACCAAGAGTCCTCTTAGAGCTGGCCGCCCGGCCAAACTGAGCAGTCAGGAGAGAAGGTCCTTTATCAGGGAGGTGACCAAGAACCCGATGGTCACTGTGACAGAGCTCTAGAGTTCCTCTGTGGAGATGGGAGAACCTTCCAGAAGGACAATCATCTCCGCAGCTCTCCACCAATCAAGCCTTCCTGGTAGAGTGGCCAGACGAAAGCCACGCCTCAGTGAAAGGCACATGACAGCCCACTTGGAGGTTGCCAAAAGGCACCTAAAGGACTCTGACCATGAGAAACAAGATTCTATGGTCTGAAGATTGAACTCTTTGGCCTGAATGCCAAGCGTCATGACTGGAGGAAACCTGGCACCATCCCTATGGTGAAGCATGATGGTGGCAGGGACTGGGAGACTAGTCAGGATCGAGGGAAAGATGAATGGAGAAAAGTACAGAGAGATCCTTGATGAAAACCTGCTCAAGAGCGCTCAGGACCTCAGACTGGGGCGAAGGGTCACCTTCCAACAGGACAACAATTCTAAGCACACAGCCAAGACAAAGCAGGAGTGGCTTCGGGACAAGTCTCTGAATGTCCTTGAGTGGCCCAGCCAGAGCCCGGACTTCGATCGAACACCTCTGGAGAGACCTGAAAATAGCTGTGCAGCGACATTCCCCATCTAACCAAAATAGAGAATAAAAACCTCTCTATGGCCAAGGCGTGACACTGTCAGGTTGGGTCAGGGTGTGACTAGGGTGGGCATTCTAGTTTCCTTATTTCTATGTTAGTGTGGTTCCCAATCAGAGGCAGCTGTCTATCGTTGTCTCTGATTGGGGATCATATACAAGTTGTCACCGGGTCACCTCCCGGGTGGCGCAGTGGTCTAGGGCACTGCATCGCAGTGCTAGCTGCGCCACCAGAGTCTCTGGGTTCGCGCCCAGGCTCTGTCGCAGCCGGTCGCAACCGGGAGGTCCGTGGGGCGACGCACAATTGGCATAGCGTCGTCCGGGTTAGGGAGGGTTTGGCCGGTAGGGATATCCTTGTCTCAGTATGTAAAAATGTAATAAAATGTATGTAATATGTAAAAATGTAATAAAATGTATGTTATAAAAATGTATGCACTCTACTGTAAGTCGCTCTGGATAAGAGCGTCTGCTAAATGACTAAAATGTAAATGTAAATGTCATTTTCCGTTTGGGTTTTGTGGGATCTTGTTTTCTGTTTAGTGGTTTTTCCTGACAGAACTGTGCGCTTTCGTTTTCACCTTTTGTTTGAGTGTTTTTTGAACATCATGAACACTTTCCATGCTGCGCTTTGGTCTCATTCCGACGACAGCCGTTACAGACAGAGCTTGAGAGGATCTGCAGAGAAGAATGGGGAAACTCCCCAAATACAGGTGTGCCAAGATTGTAGCCTCATACCCAAGAAGACTCAAGGTTGTAATCGCTGGCAAAGGTGCTTCAACAAAGTACTGACTAAAGGGTCTGAATATGTATGTAAATGTCATATTTCTGAACATTTTTATTTTATTTTTGGGGGGCAAATAAAAAAAGGTTTTTGCTTTGTCTTTGTGGGGTATTGTGTGTATAAGGCTGTAATATAACAAAATGTGGAACAAGGGGCCTGAATACTTTCTGAATGCACTGTAAAGTACTATCTTTTCCCCCTTTTGCAGCATGGCTAAATGCATTCAACTGACAATTTGACATGGTCAAACCTAAAATAGGAAAGAGCACTAGCTACAAAACTCCAGTAAATTAACTCGGAACAATCTCAGGCAGGTGGCGACAGTGACAGTGTAGATTGCAAATGCAGTCTTGTGCAGCATACGCTAACAAGAGAGATTCTTTGAATGTAGCCTGTGGTTGTCAGTACCATCTCACAATGACCGATCCCACAGTTGCGGTCTCGTCAACGGCAGTATCTCCTCTGGCTGCCTTGTGTACGATGGATAGGTCCATAGATAATTGGGACAGGGAATGTCTGAGTGTGTGTGAGAGCGTGCGATGCAAGCAGGCTTCGGCCAAGGCTTTAAGAAGAACCGAGTGAGGACATTCAATACCAAAGTGGGAGAGGAAAGGAAACGAGGGAGAGAGAAGGGGAGAAGATGAAGAGAAGCAGGAAGGTAAGATGGAGAAGGAGGGGCGGATGACTGAGGTAGGATGGGGAGAAGAGAGGAGACCTATTACAAGGACAATTGAATCACTAGGGAATGGGTTAAGTGTGTGTGTTTAGAATGACATACAGTATATGCCTAACTTAATTAAATATTTAAAGGTTGAGACTGTATACCCGTGTGTGTGTGTCTACAGAACACTGCAGCCTCCCAGCCTCAGTCATTCGACAGGCAGCTATGTCCGATAATCAGTTAAGAGGAACACTATCATATACGACTCCGACAGCCTATTCGGTTCTATCACACTAACCCACTTCACCATACAAGCTGTGACAAAATGTCATTGTAGTCATAAATGAAGGACAAAATAATACAGAAAGGAGGTAGACATAACTGCACATGAAAGAGGGGGACTATTTGAGTCATGGATAAAAGGAGTGGGGGGGGGGATAAAAGGTTTCGAATTGAAAGTTGAGGGGCTCTTCAGAAGTGAAGGAGAACGAGGGAGAACAGGAAAGAGGAAGAATAAAAATGATTTGACATTGAGGACAAGTATTCATTTAAGGGTCTCACTTTCTCCATTCCATGTGTTGGCCCCGCAGGAAGCCATGCTATTTTCCTTCTCCTCTTATCCCCAATATGTCTGCGCACATCTGGGGCGTCTGCTCTGGATTTGACACTGGGGCCTGACGGCTGGCTGGAAAACCTGAGTTGCTACAAAGGGCATGTGGCGTGTCAGCAAGATGGCGCCGGCGAACGTGGTCGCCCTCGCCTCGAGCTCCTATAAAACTTTGCAGGTTTCCATCTACCTGTAGACTAGACGTGATGATGGCTTATACCTTCAGATGTGTGTGTGTGTACGGCCGACTGGTCGTACGTGTGAATGCATTCGTGTGCACGTGTGCGTTTTGAAGAAATGGATTGGATTACACGTGTGCTGGCAGTGGTTCTATTCTAAACCCAGTCGGTGGTGTCTGGGAGGATTCTACACAGCAGCAGAGCGCGCCAGCCTTGACCTGATTGTTATGTCCCGGTTTATTCAGTTACACACCCAGAACTTTTCTCCCTTCCTTCCACACACAACCCTGTCTGCATCCCAAACGCCACTCCAGTCACTAAGTAGCGCACTACGTTTGACCAGAGCCCTATGGGACACCTTATGGCCCTGGTCAATAGTAGTGCACTACAGGGATGACATTTGGAACAAAGCCTCAGATCAAGGATAGAGCTAGATAGAAGAGGCCAAGCTGCAGCTCTCACTGCCGGTGAAAACAATTGAACCAACAGAAAAAGGGCCAGAGCATCAGGGAAGGGTTGTGGGCGGAAACAACAAACTGAGAAAATCAGAGTAAACCCTTGGTGACGCTCTTATTTCCCAAGCCCGTATCACAGTCAAGGCACACCTATTTCAAATTTTTATATGTAAAAAAAAAAAAAAATACATGTAATATAACACAATAGAATAGAAAATTTGCCCGTGCTTAGTGATTCACATCTCGCATCTGGGACTGTTATTCTCAAACTGTGATAATTTGAAACAGGGCTCAATTTGGTGAGTTGAAAGACAATTTCTTCAGGGTTACAAAGCAAAATCGGTTTCCTTTTCAAATAGAAACGTTTGATTTAGTTTATTCTGCCTGTTCTTTGGAATTTTCTGGAATCTTTTGGAATCTGTTCGGTGAATAGGCCTTCGGCTTAAATGATTGATGAAAACACACTGTCTATATCAAAATGTTTTTGCACATTTTCAGTGTGGAACCTGTCTATGTTTAGGGGGAGTTACAGCCTAGGCTAGGCAATACTAAATGGCACTAGCAGTTCGCAAAGAGGCCTAAGTGGAAAATCGACGGGATGCAATTATCGCGAAACCGCAGCTCGTTGTTGGAACACATACAGCGCCTTCAGAAAGAATTCACACCCCTTGACTTTTTCCACATTTTGTTGTGTTACAGCCTGAATTTAAAATGGACTACATTTAGATTTCTTTTGTCACTGGCCTACACACAACACCCCATAAATTCAAAGTGGAAATATGTTCTTCAAAATTTTTACAAAAATAAAAAGCTGAATAGTCGACTCAATAAGTATTCAATCCCTTTGTTATGGCAAGGCAAAATACATTCTGGGGTAAAAATGTGCTTAACAAGTCACGCAATAAGTGTAATAGGGTATCAACATTGAGTTTTGAAGGACTACCTCATCTCTGTACCCCACACATACAATTATTTATAAGGTCACTCAATCGAGTAGCGAATTTCAAACACAGATTCAACCACAAAGACCAGGGAGGTTTTCCAATGCTTCACAAAGAAGGGCACCTATTGGTAGATAGCTGAAATAAAAAGCAGACATTGAATATCCCTTTGAGCATGGTGAAGTTATTCATTACACTTTGGATGGTATATCAATACACACAGTCACTACAAAGATACAGGTGTCCTTCCTAACTCAGTTGAAGGAGAGGAAGTAAACCTCTCAGGGAGTTCACCATGAGGCCAATGGTGACTTTAAAACAGTTACAGAGTTGAATGGCTGCGATAGGAGAAAACTACAGATGGATCAACAATGTTGTAGTTACTCCATAATACTAACCTAAATGACAGAGTGAAAAGAAGAAAGCCTGTACAGAATACAAATATTTCAAAAATAGTGCCTGTTTGCAACAAGGCACTAAAGTAATACTTAAAAGAATATGGCAAAGAAATAAAAAAGTCCTGAACACAAAGTGTTATGTTTGGGGCAAATCCAATACATTACTGAGTACCACTCTCCATATTTTCAAGCATAATGGTGACTGTATCATGTTATGGTTATGCTTGTAATTGTTAAGGACTGGGGAGTTTTTCAGGATAAAGAACAAGCCTAATGGAGCGAAGCAAAGGCAAAATCCTAGTGAAAAACATGGTTCAGTCTGCTTTCCACCGGACACTGGGAGATGAATTCACCTTTCAGCAGGACAAAACCTAAGACACATGGCCAAATCTACACTGGAGTCGCTTGCCAAGAAGACAGTGAATGTTCCTGAGGGGCCGAGTTACAGTTTTGACTTAAATCTACTTGAAAATCTATGGCAAGACCTGAAAATGGTTGTCTACCAATGATCAACAACCAATTTGACAGAGGTTGAAGAATTTAAAAAAATAATAATGGGCATTTATTTGTGTTAAAACTGTCGTCATTTGTCAAGGAATGTAGATGCGTTTTTCATAGGCATTTATTTCTGCAGGCCTACAGGAGCTTGTACTCAGCAGCACGCGTGCATAGAGAGAGCGGTCAGAACACAGTTGAGTGACAGACACGGAGGGGAAAGGGAATTCAGGGAGAAGAACTGTGCGATGCTTGGCTTGGTTTCTTTTTGGTTGTGCCCCGCAAATGCACATATACAAATGGAACACAAGAGTCAAAGCAAATGAACATAGTCTTCAAGAAAAAAAAAACTTGAGACAACATTTCACTTGCCCGTTCCGGCAGCCACAAAGAAACATTCCACCTAATAATTCCACATAATAATTCCATTCCAAGATTATTCTTTTTTTTCATCTCTGGTTAAAGATCGAGTTTTGACGTCCTTTCGAGTACTCATGCACATCCCTAGTACTGTGTGTGTTGGGGAGTGTTTGTGGGTGCTTCAATATTTACATCTGTGTGTGTGTGTGTGTGTGTGTGATACTGAATTTGTTTGTACAAGGGGTGAGAACAAAGTGAAATGAGCGTAACGCAGTGATAAGCTGCGGTCTTTCAGGCTTACCGATAGGGTGTGTGTGTGTGTGTCAGTTATAGGGGTTGTGTGTGCTTGTCTAATGTGTACGTGTCTAATGTGTGGGTGTGTGTGCGTGTATCTATGTCATAACGCGTATGTCTGTCATACAGTGTGTGTGTGTATGTCATAGTGTGTGTGTGTGTGTGTGCCCATGCCCATGTGTACTATATGCAGGGCCTAAGGTAGGGTGAGGTAGGCTGTGCTCATCAGTCTGGCATTACGTGGGTGAGGCCGGCACTGATCACAGCCAGGTGCCAGGGCACAGACAAATAAGACCCGGCGCCCTGCCAGCCGGGTTGATGGATGAGAGCCGGCTGCCAGTCCACCCAGGGTAGCGGGCACTGCCAGGCCAATCAACCAAGCCTGGCACATACTGCAGCTCTGCCATCAACTCCCATTTACACTGCAGTGTAATTACTGGACAAGCGTTAACACGCACGCACAAGCACACACACAAAGTACTATCAACACGCATGCACACACAGACACACACCGTACTATCACAGTACTACCATGCAACCTGGGTGTACCGTTGTCAATAGCATAGAGGTAGAAGGGTGCATCAAGGCCACGGTCTGAGCGTCTCCTCCCTTCGCAGTACATCTGCCCTGGTATTGTGGGTTTATTCTAGTATCCCGCTGAGTGAACTTGAGTGACAGTGAGCC
Organism: Salvelinus namaycush; assembly: GCF_016432855.1. NCBI lineage: Eukaryota > Metazoa > Chordata > Actinopteri > Salmoniformes > Salmonidae > Salvelinus > Salvelinus namaycush. The sequence continues at coordinate 9,294,247 of NC_052316.1, forward strand.
TGCATGAGAACGACTGGGGAGTTAAGTCTGCCTGCCTTCAATATTGACAGACGGGCAGCTATACAGTATTCTTCTCAGTCACTCTTCACCCTTCCCATCCCGCTCTCCTCCTCCTGACACTGCTCGGCACGAGTGGAAAAGCATGTCGAGAGGACTGCCACTCAAAAAGTCAACCAAGCTGCATCCGTGGCCACTCGGCGAGAGAGTAGAGCGCGGCAGGTCTCCGAAATAACGTCTGAATTAAACGTCTGTAGAGCAGCGCTTCATTTTTTAGTTTCGCGAGGCCTACAATGCACCCTTGACCAAAATATGTCTGTTGACCCCTTAGCTATTTTCGCCACACGGTTTAGACCAGGGTTGGGTTTCTGAAATCAAATGCATGCAAAAAGCTCATAAGGTGTCCAGAGACACCGGAGTATATACACATTTTTTTATAATCATCATTTTTTGGCGAAGTATAGTCAATTGAAATGTTCAAATGGCATAAGAGACTCTAGGCATTAAGTGTTGCAAACCACACATTTTATAACGCATTGCTCAAACTTTTTTTCTCTCTCCATTAAAGTGTTGTTTGGTCTCTCCTTGGGCAGTGCTAATCACTGCTTAAAGTTCATGCAAGGAGAACTGTCTCCGGGTTTCTAAGGGTTAATGACAAGACGTTAGATTGCTCTAAAGAAATGCCCCTCATCAAGTAACAACGAGTATGATTGATTGCACAAATGGACATCAAGTAGATGGACATGAAAAATATGGTGAGATAGCAATATGGTAGGAGAGCAGAGAACTGCTTCAGCAACAGAGGTCATCGTGACTGATTGTCGTGGCAACGCGACATAACAGGAAGAGGGCGGGAGGGGAAGGTGAACAAGCTCCCTTTTTACAAGGCCACTGTTGTTGAATCTCACCTTAGCGGAGGTCAATCATTTTAAAATGGAGTCTGGAATCAATGCATTTGCATCAACAGGGCACGATACAAGCCATTGTGGAACACCAAGGTAGATATGATCCCGGTCGATCCTTGTCGTATTGTTGACACATGGTCGTGTTGATTGTATGTTGACTAGGTGTCCAGGCGGAATGATCAAGACTTTAAAGACCTGTTAAATAATGAATGCATTTATAGAGCCATTAAAACACATTCTGAGATGTGTTATAAAACCTTCACTCGGCCTCCCGATTGGCGCAGCGGTCTAAGGCACTGCATCTCAGTGCTAGAAACATCACTACAGACCCTGGTTCAATTCCAGGCTGTATCACAACCGGCCATGATTGGGAGTCCCATAGGGCGGCGCACAATTGGCCCAGTTTCGTCCGGGTTATGGTTTGGCCGGGGTAAGCCGTCATTGTAAATAAGTTTTGTTCTTAAAACTTGTTTGGGATAGGGGGCAGCATTTTCACTTATGGATGAATAGCGTGCCCAGAGTGAACTGCCTCCTACTCAGTCCCAGATGCTAATATACGCATATTATTATAGTATTGGATAGAAAACACTCTGACGTTTCTAAAACTGTTTGAATGATGTCTGTGAGTATAACAGAACTCATATGGCAGGCAAAAACTTGAGAAAAAATCCAAACAGAAAGTGGGAAATCTGAGCTTTGTAGTTTTTGAACTCACCCCTATCGAATACACAGTGGGATATGGGTTATTTTTCACTTCCTAAGGCTTCCACTAGATGTCAACTGTTTTTAGAACAGGGTTTCAGGCTGCTCATGTGAAAGGGGGCCGGATGGGAGCTGTTTGACTAAGGGGTCTGCCTACAGCCTCGTTCTCAGTCACGCGCTTTCACTTGAGGTTGCTCTCGTTCCAGTGCTTTTCTACAGACAATGGAATTCTCCGGTTGGAACATTATTGAACTTTTATGAGAAAAACATCCTAAAGATTGATTCTATACTTAGTTTGACAAGTTTCTTCGACCTGTAATATAACTTTTTGAACGTTTCGTCCGAATGGACCAGATCGCGCTTTTGGATTGTTTACCAAACACCCTAACAAAAGAAGCTATTGGACATAAATGGACATAAATGATGGACATTATCGAACAAAACAAGCATTTATTGTGGAACTGCGATTCCTGGGAGTGCATTCTGATGAAGATTATCAAACGGTAGGTGAATATATTTATAATGCTATTTATGAATAATGTTGACTACCCAACATGGCGGATATTTCTCTGGCTGGTTTGGGCTCTGAGCGCCGTTCTCAGATTATGCTTTTTCCGTAAAGTAAAAAAAAAAATCTGACAGCGGTTGCATTAAGGAGAAGTGTATCTAAAGTTTCATGTATAATAGCTGTATTTCCATCAACATTTCTTATTAGTATTTCTGTGAATTCATGTGGCTCTCTGCAATATCACTGCATATTTTGGAACTACTGAATCTAACACGCCAATGTAAAATAAGATTTTTGGATATAAATATGAACTTTACAGAACAAAACATACATGTATTGTGTAACATGAAGTCCTATGAGTGTCATCTGATAAAATTAAATCACTAACCTTTGATGAACTTCATCTCTATTTGTGCTTTTTGTGAGTCCTCTCTTTGGCGGGAAAAATGGCTGGGTTTTTCTGTGACTTGGTGGTGACCTAACAATCGTTTGTGGAGCTTTCGCTGTAAAGCATTTTTGAAATCAGACACTGTGGCTGGATTAACGAGAATTTTATCTTTAAAATGGTGCCTAATACTTGTATGTTTGAGAAATTTGACTTTGCAATTTGCAATTTTACTGGCTGTTGGCGAGGGGTTCCGCTAGCGGAACGGGGTTAACTGACTTGCCTAGTTAAATAAAGGTTAAATAAAATAGATCCTTACAACAGCCTTTGTAGGCTAAAAGCAGAAATTCCTGGTAGCGAAGTAACTACAATTTAGCAAATTAACACTGGAGGCAGATGTGCAGATGATGTTGTGCAAGTAGAAATACTGGTGTGCAAACGAGCAAAAAAGTAAATAAAAACAATATGGGGATGAGGTAGCTAGTTGGACGGGCTATTTACAGATGGGCTGTGTACAGCTGCAGCAATCGGTAAGCTGCTCAGATAGCTGATGCTTAAAGTTAGTGAGGGAGATATGTCTCCAACTTCAGCGATTTTTGCAATTAGTTACAGTCCTTGGCAGCAGAGAACTGTAAGGAAAGGCAGCCAAAGGAGGTGTTGGCTTTGGGGATGACCAGTGAGATATACCTGCTGGAGCGCGTGCTACGGCTGGGTGTTGTTATGGTGACCAGTGAGCTGAGATAAGGCGAAGCTTAACCTAGCAAAGACTTATAGATGATCTGGAGCCAGTGGGTCTGGCGACGAATATGTAGCGAGGGCCAGCCGACGAGAGCATACAGGTCGCAGTGGTGGGTGGTATATGGGGCTTTGGTGATAAAACAGATGGCACGGTGATAGACTGCATCCAATTTGCTGAGTAGAGTGTTGGAGGCTATTTTGTAAATGACATCGCCGAAGTCGAGGATCGGTAGGATAGTCAGTTTTACGAGGGTATGTTTGGCAGCATGAGTGAAGGATGCTTTGTTGCGAAATAGGAAGCCGATTCTAGATTTAATTTTGGATTGGAGATGTTTAATATGAGTCTGGAAGGAGAGTTTGCAGTCTAGCCAGACACCTAGGTATTTGTAGTTGTCCACATATTCTAAGTCAGAACCGTCCAGAGTAGTGAAGCTAGGCGGGCGCGGGCAGCGATCGGTTGAAAAACATGCATTTAGTTTTACTAGCGTTTAAGAGCAGTCGGAGGCCACGGAAGGAGTGTGGTATGGCATTGAAGCTCGTTTGGAGGTTTGTTAACACAGTGGCCAAAGAAGGGCCACATGTATACAGAATGGTGTCGTCTGTGTAGAGGTGGATTAAAGAATCACTCGCAGCAAGAGCCACATCATTGATATATACAGAGAAAAGAGTCGGCCCGAGAATTGAACCCTGTGGTACCCCCATAGAAACTGCCAGAGGTCCGGACAACAGGCCCTCCGATTTGACACACTGAACTCTATCTGAGAAGTAGTTGGTGAACCAGGCGAGGCAGTCATTTGAGAAACCACGGCTGTTGAGTCTGCCGATAAGTATACGGTGATTGACAGAGTCGAAAGCCTTGGCCAGGTCAATGAAGACGGCTGCACAGTACTGTCTTTTATCGATTGTGGTTATGATATCGTTTAGTACCTTGAGTGTGGCTGAGGTGCACCTGTGACCAGCTCGGAAACCAGATTGCACAGCGGAGAAGGTACAGTGGGATTCTAAATGGTCAGTGATCTGTTTGTTAACTTGGTTTTTCAATAACTTTAGAAAGGCAGGGCAGGATGGATATAGGTCTGTAACAGTTTGGGTCTAGTGTGTCTCCCACTTTGAAGAGGGGGATGACCGCGGCAGCTTTCCAATCTTTAGGAATCTTGGACGATATGAAAGAGAGGTTGAACAGACTGGTAATAGGGGTTGCAACATTAGCGGCGGATAATTTTACAAAGAGAGGGTCCAGATTGTCTAGCCAAGTTAATTTGTACGGGTCCAGGTTTTGCAGCTCTTTTAGAACATCTGCTATCTGGATTTGGGTGAAGGAGAAGCTTGGGAGGCTTGGGCAAGTAGATGCGGGTTGTGCGGAAAGGTTGGCCGGGGTTGGGGTAGCCAGGAGCAAAGCATGGCCAGCCGTAGAGAAATGCTTATTGAAATTCTCAATTATCGTGGATTTATCGGTGGTGACAGTGTTTCCTAGCCTCAGTGCAGTGGGCAGCTGGGAGGAGGTCCTCTTATTCTCCATGGACTTTACAGTGTCCCAAAACTTTTTGGAGTTAGAGCTACAGGATGCAAGTTTCTGTTTGAAAAGTCTAGCCTTTGCTTTCCAGACTGACTGCGTGTATTGGTTCCTGACTTCCCTGAAAAGTTGCATATCGCGGGGACTATTCGATGCTAGTGCAGTCCGCCACAGGATGTTTTTGTGCTGGTCGAGGTCAGTCAGGTCTGGAGTGAACCAAGGGCTATATCTGTTCTTAGTTATACATTTTTTGAAAGGGGCATGCTTATTTAAGAGGGTGAGGAAATTACTTTTAAAGAACGACCAGGCATCCTCTACTGACGGGATGAGGTCAATATCCTTCCAGGATACCCAGGCCAGGTCAATTAGAAAGGCCTGCTCGCAGAAGTGTTTTAGGTAGCGTTGGACAGTGATGAGGGGTGGTCGTTTGACCGCGGACCAATAGCGGGCAATGAGGCAGTGATCGCTGAGATCCTGATTGAAAACAGCAGAGGTGTATTTGGAGGGCAAGTTGGTCAGGATAATATCTGTGAGGGTGCCCATGTTTACGGATTTAGATTTGTACCTGGTGGGTTCCTTGATAATTTGTGTGAGATTGAGGGCATCTAGTTTAGATTGTAGAACTGCCCGGAGTGTTATGCATATCCCAGTTTAGGTCACCTAACAGAACGAACTCTGAAGATAGATGGGGGACAATCAATTCACATATGGTGTCCAGGGCACAGCTGGGAGCTGAGGGGTGTCTATAACAGGCGGCAACAGTGAGAGACTTATTTCTGGAGAAATTCATTTTTAAAATTAGAAGCTCGAACTGTTTGGGCATAGACCTGGAAAGTATGACAGAACTTTGCAGGCTATCTCTGCAGTAGATTGTAACTACTCCCCCTTGGGCAATTCTATCTTGACGGAAAATGTTGTAGTTGAGGATGGTAGTAGTCCTTGACAAGAGCCAATACAAAGCACTGCATGAGATAAAGCCAACAAGTACGCACGTTGATAATATTCATGACAATGTCTACATCTCGCCACTGGGGAAACAGAATAGACTAGATGGTACTCGAAGGGAAGTAAGCCACTGTGAAGATATAGCCTGTGTTTGATACAGCTAGACGAATACTTAGAAAGAAAACTATAAAATCAAAACCAAATCAAATTTTATTGGTCACATACACATGGTTAGCAGATGTTAATGCGAGTGTAGCGAAATGCTTGTGCTTCTAGTTCAGACAGTGCAGTAATATCACGATTCCCCAACAACCACCTAATACACACAAATCTAAAAGGGGTGACTGAGAACATATAAATATATGGATGAGCGATGGCCGAGCGGCATTGGCAAGGTGCAATAGATAGCATATGTATATACTGTATTTTATACTATGAGTAATGTAAGATGTGTAAACATTATTAAAGTGACATTATTTAAAGTGGCATTGTTTAAAGTGACTAGTGATCCATTTAATAAATTGATGCTGTAGATGCCATGGAGGGCAGGTAGTTTGCCCCCGGTGATACGTTGTGCAGACCGCACCACCCTCTTGGAGAGCCTTGTGGTTGAGGGCAGTGCAGTTGCCGTACCAGGCTGTGATACAGCCCGACAGGATGCTCTCGATTGTGCATCTGTAAAGTTTGTCAGGGTTTTGGGTGATAAGCCAAATTTCTTCAGCCTCCTGAGGTTGAAGAGATGCTGTTGCGCCTTCACCATGCTGTCTGTGTGGGTGGACCATTTCAGTTGGTCTGTGATGTGTACGCCGAGGAACTTAAAACTTTATACCTTCTCCACTGCTGTCCCTTCAATGTGGATAGGCTGGTTTAGTTGACGTTGAGTGAGAGATTGTTTTCCTGACACCACACTCCCAGTGCCCTCACCTCCTCCCTGTAGGCTGGCTGTCTCGTCATGGTTGGTAATCAAGCCCACTACTGTTGTGTCGTCTGCAAACTTGATGATTGAGTTGGAGGCGTGCATGGCCAGGGAATACAGGAGGCGGCTGAGCATGCAACCTTGTGGTGCCCCAGTGTTGAGGGTCAGCTAAGTGTTGTTTCCTACCTTCACCACCTGGGGGGGGCGACCTGTCAGAAAGTCCAGGACCCAATTGCACAGGGTGGGGTTGAGACCCAGGGCCTCAAGCTTGATGATGAGTTTGGAGGGTACTATGGTTTTGAATGCTGAGCTGTAGTCAATGAACAGCATTCTTACATAGGTATTCCTTTTGTCCAGATGGGATAGGGCAGTGTGCAGTGTGATGGCAATTGCATCGTCTGTGGACTTGTTGGGGCGGTATGCAAACTGAAGTGGGTCTAGGGTGGCCGGTAAGGTGGAGGTGATATGATCCATGACTTGTCTCTCAAAGCACTTCATGATGACAGAAGTGAGTGCTACGGGGCGGTATTCATTTAGTTCAGTTATCTTCGCCTTCTTGGGTACAGGACCAATGGTGGCCATCTTGAAGCATATGGGGACAGCAGACTGGGATAGGGAGCGATTGAACATGTCCGTAAACACTCCAGCCAGCTGGTCTGCGCATGCTCTGTGGACGCGGTTAGGGATGCCGTCTAGTCCAGCAGCCTTGCGAGGGTTAACACGTTTAAATGTTTTACTCACGTCGGCCACGGAGAAGGAGGGGAGGGGGGCGCAGTCCATGTTAGCGGGCCGCGAAGGTGGCACTGTATTATCATCAAAGCGGGAAAAGGTGTTTAGTTTGTCAGGAAGCGTGACGCCGGAGTCCGTGACGTGGATGGTTTTCTTATTGTAGTCCGTGACTTCCTGTAGACCCTGCCACATACGTCTCGTGAGCCCCTTGAAGCATATAGTCACAACACCAAAACCAGTCAGAAAACTACTGAAAGCATTGTAACTTCACTGTGGCGAAAGTCAAGCCGAAAGGAGAGAGAAAGGTCAAGCCTTAGCCCTGCATCCCCCTCGGGAGTCGGGAGTTCCCACGTGGTGCACCTTTTGTTCTAGCCCAGCAATATCACACCTTATTCAACTCATCGCCAAGCCTTCGATTCAAATAAAGTGTACACAGTACAAAGCCTTGGGGTGCCCCAGGAATGTATTGAGAAACACTTTATTAGAGGAGAAATTCAACCAGCCACAGACTCCAAAAGGGGAAATAACACACAGTGCACAGACACAGGCCAAGGCAGCCATTTTCCCCACTCTCTCATGTTAGTACAGTCGTTCTATTGGTTAGGTTACATCCCTGGCCCCACCCTTAGCCGCCTGGCAACAGACAAGTCAGCCAATACGCCCCCCTGCAAAGACAGAGAGAAAGACACAGATTAAAGCATTTTCCTTTGCTGCTCGCTAACTTCCTTAGCAAGGCTAATAACAGGTCTAAATCTTCGCTTAATAGCTTGTCTTTAAAAAAAGGAGGGATTAAAAGGTCACTAGCCCTCCAGCTCTTAAAATGTGGCAACAAAAAAAAATCACTAGTGTTTCATTTAAAGTTAATAGTGCATGTTGCTGTTTTCAAAATTGCTATGTCTAATATGGGCTTAGCCCTTGTTTGTTAAGCCTTCTATGAGGGAAAACTAACACACTCAGCCCGACAGTGTTAGGATCGAGAGCTGCAAACAGGGTCTTCTTGCCTTCTATAAATGCGACGCGGTCTGTAAAATGCAGAGGCGATTAGTTTGGGTCTTAAATATACAGAGGCGGCGCGGGGGTTGTCAGGCAATCGGCCCCAGCCAGATAGATGCTGATATTCAGCTCCCAGCTGCGGAACAGTCCATTAAACGGCTCTCTAGACACAAACCAACACGCAGAGGAAGGAAGGAGGAACAGAGGGGGGGGGGGGGGGGGGGGGGGGTGAGAGAGAGGGACTCCACTGTCTTGTCGCCACCGGACTCAGGGGAGAGGTAGCATGTGTAATGGAAGGGGGGTAAGGAGGAGAGGGGGATATAGAGAAAAACAAGGGAGAGCGAGAGAAAGAGGGAGAGAGAGACAGAAGAGAGGAAGGGAGGAGGATGACCAGAAGTGACAGACCGAAGGGTACCAGAAAGAGAGAAGACTGGAGGGAGGAGAGGGAGAAAGGGGGAGAACCGCGTTGCTCCACAGTGACTATTTCTCTGTGGCTGCTTGCTTGCTCGTTAGGCCTACTTGTTGTTAATTAAGGCAGAACTAAAGGAGACTGAAGACGACGTCGGGCTAAATATGTCAGAAACATGCATCACGGCTCAGGACAAACAAAGAGACAAACCGCAATCATGCTCTCGTCGGGTCTGTCTCGGTAAGGCCAACACACTGACGAAGGCTTTATGCCTTGGTATTCAAATGAGCAGTTTTTATAGAATTTCCATTATTCCTCCAAGCATTCGTGACGGGGGGAGAAAAAAAAAACATTGATAGTTAAATATCGCAATTTTATTTATGGACGATATTATATTGATTTGAGTATCGATGTATAAACATGAAAATAACTACTGTAGGTAGCGTTAGCTAGCGCTAGTCGGCTGTGCCTGTGCCAAAACTCCTATAGCTTGTTCTCCAACTTTTTAAAATAGTGAGCCAACAGATTTTCAGCACTTTTTTCTCTGATCAAAACTCATTTTCTCATGCTCTCTCGTCTCTCTGCAGCAGACATATGACGAACAATATGTTTGGTCCATGAAATCACAAAATCGAAGCCTCGAATCGAAACGCATATAGAAACGTGAGAATCGCAATACATATCGGAACCTAAGTATCGTGATAATATCAACTGTTGAGGTCCCTGCCAATTCCCAGCCCTAGCAAGCATGGCTCAGATCCAGGTGGTTCTTGAAACTCTTCTATCCAACTAAAGTGAGGGAAAAAAACATTCTAAAGATTGACTCTGAAAAGTGTTTATTTTTATTTTTTATTTTACCCCCTTTTCTCCCCAATTTCGTGGTATCCAATTGTTAGTAATTACCATCTTGTCTCATCGCTACAACTCCCGTACGGGCTCGGGAGAGACGAAGGCCATGCGTCCTCCGAAACACAACCCAACCAAGCCGCACTGCTTCTTAACACAGCGCGCCTCCAACCCGGAAGCCAGCCGCACCAATGTGTCGGAGGAAACACCGTGCACCTGGCTACCTTGGTTAGCGGGCACTGCGCCCGGCCCGCCACAGGAGTCGCTGGTGCGCGATGAGACAAGGATATCCCTACCGGCCAAACCCTCCCTAACCCGGACGACGCTAGGCCAATTGTGCGACGCCCCACGGACCTCCCGGTCGCGGCCGGCTACGACAGAGCCTGAGCGCGAACCCAGAGTCTCTGGTGGCAGTGCCCTAGACCACTGCGCCACCCGGGAGGCCGAAAAGTGTTTTTTTAAGCTATGCACATTGACTAGCTTATAAGCAACATTGAGAACAGCAACAGCTCTTCAGACATCACATCAATTTTCCTACCCAGCGCTTGACAAAACACTGGCTGACCTACCCATCACACACACATCCCCACCCTGACACCAAGAGAAAGCTGAGCTCCCGTCACCACCCTAGGTACCCACACCAAACACCAGCTAAAGGGACAGTTCACCCCAAAATCAACGTAGAAACAACCATTTCACACCACACCAGAAGAAACATCAGATATTGTAAAGTATCAGGACGTGAATGAACGACAAAATCAGTGGGCCGGTCCCAAACGGCAGCCTATTCTCTATATAGTTCACTACTTTTGATAGGAGCCTTATAGAAAAGTAGCGAACGACAGTATGAAATGAATGTGGTGCCATTTGGGACTCAGACCGTGTGTTACCATCATGTTAAAGCCAATACTTTTCCTGCTCTGTCTTATAGCCCCCTCACCAGGGCTCTAGTAACTGAACTGCTATCGTTTAGAGTTCTCTAGTACCCTAGCATTCCAACAAGTCCAAAAGCACTATGTGAGCCACAGAGCAGGACTGCAGCAGCGGAGAGACTGAGAAGGGCTGTGACTGCAGCAGCGGAGAGGCTGTGACTGCAGCAGCGGAGAGGCTGTGACTGCAGCAGCGGAGAGACTGAGACGGGCTGTGATTGCAGCAGCGGAGAGGCTGTGACTGCAGCAGCGGAGAGGCTGTGACTGCAGCAGCGGAGAGGCTGTGACTGCAGCAGCGGAGAGACTGAGACGGGCTGTGACTGCAGCAGCGGAGAGACTGAGAAGGGCTGTGACTGCAGCAGCAGAGAGACTGAGAAGGGCTGTGACTGCAGCAGCGGAGAGACTGAGACGGGCTGTGACTGCAGCAGCGGAGAGACTGAGACGGGCTGTGACTGCAGCAGCGGAGAGACTGAGACTGCAGCAGCGGAGAGGCTGTGACTGCAGCAGCGGAGAGACTGAGAAGGGCTGTGACTGCAGCAGCAGAGAGACTGAGAAGGGCTGTGACTGCAGCAGCGGAGAGACTGAGACGGGCTGTGACTGCAGCAGCGGAGAGACTGAGACGGGCTGTGACTGCAGCAGCGGAGAGACTGAGACTGCAGCAGCGGAGAGGCTGTGACTGCAGCAGCGGAGAGACTGAGAAGGGCTGTGACTGCAGCAGCGGAGAGACAGACGGGCTGTGACTGCAGCAGGGGAGAGACTGAGACGGGCTGTGACTGCAGCAGCGGAGAGACAGAGACGGGCTGTGACTGCAGCAGCGGAGAGACAGACGGGCTGTGACTGCAGCAGCGGAGAGGCTGTGACTGCAGCAGCGGAGAGACTGAGAAGGGCTGTGACTGCAGCAGCGGAGAGACTGAGACGGGCTGTGACTGCAGCAGGGGAGAGACTGAGACGGGCTGTGACTGCAGCAGCGGAGAGACAGAGACGGGCTGTGACTGCAGCAGCGGAGAGACAGAGACGGGCTGTGACTGCAGCAGCGGAGAGACAGACGGGCTGTGACTGCAGCAGCGGAGAGACAGACGGGCTGTGACTGCAGCAGCGGAGAGACAGACGGGCTGTGACTGCAGCAGCGGAGAGACAGACGGGCTGTGACTGCAGCAGCGGAGAGACTGAGAAGGGCTGTGACTGCAGCAGCGGAGAGACAGAAGGGCTGTGACTGCAGCAGCGGAGAGACTGAGACGGGCTGTGACTGCAGCAGCGGAGAGACTGAGACGGGCTGTGACTGCAGCAGCGGAGAGACTGAGACGGGCTGTGACTGCAGCAGCGGAGAGACTGAGACGGGCTGTGACTGCAGCAGCGGAGAGGCTGAGACGGGCTGTGACTGCAGCAAATTGTCATTTAAGGTACTCCTCCCCTGCAGTGAGAGACAACGCAGACAGACTGGCTCTCAGACAGACAAAGATGGACTAGGAACACAGACACTCTCAGACACAGACAGACTAACAGACAGGAAGACAGACAGACAGATAGACAGGCTGGGCCTTAGTACCAGTCATTGTGACAATGATTGGGGTATAGCTGGCTCTTGACCCACTTCAATCCTTAACACACACGCTGTCCAGGAACACAACACACTGGAGACCTCACACTCACACACTGAGTGGCGTACACACACACACACACACACGTACAGAGAACCACATACGCACACACAAAGTGAGTGGCCAGCGTAATTAGAGAGCAACAAGAAATCCATACCTCCTTCCGCCACCGGTCGCTCCTCGCCGCAGCAATTATCAATCACTCAGCTCACATTACATATGGACAGGGAGTTAACGTCACTATCAATCACCCATCATACTATGACACGTGGGATCCATTTATTATAACGTATAATTGTTGTCATATAGGCCAGGCTATATTCATTAAGGGCTGAACCCTAACTTCCACTTAAGTCAGATGTTCACTTAGTCATGCATTGATGCCAATGGGAGAATGACGTGGATGCTAGGATTCAGGCCCCATAGACAGTTGTGTGATTACAAACCACTGTGGTGGTATTAACGTTCCGTCGTCTCACACTCAATATGATGTTTGGGGCAGCGTTCATTAATGCTAGGTAGGGTGTTGTGATGAAAGACACACACAGCCACCTGCCAACGGGCAGAAACATGACTAGAGTCACTGTCGGAGCTGAGAGCAGGGACACAAACTGCTGAAGGACCAAAAAGGTGACCATTTTTTTCCGCACTGAAACATGCAACAACAAAAAATTCCCTGCTAGGGGGAAATGCAGGTTTTAACTAATTAAACAACAAAGAATATGATCTACACAATCAGTTTCTGTGTGTAAAATAAAAAGTGGTTCATGTGAACCTAACTCAAAGCTACAAAAATAATGTCATTTGACACTCAAGTCTTGAGAAAAAACAATACATTAATATTGCAGTTAGCCATGACAGCCTTTACAATAGAACACTTGTGACCACACACACATCTAAATATTGCACTTGGGGAAAAAACATCTTGAAGTAGAAATAGAATGAAACAAACAGGCATTCTATTTTCCTCTATTATAGTGGCCACTATAGTAGACATCGATCAAGTGCACAAGGCTACATGTGTGCAAAAATAACATTCACCGAGTAAAACATGTAATAACCTCCCCCCCACTCACACGTGTTACTGTCAAGTTCAACACAACAAAAGCAATATCTTTGGGCTACACTGAACATTATTGTACACTTTCTGCCTGCTGTGGACATCTGTTCTACAATGTGCCAGCAGAGCATGAGACCATTTGTTGGCATAATTGATCTCTTTCAGGCAGAGAGTACTCCTGGCATACCTCTTTTTATCCACTGTATTGAAAGAAGGAAAGTAACTTATGTGGTGTTCCTTTCACCTCTATAGTGGCATCCAGCTTAAGCCAGGCCCAGCTCCAGCTACACTTGTTTAACAAGCAACGCCTCATTGTCACCTAATTCTCTCATTTTGAAAATTAACCACATACTGTAGAGGGAAAGCATTACTGTTAATTCACAGATAGTAGTTACTTCATTAGCTAGTTAACATTTCACACAGATTGGCTGGGTCCAGTAAGCAACTAACGTGTTATAACTTCAGGAGCGGCAATATTACCAGTTAATACTAGAGTGAATTGGTTAGGTTACTAACGTTAGCTCATCTGATGTTGTAACATTAGCTAGCTAGCGGTCTGACTTTATTAGCCAGCTAATTTTCACACCATAACCTCAATTATTTGATCAGTTAAGTTGGTTAATGTTGCTCAACATTTCTCTGGCTAGCTAAGGGAGAATTCGATCCAGCTAGCAAGATACTTAACAATGCTAACAATACTTGTTCCACCACACTTTCTCCCTCAACTTAAATATTCCAAATGCCAGTTGTTTTTCGGTTACAGCTCGTGAAGTACGCTTTATCTCCTCACCCCCGTCTCCGTGGTCAGGCTTCTCACCTACCTCTTCGTTATCGTTCAGGGGACGCGCTGCTGTAACTGGCAAACTGCCTTTCCACTCTCTGCTGTCTTTCCAGAGCACGCGCTGATGCTGTAACTAGCAAATCGGTGGTCTCGTCTCTCTTCAGTCGCTTGCTGCATTCTGTTGTTATGTGAACGATTGGCTGAGCCTTGGATACACCCCTCGCCCAAACTTTTCTCATTGGATCTACACGAATCACGTAGGTCACCTACTTTGGATTCAGAACGGCGAATTTCGCCCCGAAAGGTGACTTGTTTGCATCCATGTGAGAGGGAAATGTAGCTACTAGCTAGTAGACAGGAGCGAGTGTGGTGCAGTAGTGTAGTGTGGACGGTAGCCCCTCGAGTGGTGTTGCTGAATCACTAACAGTCTACTTCCTCTGAAAAGGTAGCCTAAACTACCAAGTGTCTCACACACACACATCTACCTGGGAATCCCCCTTGTGCCATCTCAGCACATGACTGAACTCAGGAATGTGCACAGACGTATAAGAAACAATGGAGGTACATGGATAAGCACTCAAGCCTCTCGATGGACACTGCTGTTAGAATATGAGAACACACAGACACACACACTACAGCCCTCAGCATCTAGTCAACTTTCTTCTTTGCTCTCACAGCGACAGGGTGCTAGACCAGTGTGTGTTTTGCCTTGCAGCGACTTCTATACGCCTCTGCCATGTGTCATTTATTGATTTTCCTATGGAATGACAGCAGAATCAATCAAGAAAACAGCGGCTGTACTATACCAACACACATTGTCCTCTTGCACATTGGGGACACATAGTTCGTTTCCTTAAGTCTCGCTGGTTTACAATGAGCCACTGCAAACATGACCAGTTACATGTAACACACACACCAATTATGTTACAGCGATATGTTAAACTACACACACAGCAGTGGTGAAAAGTACTTTAAAGTACTGAAGTATTTTTGGGGGGGTATCTGTAGTTAACTATTTATATTTTTGAAAACTTTTACTTTACTACATTCTTAAAGAAAATGATGTACTTTTTACTCCATACATTTTCCCTGACACCCAAAAAGTACTAGTTACATTTTGAATGCTTAGCAGGACAGAAAATGATCCAATTCACACACTTATCAAGAGAACATCCCTGGTTATCCCTACTGCCACTATTCTGGCAGACTCACTAAACACAAATGCTTCATTTGTAAAGGATGTCTGAGTGTTGGATTGTGCCCCGGGCTATCCGGAAAAAAAATAAAAAAAAGTCTGGTTCTCTTAATATAGGGAATTTAAAATTATTAATACTTTTGATACTAAAGTATGTTTTTGCAATTACATTTACTTTTGATACTTAAGAATATTTAAAACCAAATACTTTTACTCAAGTAGTATTTTGCAGTGTGAACCTTTACTTGAGAAATGTTCAATTAAGCCATCTTTACTTTTACTCAAGTATGACAAGTGGGTACTTTTTACACCACCGACACACACACGCTCTCTCACACACGCAAGCAAGCAGGCACGCACAACAATCAATCCGACACCAATTTCACAGTATGAAACAAACTCAATTACGTACTAACTCAAACATGCGTTCTGGTTTTGCAAGACTACAGTACAGCGACTCCACACTACAGTGCGATTCCAACTGTTATCTTCTCCAAGGACAGTGGATCCGCTGGGGGCAAGGCCATTTATCAAATAAAACAATCTCCAAACACACCAGGACAGAAAAGATCTGAGGTCTTATTTATTACAGTAGTACTGTAGGTGAGATACTTGTCGCTCTACTGAGTTCTCCAATGTCTGAGCAAAGCCCTGTGGCTCTGAATTTCTCATATAGAATGCTGTACGTACAGTTTGCATTTGAGCAATGTGTGTATCAGTTTGAGTGTGTGTACATAAACAGTTTGCGCGACAAGTGTGCGTCTTCTTGGCTCTACATAGAGTGCATTTGGAAAGTATTCAGACTTTTTACATGACAGCCTTATTCTAAAATTGATTAAATTGTTTTTTTCCCCTTCAATCTCCACACCATACCCCATAACGACAAGGCGGAATCAGGTTGACATTTTTGCAAATGTATTAAAAATAAAACAGAAATACATTTACATAATTATTCAGACCCTTTACTATGAGACTCGACATTGATCATCCTTGAGATGTTTCTACAACTTGATGAGTCCACCTGTGGTAAATTCAACTGATTGGACATGTAAGGTCCTACAGTTGACAGTGCATGTCAGAGCAAAAACCAAGCCACGTGGTCGAAGGAATTGTCCGTAGAGCTCTGAGACAGGATTGTGTCGAAGAATAGATCTGGGGAAGGGTACCAAAACATTTCTGCAGCATCGAAGGTCCCCAAGAACACAGTGGCCTCCATCATTCTTAAATGGAAGAAGTTTGGAACCACCAAGACTCTTCCTCGATCTGGTCGCCCGGCCAAACTGAGAAATCGGGGGAGAAGGGCCTTGGTCAGGGAGGTGACCAAGAACCCAATGGTCACTCTGACAAGATCTCTTGAGGTGCTCTGTGGGAGAACATTCCAGAAGGACAACCATCTCTGCAGCACTTCACCTTTATGGTAGAGTAGCCAGACAGAAGCCACTCCTCAGTAAAAGGCACATGACAGCCAGCTTGGAAACAAGATTCTCTGGTCTGATGAAACCAAGATTGAACTCTTTGGCCTGAATGCCAATTGTCACGTCTGGAGGAAACCTGGCATCATCCCTATGGTGAAACATTGTGGTGGCAGCATTATGCTGTGGGAGACTAGTCAGGATCGAGAGAAAATTGATTGGAGCAAAGTACAGAGAGATCCTTGATGAAAACCTGCTCCAGAGTGCTGAGGACCTCAGACTGGGGTGAAGGTTCACCTTCCAACAGGACAGCGACCCTAAGCACACAGCCAAGACAACACAGGATTGGATTCGGAACAAGTCTCTGAATGTCCTTGAGTGGCTCAGCCAAAGCCCTGACTTAAACCCAATCAAACATCTCTGGAGAGACCTGGAAACAGCTGTGCAGCGACGCTCCCCATCCAACCTGACAGAGCTTGAGAGGATCTGCAGAGAAGATTGGGAGAACCTCCACAAATACTGGTGTACCAAGCTTGTAGCGTCATACCCAAGAAGACTCGAGGCTGTAATCGCTGCCAAAGGTGCTTCAACAAAGTACTGAGTAAAGGGTCTGAATACTTAAGTAAAATGTTTTATTTATTTGTAATACATTTGCTAACATTTCTAAAAACCTGTTTTTACTTCGTCACTGTAAGCTATTGTGTGAGGATTGATGTGGAGGAACAAACTATTTGATCCATTTTAGAATAAGGCTGTAACATAACAAAATGTGGAAAAGGTCAAGGGGTCTGAATACGTTCCAAATGCACTGTACATGCATAGTATGCATATTCTGTAGCCTATAGGTTACAGTAAAGCCAGAGGGGGTGTGATATATTTAAGCATTAAGGCCAGAGGGGGTGTGGTATATTTAATGAATAAGGCCAGAGGGGGTGTGGTATATTTAATGAATAAGGCCCGAGGGGGTGTGGTATATTTAATCAATAAGGCCAGAGGGGGTGTGGTATATTTAATCAATAAGGCCAGAGGGGGTGTGGTATATTTAATGAATAAGGCCCGAGGGGGTGTGGTATATTTAATCAATAAGGCCCGAGGGGGTGTGGTATATTTAATCAATAAGGCCCGAGGGGGTGTGGTATATTTAATCAATAAGGCCCGAGGGGGTGTGGTATATTTAATCAATAAGGCCCGAGGGGGTGTGGTATATTTAATGAATAAGGCCTGAGGGGGTGTGGTATATTTAATGAATAAGGCCAGAGGGGGTGTGGTATATTTAATCAATAAGGCCAGAGGGGGTGTGGTATATTTAATCAATAAGGCCCGAGGGGGTGTGGTATATTTAATCAATAAGGCCAGAGGGGGTGTGGTATATTTAAGCATTAAGGCCAGAGGGGGTGTGGTATATTTAATCAATAAGGCCAGAGGGGGTGTGGTATATTTAATCAATAAGGCCAGAGGGGGTGTGGTATATTTAATCAATAAGGCCCGAGGGGGTGTGGTATATTTAATCAATAAGGCCCGAGGGGGTGTGGTATATTTAATCAATAAGGCCCGAGGGGGTGTGGTATATTTAATCAATAAGGCCCGAGGGGGTGTGGTATATTTAATCAATAAGGCCCGAGGGGGTGTGGTATATTTAATCAATAAGGCCAGAGGGGGTGTGGTATATTTAATCAATAAGGCCAGAGGGGGTGTGGTATATGGCCATAGCTAAGGGTTGTTCTTTTGTACGACGCAACCCTTAGCTGGGGATATATTGGCCATATACCACAAACCCCTAAGGTGTCTTATTGCTATTATAAACTGGTTACCAACATTAATAGAACAGTAAACAAATATTTTTGCATCATATCCGTGGTATATTGTCTGATATGTTTCAGTCAATCAGCATCCAGGACCCAAACTGCGCTGGCTGCCTCCTCAATTATTCATCCAGCTAGAAGACATGTTGCCAGGCTGGGATAAATGCCAGCTCTGGCTGCAACACACATTTCTCTCTCCCTCCTCCATTGCCTGGCCACTGGTGAATAGTCTACCCCGCAGTGTTCTTTCCAACCAGGACCGTGGTCCAGATGGTGCCATTCATTTACAGTAACGCTGCACACATTGATTCAGAGTACACACACACACACACACACACACACACACACACACACACACACACACACACACACACACACACACACACACACACACACACACACACACACACACACACACACACACACACACACACACACACACACACACACACACACACACACACACCAGTTCAGTCCAAAATACTTTGGCATCCCAGAACCTATAACTCAGGGACGTACATCACAAGGGAGAATGGACTGGGGATGTTGTGTGTGGTTCTTGGGTCTCGCCCATTTTGTAGAATTCAATGAAATTTTACAACAATTTTGGAGCTATAACGGAGGACTTTTAAAAAGGTATATGCCTATTTGAAGTGCCTGTCCCTGATAGCAATTATCTAGCTGGCCAAACAAATTATTCATGCATAGGACAACAGGCATTATGCTAATGTACGTTTTGTGTTCTAGTGATTATTGCATGATTACAGCTGACCAGTCATGACAAATTCATAAAATCTTTATTACATCAACATAAAAAACAAATGAATGTCCCAAATGGCAACCTATTCCCTACATAATGGACTACTTTTGACATGAGCCCTTCTTTCAGGGATTGAGACCTGGGACACCAGGCGACACTTCCATGTCCAATAAGAAAGAAAAACAATGTGCAAAAGTTTTGCTACTGTGCGCTCTAATGAACACACATGGGTCATATTCAATACACATGGACATGGGTCATATTCATTCGGGCATAACGTAGCAAAACTTTGTGCCACCGAAACTCTCTCCGGCCAAGCTATTAAGTACCTCTAGGCCTAGATTTGACTACACTAGATGTTGAGTGCTGCCTCGTAGCCTATACGGACACGTTTCTTGGGATTACGTCACAGCATTCATTCAGAACCACTCCACGTACCGTAGTATAAACGTTGCCAAACAAGCTCTCATCTTTGTGGAGGATTTACTGTGAGTCTTCATTTCCACATGACACCTGGGTTCAAACACTATTCAAAATCATTTCAAAATGGCTTTATCTGTGCTCAATGGACCTTACCTAGCTTAACAGGCCAACAGCATAGTCACGCTTTATCTGTGCTCAATGGACCTTACCTGGCGTAACGGGCCAACAGCATAGTCACAAAACGGCAAACCCTTGGAGTAAGGCAGATTCGAGCGAATGCTCAAAGTATTTCAACGTTTTCGAATAGTATTTGAACCCAGGTCTGGAATCAGTATGCCGTGGCAGTTCACCCCCAGCGCAGCCCTTCCATTTACCGCCCATGGTCCTGATCTAGGATCAGTGTTTGCCAATGTCCATAGTCCCACACACGTTCCGCTCCATCGCTGTACCCGTCTTTACAATGCCATTTAAAAGCTTGAGCTAACATTTACAGAACTAAAGCAGAAATGATGGTAGCAAAGGCGACTGCAAATTCCCCCATTACATGCGAACAAACGTGTGTGTGTGTGTGTGTGTGTCTGGCAAAAAAATATAATTCAAGAAAGTCTTAAAATGTACCAGTCCTTCCTAACAATTCCATTTCGACCATCACTGTGACATCTACTGAATTAATGTAGCATTGATTGCGGTGGAGACGACTCCAACCTTTACCTCATCTCGCCCCACAAGTTGTCAGAAGGAAAAGCTTTTATAACGTGTGTGTGTGTGGTATTTGTGCGTGCGCTCTCCCATGTGAGGGAGCCGCTGAAAGAGGCAACCCTTCGGGGCCCACAAGACAGACAGACGTTAGTCACCCACTTCAATAGCTCAGGGGAGGGGAAGCGTTGGAACGTAAACACAGCAATGAGCTCACCTCCATTCCCTAAGAGTTCCAGCTTCACTGACTTTCTTGGTTGTTGGGAAATTGGCGGAGGAGGTGACTAGGGAACACACTGTAAGTATAGATTGGGTTTGTGTAGTGTTTTTACACCGGGGGCTTAAAGCACTTTGGCATTGTATGGGTGCTGGAACTCTAGCCTGGAATCCAACTATAATGCTCCGTTTCACCATTGTTTACCTTGCGGGAATCCAGGCTAGCTGAACTCCCGTCAACACCACTAATGGAGGGTCTAAAGTCTGAAGGGACCAGGACAATAGAGTGGAGCTCAGAGCCAGATAGGGACAGTTGATTGACTTTCTCTTAAAAGGATAGTTTAACCAAATGCTCAAATGACTTTCCAAGATCCAATAAATATTCAAGTAATGCTGTTTAGGTGAACTATCCCTTTAAGGCGTATATACACACACACACCAAGGCAAAGTTTTCATTGGACGTACCCAAGAACACAGTTGACAACTGGTCAGAGAGGCAACACAGTTTACGATTGGTCGAGAGAGCAAAGACTGACCTTTGGCCTCCTCCAGCTCCTCGTCCTGCTCCTCTGTCAGCTGACTGGGGGGCCGGTAGAGCGGGGGGAGTCTCATCGGGGGAGGGGCGCCTCCTACTGCTGCGTTCTGCAGATTAGGGCAAAGACACCATGCTTCTCAGAAACACCAAAGATATGAATCACAGGTGTGGGGCTAGGGTAGACACAGGACAACTACTGCCCCGCGGGCCAGAACCAGCCCGCCACCCAATTAAAAAGCCACCTGCTGTGGATTTCGTTTATTTTTAAAGTAGCCAACTAAATGCGCAGCTTAGTTCATAGAACCGGTGTTACGGATGTCAGGATCAAAGTGATCCATCCCCGACAGAGTCGAAAGTAGCCTTCTTCCTCACCTCCTACCATTCATCTGCACCGAATCGGAAGGAACCGTAC
Source organism: Salvelinus namaycush (assembly GCF_016432855.1). NCBI lineage: Eukaryota > Metazoa > Chordata > Actinopteri > Salmoniformes > Salmonidae > Salvelinus > Salvelinus namaycush. Next base: position 9,315,652 of record NC_052316.1, read on the forward strand.
AGGTGACTTGAACGTCTACCTCTCTGCTTGAGGAAGTGTTCACCCAAGATGAGAGGTGACCCTGTCCTTGGAAATGTCAAAGAGCAGCCTTGGAGAAGGACAAAAAAACAGGAGAAGAGAGAGGGCCTGCGCCTCCAGGAGTGAGGGAAAAGGGAAGGAGGATGAAATGTGGCGCGCGTGTGTGTGTGTGTGAATCTGCCCGACAGCACTCGCACATCTCCCTATCGCAATAAAGTGTTTGGGAAATGTAACTGTGCATGTGCTGAAATGTGAAAGCGCTCCTTGTCTACATTCTCAGACCTCTAAAAATGGGGTCAATTCCCTAACGTTCCCGAACATCGCTCACTGGCAGTGTAGGTCCCCATCCATCTCATACACTTCCCTCCTCCCACATTACCCAGAGGGAGATAGACACTGTAGTCCACAGTTGGACTTGGGACACAGGAGTAAAGAAGGTAATCATAGTATCTCGATGTAATTAAACGTCTTCCTCGTTGTGTTTAACAGTCCTTCGTCCTCCAGAGGCGGACGTGACCCTAATAGAAATCAAATCTGGGTCTGTTAAAGCCAAATGATTAAGGTTTCAATTAATTGCCGGCTGACGGTGTCGTAATCAAGCTAGTCTCGCTAGGGAAGTTAGAGTGATGAGACTTGATTGGCTCTCGATTGAGATCAGTCATTTCCTGAAGCTGGGTCGTAGTGTCGAAACTCTCCCCTCTCTCTACCTCCTCTCTCTACCTCCTCTCTCTACCTCCTCTCTCTACCTCCTCTCTCTACCTCCTCTCTCTACCTCCTCTCTCTACCTCCTCTCTCTACCTCCTCTCTCTACCTCCTCTCTCAGAAACTTTATTAGCATGAATGACAAGGCCACTGTTGCTAAAGCAAAGACATATACAGTAAAAAACAATAATAATAATTGTAATTAGAGAAATGGGTCACACACACAAGACAGAGTTGAACTATTTCAGAAGATAACCAAGCCCGCCACATTTCCACCACCAGAAAATTTTGTCAGAAAGTGGGGGCTGCTTACCGGCATGACTCTCCTCTTTGCCTTGTGTTTGTTGTAACTGGGCGCGGTTAGCGAGACAGGCTGGAAAGAGAAAGACACATGCAGACATAGGTGCGCGCGCACACACACACACACACACACAAACACGCACAGGCACAAGGAAAGAGCGTCAAACGCCATTCATGCTTAGATAACAGACACCAAGCACCAGCCCGAAATAACAAACCAACTACAAGACATTCTGACAGAAAGTACAACCTACAAGGGAAGCAGAGGAAACGTGGTGTGAACGCCACCAAACCAATTCTCTAAGGCAAAGAAGGGGGCATGGGTACCTCTGCCTTTCCAAAAGACAACCACTTGAGCATCAGAGGGACATCAAAGTATATATTTGGGTTGTGCTCCTGTGTGTGCGCGTGTGTACCTATGTGGGTACACACAGACGTGTGTGTGTGTGTGTGGTGTGTTTACCCGCGGCGTGGCAGTGAGGCTCTGGACGATGAAGACCACAGGACTGGGAGCTGCCTTGATGGCCTGGACCGCATCCTCATGGCTGGCGTTCTGGAGGTCCACACCTGATACCTGACACACACAGACACACAGGTGCGCATAGAGAGGGGGAGAAAGAGAGAGGGAAGGACAGAGATAAGAGAAATAAAAAAGGGAAAGCATGAGAAAGAGGGGTGAGAGGAAATAGATGGAAAGTGGAAGGGTATTGAAAAATTTAATAAATGGGCAAGAGAAAACACGACAGAGAGAGAGAGAGAAAAAACACGACAGAGAGAGAGAGAGAAAAAACACGACAGAGAGAGAGAGAGAAAAAACACGACAGAGAGAGAGAGAACACACGGCAGAGAGAGAGAGAACACACGGCAGAGAGAGAGAGAACACACGACAGAGAACACACGACAGAGAACACACGACAGAGAACACACGACAGAGAACACACGACAGAGAACACACGACAGAGAACACACGACAGAGCGAGAGAGAACACACGACAGAGCGAGAGAGAACACACGACAGAGCGAGAGAGAACACACGACAGAGCGAGAGAGAACACACGACAGAGCGAGAGAGAACACACGACAGAGCGAGAGAGAACACACGACAGAGCGAGAGAGAACACACGACAGAGCGAGAGAGAACACACGACAGAGCGAGAGAGAACACACGACAGAGCGAGAGAGAACACACGACAGAGCGAGAGAGAACACACGACAGAGCGAGAGAGAACACACGACAGAGCGAGAGAGAACACACGACAGAGCGAGAGAGAACACACGACAGAGCGAGAGAGAACACACGACAGAGCGAGAGAGAAAACACGACAGAGCGAGAGAGAAAACACGACAGAGAGAGAGAGAAAACACGACAGAGAGAGAGAAAACACAACAGAGGGAGAGAGAAAACACGACAGAGGGAGAGAGAAAACACGACAGAGCGAGAGAGAAAACACGACAGAGCGAGAGAGAAAACACGACAGAGCGAGAGAGAAAACACGACAGAGCGAGAGAGAAAACACGACAGAGGGAGAGAGAGAAAACACGACAGAGGGAGAGAGAGAAAACACGACAGCGGGAGAGAGAGAAAACACGACAGAGGGAGAGAGAGAGAGATTATACAAACAGAGGTCACACCAACCTGTCCGGAATCGTTGTGACGTTCCATTTACATTTCTGTAGCATTGACATGGTGTCGTAAGTAGTGTTCCACTACCGTTGCTACAGTGTTGAATTAGCATTCCTGTATCATTGCTGTGTCATTGCTTTAGCGTTGTGATAGTGTTCCCCTCCTCACCTGCAATATCTTGTCCCCGGTCTTCAGCACGCAAGTGCGTCCCGCTGGGCTCTCCGGCAGTACCTGTTCATTTAATTCATTCATAAATGTTTTCTACAAAACATACAAGGAGACAAGTTCAAATTAAATATCTGCATCAGTACACCGACGTAAAGCTACATTCTGGGATTTAAAAAAGAAAAAAGAAAAAAGGTTCCCATTATTCTTTTGTTACACCGCTTCACAAATCACTGACTGTAGCTTTAGGCTTAAAAGAGGGAGGGAGAGAGGTGGGGAGAACGGCGTCACCTGTTTGATGAAGATGCCCTTGAGTTCCTCTCCATTCTTCAGTCTCTTGATGACGCTGTGCCCGCCCACAATGCTTATGCCAAGGGACTCGCCCTCTTCCTGCCACACCTCCACTCTGGAAGCACGTGGGCCAGGGTAAGTACACAAACACGCGTATGCACACAAACACACCAAGCCTGTGATCTCTATCACTCAGGCAACCTTGCCTACATTCATTTTGTACAAAAAAAAAAGAAAAAGGCCATTTAATATCTTCGAGTCAAGTGGCAAGAATTCTCCATGGAAGAGCCGTGCACGACACACACACACACACAGACGGAGGTACCCTACTAGAGAGACCTTGAGCTTGACTTCTCTTTTAACTGCGATATAAATCACATACTAGCGTCAATAACTAAGTTGAAACATTTTGTTTGCAGAATTGTTTGCGTGTGAGTGCCCGTCTAAATAGATAGCGTCACCAGTCAAACTACCTCCTTTATAAACTGAGGATGTGAATAGATCATCTTCAGTGTTCATCCATTTTGATGAATTGCTAGCCTACTGTCTCGTAGATTCTTATCAGAAGACTCAACCACCAGGGCAGTTAACCTAACCCAAAACAACGAGAGGGGGGGGGGGATCAGCTCAGATAAGGAGGTAAAGATATCACGTCGGGCTGTTTAGAGCTATTTTGGGTAATCCTTTTACTTCACATCCGGTGTCATAACACATTATGACACCGACATAACTTGTCATAACATGGTCATAACACTGTCGTGACCATTATATTTAGACCTCTGTGACATATATTGCGTTATTTTATGGCTGGTTATGACACCTACATAAGAGTGTCAAAACCCCCAGAACCTACCACACCAGCAAAACATCCCATTACACCGTAGCCTACTTGGCAACAGTATGTTAATGTTAAATACATCTATTTTTTTAATTGACCATACGAAATTATCGTTATAATTGCGCACATATTGATGTCAGACATGCACCTATTGCAATGCTGTTGCCTGGGATGAATGCAGGAACAGATTTCAGGAGCAGGACAAGACACCCTCTTTTTGACTGATATAAGGGCATGTACGTGATAGGCCTATCTGGCTTAAATGAATACGATGGTCATAATGCTTCTTGACAGTCATCAACTGTACTTTCTTAGTCCAAGTAAAGTGACACAGGATGGTCGTAACGCTTCATGACAGTGTCGTACAGCGTATTTTCTACAAGTTGTTTAAAATACGCTGAAAAAAACCAAAACATGACTGTAAAGAATTCATTACAACAAAAGGAATTGAGAAACTAACTTTCAAAATGAAAGGAAACTTCTTGTCAGGGAAAAAATGTACTTGAATAAATGTGGGTTGACACTTATGGAGGTGCCATAAAATAACGCACTGTGTGACAAGATAGTCTAAATATATGGATCATGATAGTGTCATGACCATTTTATAACAGGTTTATGACCTGTTATGTCAGCTGTTACGACATATGACATGGTTATGACTGTGAAATCACGTGTAATGACACGGCGTCATGTAAAGTGTTACCCTATTTTGTATATTAGAAAAGCAAATGTACCAAAACATATTTTTGTTGATTTATGGTTGAATTACAATTGTATGGAAAACGCTTATTATGTAGACATTTTGGAAACGGTTATTATAGTCTTTATTTGTGTGGAATATCCATTTATTTTCTTTTGTGACACCTGGTGGCCAATTGCTGATTTACCTGTAGAGTAGTATACAAGTAGTCTGACCATACTGCTCATTATTGGCCCACATTAATTGGATATTTGAGTGATATAAAATAAAAGTTAACTAAACCTGACAAGTTTGAGCGGTTTAGGCTAATTTCCCATACTTTGTGGGCTCTGCCTGTCAAGCAACAGAAGGACGCATTTGCAGATGTTCTGTTAGTTGACTAGGTTTACTTCGCGAGCTACCGGTAGAAACTTTATACAGTTGTCTAGTCCTAGTACTAGACCTAATGTACTTTTGTTCTCCGACCAACGTAGGCCTACCTAGCAAAGTTAGCTAATGTTATCCCCTGTTCAATATTGCTTTTAAAAGAGTGTTTCATCACGATTGCTTGATGGACTACGTCAAATTGGCTAGCTCGCTTAAAACAGATCACTTCAATATGGCTAGTTAACAAACAAACTTTCAGGAGATAAACTAGATGGCTTTACAGTTCATATAAGAAAATCAGTAAATTGGAGAGCAAGGCCCAGCCAATCAGAATCAGTTTCTCCCCACAAATTGGCTTTTTTTACACACAGTATCATCAGCTGTCCGGGTGGCTGGTCTCAGACAATCGCACATGTGAAGAAGCAGGATGTGGAGGTCCTGGGCTGGCGTGGTTACACGTGGTCTGCGTTTGTGACGCCGGTTGGACATAGTGCCAAATTCTCTAAATTGACATTGGAGGCGGCAAATGGTAGAGAAATTAACATTCAATTCTCTGGCTACAGCTCTGGTGAACATTCCTGCAGTCAGCATGCCAATTCCACACTCCCTTAACTTGAGACATCTGTGGCATTGTGTTATGTGACAAAACTGCACATTTGAGTGGCCTTTTATTGTTCCCAGCACAAGGTGCACCTGTGTAATGATCATGCTGATTAAATCAGCTTCTTGATATGCCACACCTGTCAGGTGAATGGATTATCTTGGCAAAGGAGAAATGCTCGCTGACAAGGCTACAAACAAATTTGTGCACACAATTTGAGAGAAATAAGCATTTTGTGCAGATGGAACATTTCTGGGATCTTTTATTTGAGCTCATGAAACATGGGACCAACAGTATATTAGTGGTGATGACAGTATTCCGACTGACTACTTTACCAGTACGAGGACTTGCCGATCAAGCTCTTACCAAAAGCTAAATGACATGCTGTTTGCTTAGCTGGCTAGCTACATGCCATATGCCAAATGGATAGGCTACCATCACGTATCTGAAAATAAATGACCAATTGATGTTTACTGATCATGAAAAACATGCAGTTATATGCTGTATAACTCTGACAGACCTAAATGGGCGCAATTGTTTTGCATGGAATAAATCGGACAATCCCTTGAAAACAGCACATACCGGTAGTTGTTAATGGTTTTAGAGAAGCTGGCCCCCCAGCAGCCAAATCGAATGCTCTGCACTGTATTGTGAAGTTTTATTGATAATGACCTATATGTGCTTCTCATTTGAATTGATCATTGTCTACCCCAAGAAATAAGGCATAACAGACAATGCTATATCTTAAATATAGTCACAGGTAAACGGCGTCATTCATCAACTAATTTATTTAAGACTATATTCATGATATTGGGCAGCCTCGCATGCTATATCATTTGGCCCATAGACTTGTCCGGAACTTGCAAAGGGGGGGGGGGGGGGGGGGGGTGGAGCTACCGCTCCCCTTCCTGCTTCTGCTCCTCGTTTTAGTATCTTTTCTAACGCGTCTCCCCTGTCAACTTAATCAAGCATCTGATGCAATTACAGAATATTTTAGTTGTGGGTTTCCAAGATTATGCAGGCAGAAAGCACAAACTAGCTGAATTTTATAATCCATAATAATGACACCGACGCAGGATTTTGTCCGGTCACAGTGCATTCTAAATTGCTGAGGGGAGATAGGCACAGGTGTGCCAATATTGGTGAATGCGGCACGGTTTCCAATTCTGCTCGTCCAAAATCAGGCGCACCCATGATCCCAACTACCCATTTTAGTGAACCGTTACGCCTCTGCTAAAGAGCATCTGTTCAGGTTCTCATTGAAAAGACACTGTCTGTAATACAGCAGAGACACTCACCTGCGTGGGGGTCCCCAGTGGCTGAACGCAGGGGTTTCCTCTCCCTCTCCTTCCTCCCTCTCAGGTAGATCACTAAGAGCAAAACACGCAAAATGTTGTCGACCACCAACTCTGTTGTCCCTGTATGTTCTATTTTCCTGTATCTACACGCCGCCTGCTTCCCGCTGACCACTGAAAGGTCTCTAAACCTCGAACGGCATACATTACATACAATAAAGGTTTCATGAAAACCAGAGGGTCGTTGGTGAATGTAGCGTACGAAGGGAATTTAATGAACCTGTCTCTACAGATGTGTTGTGTTCTCCTACCTGTGTCCTCCTCCTCCACCCTGGCCCCTCCTCTTCCTCCTCTCAGTGTCAACCAAACGCACCGAGCTACAGGAGAACAAATCAACCATTAGGTCGATCAATCAATCATTATATTGTCCCAAAAATGTGTACTTTAATACAATACACTGTTCTTTTACGTTCTGAAGTTGTAGGTGTGCATATGGAGTATGATACCGTATGTGTATGTGGCGCATGAGGATATGGGCAATTCCACGATAATGGGATTATGCTGCGAGACAGATTTTTCACTTCAAAGGGGATACGTCGGGATGTTGTCATTTAAGCCCGTTATCTACTTCCCTAGAGACAGGTAAACTCGTGCATATAATTTTTATGTCTCTGCATCCAGTATGAAGGAAGTCAGAGGAAGTTTTGCATGCCATTGCTAACTAGCAGATATCGTAGACTTCCAGTCATTGCGCTAACGCTAGTTAACAACTTCCTTCAAACTGCACACAGAGACATAAAAATGGTATCCAGCGTCTGATTCTGGCGAAGTACAAAATCCCGAGGTATGCCTTTAAAATGTATACCAAACAAAAAACATTGACTTCAAAGTTTAACAAACCGTAGAACTCAACGCACAATGACTACTTTGAACAATTTCCACAGAAAAGTTTACAAAAACACATTTAGAGGAAGAACTGTGCAGATACAAAGTGGAATTGCCCATCTGACATAGCGACCAGTAGCACTGAAAATAACAGCGTCACGTTTGAATATGTGTGGGTGCTTGTGTCACTTCAGCGTTAGCTAGCGCTAGTCGGCTGTACCTGCACCAAAATGTATTGTAACGACCCTGGGTTTATAAGCGCGGAAATCGACTCTGCCGCACGAGCATGCTTTTGCGGCACAGTCGATAGCGCGCCGGACCTCGGGCTAGAAGGTCGAGGGTTCGAGACCCGCTCCCTCCTGTTTCATTACACTGGTGTCGGAAGTGATCGGACCTCGCATCCACGACAGTGCGTGTGCTTGGCCGGTGAGCGCGTTCCTGTAAGACGTAGAGTCGCAAGCTAGCGCGAGGGCGCGCTCTTTGAAAGGAGGGAGTAGTGTAACGACCCTGGGTTTATAAGCGCGGAAATCGACTCTGCCGCACGAGCATGCTTTTGCGGCACAGTCGATAGCGCGCCGGACCTCGGGCTAGAAGGTCGAGGGTTCGAGACCCGCTCCCTCCTGTTTCATTACAGTATTTTGCATCGTATAGCTTGGCCTCAATCTTTATAAATAGTGAGCCAACATGTTTTCAGCACTTTTACTTCCATGACTGATCAAAACTCATTTTCTCATGCACTCTCGTCTTTCTGCAGCAGATATACTGAGCAATATGCTTTTAACATCAAATCGCAGTATCGAATCGAAATGCATATAGAATTGTGAGAATCGTGATACATATTGTATCGGCACCTAAGTATCGTGAGGTCCCTAGCAATTCCCCGTCCTGAAGAGAGAGCTGATAAATGAATTCGATCTTCATCTCACGCGGCAAGAGATGCGGTCAAAACCACGATTGCGAGTATGAATGAGGCTGTTAGGGACGTGAGGAGAAGTCAAAACTTCCTTTGGGCTCTTTTTGGTTTAATATAAATCGGACGAGATGAGAAAAATTAAAAAAGGAACTGCTCAAGACCGCGATATCGGCTTCGTACTTGATCCTGCACTGTGAAATTGGGCTGAGTGGGATTTGAAAGGGCTTTGTGGTTGAGAACGCTTGCGGAGATCAAACCACAAATGTATTCTGTTTTCATGTAGTGTTAGAAACCTCTTGTGATGTTACTGCGGAAAGTTTGCACATAAAAAGGTGGAACAAATTCATAAGTAAAGGTTCAGAAGAATGTGTGTGTGATTACATGGGCTGAATGCAAATTTGGCATCCCCGAATTTTCCTATCCCAGTATTTCCCAATCCTGGTCCGAGGGACCCAAAGAGCGCACATGTAACAGTTAGCCACCGGGTTTATGGGCATCTGTTGATTTTCCCGGTCTTACTGTCCTCAGTACTATCTAATTTATTCCTCTATATCTATGTTATTTTTTTGCTTTACCATTTGTTTTGTTATGTTTCGTCAGGGACAACACCGTCTTTTGGGATGGGGGATGCTTTCGTGGGAGGGTTATTGGAAGACAATTGGAGGTTTACATAGACTCAGTTGCAGATACAGAATGTTTAGCAGCTACGGTGCATTCAGAAAGTATTCAGACGCCTTGACCGTTTGCACATTTTGTTACGTTACAGCTTTTCCCCGCAATCTACACACAACACCCCCATAATGACAAAGCAGAAACAGGTTTTTGGAAATGTTTGCAAATGTATTAAAACAAAACAAAAATGGAAATATGACATTTACATAAGTATTCCGACCCTTTACTCAGTACTTTGTTGAAGCACCTTTGGCAGCGATTACAGCCTCGAGTCATCATGGGTATGACGCTACAAGCTTGGCAAACCTGTATTTTGGGAGTTTCCCCATTCTTCTCTGCAGATCCTCTCAAGCTCTGTCAGGTTGGATGGGGAGCCTCGCTACACAGCTATTTTCAGGTCTCTCCAGAGATATTAGACCGGCTTCAAGTCCGGGCTCTGGCTGGGCCACTCAAGGATACTCAGACTTGTCCCGAAGCCACTCCTGCATTGTCTTGGCTGTGTGCTTAGTGTCGTTGTCCTGTTGGAAGGTGAACCTTCACCCCAGTTGGAGGTCCTGAGTGCTCTGGAGCAGGTTTTCATCAAGGATCTCTCTGTACTTTGCTCCGTTCATCTTTGCCTCGATCCTGACTAGTCTCCCAGTCCCTGCCACTGAAAAACATCCCCACAGCATGATGTTGCCACCACTATGCTTCACCGTAGGGAGGTGATGAGCGGTGCCTGGTTTCCGCCAGACGTGACACTTGGCATTGAGGCCAAAGAGTTCAATCTTGGTTTCATCAGACCAGAGAATCTTGTTTATCATGGTCTGAGTGTCCTTTAGGCACCTTTCATCTAATTTGTATATACTGTATTATATTCTACAGTATTTTAGTTGATGCCACTCTGGCATTGCTCAATCTAATATGTATATATTTCTTGATTCCCTTCTTTTACTTTTAGATGTGTGTGTATTGTTGTGAATCGTTAGCCACTACTGCACTGTTGGAGCTAGGAAAACAAGCATTTCACTACACCCGCAATAACATCTGCGTATGTGACTAATAAAATGTGATTTGGGCAAACTCTAAGCGGGCTGTCATGTGCCTTTTACTGAGGAGTGTCTTCCGTCTGGCCACTACCATAAAAGCCTGATTGCTGGAGTCCTGCAGAGATGGCTGTCCTTCTGGAAGGTTCTTCCATCTACACAGAAAAATTCTAGAGCTCTGTCAGAGTGACCATCTGGTTCTTGGTCACCTCCCTGACCAATGCCCTTCTTCCCCGATTGCTCAGTTTGGCCGGGTGGCCAGCTCTAGGAAGAGTCTTGGTGGTTCCAAACTTCTTCGATTTAAGAATGATGGAGGCCACTATGTTCTTGGGGACTTTCAATGCTGCAGAAATGTTATGGTACCCTTCCCCAGATCTGTGCCTTGACACAATCCTGTCTCGGAGCTCAACGTACAATTCCTTCGACCAAATCATGTCCAATCAATTGAATTTACCACAGGTGGACTCCAATCAAGTTGTAGAAACATCTCAAGGATGATCAATGGAAACAGGATGCCCCTGAGCTCAATTTCGAGTCTCATAGCAAACGGTCTGAATACTTACTGAATAAACCCTTTTTTTTGCTTTTTCATTGTGGGGTATTGTGTGTAGATTGCTGAGAAAATGTTTATATTTAATCCATTTTAGAATAAGGCTGTAACGTAAGAAAATGTGGAAAAAGTCAAGAGGTCTGAATACTTCCCGAAGGCACTGTATATCAAATTACTTTATTCTTGCTATAACTGTAAAATAAGAATTTGTTCTTAACCGCCTTGCCTACTTAAAAAAATAAAAATTAAAGGCAGTATCACTGGGGTCATTGCCTGCTATACCACCCTTTCACCAGCAGAGGGGGCGCTAAGCCCACTAGAGAGCCAGGATCTGCAGACCAATTTATCAGCAGATGAAAAGGAAATGAATCCATTACCTCAAAGATACATGTAATTGCATGTAAATCTTACTCAACCCACTAAAGACGAGATATGACGTCAATGAACACTCAAGGCAGTTTCCTAAAAAAAAGTGCCTGCTAAATGGCGTATATTACTATTATTATGATATGATTTCAGGTATTTTTTGAAAAACCCGCAGTATTGGTTCAACTTCTCACCCACATTTTTGTAGAAATCAATTGTTGTGGGTAAATAGGTGTCAGAATGTGAGTGAGAGCGAGAGAGAGAGAGAGAGGTACTGACTCGGTGTCCGTGTCAGTCAGGGTGAGTTCTGATCCTCCGTTCCTGGAGTCTGAGTCTGCCTCACTGTCCCCACCCGTCTCCACCCAGGAGTCCACAGACTGACCCAGAGTGAGCTGGTCAAGAAGGGCTCTGGGCTGCAGGTCTGGATTGGGCATCTCCTCCACCTCCTCCACCTGTTTAGGAGGGCAAAACTAAAATGGTATCATCCTGTCCCCAGACACACTTACCTAAATAATAACGGGACGCACTGTGATGTGTAGCATTATTTCGGAACATAATAATGATTGAATAGTAACAGTGGTCTTGAAGACTGCATGAGATGAGCTGAGTCAGGTGTGTTACAGCCGTACCCTGTTGGCCAGATGTAGAGGTGGAAGGAAGCCAGACATCTCTTGCCTGACCTGCCAGCGCACAACACAGTAGAGCACTCACCTTTTCCTGAGCTCCAGAGTGGACAGAGGCCGGCGGGACGGGGCCTCCGTTGTCTCTCTCCCACTCTCCCCACGAAGGTGGGGGTTTTCTGGGGTAGGAGTCCACCACCTGCCCCTCCCTAACCTCCACCTCCACTCCAACCTCCTCTTCATCATCCACGGCCATTTCCCTCTCCTCTCCCATTGGGCTGGGCGTCAAGGTGGGAGTTGGGGTGGGGTTAAGGCTCCTAGTGGTCAAGGTGGGGGTGGGGTTAATGGTTAAGGCAGGGGTCAAAGGTGAGGTGTAGCGAGGGAAGCTACCGTCCAGGATCAGCTCGGGTTCGTCCTCTTCCTGTCCAAGATCCTCCGGGAGGATGGAGCCATCAGCAAAGCCCTGGACACACACACACACTATTGTGTCAATATCCAATGACAAATTTCGCAAGAGGGAAAGCATGTAGGTGAGATGATCTTCACATCTATGATCCACTTCAACAGTGTGATTTCACTTCAGCTGCAAGAGATTGAATTGGGCCCAGTCTTTAAGGAATAGAAGGTTGAAAGTGGTGTTAAGTGGTTACAAAAGATGCTTCAAGAACAACCTGTTTGACCAACCACTGCATAGATCTACACTACCGGTCAAAATTTTTAGAACACCTACTCATTCAAAGGTTTTTCTTTATTTTTACTATTTTCTACATTGTAGAATAATAGTGAAGATATCAAAACTACAAAATAACACATATGGAATCATGTAGTAACCAAAAAAGTGTTAAATGAAATATATTTTATATTTGAGATTCTTCAAATAGCCACCCTTTGCCTTGATGATAGCTTTGTACACTCTCTCAACCAACATTATCTCAACCAGCTTCACCTGAAATGCTATTCCAACAGTCTTGAAGGAGATCCCAAATATGCTGAGCACTTGTTGGCTGATTTTCCTTCACTCTGCGGTCCGACTCATCCCAAACCATCTCAATTGGGTAAAGGTCGGGGGATTGTGAAGGCCAGGTCATCTGATGCAGCACTCCATCACTCTCCTTCTTGGTCAAAAAGCTGCAGAATGCTGTGGTAACCATGCTAGTTAAGTGTGCCTTGAATTCCAAATAAATCACAGACAGTGTCACATGCAAAGCATCCATTCACCCACACTGCGTCTCACAAAGACATGGCGGTTGGAACCAAAAATCTCAAATTTGGACTCATCAGACCAAAAGACAAATTTCCACCAGTCTAATGTCCATTGCTAGTATTTCTTGGCCCAAGCAAGTCTCTTCTTCTTATTGGTGTCCTTTAGTAGTGGTTTCTTTGCAGCAATTCGACCATGAAGCCTTGATTCACACAGTCTCCTCTGAACAGCTAATGTTGAGATGTGTCTGCTACTTGAACTCTGTGAAGCATTTATTTGGGCTGCAATCTGAGATGCAGTTAACTCTAATGAACTTATCCACTGCAGCAGAGGTAACTCTGGGTCTTCCTTTCCTGTAGCAGTCCTCATGAGAGGAGCCAGTTTCATCATAGCTCTTGATGGTTTTTGCGACTGCGCTTGAAGAAACTTTCAAAGTTCTTGAAATCCGGATTGACTGACCTTCATGTCTTAAAGTAATGATGGACTGTCGTTTCTCTTTGCTTATTTGAGCTGTTCTTGGTCTTTTACCAAATAGGTCTATCTTCTGTATACCCCCCCACCTTGTCACAACACAACTGATTGGCACAAACGCATTTAGTAGGAAAGAAGGCACACCTGTTAATTGAAATGCATTCCAGGTGACTACCTCATGAAGCTGGTTGAGAGAATGCAAAACGTGTGCGACGCTGTCATCGAGGCAAAGGGTGGCTACATTGAAGAATCTCAAATATAAAACATATTTTGATTTGTTTAACACATGATTCCATGTGTTATTTCATAATTTGGATGTTTTCACTACTATTCTACAACGTAGAAAAAAGTTTAAAAAAGAAAAGAAAAACCCTTGAACGAGTAGGTGTTGTAAAACTTTTCTCCGGTAGTGTACATCAAACCGAAAACACACCCAACATCACTCAGGTCAGTAGGGACCTCGGGTGTCAAAAGACTACCTGACCATTTTATCACTGCTATCAGAACCTTCTGATGTGTGACAAAACAGCTTCGAAGAGCAATGAAGGGCTGGGCCTCATTCTCTTTCGCATACACACATACCCAATACTAGTGGCGGCCTGTCAAAGCTAAGCCAGGGGTACTTAGCCAGGGTTACTTCCTTCTGTTCGTTATGTAGTGATCCTAATCCTGATATTAGAGCTTTGAGCGTAATGTTAAAAATGTGCTGTATTGTAAACATACTACCGTGGTGCTATTACAGTACCTTGGAAACAGGCAGAAGTGAGTGTGTAAGCAAGAGGGACACACTCTCCTCTCGGCCCTTGCTCTGTCCCTCTGTCCTCCGGAGCGCCAGGTCCCCATGTCCCCTCTCCTCTGCTCCTTCCATCTAGAAGGAGACACACATACAGGTGGCACCATTCACACACTGTCAGGATTCCCTATAAGACTACACACTCTCAATATACTGTAGTTACAGAAGCTGAAAACAGGTCATCACGGCCCTGCAACAGACGTTTTTTTGGACAACTAGGATCAGATATTCAAGGCTGTGTTCTTCAAAAATAAAAAAGTAAATTCCATCACAAGTCAATAGTGTCACTAATACGTGGCATCAAGCACCAACACCCTTTAACACAAGTTTAAAAGAACACAAAAAGTCAAGCAAAAAGAAAACGTGAAAAGAAATGTCAACAAAAAAAAATAGTCAAATGTTTAATGTGCATTATCCCTGTCATAACAAATCTACTTAAGTGAAGTTCCCGACACATCACCGCGGTACGTACCACTAATGGCTTGCAGATGCCCAAGTAGACGGTTCCAGACGGGGCGGCCTTGAGCACCTCCACGGCCTGGGGCAGGGTGCACGTGTCCAGGTAGGTGTCGTTGACAAACACCAGCTGGTCCCCGGGGAGCACGCCCCCATGGCACTCTGCCACGCCGCCGGGCACCAGCGAGCGGATGACAATGACGGAGCGCGCAACGTCCAGAGGATCCTGCAGAGGGCGACACAGACCAGGAGAAAAAAGTGTGTGTGAGAGAGAGAGCGAGCAAGCGAGAAAGGGGGGAGGGAGAGAGAGAGGGGGGGAGGGAGAGAGAGAGGGGGGGAGGGAGAGAGAGAGAGGGGAGGGAGAGAGAGAGGGGGGAGGGAGAGAGAGAGGGGGGGAGAGAGGGAGAGGGGGAGAGAGGGGGAGGGAGAGAGAGAGGGGGAGAGAGAGAGAGGGAGGGGAGAGAGTGGGGGAGAGAGAGAGTGGGGGAGAGAGAGAGGGAGAGAGAGAGTGGGGGAGAGAGAGTGGGGGAGAGAGAGAGAGAGTGGGGGGAGAGAGAGAGGGGAGAGAGAGAGAGAGTGGGGGGAGAGAGAGAGGGGAGAGAGAGTGGGGGGAGAGAGAGACATACACACACACACACGCATGAACACACTCATATGAACACAGTACGCAAGCCTGCAAACACTAACACATACACACACTCACATGTTCTTACACAGCACATTAGGGCAATGTCTTGCTGGCTTCTCATTTACAGATTTAAAGCAACTGATGAGTTGGACAAAACCATTCTGCTGAAGTATACTACAACGATTCCTGGCCCCTGTGCCAAATGAGGTGTGTGTGTGTGTGTGTGTGTGTGTGTGAGATCTGTAGATGTGGAGAAACAGCAGAGGGTAATTACAGAAAAGATGTCTCTATCTTTCACTCAAAATGTGACAGGTTTCTGACGAGTCACTTCACTTCGCTAACAGTAAGCACTTTGGCAACATTGGCCGTGTCCTTGAACAGTCCATCGCCAATAAAGCATATAAGGTGAACCGTGCCGTTCTGGGGAGAAGCTGTTGATGATGGAGCTGAGCACAGTGGATTATGCTTTTCCAGCTGTACTGTCTAATATATGGTGGGTGTTTTATGGCTTGACTACATGTGTGGGGACCAGAAGTCCTCACAAGGATAGTACAACTAGGACAATTTGGACAAGTGGGGACATTTCGCCAGTCCCCACAAGGAAAAAGGCTATTTTAGGCTTACAATTGGGGTTAGACCTAGGGTTAGGAGTAAGGTTTAGGTTTAGATTCAGGGTTAGGGGTTAGGTTTAGGTTAAGGGTTTAGGGAAAACAGAATTTTCAATAAGAATCAATTGTTTGGTCCCCACAAGGACAGTAAAACAAACGTGTGTGTGTGTGCTTACGTCTCAGTGTGTCTACAGCCCAGGTTCCATCCATCTCGGAGGCCTGCTGACTCCATCAGCACAGGAACACAACAGGAAGGAGGCTTGGCACAGCCAGCCAAAACAAAGTCAGAAATCACCTCAACGCAAAACACAGGCAACGCCATGGCGCCTCGAGACACTCTGGCAACACTTCCTTGTCCCAATGAACCACCAGTGTGTTCTGCGTCATGGTTCTGTCCCAAAGGACCCTGGTGAAAAGTAGTGCACTGCATTGGGAATAGGGTGCCATTTGGGACGAACACCTATGAGTGCATTTGTACTGACTGCTGAGCACGTAACTGGTCAATATAAATGTTACAATGCACATTTACTGTCGAGGCGGGAATTCATTGTAACTGAATCGGAACCACAACCCTGGGTGTTGCAAGCAGATGTTGGACGAACTAATTTTGTTATAAATACTTTAGGTACGCTTGATAGAGCTCGTCCGGGGGGGAAATGGAACCAATGGAGTAGTCCCAAAAGTGCAAATCCTGCCCACCCTGTGCTCTGTCTGACCTAAAATCAAACTCGCCTGACTGGTTTGCTCGCCTAGCCCCATGCTGAGCCATTGGGAAGTATGAGAACACTAGTAAAAAAGCTCTTCTCACGCCATCACCGTCCTACTGACAGTTACGTAAATGTATCGAAGGGCCCAACAAAGCCCCACTTCCCCTCTCATCCCAAGTGTGACTGGTATCAATCACGGCCCGGGCAGCCCGAGCCATAAAACTGCAATTCAGCACCAATTTGATGCCTCCCACAATGCATTTTGACGACCCATATGGGCATCATTTTATGTGACTAGCGCTGGTTATAAAAGTGATTAACAAGTGGTTATTTCGATATAAAAACTAAAGCTGTACAAGGCTAATTAGCGGGGAAGAGTCGGGGACAGCTATCTGTCTACGGGAAGAGAGAAGGAGTGATAACTCTATTATTATTATCTGTGGAGAGCGAGCGAGAGGGATCAAGTGTGTGTGTGTGTGTGTGTGTGTGTGTGTGTGTGTGTGTGTGTGTGTGTGTGTGATTGCGCATCCTAGTGTGTGTACATGCATGATTGTGTGTGTGTGTGCATCCAAATTCAAATCCCATCATAGTGTGTGTGTGTGGCGCTGAACAGGTGGGAAGGGGAGAAATGGGCAGAGGATAAGGAATGCTGACAGAGACTTCCTGAGGGAGGAGAGCAGCTCAATGGGAGAGGCATGTTGGGGGGGGGGGGGGACATGACTGGGTGCCCACATGAGGGCTCACAGATTGTAAGGCCATAGCAGAACATGGCACGCATGTAAACACACGTGCACAGTCACATGCTCCTACACACACGCCTAGCAACCTGGTTCCAGAGTTTCTACATCAAGTGACACGGCCTCTACTATGCCATTCTTCAGATGGAAAAATAAGTTGCCTCTAACCACAGCTATAGGATCAGATTACCCAGACAAAATCCTTATTTCTTCACATTTAACCATTAGGAGGATGAAACAATATCTGATCCCAGGTCAGTGATCAGGGGAGACTCCTACCAACAGAGCCTGTTGCCTCCTGTGGAAAGAGGGCCTGACAGACAGCTAACATCACTAACACACTAAACACCGACAAGACCAGAACAAGGCCCTATTATCAAGATTCACCACAGAACTGGGGCAGGCAGCGAGCTACAGAACTCCAGGTCCAATTACTGTACTGAACCCTGTGATTACCCACTATACTACAGAGACAGAGACACACAGAGACACAGAGACAGAGAGACACACAGAGAGACAGAGAGAGACAGAGAGAGACAGAGAGAGAGAAATGCAGGGGAAGAGGTGAACTGAGGCCTGGAAAGGAGAACAAGCACTGGGATCCAGTGTAATAGAGAAGTAGAGGAAGAATAAAAAGAAGCAGGGTTGAAAAAAAAGACTGGAAAAAAGTTTGGACGGGATGGGGGGGGGGGGGGTGGGGGGTTGAAGTTCTACTCCAGCTGGTCCTTTCCAGAGACACAGGCCGCTTTGTCCGGCTCTGGAGTTTCAGCCAAGCGTGTTTCACCTCGCCTCGCCCCCGTTACACACACAAACACGCTCACAACACAGACGCGCACACACACTCGTCATACAGGCCTGGTGATGTCAGCAGAGTGGCTCTTAAAGTAGGGAGAGCGAGAGAGAGCGAGAGCAAGAGAGAAAGAGCGAGAGAGAGCGAGAGCAAGAGAGAAAGAGCGAGAGAGAGCGAGAGCAAGAGAGCGAGAGCGACAGAGAGAGAGACGGGCCCAACGTCCAAGCCTGTCAGCTTGAAATAAGTTGGTCATTCCTTATTTATGTTTCTGCTCAAGTGCGGAGGAGATTTAAGGCTCTAATAAAATTGGGTCTCACCGGGTTGAAGGAGTGTTGGGGGGTGATTCTGGTATAGGGAACAGCTGCTCTCCATGTAACAACCTTGAGGTCAGTTCTCATCCAAAATAACAGGGCTCTGGCCAAAAGTAGAGCACTATGTAGGGAATAGGGTGCCATTTGTGACGTAGAAAATGACAACTTATGGCGTTGGGTAGCGCACTATGACTGTCCCTTGTCTCCGCAGTAGAAAATTCGGGCTAAATTACAGAAATTTTCTTCTGTGTACATAACAATGCCACAAGACGTCATGAGCGTCGTAAACTACTCGAGGCGAATACTTTCGGTTCCCGATCGAACAGAGAACATTTTAGGGCCAACAGTTTGAACAGTCGGCTATTATTCATAGTTGGCTATCGCAGACCCATTGGACATGAAAACCGCTCATTTGTGTTGTCAAAATAGGGCCCACAGGAGAAGGCTGCTTTATATTGGGTGGTCTGACTACCATCTTAGACACTAGAGATCTTTCACTGACAGCAGGAAATGAGCGTGATAGTGCAAGTCTAATAATCTTATAATCTCAGGAACAAGGAGAGCAGCCAGAGCTCTTCCAGCAGAGAGCAACCCTTTACACAACCCCACTGTGGTTTGCATTGTATGGGGGATAACTCACCCCTTCCTTAATCTTCCCCAGCCAAGACCTGTTAGTTAGCTATGTTAGCTTGTGGCTGTAGAGAGGGCTCCAGGAGTACCGGAAATAGGCCAAGGCTGTTGCTGTGTGCCAGGCCTTATGGTGGGGTAGCGGTGGGGCATGGCGTCAGACTAACAGACAGTCAAATCTGGAACTACCAACGTCCAGTCATCTGTCTGCTCTACTACTATTCAGAGTCTGCCTGTCTGTCTGCATGAGTGACGCTTCGGCTCCTCTGCAAATCTCCCTCAACGCAATTCCTGGATCTCTTGCTCTCTCCATCCATCTGTCTGTCTCTCTCTATCTCCACCCCTCTCTCATCTGCCTTCCTCAATCCCCCCTCTCTCTCCATCCATCTGCCTTCCCCCTATCTCTCTCTCCATCCATCTGCCTTCCTCCACCCCCCCCTCTCTCTCCATCCATCTGCATTCCTCCCCCTCTCTCTCTCCATCCATCTGCCTTCCTCCCCCTCTCTCTCTCCATCCATCTGCCTTCCCCCCCCCTCTCTTTCCATCCATCTGTCTTCCTCCATCCCCCCTCTCTCCATCGCCCCCCCTCTCTCATCCATCTGCCTTCCTCCACCCCCCCCTCTCCATCCATCTGCCTTCCTCCATCCCCCCCACTCCATCCATCTGCCTTCCTCCATCTCCCCCCGCTCTCTCTCTCTCTCTCTCTACATCCATCTGCCTTCCTCCACCCCCCTCGCTTTATCCAGCTCTCTCCATCCATCTCTTTGACTCTCGATCTCTCTCTTGCTCATCCATCTCAGCCGGACTGTCTCTCTGGGTTTGTTTTTGTTCCCTCCGTGGTTGGTCTCTGGAGGAGAACGAAGAGTTTGAAACGGGCTGACAATCTCAGGTTGGTATGTGGTGGATGACTAAGCCACTAGCGGTGACTGAGACAAGATTAGCGGAACGGCTAGCTACGATTCCAGTTAACCCTTTCACTGCAGTGCTTGGCAAGGGCGTTTACATTTGAGTCCTTTAGCAGACGCTCTTATTCAGAGTGACTTACAGTCAAGTGCATTCATCTTAAGATAGCTAGGTGGGACAACCACATATCACAGTGATAGTAAGTCCATTTTTCCGCAATAAAAAAAGTTATCAGCAAAGTCAGAGGTAGTAAGAGGAGAATAAAGTCAAGTGAGAATGTTGTTTGAGATTAAACCTTTTGCTTCACCAAAGTCCTAATTTTTTTTTTTTTTTTTTTTTTTTTTTTTAAGTGAGTCGGTTTGTGTCAATGAACACAGTTTGACATGCATATTTGGACATGATATGTAGGGGTCTATAGTGACCGGTGGTAGTTGACCTACTGTATTCAAGTATTTATGGGATGTCTACATACGCAGTAGATCATAGTGCTGAGTGTTCCAGTACAACGCACTGGCCCAGACGCAGATATAAGGGTCGATGTACGTATGGCAGGGCTCCTGCAGCATGGTCAATGCAGGTCTGACAAAGGCTGTAAATTAACTCTCTCTTACACACACTGCAATTACACGCACGCACCTCGTCCTTTAACATCCCCGCTACGTGTATGCTGGGAACCTGTGTCATACAGACAGTCGCACTAAATAAGAGAGCAGGTGCCCCTAACTGGTCCAGGATCAGATCTAATCCTCCTACTAAAAGGTTAAGGTTAGGCTTTGGGGCTGGCTTATCTGACCCTAGATCTGTGCTTGGGACCTTGAGCATGACTAACACCGTGCAGACTGCTGTTTATCGTTGCCGTGTGTGACGTAGCTCTCCGGTCAGCAACGTGCTTTAATGTCCACCGTGATCCAATTCAACTTACTCAGCTATTTACCAGCGGGCCACTCACTTAAATAACATTTCTTTGATCGGATTCTACCGTAGCTACAGACAACTGAATAAATAAGTAATAACAAATAAATAATACATTCCAGAGAATGATTTATGCTTCTCGGCTAAATCGTTGCCTGGCGAAACTAAACGCTCTATTGATGTGCAGGTGAGGCTATTTTTCTAGTGCCCGGCGAAAATTATAAATGGATTCCATTTCAGACGGAGTTCTCCGCTTCTTATTTCTCACAGTGAATTATTTTGGCCATGTAGGTAATGTATATTTGTCCCCACATCGGGAACGTAACCTAATGCACTGTCTCACACACTGTGATTTATATAGAGACAAGTAAACTGAACAAACCATTGGTTTATGAGGTCTGAGGTACATTTATTTTGTCTGTGGCACCCTACTCCGTATGTAGCTCACTACTTTTGACTAGGGGCCATAGGGCTCAGGCGAAAAGTAGTGCACTATATGGGAACAGGGTGCCATTCTGAGACATTTGGCTGTGGTCACAGCCTACAAGGAGAGGAAACCTCCCCGTCTTGTTTCACTTTTTTGGAAACGGTTTACAAAGTTAACTTTTGCCATGACTCCATTGTATACTAGAGGTGAACAGGCCAATGAGGACAAGCAGTTGTTTCGGCTCAAATACAGTAGTGTGTGTGTGTGTGTGTGTGTGTGTGTGTGTGTGTGTGTGTGTGTGTGTGTGAAAGATTATCAAAACACTAAGCTGCCTTTTAAATCCTGTTGGACCTAGTGACACTGAACACACACACACACACTCACTTTCACCCCCCTCCCAAGACACACATAGGGTCCTCAATCAAGATCCTTTACAGAGAAAGAAATCCTACGAATTCATGGATTACGCCAGCTTTCTTCAAATTCTCTCCGGGGAGAATAAAAGAAGAATGACTTTTAAATGGCTGGAGTGTACGAACAGCTGGGTTAAACCTGATCCCACTGAAGTGAAACTAAGCCAGGGTGCACCCCGCCAAAAGACCGTTTGAAAATCACAAAAGTCGCCATCCATCTCCATTAAGGGGTGCCGGAGATGGGAGACATACAGGAGATACCGACAGCCACCCCCCCCCCCCCCCGCCCCCACCCAATCATTAGCCCCTCACCCATCGCTCATAATGATGGCCGTCACGCGTCTCACATAAAAAGCCGCTTGCTGTCGCAGTTACATGAATACTAGTGTGACAGTCTGATTCGGGTCGTGCAGCTCCTCCCGGCGGGATGTTTCTAGTTAATGACCTCGAGAGAGCGTGCGGCTGCTGTCGCTGGCCGTTTTGTAACGCCATATGATACGATGTCGGACTATGATGTAGTCCGTTTCATACATGTAAATATTGAAGTGATGTATAGCATAACTAGCCACCACTCCACAGTGACCTCGGAGGTGGTCTGCTTTAGTTCTAGGAAACCAGAGGGGTATACTACAAAGCATGATCAATTAGTTAGCTAGCTAACTTTGATACGCAAAATTGAATTAACTATTGTTTTTTGGGGTAAATTAAATAAGCTAAAAATTAGATTTTTTTTGTTTTGTTTGTTGATTCAATTAGACCATGCCAACTTCAAGCCTACATTTTTGTATAAAAAGAAGAAGAAAAAAAAAAAAAGTACATGAGAATATTTTGGCAAGTTAGCTGGCTAACTCTGATCCGGCTTTGTAGCACAGCCCTCAGGTCTGAACTCATTTCTTGAAAAATGAAAAGAGGAGAGAAGGAACAGACACTGTCTAAACAAGGTTTACAACGGGAGTACACAGCTCCGATTCTGGAAGGACCACGGTCCTGCTGGTTTCCATCCTTTTCCCTACTCTGCCTGAAGAACCAGGTGTGTGTACTCTCCAGCCAATCAGTAACATTGATAGATCAAACGCAGGCCGTTTATAAATGTAAACCAGTAGTACTACGAATTATTATTTTTCATGCACATCTAGTAACTGTACGATTGTCCTATGGGTGTTTTGAATGTATCGTGCTGTATATTTCTTGGGATAATTGCATGTGGACTGTTGACCCCAGCATTCGTTTAGCAGCCAGCCAGCCAGGGCATGCAGTACAGCAGACTAGAGCCCAGAGTATGTCTACAGGCAGTAGTGCTGCAGACTGAATAGTGCACTGGATCCCATTCAGTCTCATCAGCCCAAAGCCTCCACCGGAGACACGTAGGTGTGCCCCCCCCCCCAAAACAATCTATCCACTCTCTCGCCCAGGGCAGACTGCCTCGGCTTGTAGCAAGAGACGGATTAGAAGAGAGTGAGAGACAGACAGAGAGAGATAAGGCAAGACAGACACTTCAACTATGTAGTAGTAGTGGTATGATAACACTTATGTTCTTGTTATTTTCTATGGCCAAAGGTCCCTCTCATTCCTATTCGTTACGGTGGGAACTAAAAACACTTCATCCTTAATAAGTATATGCAGTGATGTGTTAACTTCTATTAGCTTATCTTAGAATCATGTGAACCACCACTTTGGGCCTGTTCTTAAACCAAATGACCACTTTCCTTTCTATTCCCTCACCTATACATTAGCGGCCCACTTTCCCGCACGGTAGCGCTGAGCGATTAGTGCTTTTTGAGGTTGGTTCGATTTCGGTTCGATTATTTCAAAAATTAATCAGTTTTTCGATAAAACAAATGTAACCATTAAATGCGCTATGCATTATGCGAGTTGAACGCTGTAATGCAGAACAAAACAATTAATACAAGTCCCATGATGGTAAGTGACGGCCCATTACTGCTTATCACTTATTAACCATCACTGTATGCCTTATTTGTTGACTTTATTATTTCATTCCAAGTCATCATCTCCTCTCTATAGTGCTGCTGTCTAACAAAATTCCTATTTTGTAGGTCTTCAAAGTAAACAAGGCATACATTTATGACTGCTGAATACCAACTATCAAATCACTTAGATCATGTATTTTCAGGTAGAGATACCTGCTCTCTACATCACCTCCAAATCTCGTATTCTTCTCCCTTCCGAAGCAGTCGTTAAAGAGAACACAGACCGGACAAGCAGATGTGCAATGGATTATGGTCATTGTAGTTCATTACCCCGTTGTATGCGCTAAACTATGTCAAATATTGATCTGTTGGAAACTACAATGTCACACAGTTCACGCTGGATCTGATATACCTCTAGAGATACTTTGCGATTTGCGCATTAAGCTCACAGAAAAACAAAAACAAAATGGAATTCAAGTAATTGAACCGATGTCGGACAATAGTTTAAAAAACGTAAAATGTCGGTTAAATCGCTCAGCACTAGCACACGTGCACATATACACAAACACCGCCACTTTCAGACAGACAGGCAGGCAGGCAGAGTGGTATCGACAGTGAGGGCTCAGCTGGCCGATATAGGGATGGAGGAGAGGGAGAGAAGGATAGGGAGGGAAGTGAATGAGGTCCTGGAGGTGAAGCTATGCCTATATTTAAGGATTTAAGGCCCCAGGATACGGTTACTCTGAAACACAAGGGGCCTTATAGCTTAGGGTTACTTCCGTAACCCCGGTTCTCTGATAATAGAGTAAGATGTCTCACATTGGGATTCGCTGATAGGCAGATCACTACTGGGAAGGCCCAATCACACAACGTCTGACCACTCGCCCGCCCTCTGGTCATTATCAAGCACGTCTCTTCCTTGCGCTCTTGCAGCGGTGAGACATCTCACTCCATTATCAAAGAACCGGGGTCACGGAAGTAACCATCATTTCTATTTCAAATAGTCATTCCATTTCTCACAGCGGGATGTGGCCAACTCCCATATCACAGACATGCTCTCCGAAGCCAGGGTAGTCCCAACAGTATAATCCCTCGGAGGCTCCGACACAGAGGACAGTATGCGCAGATGAAAGTTCAGTGACATCCAAATCGGTAAAACCTCAAAAATGTACGAGTGGTAGCCCAACATGCCGCATCGCAAATCTCTTGCTCCATCAGCAAAGATTTTGAACCGTGCCTAAGAGGTAGCCATTAGGGATGTGCCCTTTCAAGACGATTCGATATGCATCTAGATACATGGGCTCTGGTACGATACAGGAACGACACGCTTTAGTTTGAGGCGATTCGGCTTGATTAGGGAACGAATCGATTTGATGCACTGACATTTGTTACGTTAACACATGCTCAACTCTAAATTAAAATCTGCTCCTGATTGAGCCACATAAGATGGATCTGTCCAATATAGCCTGTTTCTTGTCCCCCCACTTCGGTTCTCAAATCACCATCACCCACTTATTAGCCTCTGCCATGCCCCCAACAACCGGATGCTTTTCAGGGGAAATGGAAAGAGAGCCTGTGACGCAGAGCCTGTGACGCGACTTACGCTTTTGGACGTTAACAAAAGGCGACACATTTACCGGATTGGTTGAACAGTGTTTTATCGTCTCGTCGAGTACGTTTCAGGCGTTTCTGTTACACCTGCCACGTTCGGTTACACACTAATTAACTTGTCATTTGTGCAGATTCAAGTCATGATCTGGAACTTTGAAAATGACTACGTATTTTTTTAAACCTCCCGCTTTGGGCTGGATATGTCAATGTGTAGTTCGTGCATGTATAATCTATGAGCAGAATTAGTCTTACCTCAATTAGCCACGAAATCCCTAGTTTGAAAGCAACAGTTTTTCTGGAAGCTGTGCTGCACCATTTTCCCCCTAGCAACTCAAGTTGAACCAATGAGCTTCAGTCCCTCACCATTTGAGTGACAGCTAGCAAGATGCACACCATGCACCCACAACACACACAACACCCACACACAGAGAGAAATGTGGCACACATACAGTACCTTCCGAAAGTATTCACACCCCTTGAATTATTCCATATTTTGTTGTGTTACTGAATTAATTCAAAATGTCTTAAAACAAAACGGCTCACCCATCTACACACAATACACCATAATGACAAAGTGAAAACATGTTAAACAATTTTGCAAATGTATTGAAAATTAAATACAGAAATGTGGAATTTGCATAAGTATTCACACCTTTGAGGCAATCATTTGTAAAAGCACCTTTGACATTATGGGGTATTGTGTGAAGGCCATAAACAAAATCTTAATTTAATCAATTTCAAATTCAGGCTGTGACATAACAAAATGTGGAAAGAGTCAAGGGGTGTGAATACTTTTAGGCACTGTATGTATGCAGACGCCTTCAGAATGCACCTCTCTCTCTCCTCCGCGTGCACATTGACTTACAGCATGCATATAGGGAAGGGCACTCAACTTGTAATGCACCGACTGATAATTGGCTAAAATAAACGGATAATAAGATGATAGCTGTATTGTTAGATTTCAGTGCAGCCTTCGGTGTTATTGATCATAATTTGATTTTAAAAAACTCACTTATGGCTTTACATCACGTGGTTGGAGAGTTACTTATCCAAAATAACTCAAGAGTATTTTTATCGGCAGCTTCTCTAACATCAGATATGTACAGTGTGGTATCCCTCAGGGCAGTTGCCTTGGGCTGTTACTCTTCATTATTTATTTTTTTACAAATGATTTGGCACTTGACAAGAAGCTAAAATGACTACATATGCTGATGATTGCACACACTACACATCAGCACCTACAGCCAGTGAGCTCACAGAGACTCTTAACAATGAGTTACAGTCAGTGTCAGAATGGGTAGTTAACAATAAACTGGTCTTAAATACATCTAAAACCAAAAGCATTGTATTTGGTTCAAAGCATTCTCTTAGGCCTAAACCTCAACTGGAGTTGTGTATAAAGAGTGTGACAATTGAACAAGTTGAACAAGTTGAAAAAGCTGAACTCCTAGGACTAACACTGGATAGGTCAGTTATCATGGTCCAGTCATATTGACAAAGCGAAGAAGGGAAGAGGTATGTCTGTTATTGAAAGATGTAGTGTTTTTACTTCGATACCAGGTTGAGTATCACAATACTAGATACCATCACAATACTCGATACCAAAACGATATCGCGGGGAAAAAAATAAGGCGTATTAGCCAAAGTTACAGAATGGCACTTGATCCAGACATGTCTTTTGAGTTTAATGTCATTACATTTTAAATGTTATATTTTTGAATGTACAGCACCTTCAGAAAGAACAGTGGTTCCTCAATTAAAGGTTTTGAGCTTATGCCGCGACCGTTTGTGGAAGAAGGTGGCATTCTGTCATTGCACCTCACTACCACAAGGGGGAGCTTGTATAAAATAATTGCTGGCGGAGTTGAGAGAGAGAACTTGGGTAAATACAATGGCGCAACGACAATTGACATGTGGACTGACGATTTTCGAGAATAGGCATGGTGGCCTTTTGGTTTCTCTCCCTCTAAAACAAAGAAATAATGATAAATAACAAACTGGCTATATTTACCACAATGTGAAAGAGTGATAGCCTCTCTACATAAACTGGGTCCTCCGTTGCTGATGTGAAGAAAAACTGAATGAAAGAGAGTCCAGCGAGGATAGGGAAGGGAAAAAGGTTGGCCATATTTTCAAGACCTGAAATACTTCATTTATTTTTGAAACATAGAAGTTTATTTAGACAATTTAATATATTTGTTTAGACTTGGCTTATTTAGTAGGCTATTTTGCAGCATAAAGCTATATTTGTCAGCATAACGCTGAGTGACTTATTTGTGGCCTTGGCTCAAAATAAATATTCAGACCCCTTGACTTTTTCCACATTGTTACGTTACAGCCTTATTCTAAAACTGAGTAAATCAAAGTTTCTTCATCAATCTACACACAACACCCCATAATCGCAAGGCAAAAACAGGTTTTTAGAAATGTTAGCAAAAACAAAGACAGAAATACCTTATTTACATAAATATTCAAACCCTCGAAATTGAGCTCAGGTTCATCCTGTTTCCATTGATCATCCTTGAGATGTTTCAACAACTTGATTGGAGTCCACCTGTGGTAAATTAAATAGATTGGCCATGATTTGGAAAGGCAAACACCTGTCTATATAAGGTCCCACAGTTGACAGTGCATGTCAGAGCAAAAACCAAGCCGTGAGGTGGAAGGAATTCTCAGTAGAGCTCCGAGACAGGACTGTGTCGGGGCACAGATCTAGGAAAGGCTACAAAAACATTTCCGCAGTGTTGAAGGTGTGGCCTTCAATCATTCTTGAATGGAAGAAGTTTGGTACCACCCAGATTCTTCCTATAGCTGGTCGCCCTGCCAAACTGAGCATTCGGGGGAGAAGGGCCTTGGTCAGGTAGGTGAGAGTTGCTCTGTGGAGATGGGAGAACATTCCAGAATGCCAAGTGTCACGCCTGGAGGAAACCCGGCACCATCCCTACGGTGAAGCATGGCGGTGACAGCATCATGCTGTGGGGATGTTTTTCAGCAGCAGGGACTGGGAGACTAGTCAGGATCGAAGGAAAGATGAATGGAGCAAAGTACAGCGAGATCCTTGATGAAATCCTGCTCCAGAGCGCTTAGGACCTCCGACTGGGGCAAAGGTTCACCTTCCAACAGGACAACGACCCTAAGCACACAGCCAAGACAACGCAGGAGTGGCTTGAGCGGCCCAGCCAGAGTCCGGATTTGAACCTGACCGAACATATCTGGAGAGACCTGAAAATAGCTGTGCAGTGATGCTCCCCATCCAACCTGACAGAGCTTGAGAGGATCTGCAGAGAAGAATGGGGAAACTCCCCAAATACAGGTGTGCCTAGCCTGTAGCATCATACCCAAGAAGACTCAAAGCTGTAATTGCTACCAAAGGTGCTTCAACAAATTACTGAGTAAAGGGTCAGAATACTTATGTAAATGTAATACTTCAGTTTATTGCAAACATTTCTAAAAACCTGTTTGTGCTTTGTCATCATAGGATAGTGTAGATTGACAGGGGGGAAAAAACATTTAATACATTTTTGGATAAGGCTGTAATGTAACAAAATGTGGAAAAAGTCAAGGAGTCTGAATACTTCCCGAATGCACTGTAGGATGCCACCCAGCCAAAAAGTTAGTTTGTCAAATTTCTGCCCTGCTAGAGCTGCCCCAGTCAACTAAGTGTGGTCATTGTGAATTGGAAACATCTAAGAGCAACAACGGCTCAGCCGCGAAGTGGTAGGCCACACAAGAACGGGACCGCCAAGTGCTGAAGCATGTATTGCGTAAAGATATTCTGTCCTCGGTTGCAACACTCACTACAGAGTTCCAAACTGCCTCTGGAAGTAATGTCAGCACAAGAACTGTTCGTCGGGAGCTTCATGAACTGGGTTTTATTGGCCGAGCAGCCGCACACAAGCCTAAGATCATCATGCTCAATGCCAAGCGTCGGTTGGAGTGGTGTAAATTGGACTCTGGAGCAGTGGAAACACTTTCTCTGGCGTGATAGAACATGCTTTGCCATCTGGCAGTACGACGGATAAATCTAGGTTTGGCGCATGCCAGGATAACGCTACCTGCCCCAATGCATAGTGCCAACTGTAAAGTTTTGTGCAGGAGGAATAATGGTCTGGGACTGTTGCAGTGAAGGGAAATGTTAAAGCGACAGCATACAATGACATTCTAGACGATTCTGTGCTTCCAACTTTGTGGCAACAGTTTTGGGAAGGGCCTTCCCTGTGTCAGCATGACAATAGGCCCATGCACAAAGCGAGGTCCATACAGAAATGGTTTGTCGAGATCGGTGTGGAAGAACTTGACTGGCCTTCACAGAGCCCTGACCTCGACCCCATCGAACATCTTTGGGCTGAATTGGAACGCCGACTGCGAGCCAGGCCTATTCACGCAACATCAGTGCCCGACCTCACTAATGCTCTTGTGGCTGAATGGAAGTCCCCGCAGCAATGTTCCAACATCTTGTGAAAAGCCTTCCAAGAAGAGTGAAGGCTGCTATCACAGCAAAGGGGGGACCAACTCCATATTAATGCCCATGATGTTGGAACGAGATGTTAGAAGAGCAGGTGTCCACATAGTTTTGGTCATGTAGTGTATATGTCCAATGGATTCTTCTTCAGTTCATTTGTGAGCGACTCCGTTCGACTCTGTTCTTTGTGATTTCGTTCATCCATAATGACCGTATTGAACGGTTGCTGCTCATCTTACCGCTATTAAATCAGCAATGTCATTCTATCAGCGTTCAAACTATCCCTTGTACTAGCTAGATCCCACGATAGAGAAGAAGAATGTGGTGTCATTAAAGTGTGATCTTTAGTGTTCAACTTGGCTCATTTCAGACTCGGGCGCTGCGTCATTACATTTCAGTCATTTACTGGCCTCTAGGTAAATATTAGGAGAGAGATGATTATTCAAAGCACATCCTTTCTGCTTGAATTGAATTGTTGTAAACCTCGAATATAACCCTGGTGGGAAGTATACAGAACAAAAATATAAACGCCAACATGCTACAATTTCAAAGATTTTACTGAGTTACAGTTCATATAAGGAAATTAGTCAATTGAAATAAATTCATTAGGCCCTAATCTATGGATTTCACATGACTGGGAATACAGATATGCATCTGTTGGCCACAGACACCTTAAAAAAAAAGGTAGGTGCGTGGATCAGAAAACCAGTCAGTATCTGGTGTGACCACCATTTGCCTCATCAGAGCGACACTCCTTCTCATAGAGTTGATCAGGCTGTTGATTGTGGCCTGTGGAATGTTGCCCCACTCTTCAATGGCTTTGCGAAATCACTGGATATTGGAGGGAAATGGTGTTGTGCACGTCCATCCAGAGCATCCCAAACATGCTCAATGGGTGACATGTCTGGTGAGTATGCAGGCCCTGGAATAACTGGGACATTTTCACCATCCAGGAATTGTGTACAGATCATGCTGAAACATGAGGTGATGGCGGTGGATGCATGTCATGACAACGGGCCTCATGATCTTGTCACAGTATCTATGTGCTTTCAAATTGCCATCGATAAAATGCAATGGTGTTCGTTGTCCGTAGCTTATGCCTGCCCGTAACAAAACCACGGGCCACTCTGTTCACAACACTTACATCAGCAAACTGCTCGCCCACATGAACGCCATACACGCAGTCTACGGTTGAGGCCCGGTTGGACGTACTGACAAATTCTCTAAAACGACACTGGAGGTGGCTAATGGTAGAGAAATTAACATTAAATGATCAGGCAAAAGCTCTGGTCGACATTCCTGCTGTGTGCATGCCAATGGCACACTTCCTCAAAACTTAGACATCTTTGGCCTTCTGTTGTGTGACAAAGCTACACATTTTAGAGTGGCCTTTTATTGTCCTCAGCACAAGATGCATCTGTGTAATGATTATGCTGTTAAATCTTGATATGCCACACCTGTCAGGTGGACGGATTATCTTGGCAAAGGAGAAATGCTCAATAACAGGGAAGTAAACAAATTTGTGTACATTTTTTTGGGGGCGCATATGGAAAATGTCCGGGATCTTTTGTTTCAGCTCATGAAACATGGGACCAACACTTTACATTTTGCATTTATATTTTTGTTCAGTGTAATTAAGGACCTTATTCAATCAACCGCTGTACATCAAATACATGTTTTATTTTCACACTCGCCGAATACAACAGGTGAAGGTAGACCTTACAGTGAAATGCTTAACCAACAATGCAGTTTTAAGAAAAAGTGTGAGGTAAAAAATAGATAAGGAAAAAAAAAAGCAGCAGTGAAATAACAGTAGCGAGGCTATATACAGGGAGTACTGGTACAGAGTCAATGTGCGGGGGCACCGGTTAGTCGAGGTAACTAAGGTAATATGTACATGTAGGTAGAGTTAAAGTGACAATGCTTCGATATACAGATTCTGGGGTTTCTTCCCTTGCCTTTGAGTGAGCTTATTGGCAAGTTCTTTGTTTCACACCGGAGGCACATTGTTATTTTATTTATATTAACAGTACGTTTTAATTACGTTCTGTTATAAAGAAAAGATAACTTAAAGGACACTTGGTTATCAGGTTTTGAATGAACAGCGCCCAAAGGTCTAATGTAGTGATCATAGTGCATTTACAGTTCTACTGTGCATACTGCCTGTGGTTAGAGCCTTGTTATAGTTCATATACTCTCCAGTCACAGTGAAACCCGACGGAGCTGGGTGCCTGGCTCTGACGGGTGTGATGTCTGGGATTGGCCCGGCTCCAGGTAACACCGCGGCACCTTGCCAAGCCCAACAACAGACCGTTTCATTTTGTTGTCCCCAACCTGATGACTAGTGACACTGCCATGCACGTTTCCCTTCCCTTCTGTGATCGGACGACAGGCGAAAAGAGACTTTTACTCAAGTAGTATTTTACAGTGTGACTCACTTTTACTTGAGTTATTTTCTATTAAGGTATCTTTAACTTTTACTCAAGTATGACAATTAAGTACTTTATCCACCACTGGGCTTTGGTCTGGGTCGTATTCATTAGGCACCGAAGGGAAGAAGAAAAACAAACGGCGAGAGAATACCAAGGCGTGGTCCAATAATAAAACGCTTGTTTTCCGATTTCCGTTGCACAACGCTTTGCTGCCGTGTGCTCTAATGAAAACAACCTAGGCTTTACTCTGCTTTTTCCCACTCCGGTCACAGATGGGACCTCAAACAGTCCCTTGGAGCTCGCACCCTCACCACCCCCACCGGTACTCATCCGCCCTTGATCGCCCTAAGCCTTGTCATTAATGAATTTATCAATTTGTCTGCAGAGCCCTTTGCAGGGGTCACCGATGTTGGTATGGAGATCAGGCTCTCACGTTCTCCCTTCTACAGTTCACATTCCTTCCCAAATTATAGGAAGAGAGGGAGAGCTGACAGGAGGAGAGAGAAGAAGAGAGGAAGACAGAGGAGAGGAGTTAGGGGAGGGAGGAGAGGGAAAGGGGAGAAAGAACCTGGAAAGAAAGAGACAGAAGAGGTACAGTTGGAGAGATGTAGAGAGAAGAGGGGTGCGAGGGGCGGAGGAGGTACAGCAGCAACTCCCTACCTGGTAGTCCAGGATGCTGAAGCCCAGGCCTCTCTCTCCCTTCTCCAGCTCCAACAACTGAATGTCTGGGGACCACAGAGCCAGCTCTCCCTCTTCATCCTCCTCCTCCTCTTCCCCTCTCTTCCCCTGCTGCATCTCCTCCTGCTGGCTGGGGTACGTGGGCGCTGGCTCCTCCGGCTCCTCATCCGACACCTCCTGCAGGGTCACGTGGTCCTGGTGGGTGGAAGAGAGGATACACACGTATTGACACCATAATGTTAGCTTCAGGAACATCTTGATATGGTGTGCAGAGCATCGTGGGTATTGTAGTACTACAACAGTGACTTCAACCTATCCTGGTCACTGTCATTATCTATGAGTCGTACGATACAGCATGAGTCAGCATTTTGAGGAGAAGTTATGAACTAGCCTACCTGAGGTTGTTCACTGTCATTGTCCCGGAGGTAGGCCTGACTTATCAACACAGAGGACAGCTTGGCTTCAAGCTAGATTAGAAGAACACAGGAGGACATAGACTATAATTTGTGTGTGTGTCGAGTTGGGAGTGTGTGTGTTCCTGTGTATGTGTGCGTGCTGACCTCAGACAAGCTGACGGCAGGGCTGGGCGAGCGCCACTCGTCTTGGCGGTCTGGTTGATAGTCTGAGTCGTCCTCTGTCAGGTGTCTGCAGCACACCAGGGTGAAGGGAGGGGGAACCTCACGCAGGAACGCCACTGCCTCGCGCCTCGACTTGCCGTACAGCTGCACCCCGTTCACCTGGACACACACACCTTCCCTAAGTAAACGTGCATTTGTACATGAAATTCACTTAAGACGGCGTACACACACACCTCGTTAATAGGCAAGACACACAGAGAAGCACTACATTCACCTGCAGAGCGTGCACACACACACACACACACACACACACACACACACACACACACACACACACACACACACACACACACACACACACACACACACACACACACACACACACACACACACACACACACACACACACACACACACACACACTTCGAGTAAATACACAGCCAACCGTGTATAGGCTGTTGCACCAAAGACAACGGTCTTATGCTCTGCTTTCAAAAGGGAAGATGAGACATCAGCTAATGGACAGTTTATGGCTGGAATGAATGGAGTCAATTTGTGACTTCAAACACCCCTCAACAAAGGTGCTCTCTCGTAATGAAGTGAACCAAAAGAGATGTAGGAGCCCAAAGGAGTTGTGGGAGTATACTGTAGGTGTGCGTTCATACGCGCGCCTTTGCATGTGTGTGTGTGTGTGTGTGTGTGTGTGTGTGTGTGTGTGTGTGTGTGTGTGTGTGGGGGGGGGCTGATCAGAGGGGCCGCCACAGAGGTATGGCACTATTCTCAGTGAGGGGACTCAGGGAGCCGCTGGTCTACTTGATTGCTGTTTAATGGAACGGGTTGCACGAGAGTGACTGGAGAGCCCGGCGATGGCTGCTACTGTATGTGCCATTTGCCCAGTGATGTAGGGGAGACCAGGCCTAACCCTCCGGTGTTACTGGGAGACTTGCGTTCAATTCACAGACCCGCTCGAAAAACGCAGGTGTAGATCGAGCTACACTAGTACAGAGGGTTATGGTCGTGTAAAAACCAGGCATTTTAATCCATGGATTTGGCTCTCCTACCCTCTGATGTCAGGATTTCCCCCTCCTGTGCCATGGTGGTTGCCTCTGCTTATGTCAGGACTGCCAACAGCAACAGGCTGAGGGCACAGTGGTGAAGCAGCACCAAGCCGTGCCAGGGAGGGGGGCAGGAAGAGGGGATAGGTAGGGGGTAGAACAAAGTCTCCCTCTCCTGCCTGCCTGCCTGCCTGCCTCTCTCCCTCTCCTCTACTGCCTCCCTCTCTACTCTCTCCCTCCCTCAACCCCTCAATTTACTTGGACAAGGAAAATGTTGCCCTAAGTGCTAGTGTGTGTGTATGTATGTGTACGTGTGTGTTATCAGACGTGTGTGTTGATGGGAGGCAGTAATGCCTGCCAGTACAGTACCTCCAGTAGTTCGTCCTCTGGTCTCAGGAGCCCGTGTTTGGCCACGGGGCCCTCAGGGGCCACAGAAGAGACATAGTGGTGGCCGTCGAACGAGTCCAACTCAACCCCCAGACGCATGGTGTGGATGGGAAGAAGCTAGAAAAGAATAGAATACTTTATTAGGCCTTGGAGAACTGTGGAGGTTTTTAATAAGGGGAACTGTGTGGCATTTGGCATCATATTGAGCGTGTAACTGGTTGTAACCTTGGAGTACTTCTGTAGCTCAGCGTCATCTTCGATGACAGGGTCCAGTTCAACCACCTGGGAAGGACACAAACAATGGCACTATATAACTCCTTCCATGACAACGTAGACACTATGACCCAGTCTCATGCGTCAGCAAATAAAAAAAGCTACCAACAGTGCTTATTCCGCCTAACGAACTGCTTACCAGAACGTCGTACTCTGGCCCCAGGGCCTGCTCCCATTTGGCCCTCAGCTCCAGCTCAGACAGAGAGACTCCCTCCATAGCTGAAAGACACAGTGACAGTGTTGACGCTAGGAGGAATGTTAATAACTGTGGCATAAATACCTTCAAGAGATGCATGTATTGGGACATTGGGGTGCAGGGACGGGACATTGGGTTGAGGTTTGTGTGTGTGTCTCTGTGTAAAAAGAGCTAGCCTGGTCCCAGATATGTTTGTGCTTTTTGCCTACTCCATTGTCAAGCCAAACATGACAATTCCAAAAGGAGTTGGCAAGAGAGCAGAAACAGATTGGCACCCAGGCTGCAAAATAACTAGGCGATTCGTGCATTTGAGTGAATTGAAAGTGACCGTGCCATTACAATGGTCGGTTGAAGACGTGTTTTTACATGTTGCCCACTATCAGAGATACTCTGTGTTCCACTTCATTCTATTCCATTTACACAGTCTGTGGTGTATCCATTAAAATTACATTACTATGACGAGGCTAACTACTGTTTAGTCGAAATTACACTATAGTGCCTGGAAATACGATGACATTGCTAAAGTAGTCAAATATTTGTGATGAGTCTTTTTTGAGTGAGATTTCGCCATCTGAAATGAATCAAACAAGATTGATTCAAGGTTGAAAACAATTCTGTGTGCATGCGGTGCAGTGCTTGCGCACGTGTGTGTGTGTGTGTTTGTGTGGTGCGCGCCTCAGTAGAAATGGCCTGTCCTAGTGCGAGTGAGACACTCATTCCCTCCACTTAGATAGCACCACGACTGAAATGTTAAACACAGAGGAATACAACTTTTTGGGGGCTCCAAGTCAAC
Source organism: Salvelinus namaycush (assembly GCF_016432855.1). Classification (NCBI taxonomy): domain Eukaryota; kingdom Metazoa; phylum Chordata; class Actinopteri; order Salmoniformes; family Salmonidae; genus Salvelinus; species Salvelinus namaycush. Next base: position 9,351,960 of record NC_052316.1, read on the forward strand.
ATGGCTGTTAAACTTGACACGGTGAGAAATCAAACTTGGGACAAAGATTGCTTCCTGGATCACAAGTAGCTCCGAGTCCAAGCAAATGAATAGGCATGATTCCTGCCCCCCCAGAACTGTACCGTAAGGGTTCTGCCCCAAATGCTACTATATAGTGCACCAAAGGTAGTGCACTTGGTCGGGAATAGGGTACCGTCTGAGAAACAGCCTCTCTTTACAACGAACCTGGGGGGGGGAAATCAGCAGCAGGATGTCGAGGAGGGAGATATTATGTTGCGTGTTCATGACCAGTGTAAAGATGTAAAGAGAAACTCCTCAACATTCAGAGAGCGTACTAGCGCCTCTGAACCGACCACAATCACCCCCCCGCACACACACGGAACCGTTTGAGCAGCGGGTTGCGTGCCCCTCTCGCTCTCTCGGTCAACACAGTGCACCAAAACCCAAAGACCTGTGACATGAGCTCCAGCACTGTGCCTGAATAAATTAGCGTCGCTAACCACTCGCCGACGCGGCGCAATTACTCTCCACATTTCACTAAATAAATACGATAATACATTGTTTTGGGATGTCGAGAAAGGGAAGGGACATCTGTTGGCCAGGCAGTGGAGAGGAGAGCGCACACACATACACACACACACAAACACACACACACACACACACACACACACACAGAACCTAAACACTTACCTTGAGTTTCAGTCGCTTTGCAAAGGGGGGGGGAAAGGAGGGAGGAAAAAATGAGAAAAGGGAGAGACCGAGAACAAATGTGTGTTGGCGCTAGGTTGGACAAGCACAATCAGGCTGGTTCAAGTGTTGAGTTACTGTTGAGTTACTGGCACAGTGGCGCTACCATAAAATATTGTTTTTGCAAGCGTGTAGTGTAATGTACTGTGAACGTTGACGGTTCAGGCGTCCATTAACAGGTGTCGTGCCGCTACACTGAACTACAGTAACACAACAAAAGCCCAGATCACAACACCTACAAGCGACAATCGGCCAACATTTGCTCTGCAGTGGACTGGACAAGAATCCTTTTCTCACATCTTCAACTTTCAATGACTCTTACTCACATAACAAAGTATGGCTGGAGCCCAAATGGCATCATATTCCCTTTATAGTACACTACTTCTGACCAGGGTCCATAGGGTCATAGGGAATAGGGTCCCATTTTTTGAAAATGTTCTTTATTTAACTACGCAAGTCAGTTAAAAACAAATTCTTATTTACAATGACGGCCTACGAACAGTGGGTTAACTGCCTTGTTCAGGGGCAGAACGACAGATTTTTTACCTTGTCAGCTCGGGGCGATCTAGCAACCTTTCGGTTACTGGCCCAGCGCTCTAACCACTAGGCCCATTTGGGACATATCCCATGTCTTTGGTATTTCTGCTTCAGGTGATACTTCCAAAGCAATCATCTTTAAATAGAGAGACAAATATCTTAAACCTTCTCTCTTTGCCCAAATCACATGTCAACCATGGTCAAACCGTCATGCCTAATGAGTCTGTCACTGATTATATCCCTAATAATTATACACAACAACAAAACGACTGTCAATTCCAAACAAAATGGTGTTTTAATTTTGCACACACACAAACGCATGTATGCAAAATGCACACACACACAGAGAAATAAGCCGTTGACAAGCCGTCATTGTTGTCCATGGGGCTTGTATTGGTTCCCCTGGGCAACAGAATACTTTATTTTGGAGATTTGACATGTAAAGGGTCTTGTCAGGATTCATTAGGGCCAAGTGTAACGTGAGCCCCCCCTCACACACACTCTCCCCCTGTACCCAGCTCTAGCCTCCTGCTATTCCATTACCCCCCTCTCTTCCCCCTGTACCCAGCTCTAGCCTCCTGCTATTCCGTTACCCCCCTCTCTTCCCCCTGTACCCAGCTCTAGCCTCCTGCTATTCCATTACCCCCCTCTCTTCCCCCTGTACCCAGCTCTAGCCTCCTGCTATTCCGTTACCCCCTCTCTTCCCCCTGAACCCAGCTCTAGCCTCCTGCTATTCCATTACCCCCCTCTCTTCCCCCTGTACCCAGCTCTAGCCTCCTGCTATTCCGTTACCCCCTCTCTTCCCCCTGTACCCAGCTCTAGCCTCCTGCTATTCCGTTACCCCCCTCTCTTCCCCCTGTACCCAGCTCTAGCCTCCTGCTATTCCGTTACCCCCCTCTCTTCCCCTGTACCCAGCTCTAGCCTCCTGCTATTCCGTTACCCCCCTCTCTTCCCCCTGTACCCAGCTCTAGCCTCCTGCTATTCCGTTACCCCCCTCTCTTCCCCTGTACCCAGCTCTAGCCTCCTGCTATTCCGTTACCCCCCTCTCTTCCCCCTGTACCCAGCTCTAGCCTCCTGCTATTCCGTTACCCCCTCTCTTCCCCCTGTACCCAGCTCTAGCCTCCTGCTATTCCGTTACCCCCCTCTCTTCCCCCTGTACCCAGCTCCAGCCTCCTGCTATTCCGTTACCCCCTCTCTCCCCCTGTACCCAGCTCTAGCCTCCTGCTATTCCGTTACCCCCTCTCTTCCCCCTGTACCCAGCTCTAGCCTCCTGCTATTCCGTTACCCCCCTCTCTTCCCTTCTCGCCTTTCTTGATATGTATATCTTGCAGGGTGGATGTGTAGCATGTCTGTAACAGTGCCCAACAAGCCTGCTGTGGAGGAATACGAAAGAGGGGGTGGAGGAGTGGTTTACGGGGATGGAATGGTTGGGTTTGAATGACTGCGTGGCCAGCCGATGACCTGGACCCCGAGAGAGGGGGGGGGGGGGGGGGGGTGTAATACAGGATCAGGTTTAAACTGACTGTTTAAAAAGAGAAAGAAAAACTGCCAGACCACCGATGGGGGGAGGATTATAAAAGAGAAGGAAAGTGATCACCTCATCTGGACAAGCAATATTTGCTCACCGTGACTTGTCGTTCTGTCACTAACGTGCAACAGGTACTGACACCTTACCTGGTTAGCTGACATTGTAACAGTTGACCGGGATGTTGACCCCTAGTGGCCGACTATCCAACAGTCACCTAGCAGCGCTGTGTTTACGCAGTGTGTGTAAGTGGCAGCTGCCTCCCTCTAGACAACAGATGACTGACTGGGAGTGCGTCTACGGAGTAATGAGGCGTGTGTTCTATGATCTGATCTGCCCTGACCCAGGCACTGGGAGGATGAGGTGACAGAATGAGAGAGAGACGGATGGCTAGATGAATGAATGTACGAATTAATGGACGGACCGACGGCTGGATGAGCTCACCACTGGCCAGCTGTGTTCTGCTGGTGCTCATCAGAAGTGTCTCAGTGGGCTCCAGTAGGGGGGCCACGCTGGAGGCCACGCTGGAGGCCCTCTGCAGGTCTGATGACCGAGCTTTGATCTCTGCAGACCTCTTCAGAGACACACGGGACGGCTCTCTCTGGACTACAACACACACACACACACACACACACACACACACACACACACACACAACGTATCTGTTTATTTAGTCATATCTGTGGTGCAGTTCAGACATATCAAATGAAACACCAGTAGCCAGACAAAACAGTGTACTGGTCAGAACACAAGGCTGGTTGGAAAGACATGTGTTGGGGATATTTGTGGTCAATTTGAGCCAGGCCTTGCACAAATGAACACTCAATCACATTGTGTGTGCGCGTGCACGTGAGTGCGACCACATTCAATGACATTACACCCACTGCCAACAATACACGTTTTCAGAAGAAATCTGGTTGTGGGCTATTGGAGAAAAATATCCAGTTTCAGCTTGGATGTCCTGAGAGGAAGTGGTATAATTTCACTGCTCACAGTGCTTTAGTTACTTCATCCTAGATACGCGACCCGGGGGAATATTTGTAGCGGAGTGTCCTCGCCAATCATTTCTGATTCCCGGTCCAGTATACAGCGCCTTCAGAAAGTATTCATGCCCCTTTGTCCACATTTTGTTGTGTTACAGCCTGAATTTGAAATTGATCAAAAAGATTCCCCCCCCATTAAGCCCCCATCTACACACAACATCCCGTGAAAAAATTAAAACATGTTTTTAGAAATGATCGCACAATTATTGAAAAGGAAATACAGAAATCTCTTATTTACTTAAGTATTCACACCCCTGAGTCTATACTTTGTAGAAGCACCTTTGGCAGTGATTACAGCTGCGAGTCTCTCTCAGTAAGTCTAAGAGCTTTCCACAACTGTATTGTACATTTTCCCATTATTCTTTTAAAAATTCTTCAAGCTGTCAAATTGGTTGTTAATCATTGCTAGAAAACTATTTTCATGTCTTGCCATAGATTTATCAAGTAGATCCAAGTCAAAACTGCAACTCAGACACTCAGGAACATCCACCGTCTTCTTGGTAAGCAATTTCAGTGTAGATTTGGCCTTGTGTTTAAGGTTATTGTCCTGCTGAAAGGTGAATTCATCTCCCAGTGTCTGGTGGAAAGTACGTTTAAAAGCATACTCATATAACATGACGCAGCAACCACTACGCTTGAAAAGATGGAGTGGTACTCAGTAATGTGTTCTATTGGATTTGCCCCAAACATAACACTTTGTATTCAGGACAAAAAGTGAATTGCTTTGCCACATTTTTTGCAGTTACTTTAGCGCTGTTATGGAATATTATTATTCTGTAGAGGCTCCCTTCTTTTCACTCTGTCAATTAAGTTATTATTGTGGAGTAACTACAATGTTGTCATACGGTTTTAAAGTCACCACTGGTCTCATGGTGAAATCCCTGAATGGGTCCCTTCCTCTCCGGCAAGGGAGTTAGGGAGGAGGCCTATATCTTTGTAGTTTCTGGGTATATTGATATCCAAAGTGCAATGAATAACTTGGCCCATCTACCAATAGATGCCCTTCTTTGTGAGGCATTGGAAAACCACCCTGGTCTTTGTGGTTGAATCTGTGTTTGAAATTCACTGCTTGACTGAGGGATCTTACAGATAATTGTATGTATGTGTGGGGTGAAGAGATGAAGCGGTCCTTCAGAAATCATGTTAAACACTATTATTGCACACAGAGTGAGACCATGCAACTTATAAAGTGACCTGTTAAGCACATTTTGACTCCTGAACTTATTTAAGCTTGCCATAACAAAATGGGTTGACTACTTATTGACTAAAATACATTTCAGCTTTTACTAATTTGAAAAGAAAATCTAAAAACAAAATTCTACTTTGACATTATGGGGCATCTGGGTGTAGGCAAAACAAATCTCAATATAATCAATTTTATATTCAGGCTGTAACACAACAAAATGTGGACAAAGGGATGTGAATACCTTCTGAAGGCACTGTATACTACACCCTCCAAGTACTACATTACATGACAGAAGGCCAGTGTTTGTGTGTGTGTGTGTGTGTGTGTGTGTGTGTGTGTGTGTGTGTGTGTGTGTGGGTGGCATGGGCAGTATACCGTCCAGGGGGGTATTTTGAAATACAGTCAGTAAGATTTTGAAAGGCGTCAATAGCGTATGAAAATCTGGATGCCGCCCAACACTAGTGTACATAGAATGGAGCGTTACTTTTACAAGGCTAGCAGTGTTCAGTTAGCACTGTATGCCTTTCCCCCACCGGTGTAATGAAACAATAGCAGTCCAGGAGAGATAAGAATCACACTGTGGCTTAACTTGCTCTTCTAAATCACCTCTCGCACCGCTCGGCTGACCAATAGTACCGGACACGGACTCGTAGAAGTCGCAGGAAATTAGGTCATAGATCTTGGGACGCTTTGCCGACGAGATACTTTTTGGAAATTAGAGCAAGTAAACACATTCCTTATCGCAATCTTCCCCTGTGATGCTGGGTGGTAATTGGAAATGGCCGGAAGGAGTATGAACTTATTGTACAGGGTCATGTCCCAAATGGCACCCTATTGCCTATAAAATGCCTACGCAAACTATTCCACACCCCTTGACTTCTTCCACATTGTGTTGTGTTACAGCCTGAATTTAAAATTGTTTAAATTGAGATTCTCTCACACAATACACCATAATGTCAAAGGTGTATTATGTTTTTAGACGTAAAAAAAAAAGTATTACAAATGCAAAGCTGAAATGAATGACTTGAGTCAATAAGTATTCAACCCCTGTTATGGCAAGCCTAAATAAGTGCTGAACAACTTACATAATACGTTGCATGGACTCACTCTGTATGCAATAAGTGTTTAACATGATGTTTTTTATGATTACCTCATCTCTGTACCCAACACATACAGATAATTGTAAGGTCGAGCAGTTAATTTCAAACACAGATTCAACCACAAAGAACAGGGCCCAGATTCACAAAACCTTAAGGAATTTCTTCTTAACTTACTTTTCCCCCTTAACTATAGACTTAACTTTCTTCTTAAGCAAAGTTGCTATTCCTCAAAAAGGTTCTTGGAAATGTTAGTGCCATTTCTTATGTTTCTCCTTAAGCAAAAATGTAAGAACTTAGATTCTTGAAAATAAAGTCCTTAGAAATGTTATAAATGCCAAAATAGCTAAACCCTTGTCTTAAACTCAGGGTAGTGAGAGAAAGCAACTAACTTAACCTGAAAGTTTCAGTATTCATTATTTTAAACACAATAACATGTTTTAGAACAGTAATCTCAGTAAGAAATATGCTAAAACGATTGCCATTGCTAGCTAGATAGCTAGCTAGCTAAAACGGTTGCCTAGCAACAAACATCTTCATTAGATTTGTAAGTTCATAAGAAAATCATTCAATCTTAAGATATTGTTAAGGAATTGTACTTATGAATTTCTTTTTTTTCTTAAGAAGCTTCTTAAGTTTTTGCGTAAGACGTATTTTATCCCTTTGAGCATGGTGAAGTTATTAATTAGACTTTGGATGGTGTATCAATACACCCAGTCACTACAAAGATACAGATGTCCTTCCTAACAGTTGCTGGAGAGGAAGTAAACCACTCAGGGATTTCACCATGAGGCCAATGGTGACTTTAAAACAGTTACAGTTTAATAGTTTAATGGCTTCTGATAGGAGAAAACTGAGGATGGATCAACAACGTAGTTATACTACAATACTAACTAGTTATTCCACAATACAGTAAAACTACAACAAAAAAAGGCCAAGAAATGAACTTCACGTCCTAAATACAAAGTGTTGGGGCCTCCCGAGCGGCGCAGTGGTCTAAGGCCCTGCATCGCAGTTCTAGCTGTGCCACTAGAGATTCTGGGTTAGAGTTCAAGCTCTGTCGCAGCCGGCCGCGACCGGGAGACCCATGGGGCGGCGCACAATTGGCCCAGCGTCATCCGAGTTAGGGGAGGGTTTGGCCGGCAGGGATGTCCTTGTCCCATCACGCACTAGCAACTCCTGTGGCGGGCCGAGCGCAGTGCACGCTGACACGGTTGCCAGGTGTACGGCGTTTCCTCCGACACATTGGTGCGGCTGGCTTCCGGGTTAAGTGGGCATTGTGTCAAGAAGCAGTGCAGCTTGGTTAGGTTTCGGGGGAGGCACGGCTCTCGACCTTCGCCTCTCGAGTCCGTACGGGAGTTGCAGCGATGAGACAAGACTAACTACCAATTGGATAACACAAAATTGGGGAGAAAATACAATACTAAGTGTTATATTTGGGACAAATCCAACAACGCATCACTGAGTACCACTCTTCATATTTTCAAGCATGGTGCTGGCTGCATTGTGTTATTGGTATGCTCGTCATCGGCAAGGACTATGGAGCTTTTTTAGGATAAAAAGAAACGGAATAGAGCTAAGCACAGGCAGAATCCTAGAAGAAAACCTGTTTCAGTCTGCTTTCCAACAGACACTGGGAGAGGAATTCACCTTTCAGAAGGACAACAAGCTAAAACACAAGGCCAAATATACACTGTAGTTGCTTACACAGACGACATGGAACGTTACGGAGTGGCCTAGTTACAGTATAGACTTAAATCGGCTTGAAAATCGATGCAAGACTTGAAAATGGCTGTCAAGAAATGATCAACAGCCAACATGACAGAGCTTGAAGAATTTTTAAAAGGATAATGTGCAAATATTGTACAATCCAGGTGTGCAAAGCTCTTAGAGACTGAATGACTCACAGATGTAATCGCTGCCAAAGGGGATTCTAACATGTATTGACTCAGGGGTGTGACTACTTATGTAAATTAGATATATTTCTGTAATTAGTTTTCAATACATTTGCAAAAATGTCTAAAAACATGTTTTCACTTTGTCATTATGGGGTATTGTGTGCAGATAGATGGGTGAGAAAAAAATATATATTTAATACATTTTGAATTCAGGCTGTAACAACAAAATGTGGAATAAGTCAAGGGGCAAGAATACTTTCTGAAGGCACTGTAGGGAATAGGGTGCCATTTGGGACGATCCCCAGGACAGTGGAGTTAGGATGGTGAAGTTGGCATTTCTGTCGACTTCGCTAAGGGAAATGCCCATAGTTTCTATGAAGTTAGTGGATTTACAGTACAGTGCTGTAGAAGGGGTAGTGACACATTTGTAATACACACACACATACACATACATTCATGCGCACAGGTGACTGATGAATAGTCCTTACCTTTGTCCAGGGACCTCTCCAGTGAGGGTCTGGGCGAGGCCATCTTCCTGGCCAGGGTGAGGTGGACCGTCTGGCCCGTCTGCTTCATCACCTCCAGAACTTCCTGGTTAGTGAAGCCCTGCAGGCTCACCCCGTCCATCTGACAAAGGAACAGTCCAAAATTACTTAGTTCACCCTATCCATCAGACACAATGGAAGAGTCCAACAGTACTTACCCCAGCCCGTTCTTCTAACACAATTGAACAGGCCAACATGACAAGTCATTGAGAACACCATATTTTTTCTATAGAAACCTGACAATAAAGGCCTGATATGGTTGTGTTATACTGTGATGTATGGGTTTTGTTGGTTAGGTGAGTCCTAGCCATGCCCAAACAAACCTGACTCAGATTGAATCATCTAAAATCAGGTGTTAAGTGCTGTGTTGGGACATTTCAAGAATGGGTGGAAAAGGCCACTATCCCTCACTGTGCACATGCACACCTAGGGGTTAATTAAGGTGGCACTCATTAAAAGCTGATTACGGGTCTCACCGCTATGATCCTGTCGTGGATGCGTATGTTTCCGCTCTGCTCAGCTGCACTCCCAGGAACTACGTTCTTCACAAACACTCCCAACGCGTCTGAGACACACAGAGAGCAAGAGCGCGAGAAAGAGCGGAGAGATCAGAGAGAGAGAGAGAGAGAGAGAGAGATCAGGGAGTGAGAGAAAGGGGTGAAGAGAGAAAGAGCGATAAATAGAGGGGAATAAAGCAACAAGACAACATTTTTTTTTAAATCCATCGCAACCACAGTGTCATCAAAGCATTGAGTGACATTAGATAACAGATCTGAGTGCAATAGGGGTTAGGGGCTAGGGGACTAGGATTAGGGGCTAGGAGTTCACATGGTATAGGGTATCGGCCTACCTTCACTGGTAAAGGCATTGTAACCGATGATGGAGATGCCCAGGCTCTGGCCCTCCTTCTTCATCAGAGGCACTTCATGGATCTCATAACCCTCCAGGTTGGGCTGGAACAAATAGGGAAACAGACAGAGACATAGAGCAGCTATACGGTATGTGGATTTGTTGCCATTTTTATGTAACTACGCAAGTCAGTTAAGAACACATTCATATTTACAATGACGGCCTACCCCGGCCAAACCCTAACCTGGACGACGCTGGGCCAATTGTGCGCCGCCCTATGGGACTCCCAATCACGGCCAGTTGTGATACAGCCCGGAAGAGAACCAGGGTGTGTAGTGACGCCTCTAGCAATGAGATGCAGTGCCTAAGACCGCTGCACCACTCTGGAGCCCCAAAAACATACTTTGTTTTTGGTGTGTGGGTGTGTGCGGAGACAGGCAGGGGCAACAGGAGGTATGTGCATGGTGAGAACGTATGCATGCGTGTGTTCCCCATCCCCAGTCTCACTTACAGTCCTGCTGAGCCTGCGCTTGGGTCCGACTTCAGGCAGTGGGGGCAGGGCTGAAACGGGACTGGCGGCGGGCGGGGGAGGGGGCGGCAAGGAGGTGGAGGGCTGTCCCGAGGGGTCACGGGCGATGAGCATGCGCACACGGCTCCCGCAGCCCTGCAGCACCTTGACCACCTGGTCACTGGCCAGGCCCCACGTGGGGGTCTCCCCGATACGCAGGATGTGGTCGCCGGTACGCAGACGCCCATCCTAGGAGGGGGAGTAGAGAGAGAGGGGGGAGGCGGGATAGGGGAGGGAGAGGAGAGAGGGAGAGAGAACATTTCTGAACAAAATTGTAACTAACTTGAAATCTTACTGTAGATCATACATACATTATAATTCATGGCCTAGGAATAACCACACGTTCCATGTATTTCACATAATTTCTTATAGTTTGTAAAAGTGTGCCAGTACATGAAAGAACCACCCAGAAACTCTGCTCATATTCAGTAGCCTCATCAAACCATTTCAGCCAATGTGGTCCAATGCATTTTACACCCCACTTGAACAGGCTAGTCCCACCCTGGTCTGGCCTGGCCCGCGCAGCTAAACTAAGAAATCTATTCCCCGACGTGCAGGTCAAGCAGAATAAACTCAGACTAAAAAGAGATCATGATCCACAAAGAGATGGGGAGAATGGCAGCCTTTGTGGAAAGACAGATGAAAATCTTTTGATGCATAAACTTGCCGCAGAAAATCTCCCAACTTCTCTCCCTGGGTCTGTGCACGGGACAACAGGGGCTCATGGAAGGAAGACAGGCGCAGCCATTAAACGTTGAAATGGGAAACGCCAGGGTCTAACAAAGCCCCAATTTTGACAGCTTTTTTGGAGCATAAAATCCAGTCATGTGTGAAATGCTGTACTGTGTGCCTTTTGAACAAGCAGGGTTTTGTTGACTGTGCATGGGCTCTGTTGGACATTCAGAGAGAACGAGAAAGAGAGAGAAAGTGAGAGGGGGAGCAACAGAGAGAAAGAGCAAGAAAGAAAAGGGAGAAAAAAGTGTAGATTAAAAGAAAAAAAGAGTGAGGGGGAGAGGGGAGGACTGGTGCAAGGGGTTTCAAAAACAAGGGACAGTGTTTTTTTATATCCAGATCCCTCCTGGATAACACTTTCTTAGAAGTTAAAACCGACATTGAGAGTTTTTTTTAAAAACAAATCAAATGACATGTTACCATGTTAACTCAAACTGAATACACCCCAAGGAAAAAAGCTAAGTGTTGAGTGGAAGTGGAGAAGAAAGAAAGGGGACGCTTGTAAATGAGCATCGGCTGTGTCAGGGACTTTGGGCGTATGCAAGTAAATCTTTGGTGAACATCTCTGTAATTGCGAACAGAAAAGCAGTCCTTCGAGCCGGACGTGGGGCGAGCTGGCTCTGTGTAGCCAGGATGTAATCCCCTTACAAGGTGATTATTTTTTTCCCCCTCCGGCTCAATGGCTATTATAATGTAACTGAGCCTTTTGTGGGACGCGCTCGGCATTAATTCAGCTAAACTGGCTGTTACTATTCATAGGGGATGACCGGTCTGGAAGATTGTTAAAGCGAAGCTCTGCGTATGTAATGGTGTAGTAGGCCTACTGCTGAGGACTATTGGGCAATGGAAAAAAAGGGGTCACAGCCGACATCTTGAATCGTCTATTCAAATTCTTAAATTTGACTTTTCAAAATTGACTAATCCGTTTACGCATACAGTTATTTCATATTTTTACTGAACCTCTATTAAAACTAGGTAAGTCACTTAAGAACAAATTCTTATTTACAATGACTGCCTACCAGAAGGCAAAAGGCCTCCTGTGGGAACGGGGGCTGGGATGAGAAATTAAACAATAATACAGGACAAAACATACTTCACGACAAGAGAGACACCACAACATTACATAAAGAGACATCTAAGACAACATAGCATGGCAGCAACACATGAAACAGCATGGTAGCAATACAACATGACAACATGGTAGAAACACAACATGGTAGCAGCACAAAACATGGTAGAGCACAACATGGTAGAAGCACAAAACATTATTGGGCACAGACAACAGCACAAAGGGCAAGAAGGTAGAGAAAACAATACATCACACAAAGCAGCCACAAGTCAGTAAGAGTGTCCATGATTGAGTCTTTGAATGAAGAGATGAATAGAAAACTGTCCAGTTTGAGTGTTTTTTTGCAGCTTGTTCCAGTCGTTAGCTGCAGCAAACTGAAAAGAGGAGCAACCCAGGGATGTGTGTGCTTTGGGGACCTCTAACAGAATGTGACTGGCAGAACGGGTGTTGTATGTGGAGGATGAGGGCTGCAGTAGATATCTCAGGTAGCAGGGAGTGAGGCCTAAGAGGGTTTTATAAATAAGCATCAACCGGTAGGTCTTGCAACATGTATACAGAGATGACCAGTTTACAGAGGAGTATAGAGCGCAGTGATGTGTCCTATGAGGAGCATTGGTGGCAAATCTGATGGCCGAATGATAAAGAACATCTAGACGCTTGAGAGCACACCGACCTGCCGATCTATACATGATGTCTCTGTAATCTAGCATGGGTAGGATGGTCATCTGAATCAGGGTTAGTTTGGCAGCTGGGGTGAAAGAGGAGTGACAACGAGAAGAGCGATAACGATAGAGGAAACCAAGTTTTGACTTAACATGCAGCTTTGATATGTGCTGAGAGAAGGACAGTGTACCATCTAGCCATACTCCCAAGTACTTGTATGAGGTGACTGACTACCTCAAGCGCTAAACCCTCAGGGGTAGTAAACACACCGGTGGAGGTGTTCAGAACAAGGTTAAGGGAAGAGAAAGCTTGCTGTACACTAAGAAAGCTTTGTTGTAGAGCGTTTAACACAAAATCCAGGGAGGGCCCAGCTGAGTATAAGACTAACATCTGCATATAAATGGGTGAGAGAGCTTCCTACTGCCTGAGCTATGTTGTTGATGTAAATTGAGAAGAGCGTGGGGCCTAGGATCGAGCCTTGGGGTACTCCCTTGGTGACAGGTAGTGGCTGAGACAGCAGATGTTCTGACTTTATACAATGCACTGGGAGAGGTAGTTAGCAAACCAGGCCAGAGACACCTCAGAGACACCAATACTCCTTAACCGGCCCACAAGAATGGAATGGTCTTCCGAATCAAAAGCTTTGGCCAAGTCAATACAAATAGCAGCACAACATTGCTTAGAATCAAGGGCAATGGTGACATCTATGAGGACCTTTAAGGTTGCAGTGACACATCCATAATCTGAGAGGAAACCAGATTGCATACCAGGGAGAACACTATAGACATCAAGAAAGCCAGTCAGTTGATTATTGACAAGTTTTTCCAACACTTTTGACAAATAGGACAAAATAGAAATAGGCCTATAACAGTTAGGATCAGCTTGATCTCCCCCTTTAAATGGACACACCGTGGCTGCCTTCCAAGCAATGGGAACCTCCCCAGAGAGGAGAGAGGTTAAAAAGGTCCGAGAGAGGCTTGGCGATGATAGGGGCAGCAACCTTAAAGAAGAAAGGGTCTAAACCATTTGAACCATTAGTGTTTTGGGGGTCAAAGTTTCAAGAGCTCCTTTAGCACATCAGACTCAGTGACCACCTGCAGGGAGAAACTTTGCTGCGGGGCAGGGGAAAAAGAGGGAGAGACATCAGGGATAGTCGCATTAGAAGGGGTGGGAGATGAGGAAATGTTGGATGTGCAAGGAGGCATGGCAGAATCAAATATGAATCCTGACTTAATGAAGTGGTGATTAAAGAGCTCAGCCATGTGCTCCTTGTCAGTAACAACTACATCATCAACATTAAGGGACATGGGCATCTTTGAGATGGAGCAAATAATATTGACCACTGGCATAACTAATTGAGTGAATTCTACAGCTAAAATAACTATCCCATGACAAGAGTTGGCAAATAGAATACAAAACACAAATGAAACATCTATTAAATGTGGGCATCTTCAGATACCTGTTTAGGGTGGAAAATTCCTGTAACTTTCCAAAATTCCCTAGATTTTCAGAAATCCAGGTTGGATGATTTTTAGAATTAGGAGGGAATAGCTGCAAGTGAATCCTCCAACCTGGAAATTCTCTGAAAAACCTTGGAATTTTGTGAAAGTTCACATAAAATTGCAAACGTACCTCTTAACGGACTGCTCCATCTACAGATAACTGAAATTAACATCCCATCATGCTTAGGGTCATGTATAAACAGTTGCCCATTATCTTGGCTACAATAGCTCGAAAAAGAGATTTCAGTGACTTTGAAAGAAGGGTGTCAAAGGAGGATAGGGGGTTTAACCATATCCCTGGGGGGGGGGGGGGTTCTAAGCTAATATATGGAATTATTTTAAGACGGTCATACCAAGGATCAACTTGACATTTGATTTTGAACTTTAATTAAGGTATAAAAAAAAAAGTATTACAAAATTATTGGATGAAACATTGAATTTGGCATTACAGAAATAAACCAATAAAAACGCATCGAATAACAGATTCACTACATGAAACATGTGAAACAAGAAGTTTGTTCTGAAGTGTCTGTCCTACATCTGAGATATATTTATTTTTTTAGGAAACTTATTTTTATATATATATTTATTTATCCCCTTATTTTAGGCACTAACCTATTTCCACATATACTTCCATAAATTGTTTTAACTATTAACGGGGACCTTCGAATGAGTCTTGTGTGGTTTGTGGGCATCCTAGGGAGAAAGCCATCGTGTTCGTGAGAGTCTCAGCTTTCCACAGAGGGGTCATATTAGTGTGTCGGCCAAACCGTTAGGACACTAAACACATTTGTGTGACCTCATGGTCTGACAAACACCACTCTAGCTCTGCCACCTTTTACCTCAAATGCAGAAGGATATTGGTGTGGATTGAGACGCAGCCCATGCAAAAAAAAACATCTCTAGCTAAAAACAGACAGATTTTGATGGGGATGTTTTTGTTATGTTAATTCGGTTTCCGCGGGCCGCAACCATTGTAGGCCGAGGTTTAAAAGGTGGGTGGGCATGATTGCAACCTAATTTAACACTTATCGGAGATTCTGGAGCTGCACCTGAGACAGCGTTTTCCACCACCGTCAACATAACACCAAATTATGGGACTTCTCATGGAAGAATGATGTCGCATCCCTCCAATAGAGTTCCAGACACTTGAAGAATTTATAGCAAGTTATATTGAAGCTGTTCTAGGGTCTTGTGGTGGCCCAACGCCCTATCCATACACTTTATGATGGTGTTTACTTTATTTTTGCAGTTACCTGCATTTACTTTGAAAGCATGAGTTTATGTTACGTCTAATATACCTTATCAGCCACACTGTTTGGCACCAGGGTCCTCACCACCACTCCTGTGGCCTTGCCTCCAACAATACCGAAGCCCAGGCCCGAGCCGTCGTTCACCAGCTCTATCTCCTCCACATGGCCCCACTGCTCCTGGACGGTCGATACAGCGAGAGAGGGAGAAAGACAAGAGTGAATGATTGATTCATATAAACCCAATGTGTGTGAGCAGGGCTGTGATAGAATCAGTGATTGAAGGCTAATCCTGTTGAGTAATAAGACACAGAATTGTGCTTGCTGCAACATGGGTTGCAAAGGTCTCAGAAAACCTTCTTTTTTTTAGATTGGAACTGTGGTTCTGGACAAAAAAAGCATGTTCAAAAAAGATTTTTCATTAAAAGTGTTTCTTAGACCAGGACTAGAGTGAAAACGACCCTTAGTCTGAGGCCTGCCAGAGTAAGCCTTATCAATTATCAGTTCATACGTGACCTGCAATATTAACTTGGGTGCACATGGGTGTGGGGAAATATTGGGCCCAACTTAATGGTTTTTGCTAAAATGTCCAAAATATAAACGAAGTGGCTGATCAATGTGAACGTCAGTGAGTCCCTTGGGTCCTGTTCTCAAGCCTCCTTCCTCCCTGATCACACACCCAGTCCACCCCCCCCATCCCGTCCTAATCACCACGACGTCTACTCCATGGCGTTTTATTAACCAACCAATCGGCTGCTACAATCAGAACAGCTATTTTCTCTTATTACACGGCGTTATCTGATGGGTGACTTCCTCTGCAGTTTGCTCTCTATCTAATGAAACCTCATTGTGGTGTCCTACGTACTGCAGCCCCTGGGGAGACAAAGCTTTTCTACCCCTCCTGCTCACTGCTTATCCCGCTTACTGAAGAAAAGTGAAGAGCCATTTCCCAGATAAGAAGTGGAGCTTCACAGTCAGCAACACAGATGTGTTTTGTGGCGAGGGCTGGTTTCCGTCTGAGCTTTCAGGCCAAATGAACGAGTGTTGCTTGTTCACTTACGAGGAGAGTTGTAAGCAGGCTTGGTTAAGTTCAATAAGCAACTTTGTGAGTGTAAGGAAGCAGATTGAACTAAACTTGTTTACAACTTCTACAGTCCGTGTGAACACATCTTATTCTGAAAACTGAGAGCATCTAGATGTGAAGAGTCTATCTGCTGTGTTTAACAGTCTACAAAGGCATTCAAATCAAATTTTATTTGCCACATGCACCGAATACAATAGGTGCAGACCTTAGTGAAACGCTTACTTACAAGACCTTAACCAAAAATGCTTTCAGAAGTTTAATAAAAATAAAATATTTAAAAAATAAAATAAATTTAAAATAAAAATCGGTAAAAAAATTGAAAATAAAACAAATAATTAAACAGCAGTAAAATAACAATAGCGAGGCTATATACAGGGGGTACCGATACAGAGTCAATGTGCGGGGGCACCGGTTAGTCATGGTAACATGTACATGTAGGTAGAGTTATTAAAGTGACTATGCATAGATAATAACAGAGTAGCAACAGCATAAAAGAGGGGTGGGGGTGGGGCAATGCAAATAGTCTGGGTAGCCATTTGATAAGCTGTTCAGGTCTTATGGCTTGGGGGTAGATGCTGTTTAGAAGGGGGGGGGGGGGGGGGGGGGGCTTGGGCCAGTTGCTGCGGGGGATGCAGAGCTGTTGGCCAGGGTTGGAGTAGCCAGGTGGAAAGTGTGGCTAGCCGTAGAGAAATGCTTATTGAAATTCTCCATTATCGTGGAGTTATCGTGGTGACAGTGTTTCCTAGCCTCGGTGCAGTGGGCAGCTGAGAGGACTAGGGTGGCTGGAGTCTGACAATTTTTAGGGCCTTCCTCTGACACCGCCTGGTATAGAGATCCTGGATGGCAGGAAGCTTTGCCCCAGTGATGTACTGGGCTACCCTCTGTAGTGCCTTGCGGTCAGAGGCCAAGCAGTTGCCATATCAGGCAGTGATGCAGCCAGTCAGGATGCTCTCGATGGTGCAGCTGTAGAACCTTTTGAGGATCTGAGGACCCATGCCAAATCTTTTCAGTCTCCTGAGGGGGAATAGATTTTGTCGTGCCCTTTTCACAACTGTCTTGGTGCGCTTGGACCATGTTAGTTTGGTGGTGATGTGGACGCCAAGGAACTTGAAGCTCTCAACCTGCTCCACTGCAGCCCTGTTGATGAGAATGGGGGCGTGCTCTGTCCTCTTTTTCCTGTATTCCACAATCATCTCCTTTGTCTTGATCACGTTGAGGGAGAGGTTGTTGTCATGGCACCACATGGCCAGGTCTCTGACCTCCTCCCTATAGGCGGTCTCACCGTTGTTGGTGATCAGGCCTACGACTGTTGTGTCATCAGCAAACTTGATGATGGAGTTGGAGTCGTGACTGGCCATGAAGTCATGAGTGAACAGGGAGTACAGCAGGGGACTGAGCATGCACCCCTGAGGGGCTCCCGTGTTGAGGATCAGCGTGGAGGATGTGTTGTTACCTATCTTTACCACCTGGGTGTGGTCCGTCAGGAAGTCCAGGATCCAGTTGCAGAGGGAGGTGTTTAGTCCCAGGGTCCTTAGCTTAGTGATGAGCTTTGAGGGCACTACAACGCTGAGTTGTAGTCAATGAATAGCATTCTCACATAGGTGTTCCTTTTGTCCAGGTGGGAAAGGGCAATGTTGAGTGCAATAGAGATTGCATCATCTGTGGATCTGCGTAATGCAAATTGGAGTGGGTCTAGGTTTTCTGGGATAAATGGTGTTGATGTGAGCCATGACCAGCCTTTCAAAGCACTTCATGGCTACAGACGTGAGTGCTACGGGTCGGAAGTCATTTAGGCAGGTTACCTTAGTGTTCTTGGGCACAGGGACTATGGAGGTCTGCCTGAAACATGTTGGTATTACAGACTCGGACAGGGAGAGGTTGAAAATGTCAGTTTAGACACTTGCCAGTTGGTCAGCGCATGCTCGGAGTACACGTCCTGGTAATCCGTCTGGCCCTGCAGCCTTGTGAATGTTGACCTGTTTAAAAGGTCTTATTCACATCGGCTGCGGAGAGCGTGATCACACAATCGTCCGGAACAGCTGATGCTCTCATGCATGTTTCAGTGTTACTTGCCTCGAAGCGAGCATTGAAGTAATTTAGCTCATCTGGTTGGTTCATGTCACTGGGCAGCACGTGGCTCTGCTTCCCTTTTGTATTCTGTAATGGTTTGCAAGCCCTGCCACATCCGACGAGCGTCGGAGCCGGTGTAATACAATTCAATCTTAGACCTGTATTGATGCTTTGCCTGTTTGATGGTTTGTCGGAGGGCATAGCGGGATTTCTTATAAGCTTCTGGGTTAGAGTCCCGCTCCTTGAAAGCGGCAGCTCTACCCTTTAGCTCAGTGCGGATGTTGCCTGTAATCCATGGCTTCTGGTTGGGGTACGTACGGTCACTGTGGGGACGACGTCATCGATGCACTTATTGATGAAGCCAGTGACTGACGTGGTGTACTCCTCAATGCCATCGGGAGAATCCCTGAACATATTCCAGTCTGCGCTAGCAAAACAGTCCTGTAGCTTTCTTATTAACTTAGTCACTGGTGTTACTTGCTTTAGTTTTTGCTTGTAAGCAGGAATCAGGAGGTTATAATTATGTGCAGATTTGCTAAATGGAGGGCGAGGGAGAGATTTGTACTCATCTCTGTGTGTGGAGTAAAGGTGGTCTAGAGTGGAGTAAAGGTGGTCTGAGTTTCCCTGCATTAAAGTCCCCGGCCACTAGTGGCGCCGTTTTCTGTTTGCTTATGGCCGAATATACAGCTCGGTTTTAGTGCCAGCATCGGTATGCGGTGGTATATAGACAGCTACGAAAAATACAGATATAAACTCTTGGTAAATAGTGTGGTCTACAGCTTATCATGATATACTCTACCTCAGGCGAGCAAAACATCAAGACTTCCTTAGACATCGTGCACCAACTGTTGTTTACAAATATACATGGACCGCCACCCCTTGTCTTACCAGAGGGCGCTGTTCTATCCTGCCGAAAAAGCTTAAAAACCGCCAGCTGTATGTTATTCATGTTGTCGTTCAGCCACAACTCGGTGAAACATAAGATATTACAGTTTTTAGTGTCCCGGTGCCAGGATATACGTGACCGTAGTTAGTCTATTTTATTATCGATTGATTGTACGTTGGCTAATAGGACCGATACCTCCGTCTCTTTCTCTTGCAAATGACGGGGATGAGGGCCTTGACGGGCGTCTGAAGTAAATCCTTTGCGTCCGACTCGTTGAAGAAAAAGTATTCCTCCAGTACAGGGTGAGTTATTGCGGTCCTGATATCTAGAAGCTCTTTTGGTCATAAGACGTAGGGGCAGGGACATTATGTACAAAATAATTTACAAATAACTAACAAAAAAAACGTACACAATTGGTTACGGGATAGTAAAACGGCAGCCATCTCCTTCAGCGCCATTCAGTGGCTTAGGCTAATTGATTTTATCACATAAAATGTATGTTTACATGCTACCATTCTGTCATGGCAACTAAACAGAGCCCAAATTATCATAATTAATATAGGCCTAGCAACTCTGACTGTTGGAACAATAACTATTCATCATGAGATAATTAAACAGTATTTGAACAACTTCATTAATGTAACTAAAGACCTAACATACCCTTGATATTCTCAATCCCACAAATGCTGTGAGCAGGAACAAAAACAATTCAGGGAAAACAGTGGGCCAAAGTGCATTTCCTTCCATATTGACAGTTCAGCCCCATGAAAGGTTAAATAATTATCAGACAAAAGAGTTGTCTAATGAAACCCAAACAAACACAGGTCTGGGTTAATGACAGTTTTAATGAGAAAGCCATAATGGGAACGTGCAACCCAGGCACTCAGTTTCAGAGAAGAAAAACTGTTTTACTGGGAGCCTGGAACAACATGCCTCCCAGATCATCTTCCTGGAAGCAAGGTCCGTATTAGGAGTAGGAATGCTGATCTGGCATCAGGTCCCCCTCTGTCCATGTAATCCTATTCATTATGATTCAAAATGTATCCTATATCAACACTCAGACTTTGTGGACAAGGCATCTCATTACAGTATAGAAGTGTATCATGTCAGACATTTTTTTTTAAATGTTCAAAAAAACGTAGGGTTTAAGATTATGCCAACGTGCTCCAAAAGCTCCAGAAGCCATGTTTAGTGCGAATGTCAGGTATGAGGTGGATGGACGAGAGAGGGGAACGCACCTGAGCAACAACAGCATCTGTACAATTTGCAATTTAAGGTACAGAACGAAGTAAACCAATCCCTGAAGCCAACCTAGGTCAATATTTTCTCAGCTTTTCACGATAAGAGAGCAAGTCTGGATGGACAGAAGGCAGGGGGGGGGGGGGGGGTTGTTTAAAAGAGGAGCTTGGGAGCTGAGGAACATTTGTTTAAGGGGAAGATTCAGTTGATGGGTATCGGGGACGAGGGGCCGAATGACATCGTGACCTCTGATTGACAGGAGAACCGTTTTGCGGAAGTTGCTTTTGGCGTACCTCAAAAAGTAAAGAGATTGTTTTCCATCTATATGGAACCCTGTCACACTGATGGAAACTATGACGCAATAAATAGGCTCACGACAGAGTGATTTTATGTCACTTTTTCACGACATAACCCAACGGAGAGAACGAATAGAGAGAGTGGTGCCAAGTAGGGCAGGGCCGATACAAGTATCGCGATACTCGTTAGGATCATAGCAAGGAAACAAAGCACAAAGCGGATTTTACTTATTGGAAGGCAGCCCTAATGTCAGAAACAAACATGTTTTCATCCAGTCACATGTATCTTTTTTCCAAGTTATAGCACACAATATTTTACATACAGCAGGACTTTAAAAGGACCCAACAGTTGGATCCGCTTCGTGTTTTATTTTTGCCACGGGAAAAAAAAATTGCGATACTGGTATCGTCACAGCCCTAATGCCAAGCTGACAATTCAAGAGAATCAGCGAGCGGTGTCTGGGTTTTTGTAGAGGCGGAATCTTAGCTCAGGGTGATAGATAGGCCAGGGAAAACTGCAATAAAAATCAACTCCAGATTTTTTTATTTTTTGCCAGCGCTCCATTAAACACGACCTCAAGAGAAACATGAATAAAACACAAGGTAAAGCAAGGCCCCGGCTTGATACGTACGCAGGATATGGCCTCAATCCAAACTGGATTAAAAACAGGAATAGTGAAAAAGCACACGATAATGACCTCAATGGCTGGAACTAGGCCTAACTTGTCTGTCGTCTCATTTGCATTAAACTTTTTTGAGGGTTTTTCTTTGTGGTTATTTAAAGGTCCAATGCAGCTGTTTTTATCTCAATATCAAATAATTTCTGGGTAACAATTATGTACATTACTGTGATTGTTAATTTAAAACTGAAACACCTTAAGAGCAATTTCTCATGCAATAATTTTGAGACATGGATTGTGTGTGTGTGCCATTCAGAGGGTGAATAGTCAAGACAAAAGATTGAAGTGCCTATGAACAAGGTATGGTAGTAGGTACCAGGTGCACCAGCTTGTGTCAAAAACTGCAACACTGCTGGGTCTTTCACGATTAACAGTTTCCTGTGTGTATCTCGAATGGTCCACCACCAAAGGACATCCAGCCAACTAGACAACTGTGGGAAGCATTGTAGGAATGCTTTCAACACCTTGTAGAGTTCATGCAACAACAAAATGAGGCTGTTCTGAGGAGAAAAGGGGGGTGCCGTGCAACTCAATATTAGGAAGATGTTCTTAATGTTTTGTACACTCAGTGCATATAAAACACAGGGTAATCATGTTTTTGACTGCACTGGGCCTTTAATTAAATGTGCAGCGGTTAGGACTGTTTCTGTTTATAACAAATATATGCCATATGTTTGTTGTCGGGGCTTCAGGTTAATCGTATCCGTCACCCCAGTGTTGATATAGCCGGTCTCATTTTCACCCGCTGCAAGTTGCTCATTCTACACCTCCCTTCACATGTCAGTTCAGATAAAAAATTCAACCTATTTGCGCCAATAGAGTTTAATGGCAATAATGCTTTATTAATAACTACCAATCTTTGCCTGCTTATACATTGAACTAAAATATAAACGCAACATGCAATCATTTCAAAGAGTTACAGTTCATATAAGGTATTTTTTATTTATTTTTATTTAGACCTAATCTATGGATTTCACATGACTGGGAATACAGATATGAATCTGTTGGTCACAGATACAGAAAAATAAGTAGGTACATGGATCAGAAAACCAGTCAGTATCTGGACAATTTGCCTCATGGAGGGCGACGTCTCCTTTGCATATACAGTACCAGTCAAAAGTTTGGATACACCTACTCTTTCAAGGGCTTTTCCTTATTTTTACTATTTTCTACATTGAAGAATAATAGTGAGGACATCAAAACTATGAAATAACACATATGGAATCATATAGTAACCAAAAAAAGTGTTATATCAAAATATATTTTCGACTCTTCAGAGTAGTCCCCCTTTGCCTTGATTACAGCTTTTTTACACACTCTTGGCATTCTCTCAACCAGCTTCATGAAATGCATTTCATTTAACATGTGTGCCTTGTTAAATGCTAACTTGTGAAATGTCTTTCCTTCTTAATGCATTTGAGCCAATCAGTTGTCTGGTGACAATGTAGGGGTGGTATACAGAAGATAGCCCTATTTGGTAAAAGACCAAGTCCATATTATGGCAAGAACAGCTCAAATAAGCAAAGAAAGACATGAAGGGTTGACATCCGTAAAATTTCAAGAACTTCAATAGGTTCTTAAATTGCAGTCGCAAAAACCATCAAGCGATATGATGAAACTGACTTGCATGAGGACCGCCACAGGAAAGGAAGACCCAGAGTTTCCTCTGCTGCAGAGGATAAGTGCATTAGAGTTACCAGCCTCAGAAATTGCAGCCCAAATAAATGCTTTACAGAGTTCAAGTAACAGATACATCTCAACATCAACTGTTCAGAGTAGACTGCGTGAATCAAGGCTTCATGGTCGAATTGCTGCAATGAAACCACTACTAAAAGGACACCAATAAGAAGAAGAGATTTGCTTGGGCCAAGAAACACAAGCAAAGGCCATTAGACCAGTGGAAATCTGTTCTTTGGTCTGATGATTTTTGGTTCCAACCGCAATGTCTTTGTGAAACACAGAGTAGGTGAACAGATGATCTCCACATGTGTGATTCCCACGTGAAGTATGGAGGAGGTGTGACGGTGCTTAGCTGGTGACACTGTCAGTGATTTATTTAGAATTCAAGGCACACATAACCAGCATGGCTACCACAGCATTCTGCAGCGATACGCCATCCCATCTGGTTTGCGCTTAGTGGGACAACCATTTGTTTTTCAACAGGACAATGACCCAACACAGTTCCAGGCTATGTAAGGGCTATTTGACCTAGGAGAGTGATGGAGTGCTGCATCAGATGACCTGGCCTCCATAATAATCCGACCTCAACCCAATTGAGATGGTTTGGGATGAGTTAGACTGCAGAGTGAAGGAAAAGCAGCCAACAAGTGCTCTGCATATGTGGGAACTCCTTCAAGACTGTTGGAAAAGCATTCCAGGTGAAACTGGTTGAGAGAATGCTAAGAGTGTGTAAAGCGGTCATCAAGGCAAAGGGTGGCTACTTTGAAGAATCTGAAATATAAAATATGTTGATTTGTTTAACACTTGTTTGTTTACTACATGATTCCATATGTGTCATTTCATAGTTTTGATGTCTTAACTATTATTCTGCAACGTAGAAAATAGTAAAAATAAAGAAAAACCCTTGAATGAGTAGGTGTGTCCAAACTTTTGACTGGTACTGTAGTTGATGAGGCTGTTGATTGTGGCCTGACGTCCCACTTCTTCAATGGCTGTGAGAAGTTGCTGGATATTGGTGGGAACTGGAACATGCTGTCATACACGGCGATCCAGAACATCCCAAACATGCTCAATGGTTGACATGTCTGGTGAGTATGCAGGCCATGGAAGAACTGACATTTTAAGCTTCCAGGAATTCTGTACAGATCCTTGCGACATGGGGCCGTGCATTATCATGCTGAAACATGAGTCGATGGCGGCAGATGAATGGCAAAACAACGGGCCTTAGCATCTCATCACGGTATCTCTGTGCAATCAAATTCCCATCGATAAAATCCTGTGTTTGTTGTCTGTAGCGTATGCCTGCCAATACTATAACCCCACCTCCACCATGGGGCACTCTGTTCACAATGTTAACATCAGCAAACCATACATGCTGTCTGCCATCTGCCCAGTACACGTGAAACAAGAATTCATCTGTAAAGAGCACACATCTCCAGCATGCCAGTGGCCATCGATGGTGAGCATTTGCCCACTGAAGTCGGCTATGATGCCGAAATGCAGTCAGGTCAAGACCCTGGTGAGGACGACAAGCACACAGATGATCTTCCCGAGACGGTTTCTGACAGTTTGTGCAGAAATTCTTACACGTGGTCTGCGGTTGTGAGGCCGGTTGAACGTACTGCCAAATTCTCTAAAACGACGCAGGCTTACGATAGAGAAATGAACATTCAATTCTCTGGCAACAACTCTGGTGGACATTCCTGCGGTCAGCATGCCAATTACATGCTCCCTCAAAACTGAGACATCTGTAACATTGTGTAGTGTGACAAAACCACACGTTTTAGTGAGCTGCACCTGTGTAATGATCATGCTGTTTAATCAGCTTCTTGACATGCCACACCTGTCAGGTGGATGGATTTTCTTGGCAAAGGTCAAATGCTCACTAACACGGATGTGCGCAACATTTCTACGAAATAAAGTTTTTATTATTTTGTTTAAGCTCATGAAATATGGGACCAACTCATTACATGTTGTGTTTATATTTGTGTTCAGTGTAGGTTACCTGACACTGAATAACCAGAGGAAAGCTAAAATTTCATTTAACAGTTTAAATTCGTGAAAAATGTATCAACTAAAAACAGAGCTTCTTATAGTCTTAGATGACCATTTAAAGACTTGTATTTTAACTGTTTTACCCAACAACAAATCAATGATGAACTTTTTCTATGCATTAGGTCTCCGAACTCTTCTTTCTTCTCCTTGACTTCCAGGTCTACATTGATTGAGCTAGCGCAGTGACTTAAATACATATTGTCAGGAGGCAATCCTGCAAGTGAAGCACTAACTTGATTTCCTTCAGGCTATAAGGACATCAACATCATAGACTCAATGCCAACAGCCCACGGGTAGTAAAATACTGCATAAATATGAATATCAAATCCGAATTTGGACTCCTACAGAGTCAAGTAGCATCACCTAAAACCTGACCTCCAAACAAGATTGATGCCATTTACTCTCCAGTGATGGTCAAGTGCCTGTTTTTGTGACAGGCTACAGAATAACAGGAAATAGCCTTGGCCTTTATGACAGTGTTAAAAAGCATAAGAAGGCCACGAGGGCAAGCACTTCAACATTTTTAACCACATTAAATCAATAACAGTACCACTTTTAAAACGAGAAACAGTTGCCTCCTAATCATGGGTTGCACCTCCATCGCGTTGTTGATATTGTTATGAACGCTCCTACAGACGCCACAGCCATATTGGTGCCCGACTGACGCCCAGTCATTCTGAACATGGCTTAATGACTCTTTCGTCTAAATTACACTACAGTAGCGTGGAAATACGATGCCGTTGTTAAATTTGGCAAATAATAAGTAGGAAATAACTTTGTCATCATTATGACATCGTCAAATTTACTTGATGGCATTGGTGCCATTAGCTAGCAAAGCTAGTCAAAAATATACTGAACAAAAATATAACCGTAACATGCAACAATTTCATAGATTTTACTGAGCCTCGGGAGGTCACTGTTTTTTTTGTGCATTGAAATTGCCATCGATAAAATGCAATTGTGTTCGTTGTCCGTAGCTTATGCCTGCCCATACCATAACCCCACCGCCACCATGGGGCACTCTGTTCACAACGTTGACTTCAGCAAACCGCTCGCCCACACGATGCCATACACGTGGTCTGTGCTTGTGAGACCAGTTGGACGTTCTGCCAAATTCTCTAAAACGACATTGGAGGTGGCTTATAGTAGAGAAATTAACATTCAATTCTCTGGCAAAATCTCTGGTGGAAATTCCTGCAGTCATCATGCCAATTGCACGCTCCCTCAATACTTGAGACATCTGTAGCATTGTGTTGTGTGACATAACTGAAAATGTTAGTGGCCTATTATTGCCCCCAGCACAAGGTGCACCTGTATAATGATCCTGCTGTTTAATCAGCTTCTTGATACGCCACACCTGTCAGGTGGGTGGATTACCTTGGCAAAGGAGAAATGCTCAATAACAGGGATGTAAAAAGAATTGTACACAAAATTTAAGAGAAATAAGATTTTTGTAACTATAGAAAATGTCTTAGATCTTTTATTTCAGCTCATGAAACATGAGACCAACACTTTACATGTTGCATTTATATTTTTGTTCAGTTTAGATAGCAATGCTAACATTACCTAGTAAAAATGTGGTGCTGTCCCCTCAATCTTAGCTAGCTGAAGTTACACTGCATCTAAGGTCAATCTGGCGACGTCATAAAGATGACAAAAAAAGATGTCATAATTATTTGCCTCCTTCTGAAATGTCACCTTGTTTCCAAGCTTCTATAATGCACTTTAGACTAAATCTTCATCAGCGGCCATTGAGAAGGCATTGAGTAGAATCTTCAGTTGGCCATCAGTCCTCAAGAGAACGTTCAAAACAATATTGTGACGAAACGTGCGACCCATGAATATCTTCCGATGGGTTATCTGAATCAACCTCAACAAACACAGTCATGCAGCGCTCAAAACAGTGAAAGCACATTGCCTTTAATGTATGTATTCGAAAGGGCCAAAATCCAATGTAGCACCATGACATGACAGTGGTCTGTAGAACATATATCAAAATATGAAGACATTTTCTTACTGAGATACATAAATACATGCTTTGAACTTACATTCTGAATGATGGGTCCGGGCGGGGGCAGTGGCGTGTGCTGTGTGGCAGTTGATGGGTTCCGGGCCACCACCAGCTCCACTCTGTCCCCAGGCTGCTGCAGCAGAGTGATGGCCTGCTGCTGGGTGACACTCTGGTCCAGGGGGGTCCCGTTGATCACCAGGATCTGGTCGTTCTCCAGCATGCGCCCATCCCTACCGGCACACACACATACACAATACAAATAAGGAATATATAATTTGTAAAGCCCTTTTTACATCAGAAATTTAGCAAGGAAGTCCCATAGAGATAAAGACACGTTTTAAAGGGGTTCTTTGCTCATAAGGTCTCTCTATAACAGCAGTGACCTGTCCGTAGTCTGTGTTTCCCATTTTTGGCAGTGCCCTTTACAAGCAGTGTTAAATTAACTAGAAATGTCTCTACATACCCTTTGTTGTTGACATAAGCTGATACAAGCATATTATGCATTGTTTATGACTGTGTAATGTTATCCTTGGAAGGGGGCCTAATAAGAGTTGGCAACCTTCTAATATGCGTATATTAAGGTGTCCTTGACTAGATTATCAGGTAATATTGCAGAATGTTGTCGTAGAGTTGGTCTGAACTAGAGTTGCAAGATTCCAATAACTCTCCGAAAAATCTCAGGTTTTCCAGAAATCCTGGTTGGAGGATTCCACATTTCCTGCTTATTCCCTCCTGATTCCAGGAATTTTAGGGAAATTACCAGAATGTTGAAACTCTAACCAGAACCAAATGAACACTAGGGGTACTAAAAGAGAAGGAGGAGGGCGTACCTGTGTGCGATGCTCCCAGGCTGGACCTGTCTGATGAAGACCCCGTGGCCCCCAGTCCCCTCAGGCCTCAGGCCTACCACACTGAAGCCCAGGCTTCCAGACAGGGGCTTGGGCAGGCTGATGTGCTCAGTTGGCCTCCCCTACAACACAAGAAACAATTACTACATAGGTCAGGTCATAAATATTCTAAATGTACAGAAGACGTCTCAAATACATCAATTTAAAGGGATACTTGGGGATTTTGGCAATGAGGCCCTTTATCTACTTCCCCAGAGTCAGATAAAACTACCTCTTACTTTCTTCATACTGGACACAGAGACACAAAAACCGTATCCACAAGTTCATCTAACTCTGGGGAAGTAGATAAAGGGCCTCATTGCCAAAATCCCCAAGTATCCCTTTAAAACTCAAGTCAGTACATAAAATACAAAAGGTAAATGTTTAAAGCTATAACTCCACTGAACACAGTAAATTAAATACCCAGGTAAAACTGTTTAAAACCACAGTATCTTAATTCTCCACTGAATATTGCACACCAATACACAGATGACACAGTCTAAAACCACCATCTATCCACCACCAGACCTAGTACACATGGCCATAACCGTGGTAGTATCATAGCTAGCTGTGACAACAGCATCAGGTGGGCGTGTGCGTGGGCAGAACAGGTGCAGAACCTTGGCGGCAGCGCCGAGCCATCTCTGGAGCTGGTCGGGGGAGCGGAGACCCACTGAGGAGAGGGCTGAGCCGTTGGACAGCACCGAGCCGGGGCCGGATGTGCACAGGCTGCTGGCCGGGCGGCTGGCACTGACGATCAGCTGGCCCTTCCTGGAGAAGCTGAACTCACTGCAGGTGTCGGGAGGCATGCAGTTCAGCTGGGGGGGGGGAGAGGAGGAGAAGAGAGGTTTGGTGGGTTTTTTCACTGTGGCGGATAATGAGGAGGAAGCTATGGTAGCGCCACTTTGTTTACAAAAAATATATAGTAAAATAATTGTTGTTAATTCTTTAGAGTCTAAGACGTTGGGTGAGGGGGTGCTTA
The DNA here is from genome assembly GCF_016432855.1 of Salvelinus namaycush. Taxonomy (NCBI): domain Eukaryota; kingdom Metazoa; phylum Chordata; class Actinopteri; order Salmoniformes; family Salmonidae; genus Salvelinus; species Salvelinus namaycush. The sequence continues at coordinate 9,381,041 of NC_052316.1, forward strand.
GCTGACACATGGAATTGTTTAAAGATGGTCATACTACAGATCAATTAGCTATTTGAATTTTAGAACCCCTTTAGGTATATATAAAAACATGTATTGATAAAATATTGATTTTGGCCTTTACTACTCTATAGCCCATAGAAAAGCATTGAATAACACATTCACCCCTTTCCAAAGTGGGCTAAACTGTTTGGACGCTACTGACTTTTTTGTGAGAAGACGGATTTTCGGGATGTCTCACGGTCTGACAAACACCGGTCTAGCTCTGCCACCTTTCACAGCAGATGTGGGAGCGCTACATCGGCAGATGCGGTGGATTGAGACGCAGGCAATGCAAAAAAAAACATCTCTCTTGCTTAAACTGGTGGATTTTGATGTGGATTTTGCTTTTTTTATAATGTTACTTAGACTGACATACAGGTGAGTCAATCGACTCTAGGGGGGTAATGTGATTATGTGACTAAAAATACAAGTTGAGAGATATCTAATTGGATAAAGCCACACAAAAAAAAGGATAGGCTGCCATTCTAGGCTGCTTTCTTCAACCAAAATCCAACCGTAAGCTGCATTCTTTCACATCCAATTTTCCCACGATAGGAAAAAGGGCCGCAGATTAGCGTTGCAGTAGATACAAGAGCAAGAGAAACAATGGTGACTTTACATGTGGAGACAACGTCTGCAAACTAAAAGAAGAAAAATAAAGGGGGGTGAAAAGGCGGGGTAACAAAATCAATAGATTCCTCTGCAGCAGTAGCAGCTCTGGCCGGTCCCAAACAGGTAATGTATTAATGACCTTTAGACTCACATTGTGGAAAGTTATCAGTCTCCTGTTTATTTAGCCCAGGCTGACGGAGCAGCTTTCCCCCGCCAATTCATCAATACATCTCCGACAAGGCAGTTACTCAAACCCAGACAGTAGATATTAAAGCTTGATAGATCCACAAAAGAGCCGACCCACCAGTGCCACCACCTCCGCCTCTCTATCCCGCTATAGGTTTTCACCTGACGCATTCATAGACACTCGGCTGACCTTCGCAGCACTTAGAATATGAAGGCAGGCATCGGTTATTGCCATTATCTTAATTTGGCATGTGGATTGTTTATTGTTAGTAAGGCGTTTTTTTTTTTACATCAATAAAAACGTGATCAGAATACAAATGAATGAAAGTGCCAGGCTGCTTTTTTTGACGCCTCCTTTTCAGCTAAAGAAAAAGGTTCAGAATGCTGTGTTCTGTAGACTGAACAAACACTGACATTGAGGGGTTTCAACATTTTTATACAAATCAGAAATGTTACAAGGCATTAACAATCAACTTTCTCTTGGGATATATTAACTTGTGATAAATGTTGGCTATTATAAGTTGGGTTACAAACTCAAATAATCCGACAAAGCCTTAATCATAAATGGGCCACATAACAAATTAAAATGTCCATATCTCACTCCATCATCATTATGCTCCATTCCGAAGCCATGGGTCCTCAAAGACAGATTGCACGTCATTCTCTGATTATTACCTGGTCTTTGAGTTGTTTGATGGAGTGCTGCAGCGTGAGGATGTGTCCTAGCAGTGGGCTCTGTAGGGCGTCCCTCAGCACCCCCAGCCTCTCACTGTGGGTCCACTCCTCCCTCTGGGCCATCTTAGCCTGGAGCCGTTCCAAGGCCTGCAGCACCTGCTGGCGCTCCACTGTGGAGACTGAGGCACACACACAGGCCCATGGAAATGTGCATGTACACATACACAACATTTTTGATAATTGTGAAAAGCATCGTTTTTGCACATGTATATCCCATACTGTTCATTAAACAGTTCAATAATGAGAGCAGATAAATGTACCTGTTGGGACATTTTCATACATTGTCCTCCCTCTGTCTGGGTATATTTTGTGATGCAACCTGTAAGGAATTAAGAGGAGGAGAGGTGCAAACATGAAACACACAACATAGAACAATGAATCACCTTTAGGCAGTTGACAATACATAAAATAAAAGGCCCATCAAGAACAATACAACTGATTATGTAGTAGGGGCAAAGTGGAACTGATTTTGAGCTCGGTCAATCAAATAGTCTAGGCCTAAACAACATGTCTTGAACACGATACAAAAGTACTGTAAGTCTTCTATGTTCAATTCAAACTCTAGTTTGGTGGCAACTAAAAGTGGGTCAATGTGCCTTTGTCAAATACACAATCGTCCTTCTGTTAGCAACGCAATGCCATGGGTTATTTACATTGCCAGTGAACAAGTTTCGACAGACACAGGCTAGCTTTTGTGGCAATATATTATGTTGACAAACCTCGAGGAAGTTAGGCTACTATATTAGCTAAAACCAAAAGACGATGAAGCAACATAAGCTTAAAGTTATCTTGTAACAGTTAGCGATATATTTTCTTTCACACCCTACCTGTACGGCGGAAGTTTATCACCGAATCCGCACCTTACCTGAAGCAGGAAGTAATTTATTTATTTTTAAATCAGCTGAGCAGCAAAGTCAAGCGAAAGATAAATAAAGTACAGTACTGGCAAAAAGGATCCACAAAATCAGAACGGTTTAACGTTATACTGTAAAGGCCTAATAACTTTAGAGACGTAGCGTTAGCTAGCTAAAGGAGTAACGCCTGTTTTGCTTTACATGCAACAGGTGCACAGAATCATCATCTGTTTCTATTGGTCGTGCGTAGCTGTAGCGTTAGTTGAATAACTAATTCAAAGCATGAAGTAAAAAAAAACGTTTGTTTGAGTAAGTACGGTTAACTAGCTAGGTTCTTAAAACAACACAACTTTGCCTTTTGTCGGGTGATAATATAACCCCATAAAACAACTTGTAACGATAAATGCTACCAGAGCTTCTCGAAATATTCAGCTAACGTTAGATAGCTAGCCAACTTCAGTGAGTCAGCTAGCTACTGTCAGTAGTACTATACTTGTTGTTAGCTAGCTAATAACGTAAGCTGTTGCGATTCATAAACTTATTTGCTAGCATAGCATTAGCATGTTGTTTTTTGCATATTACAACACTAAATTAGTTTTTCACTTGAATGGTAAGACTCATAGCTTAAGTTCAAAGTTATCAGTTCAACTACTTTTAAAGATGAAAACAAGTCTTACTGGTACGAAATCACAGGAGTTGGGTCTTGGACGATACAGTACTCAGATGTGTCGCTTTAAAAACTTTTGATGTCACGTGACGAAGTGTGGGCGTGTTGTCAACATTCAACATGGCGTCTCACAGGAGTCGGCTGTTTTGTTTACGGACTCTATCGTTGAGCATCTTCTTTTACTGCACGTATTGCCATTTTCAACTTGTTCTCGGAAATGATGTTGATAGCTGTAAAAGTCTACGCTTGGGACAATATCTTTTTACATTTAATATTTAGCAAATCACGACAATGATGACAGGGTTTTTATTCAAGTTCGCTAGCTAACGTTATCTGTTTAGCTCTATCTGTTAACATGATTTTGCTTGGATAGCTGACTACATAAGCCTGCATAGTGTGTACTTTTGGGAAACAATATAACTAACTAATCAAATTGTGAAACGGTCTCGGATCTGAACATTAACATGCATCGCTTGCGGTACGGTTTTGGAAGCATACGCGGATCTTTAATACCAGGGGAAAATAAAAAAGTTTAAATTGATACACATCTTTAACAGGGTTAGTGTACTGTTCTGTTCCCACAAGGCCATATCTCCACGTTACAGCGAGAGAGAAAAAAACATCTGTAATAAAGCATTGCATGCATCTATAATCACATTTACGTAGTGGCATACAGTTGAGCAGACACTTATTTAGGATTTCCATTATTATTATTTTTTTTGCATGATCTGGAAAAACATTGGCATTACATAAAAACAAATGTCATTTACATGATAGAAGACATGAGCAGAATTTATTTTTATACCAGACAAATTGCCAAATGCAGGCTACTGTGCAACTTGCTATTCAGGTAGGATACAATTTTGGAACTTTATTAATTTGTTCATATTCATAATCATTTGTTTTATCATTGTTATTATTGCATGTCATTGTTATTAATGTAGGCCTATTTACTTATCTAAACCAGTTCTTTAAATATATAAAACGTGTTTTGTTTCATTCTGTTGAGACATTTTCGTTGGCTAAATTAAGTTTGATCAGTCTTTATGTGCTCCGTATTTAGTTTAAGATAGGTTAGGCCTGTAAGTAGGCTTTTGTAAAATAAATATCATAAGCCTATTGCTGTCAATTGTTGGGTATGGTAGACACTAGTCTCTCTTGGTCATTTCTGAAATATAGCCTGTTCAAAACTTGTGAAGGTTTACACCAGTTTGTAAGCACACTATCCAAATTACACCCTTCCCGACTTTAAGTGCTTGTGATAAAACTTAATCCATAGCTAGTTTTTAGGCGTCATTGATCTCTGTAGATAAATTATGCTCTTTAGTGTGGTAGCCTATTTTGAATTATTTTATTTATGTCTGTATAGACATGAGTAATATTTAGTGGACATTATTTCTTTTTTTAGCCTAATTTGGCTAAATTATTTCAATGTATCTATATCCCGCAGCAATGATCTAGTGTGTAACGGAAGAAGGCCGCCAGAAATGTTTTTTCACTTAAAAATACTGTTGGCTGCAACTGTGATAGAGCCGGTTAAAACAGTGTACATTTTGCATTTGTTGATTTATTTTAATGTGATATGAAAGTAAGGGGCTTTATGTTTCTAGAACCATATCGCAATTGAGAATTGATTCACGTTTAGATGGAGTATTTGGCTGTTTTGGCTGCCAGAGCCAGTCTCTCTGAAAATAACATATGGTCCTTGGACCTTAAGGAGTAACAGTAGGCTCCTTAAGAGTACATCTTGCTCTTAAAGCTAGCTAGATAACTAGTTACCTCTATACATTATTGTTGTGTAATGTAGTGTTCCTCAGAATGCTGATGATAATGACTGACTGAATGGGTGCAGCATATCAACATCACGACACAAGCACAACTTGTTTGATATGTTGTATTATTTAATATGCTGTGAGTGATCGTTCCTATTTGGTCATTGCCTTAATGCTGTTCAAGTATCTTTGCAAAGAACCCCGGATAGATGATGCCACTCAAGAACCTGCGAACTGCAAGGACATGATAGCTTGGGGTGAGTGGTTATGCATTTCAATGTATGTGGTATTTTGTGGGTAACATGAATTGTCTTTGGGTGACCCAAGGTCCTCCCTATAAAGTCAGAGTTGAAATATTGTTTTTAAAACTGAATTGTTATGGTTGCTGATTAGGACACATCATTTTTAATATGTCCTTCATTTTCAAAATGCATACTGAAATACATAGGCTATACAGTGCATTCAGAAAGTATTCAGACCCATTGACTTTTTCCACATTTTGTTACGGTACAGCCTTATTCTAAAATTGCTTAAATTCATTTTTCCCTGATCAATCTACACACAGTACCCCATAATGACAAAGTGAATACAGTTTTTTTTTTTATTATTGCTAATTAAAAATTTAAAAAAAGCAACATACAAACAGAAATACCTTATTTTCATAACTATTCACACCCTTTGCTATGAGACTCGAAATTGAGCTCAGGTGCATCCTGTTTCCATTGATCATCCTTGAGATGTATCTACAACTTGACTGGAGTCCACTTGTGGTAAATTTAATTGATTGGACATGATTTGGAAAGACACACACCACAGGTGACAGTGCATGTCAGAGCAAAAACCAAGCCATGAGGTCGAAGGAATTGTCCGTAGAGCTCCAAGACAGGATTGTGTCGAGGCACAGATCTGGGGAAGGGCACAAAAACATTTCTGCAGCATTGAAGGTCCCCAAGAACACAGTGCCCGCCATCATTCTTCAATGGAAGAAGGTTGGAACCACCAAAGACTCTTCCTAGAGCTGGCTGCTTGGCCAAACTGAGAAATCGGGGAGAAGGGCCTTGGTCAGGGAGGTGACCAAGAACCCGATGGTCACTGACAGAGCTTCAGAGTTCCTCTGTGGAGATGGGAGAGCCTTCCAGAAGGACAACCAGCTCTGCAGCACTCCACCAATCAGGCCTTAATGGTAGAGAGGCCAGACAGAAGCCACTCCTCAGTAAAAGGCACATGACAGCCAGCTTGGAGTTTGCCAAAAGGCACATAAAGGACTCTCAGACCATGGGAAACAAGATTCTCTGGTCTGATGAAACCAAGATTGAACTCTTTGGCCTGAATGCCAAGTGTCACAGCTGGAGGAAACCTGGCACCATCCCTACGGTGAAGCATGGTGGTGGCAGCATCCCTACGGTGAAGCATGGTGGTGGCAGCATCATGCTGTGGGGATGTTTTTCAGCGGCAAGGACTGGGAGACTAGTCAGGATCGAAGGAAAGATGAACTGAGCAAAGTACAGAGAGATTCTTGATGAAAACCTGCTCCAGAGTGCTCAGGACCTCAGACTGGGGCGAAGTTTCACCTTCCAACAGGACAACGACCCTAAGCATACAGCCAAGACAATGCAGGAGTGGCTTCGGGACAAGTCTCTGAATGTCCTTGAGTGGCCCAGCCAAAGCTCGGACTTGACCCCGATCGAACATCTCTGGATAGACCTGAAAATAGCTGTGCAGTGATGCTCCCCCATCCAACCTGACAAAGCCTGAGAGGATCTGCAGATAAGAATGGGAGAAACTCCCAAAATACTGGTGTGCCTAGCTTAGCGTAATACCCAAGAAGACTCAAGGCTGTAATCGCTGCCAAAGGTGCTTCAACAAAAGTACTGAATAAAGCGTCTGAATACTTATGTAAATGTGATATCAGTTTTTTTTATATATAAATCAGCAAAAATGTCTAAACCTGTTTTTGCTTCATCATTTTGGGTTATTGTGTGTAGATTGATGAGAAAAAAACAATTCAATACATTTTAGAATAAGGCTGTAACGTTACAAAATGTGGAAAGCACTGTATATAAAATCTATACAAAAATCTATATAATATATGACAGCTCTGAATCTGTGTCTGTACCCAAACTCACAATCAATCGACACATGTTTTTCCTGTGTGCATACGTGTTTTTTGGGGTTGATTTAGCCTAGCCTATCTGTTTTCTTTAGTGGAATGCCTACCTGCTCCGAATGTCAGCTGCCGCTTGTCCAACGGGACAGAGTTTCGGTTCAGCGGAGAGGAAGTGGGCTTCAACCAGAGCATCCCCTGCAGGAATGTGTATGTATCTTTTTTACCAGACATTCGGCACTGTGGAAATGTTGAATACTTATAAGGGCACAACATAGCAAAACGTTTTGCAACGGAAAACCGAAACAAACATTTCTTATTGGACATGGTCGGGTGTATTCATTAGTGCACACCGTAGCAAAAAAAAATATATTGGGAAAAGTCAGGTAGGTCCCTCCTTGTTTGCTTTCATTTTGTTCCAAGTGAATACACACCAGATAGTACCTTCCTGTTTCATGCCTAGTGAATATGAAAGTATTTTTTATTGATTAGCCTAAATAATACCCCATCGTATGTAATGTCTACACATTTAAAGCGTTAGTGAACTGCTTCAAACTAAAATGGGATTTCTTTGCAGGAGCGGTTACTCCTACAAAATAGCAGTGGCCTTGTCCCTCTTCCTGGGGTGGTTAGGAGCTGATCGCTTCTACCTGGGATACCCAGCTTTAGGTAGGCCTCTAACTCAACTCTGGACTTCGAAGCCAGTTCCACTGCGTTTTTTCATTGTTCCCCTTTAATCAGGGACTGATTTAGACTTGGGACATCAGGTGGGTGCAATTCAATATCAGAATAGAAGACAGCAGGCGTCGGACCTCGTAGGGTAAGATTTGAATACCCCTGGTTTACAGTATGACCTTTAACTTATCATTGCTGTAAAGCAGAGCTACCCTCCTGTAGGTTTTCATTCCAACCCCAGTTGTAACTAACCTAATTCAGTTTATCAACCAGGTAATTACTAGAATCAGGTGTGGTAGATTAGGTGTTACGCACACCTCTATGAAGAGGGAACGCAACACCCTGCTACAACTCCCCGTGAAGTGAAAGAGGTATGGACTGTAGGTGTGAGTAAGGATGACAAAAGGCAAAGAATTGTACTGTTTACAAGGAATTTATTCCATCACACGGTAATTTTGGGGAAAAGGGGCTGGATGGAACCAAAGCAAAGAAAGTAAATATCAAAGCCCCCTCTCCTACCTTACCTGCCTACCCACTACTTACCTAACTTAGCACCACCTGGTGCGCTAACCAAAATACAGGGGGTGGTCTGCCCAGGTCTTACCTAGTGTGCCTAGACAGTGAATATACTACAGGTATATGTATGCCCGCGGGCCTCTTGCCTAAGCACTCCCTAGGTGCCTTCGCCTTCCCCCCCTGGGAACAAACTAAACAGAATTTTACAAACAATTTCACAATCAAAAACACAGTCCTTTTGTCATAGACATACCTTAGTAGGACCGGCTACAAAAATACTGGAAACAAATTATACCTCTGCGCAACAACGAAAACAGAGGACATACTCATCTCCCTCTGAGAACAACCAACACAGTAAATAACCCACAGCCATCAGCCTCCTCTCTCAGCAATCATCTCTCTCCTGAACAGAATATTGGCTTTTATATAGCTTCAGAAGGAGTCTAATCGGATAGAGCTGTAACTTGACGAGGGGGCGGGGTCAGCTCCAATCATCAATGGGGCTGACCAATCAGCTGCTTGGGGAGAATTCAGGAAGCCATCTCCTGAAACACACACACTCAAATACACAAACTACAACACAGAAACTGGGGAACGTAACATTAGGGTTGAAGTGAACCTACAGGACGGTAGCTCTCCAGGAACAGGGTTGGAGAGCCCTGCTGTAAAGTTCAGGACGAGTATTGGTGTGCTATGTATCTATTATATATTCTATTCAAGTATTTGCAAGGCTTATTTGCTGTAAAAATACATCCAAGATTCTCCACATTTTAGGGTCTTTTTTGTTTTTCCTACTAGCATGGGGTACGTAGGCATCGCAGAGCCACACTGGACAGGCATGAGCAAGCTTTACAGGCTGCACTTAGCAGCGCGTGGGTTGGTACGGTTGGCGTGGGCATCACCATGGAACAGTGGCGTATTAAGCTGGCAAGATGGGCAGTGGTTTTGTAGAGCAGACACCTGATGGCCATCATTTTAAAAATCAACAAAGCTACCTACGTAACCCCCCCCCCCCTAACCCTAACCCCCCCAATTTAAGATTCTCATCATTTAGCTGTGTGCGTGTGGAAGATGTGGGGCTAGTGAGCACCAGTAGCCTTTGCCCAGGGATGTCACCCCCCCCTAAGAAATGGGTAGTGTGGTGATTTGACTATGTTGTAGGCTAGTGACATTTGAATGTTGAAAGGAGAATGTGTCTAGTTGAATGACCGCCCTTGCTCTGGGCTTTCATGCATCCAATTCACACTCTCACTGCACAGTTAAAGCACAACCTGCACACATTCATACTCCACTTCACTGCCCCTCTCACCGATAAAGACCTGTTGTTCACAATCCTCCGTTGTTTTGGAAACAAAGTTGACTTAGCACCATTTCTCTCTGAAAGCAAAGCAGGCAGCAAAAAAAACACGCGCGCACACATACACCCTCTCCACTCAGACACATATTCACCCAGCACTGAAAGCGTTCCAAATTGTTCACCTTCGCCTCGCAAGTTAATTTCCCATTCAGCGACACACGGGCAAAGTTGGAACGGAACACGGGGGATAAACTGAAACGTTGCCCAGTCGCCTGGATGGGAGAGTTTTCATGTAAACAACGAAGCGTTGCTCACACAATAGGTAGCAAATTATGATTAGGGGCCAGGCAGGATTTTTATTTATGCCTACTTTAAAGAGACATGGTGTGCCCCTTTAAGCTTCATCCCACATTGACTATGTGTCTCCCTTTCGTTCTCTGTCTCTCTCTGCTTCTCTCTTTCCCTCTCTCTAGGGCTGCTCAAGTTCTGCACTGTGGGCTTCTGTGGGATTGGGAGCTTGGTGGATTTCATGTTGATCTCAATGCAGGTAAGTGGCATTCAGGGAACAGCTGTGGAACACAGAGCTGCTAAGTAATCCCTCTATCTGTTGGTTATGTGTGTGAAAATCCATGGTCTTCTCACAGTGACATTGAAAGTAATTGTTTATGCATCCAATGCGGCGGTGACAAGGGTGTGTTAGGTCAGGGATCCCTAATTGTGGGTAGAAGCTGGTTCCTTTTGGGTCACAGCAGATGACTACATTGGTTGGCCACAAGAAACATTAAAAGGCTTGTTGGGTCACACTGCAAACAGAAGTTAGGAAACCACTGTGGTGTTATCAGTATGATAATTGTATGTTTTACAAAGCTATTTCTACGATTTCAAAAGAAGTTTCTCAATTTGAGCGCACCCCCGTCAATAAACAGTCGCTCTCTTCCGCTAAATGCTCGCACAAGTCGCACCGAGTGTGGGATGTAGCGTTTGTCTGGCGATAGTTCAGCGCGCTGCTGTGTCTGAACCCTAACAGTGATGGTAATCAAACGAGTGGAGCAAAGTTGGTCTTTACAGAACAGCCTGGGCTTTGATGCAATGGTCACGCAACACACACACACTAATCAGAGCAGGCCACGTAACACTGAACAGAAGCATAGCCAAGCCAGTCAGGAAGATGCTGTGTGTGTGTGTGTGTGTGTGTGTGTGTGTGTGTGTGTGTGTGTGTGTGTGTGTGTGTGTGTGTCTGTTTGTATTCAGAAGAGCACCTGTGTCTGTGTGGCCCTCTGCTCAGCACTAACCTCTCTATGAATGGGGGTTAATGAGACTGTGGTGTGTTTTCGCAAAGGGGCTTCTCTAGCCCCATTCCCCCCTCCTCCTCGGTCCCCCCTAACCCCCCATTTATGGCCCCCGAGCCTGACAAAGAGAGGCCAGTCCATTTGTCATCCTGTTAGGGCCTCAGCTCACCCCTCTTTACCTTCACCGTCTCCATTAAGGAACCAGTGTTTGCAGGATGCCATACATGGTTCGTGTTCACTAGGAACCAAATGGAAGCAAGTCGGCCAAAACAGGGAGGGACTACTTGAAAAAAAAAAATCCCCCGCTTTCTGTTGCAAACACTTTTGCTACGGTATACACTTAGGGTTGTGAATAAGACCACGGTCCACGTGGACAGAGCAAGCTTTTAGCTTTAACTCATTGTCAACATGGCCGGATGTTATAGAACGAAAAGCACACTTATTTGTTTGGTTTGTTCAATATAGTTAAACGTGTTGAATGAAACCCGTGTCCTTATACTTAAAAATATGTTTTTACCGTATAGAATAGTAGTGGTGTGTCATTTTAGAACTGTGCGTCATGAATGCGACTTTCCAGAATTTTACCATAACAGTTCCCTGTATCACATCTGAGACAAAAACACAAACCGTGATCGAGAAACAGTATACCCTTTCTCTCTCTAGTTACCTACCTCTTTTTCTCGTCCTCCCCAGTGGTCCTCTACATCCTACTGTGGATGCAGGCCTTTATAAAGCCGCTATTTCCTTAGAAAGGGGCGTTGGCGTGCGTTCGGCCACTTTGATTAAGCGAGGCGACGGGCGCACTGTTTATTGTTCTCCTAATTTCTTATTGAAGGCCCTAAGAGAGCAATGCTTTTAAGCGGCTTCGGCTGTCGCGCACAGCAAAACACTTACATTCTCAATTAGCTGTATAGGCTGCGTCCAGGTTCTCTCGTTCTCCGCCTTTTTAAAGAGTGACAATTTTGATAAAGAGTTCCGTGTCCCCGGAGAGCCCATTTAGACGTCACGCTAAAGCCCCATATTTTAACGGCTAACTACCTCGACTAAAAGCAACGTCAGAGCGGGCAAATGCATCTTTGAGAAGTAATGAGTAAACACCTGGGACGTGATAATTTATATTCATTGATTATGACTGGGGGAGAGGAAGCTGTACGTGGTTGGTTTGGGACCTCTCTCTCTCTCTCGCTCTCTCTCTCTCTCTCTCTCTCTCTCGAAATACAGAGGTCCACGCCAGATGAATTATGTCCGATAACTTTCCAATTTGCAAACTAGGTAGAGCAGAGACGGACACAGGTGATAGATAGATGGGACGTGGATTGTTGGAGCAGTGTGTTTTTTAAATGGTTATCAGACAGGGATTCAAGCAATTGAAGGTCTTGGATTTCCATGTAGAGCCTTCTGAGGTGTGTTTGGTTTGTACAGCAGAGAGTCTTGGATTGAGGGAGTTGACACTTGACATGGAAATTGTCAGTCCTGTTGTGGGTGCTGTCTGAACTGAATCGGTCATGCCACCAGCCTGCCCATTTCTAAATCTGCCAGTCTGATTTAACACTTCAGAAAGCCTCTATCTGGCCAAAGTCCCTTAAAAGGCTGGAATGCCTCGCCAATGTTGATCTACTTGGATACAACACACTCTAGTCACAAACTCATTATCAGAGGGTTAACCAGTAGCCCAGCTGTAGCTGGACTCAGCTTCTGCGCCCTTTACACACTCAGGTGTGTGTGTGTAAGTTCACTGGTCCCACTCTGCTGCGATTGCTGAGTACCAAATCAGAAGTGTATTATCTGCTGGACCCAGGTTTTCACCGTGTGTAACCTGATGTCTTTCCTCTGTTCCTTCCTTTTAGATAGTGGGTCCATCGGATAAGTCTGACTACATAGTGGACCACTACGGTGCCAGACTCACACGCCTCTCCATTACCAACGACACCTATAGAAGAACCCAGATCTCACCCTGAGGGTGTGTACACGAGTATAGCATGTTAGACACGCCGCACCGGGGTACACTAGTAGCATGTTAGAGACAACAGGCTTTGGTGAGTCATTCGTGGTGTAATTGTGGAAACCCAGAACAAACATGTCATGTAACTGCATCAGCTACCATTTACATGTTATGAAGTCTGTCCACGAGAGATCTCTTTATAACAGTTTGCACGTCTTTTCACCTAACGGTGTACATACACTACATATCGAAAAGTATGTGGACACTTGTTCGTCGAACATCTCATTCTAAAATCATGGGCATTAATATGGAGTTGGTCCCCCTTTTGCTGCTAAGACAGCCTGCACTCTTCTGGGAAGGCTTTCTACGAGATGTTGGAACATTGCTGCGTGGACTTGCTTCCATTCAGCCACAAGAGAATTAGTGAGGTCGGGCACTGATGTTGGGCGATTAGGCCTGGCTCGCAGTCGGCATTCCAATTCATCCCAAAGGTATTCGATGGGGTTGAGGTCAGGGTTTTGTGCAGGCCAGTCAAGATCTTCCACACCGATTGCGACAAACCATTTCTGTATGGACCTTGCTTTTTGCACGGGGGCATTGTCCTGCTGAAACAGGAAAGGGCGTGATCCGATTCCACTAATTTGAAGGGGTGCCCACATACTTTTGTATATGTTCTGTGTCATTTTGAATGTCCACTTATTACATCTGTATGACATTCAAAATGACATGTACATGAGCCCACACTGTACAGTCTGCTAGGCATCACATGAGAATTTAACACGGACTCTATCAAATATATAAGTTCAACAACAACAAAATACTGCATGCAACCTCTTTTCTGTCGTTTCAGGGCGAAAGTGAAAAACAACAACATGCTGTCTGAATGCTGTCGTTTTTAAATTATGCCCCTCTTTTGGCATCCTATTTTTCACCCGACCAGTACATACGAACTATTCCGAGTCCACTTCTCCTGTCTGCATGTACCCCCAATGTCAGGAGTAGAGCCTGTGAAGCGAGACTTAGTCTCTCCTTGCTTCTTTGTCCTTCATTCCTTGTCTTCTCCTCAAAATGCATTTGAAGATCAAATCTGAGGAGATGAGGAAACAAGGAAAGACTTGAGATTCACCCGTGGTCACAAGCTCAGGTCCCGGAGGGTTACAGTACAGGCTTTTGTTCCAACACAACATTAGCCACTCTGTGTAGCTCTCCAGTACCAGTGGGTTGATGACCACCCGCATAGAGCTTCAAGTCATCGTTGTTATACTCCTATGAGAATCTAGAATCTGCACTGAGAACGGTGTACTGTAAATATAATGTCATTTGTGGTTTTTGAGTATGTCTGGCAGCAAGGGAACTAATTGTACTGTATGACTGTCTTTTTGCTTTCATTTGTCATTTGAGATTTTTGTAAATAAAGTGATCATTTAATGAACATGGCCGCCTTTTGTAAATGACGTTATCCCTCCATTAAAATGACTTTCGTAAAGGAACACACTCCGCTCCTATGCCCTCAAACAGTCCTCACAACGAACCCCCTCCACAGCAAGCAACCTCCCGCTGCAACACAACTCTGGCTATAACAAATCGATGAACCGCTGTATTCACCGTAGCAGTGTCGGATATCCATACTGATACCACATCTAGAATATCCAGCCCGCCCACCTACTGTACAACACATTCTCCCCGTCACTTTCTGTTGCACTGTGTAGATTAGGAGTGTCACACCCATATGTTTTAAAGATGGCTTTCAGGCTCATGTAGCTCATCTATCAGGCCAGTGAGAGTACACCGGGTCCCCCATCGCGCAGACGCACAGCAGGGCAACACACCCCAGACCTCAGCAGAAAGCTGAGATGGCTCTGCCTTGTGACTTTTCCCAAGCATCCCTGCTGCAGCCTTTGTAATAAAGATGACAGTAGGGATACTTCAGGGGGAGAAGATCTGTCTTCATCTGCAGGATGGATGCTGAGACCTAGCGTGTCATTTCCCTGACCTCTGAAATCCCTGCAGGATGATTGGTCACTGCCAATCATCCTGCAGGGATGGTCACACATAGTTCCATCCCTGCACACATAGTTCCTCCAATGGGCTCAACGTTTGCCGTTGAACTGCTGATAGTGTACTCCGTGTCAGATTAAACGGCAAGTGTCAACGCAACTAGTTTTCGAGCTAGACAATATACTATATATTACGTAAATCATAAAGAAGGCCAAACATCTTTTTCACTTCTGTGGACTAAAGATGAGAGGCAAAGAAGACAAAGAGGGATGAGGGATAAGAGAGCGATAGATCTGGAAACACTCGAATCCAGTCAGGCCATCCTGTACCCTCAATAGTTTGATTTTGGTCGGAACAGCCGGCTTGTACCGCCTTTCAATGAAAACGAGGTGGATGTATATTTGACTCTGTTTGAGCGGATTGCCACATCCCTAACATGGCCGCGTGATATCTGGTCACTGCTCCTTCAAAGTGTTCTTGTGGGAAAGGCTCAGAAAGTGTACGCCGCTTTATCTCTTGACCAGAGTTCAGATTATGACCCTGTTAATGCTGCTCTCCTTCGGGCTTACGAGTTAGTCCCAGAAGCATACCGACAACATTGATGTAAATTACAAAAGACAGAATCACAAAGCCACTGAGTCCGCGTGTCTTTTTGATCGGTGGTGTGGTTCTCAAGAGGTCGAGGACCTTGAGGATTTAAAGACTCATACTTCTCGAGCAGTTCAAGAATTGCCTTCACAAAAAGGTTGCGACCTACATTTATGAGCACAAGGATCTCACTCTTGCGAAAGCTGCAGTTCTTGCAGATGAGTTTGTGTTGACACATACAACTACCTTCACAAACAAAGCACCCAGTAGTTATCCCTACTCAAAAAGCAATCCAGAGAAATTAACTGCTACTCTGAGGTTTCAGTCCATTTCTACATTGCCCAAATATAAAGATCGGCAGAAAACTGTATTTCGTATCCACCAGTTTGTCATTACTGCTGTAGAGAAAGGACACATGAGCTCTTAGTGTCCTACGTTGAAACAGAACATTGAGAATGTGAAAATGCTGTTTCTTCTTGTGGGAGCACTCCAGCCCATTAAGTCTCTGGTTGGGACTGCTGTATCTCCTAAATATTTGAGGGTATTTTGGCTTTGTCTGACACTTCAGCAACTGGTTACAGTGTGTTAGTACAAGGCGTGGAGATGTGTTGCATGGAAGATCCTTTTTGTTTAATGTGGAACTCGAGTCAGATCTTATTTGTCGATGGAGTGAGACCTAGCCTACTGGTGAAGGTGGTCTCATTCATTTTGGTAAACGATTTGGCTGGTGGGAAGGTCGTGCCAAATCCTTTCGTTTGTAAGGAACCCAAAGTAGAGGAACCTGATGGGTTATCGGAAAAGTAGCCTAGCATGTTCCCATATTGTGCTACAAGTGCGATGTCTAAGAAAGTCGCCGGGAGAAAGTCTAGTGTTGAGGATGTCAGCGATCCCGCCATGGTCATTCTGTCTGAGACATTTATGGGTGATCTTGACTTCACTAAACCTCCTGAGTTGACCTCTCCTTTGAAAACCCAAAAGGTTCGTAGGACCGCTGAAGGAAGAGAGGGTCCCTACAGTTGACACTTCGATGTCTAGGATGTCCAGCAGATTACTGATCAGAGTAATGATGTTTCCCTCTCCCCTCTTTTTGCTGAGATACGTCCAAAAGCGGAGTTTGATTAAGTTCGTGTGCGTTACTTTGACAGAGATGGTGTTTAAATAAGGAAATGGTGTTCTTGCGTCACTTCCAGGCAAGACGATTGGCCCACTGTATCTCAAATTGTCATTCCAGTTACGCTTCGACAAGAGATACTGAGGTTGGCTCACGATGGTAGTATGACAGGCCATCTTGGGGTCAACAAGATGTATGACTGTATCTTGCGTAACTTAATTTGGCCTGGTCTGAAACAGGATGTCGTGTCTTACTGTAAATCCTGTCCCGTTTGCCAGCGGAACGGTAAACCGAACCAAGCTGTTCCGGTTGCAACTTTGCAGCGTATTCCTGCTTTTGACAAATGTTTCAGCAGCAGGTTTCTGGTGGACTCTGTTGGTCCTTTGCCCAAAGCCAAGAGTGGTAACCAGTTTCTCTTAACCATAATGTGGGCTGACACTCGTGTCACTTTGGAAAATCATGAGAGGAAAATTACTATGGATATTGCAGGAGTTTCCCCTTGAAATCAGACATGTTTGTGGTAAGGACAACTTCGTTGCTGTTTCTCTCAAGGGTGGGCAGTCAATAAGTTGTATGTTTAGCCAATGTGTTGCCCTGGCTCACAATTTACTTTGACTGCACATTTTGGAGATTAGTTTTGTTTGGTCTCGTTCCAAGGGAATGCAAGTTATAGAAACATACTTTATTTTACCCGTTTCTCAAACTTCAGTTTTAGGTAATAATAAAAACAATTTAAAGTGTGTGTGTGTGTGTGTGTGTGTGTGTGTGTGTGTGTAGCCTGTCGTTCTGCCTCTGAACAAGGCAGTTAACCCACTGTTCCCCAGAAGGCTGTCATTGTAAATAAGAATTAGTTCTTAACTGATATATATGTACACTACCATCCAAAAATTGGGGGTCACTTCGAAATGTCCTTGTTTTTGAAAGAAAAGCAACAAAAAATTGTCCATTAAAATAATACCAATTGATCAGAAATACAGTGTAGACATTGTTAATGTTGTAAATTACTTATGTAGCTGGAAACGGCTCATTTTTAATGGAATATCTACATAGGCGTACAGAGAATCTGGAGCATCAGCATTTGTGGGTTCGATTACAGGCTCAAAATGTCCAGAAACAAAGAACTTTCTTCTGAAACTCGTCAGTCTATTCTTGTTCTGAGAAATGAAGGCTATTCCATGCGAGAAAATGCCAAGAAACTGAAGATCTTGCACAGCGCTGTGTATTACTCCCTTCACAGAACGGCACAAACTGTCTCTAACCAGAATAGAAAGAGGAGTGGGAGACCCCGGTGCACAACTGAGCAAGAGGACAAGTACATTAGTGTCAAGTTTGAGAAACAGATGCCTCACAAGTCCTCAACTGGCAGCTTCATTAAATAGTACCCGCAAAACACCAGTCTCAACAGTGAAGAGGCGACTCCGGGATGCTGTCCTTCTAGGCAGAGTTCCTCTGTCCAGTGTCTGTGTTCTTTCCCCCATCTTAATCTTTTCTTTTTATTGGCCAGTCTGAGATATGGCTTTTTCATTGCAACTCTTCAAAACTGTTTTTGCTTTGTCATTAATGGGTATTGTGTGTATAAAAAAAAAATCCTCCATTTTAGAATGAGGCAGCAATGTTAGAGCTTTATTCTAAAATGTATTAAAAAATATATATTATTCTCTCAATCTACACACAATACCCCTTAATGACAAAGCAAAAACAGGTTTTTAGAAATATTGGCAAATTTATATAACAAAAAAAATGATATCACATTAACATAAGTATTCAGACCCTTTGTTCAGTACTTTGTTGAAGCACCTTTGGCAGCGATTACAGCCTCAAGTCTTCTTGGGTATTACGCTACGAGCTTGGCACACCTGTATTTTGGGAGTTTCTCCCATTCTTCTCTGCACATCCTCTCAAGCTTTGTCAGGTTGGATGGGGGACGTCGCTGCACAGCTATTTTCAGGTCTCCAGAGATGTTCGATCGTGTTCAAGTCCAGGCTCTGGCTGGGCCACTCAAGGACATTGAGACTTGTCCCTTAAGCCACTCCTGTGTTGTCTTGGCTATGTATTTAGGGTTGTTGTCCTGTTGGAAAGTGAACCTTCGCCCCAGTCAGAGGTCCTGAGTGCTTTGAAGCAGGTTTTCATCAAGGATCTCTCTGTACTTTGCTCCGTTCATCTTTCCCTCTATCCTGACTATTCTCCCAGTCCCTGCCGTTGGAAAATATCCCCACAGCATGATGCTGCCACCACCATGCTTCACCGTAGGGATGATGTCAGGTTTCCTCCAGACGTGACGCTTGGCATTCAGGCCAAAGAGTTCAATCTTGGTTTTATCAGACCAGGGAATCTTGTTTCTTGTGATCAGACTCCTTTAGGCGCCTTTTGACAAACTCCAAGCGTGCTGTCATGTGCCTTTTACTGAGGAGTGGCTTCCGTCTGGCCACTCTACCATAAAGGTCTGATTGGTGGAGTGCTGCAGAGATAGTTGTCCTTCTGAAAGGTTCTCCCATCTCCACAGAGCAACTCTAGAGCTCTGTCAGAGTGACCATCAGGTTCTTGGTAACCTCCCTGACCAAGGCCCTTCTCCCCCGATTGCGAAGTTTGGCCAGGCGGCCAGCTCTAGAAAGACTCTTGGTGGTTCCAAACTTCTTCCATTTAAGAATGGTTGAGGCCACTGTCTTGGGGACCTTCAATGCTATAGACAGTTTTTGTTACCCTTCCCCAGATCTGTTCTTCTACACAATCCTGTCTCGGAGCTCTACGGACAATTCCTTCAACCTAATGGCTTGGTTTTTGCTCTGACATGCACTGTCAGCTGTGGGACCTTATATAGACAGGTGTGTGCCTTTCCAAATCATGTCCAATCAATTGCATTTACCACAGGTCGACTCCAATCAAGTTGTAGAAACATCTCAAGGAGGATCAATGGAAACAGGATGAGGCTGATCTCAATTTGGAGTCTCATAGCAAAGGGGCTGAATAGTTATGTAAATGAACTATGAAATATGAAATATGTGGGCAGAACTGAAAAAGCGTGTGCGAGCAAGGAGGCCTACAAACCTGACTCAGTTACACCATCTCTGTCAGGAGGAATGGGCCAAAATCCACCCAACTTATTTTGGGAAGCTTGTGGAAGGCTACCCAAAGCGTTTGACCCAAGTTAAACAATATAAAGGCAATGCTACCAAAATACTAATTGAGTGTATGTAAACTTCTGACCCACTGGGAATGTGATGAAAGAAATAAAAGCTGAAATAAATCGTTCTCTCTACTATTATTCGGACATTTCACATTCTTAAAATAAAGTGGTGATCCTAACTGACCTAAGACAGGGAATTTTTACTAGGATTAAATGTCAGGAATTATGATAAACTGAGTTTAAATGTATTTGGCTAAAATGTATGTAAACTTCCGACGTCAACTGTAGATTTGTTTAACACTTTTTTGGTTACTACGTGATTCCATATGTTAGTTTTGATGTCTTCACTATTATTCTACAATGCAGAAAATAGTAAGAACGAAGAAAACCCTTGAATGAATAGTTGTCCAAACTTTTGACTGGTAGTGTACATCCACCTCTTTTTCATTGAAAGGCGGTACAACCTGGCTGTTCCGACCAAGATCAGAGTCTATTGAGGGTGAAGGATGCCCTGACTGGATTCGGAGTGTTCGCAGATCTATCTATCATAGTCGCATGGCGTGTTCACGTTCCTGTTCTTATTGTCTGGCGGCATACTCTTGTCTTCCCCTGTGCTCTAACAAATTTATGTTCCAAATTTTGCCTTTCGTTCTAACTCTTGTAGTTGCAGAAGGATTTCCTCCTCCACCAAAGCAGCACCGATCAACTCTTTGACTACTGCTTTTGGATCGCTAGATGGCACTTTGAGGTCATAAATGCTTTGCAACGACAGACAGATTCGCCTTTGTACATTTATCTATCTCACATGTAGGGTTTTCCACAAATGCTTCCAACTTAAAGTCCAACTTAAATTATGCCACCAATCTTATAACCTCTCAAGGTGGATGTCAGTGACTGAAGCTCCACCCAAATGTGTATTTTGAAAACTCATATCTGGGCACAGCAGAGCTTCCTAGTAGCTGACTAGAGCGACTACCATACTCATAGGAAACAGTATGCCGGACAAGCCCCCATTTTGTCACAATTCCTCGTCTTTTGTCTTAGCAGGGCTTATCAATACAGCACAAGGATAAGAGTTGGGAGATTTATAGGGCACTTCCCAGGAGAGCTGCAGAGTAGAGGCTGAGCTGGGCCTAACCTTCCCTCCACTCACCCGACAGAGAGGAGGCCATTCCTCATATGGCCGAGTGCTTTATAGCCACTAACTCCACAAGTGTGGAGCACTGATATTACGGAACACACACATATATATACACACACACACACAAACTCAGATACACTCAAACAAATATGCTCACACTCTCGCGCTCTATCTTTCTCTTTCACAAACACACACACACAGTTTAGAAGAGGGGAGCGACAGTCTTTTCCTGCGTCCACTGCGGACCCTCTACTGCTCCACCGAAAACAATCTCAACCCCTTTGGATAAATAATCCTTCATTGCAGCCTCCATTGATTGCACCCACAGCCCGACAAGGGAGAGTGGAGAGAGATGAGAAGAATAGTTGTGTGTGTGTGTGTGTGTGTGTGTGTGTGTGTGTGTGTGTGTGTGTGTTAGCTGGATCAGACTAGGGAGGATTTAGCTGCTCCATTATTAGGCACACTGATTTACACACAAAACCTCTCCACTCCCCAGACTCTGCATCCCTTATCTCTCTTTTTTACACACACACACACACACACACACACACACACACACACACACACACACACACACACACACACACACACACAATATCAGAGAGGCCCTACAGAAACTTGTCCCCTATAGGCACCTCTACTATGGTCTGTGAGAAAAGCCTAAACTGGAATAACAGGAAGGCTGGGGTGAGGTCACCGGCCCCTGGGCAGTAACGTTTGCTTGTCTTTATAGAAGTCGAGTGAGTGAAATCATAAAGTGACACAGGGAGTCTCCCAGCTGATTGGGTTACAGTGGTTAAACCAGACTGAACACTGCCTTCAACATTAAGGGCTCTATTCAACCTGTAAAGCTGAAGCGTTACATGCTGACCAAACCAGCCACGTTGCAAAATACATTTACACAGATGTCATTCAATAATTTCATCCAAACTGCTTGCGGGCGTCTGCGTGGTCAGTTCTATTTTAGAACTTGGTTCTATTTTAGACGCTTGACACGTAAGTCCCCTCTCTCCCATCTACTCATTGGTTGGTGGCGGTAATGCACCTTAAAGTTGGTTGCCAACCGCCATATAAAATCCACAAAAGAAGAAGAAAGATGAACGAGGAGAGAATAATCAAAGCAAACTAACTAAAAACTAACTAGGTTTCCCCTTTTTATCTGTGGATTAATTACCGGAGTAGATAACACAGGATTTTGTGTGACTCAAAATGGGTCAAAATTTGACAAAGATCCAGCAAAAAAAAAGGACCATGTGCATTTTAGGTAAAATAACCCAATGTTTATCTCCCTGGACAAATCAGCAGGCAACAACAAGCTAGCTAAATGTCCATGAATGTTTCATGTGTGTTTCGACTTGTCTTCAAATTAATTAATTCACAGTTGGTTTCGGGATTTTAACCTGCTTGTCATAAATGCATCTTAAGTATGACTCACGCAGAAAACCACATATAAGTAGTTATTTATAAAACCTTGCTTTGACATGGAAATGATCTTATCTCTACGCAAAGTCTAGACTTGCCGTACGTGATTTTCCTGCTGATTATGTAGGGGTAATGCCGTTTGGGACGCATATGCGTCCAAGCCTGTGGTGAAATTTGCATTAGGTTTATGAACAATTTGTTAGGAATTATAAATGTGTGTGGATGTGTAAAGGTGTGAGGATTTAATTGCCAGACGCACGGCGTTTTGAATTAAAAACAGAATGCGATGTTCTATAGTGTGTCAAATTAGAAAAAAGTAACCATGGCTGTTCTTGCGTTATTAGAAGACATTGAAAACCGTGCTTTTAGAAGGTGAGAGTTTTCAGAGACCGGAATGACTTTTTTGCACATGATGATCCATGGCTATTCCTGACTAAACCCTCATTTGTGCTAGCATTCTATAAGGGGAAATCTCTGATTGTAAGGCACGTTCAGGTGCGGTCAAGTTTAGTGTTAATTTGATATTTATAGATCACCGGTGCGTAAATTACAAACGGGCTTCTTAGAACCTGCGTAAACTAGGTTTTTTTATGCACAGTGTCTTTTATGAATCGAACGTAAGCACACCGTCGGAAATGATCTTACGACTAAGTTCAAGTATAAATCTAAGAACATTTTTAGAAACGAGGTCCCTGGTGGGGATAGATCAAAAATCAACATGCGCACGCAGATACACGCGCAGAGTCAGTTTGATCAGCATGTTACAGATTCCACGATAGAAAAGTAACGGTCATTTCTGATCGATCAGACATATGCAGCCGACTTATGCAGCGTTCACTGTGAATGCAGTCTACGCTAAAGTGGGAACGTCGGCTTTACATTTCATTCACGCTGTACAGCTGAACTTCTGCGATGCGGATTGATTAGAGCCCTACGTTTAAACCAAACTGCTGCTGTGTAACGTTACCCGTAATGTTCCCCTGATATTTGAGTGACCAGTTAGTTACAGGAACATTTCATGTATGTTAGCAAACACCCCCTGAGAACATATTTAGGCGTTTTGGTTAGCCCACTGGGCACAGACGTCAATTCAACGTCTATTCCACATTGGTTCAACATAATTTCATTGAAATGACGTGGAAACAACGTTGATTCAACCAGTGTGTGCCCAATGGGAGGGCTATATTAAATCTGTATCGCTGAATTGTTCAAGAAATGTTTGATTGAAAACATTGTATGTTAAAAGCACTGTTTGTGTCTATGGGTGTCCCGAACCTTGCCAACAGGCAAAGAGCTGTAAATAGATCAGTGGTTCACCAATCAGGGCCTTGATGGGCTCCGCAACAGTACAATGGGTAGTGTGGTTTATTTGGAGAACGATTATTTGGGACCATCAGGCGGCGTCCTAAACATGTATTTAGGTACGTCCCGGAACAAACTGGGAACTAGTCAAAAACCCCCAGGGGACAATGACAAAGCGTTCTATGTTTTAAGTGTCATTGGACACAGGAATGTGTTTTGCAGTGTTCCCATGGAACTTGTCTCGACCATTAATATCTTATATTCTCAGAACATGTTCTGTGTGTGTTTTGTGCAGTACATGAATGTTCATGCAACCAGGGCCGTAGTTACATATGAGGACACTGAAGTCCGTACTTCTGACATTTTTTTTAATATAAAAAAAATATATATACATTTTTAGGAACTCATCGGGGTCTCAATTTACTGTTAAAAGTTAGAATTGTAGAATAAACAAGGTGCAATTTCGAAACTGGGAGTGGTCTGAGTGGGGAGGGGAAAATTGAAAATGAGATGTTATTGACAGAGAGGTTTGTAACTCTTTCTTATTGGTCTATTAACTAATTTACTGCTTGGTGATGTCACTAGGCAGGCCAAAACTCCATCTTACCAAAACATACAGAAATGTCAGGTCTTTTCAAACAGCTCTTATACTAAAAGGGCATTATCACCAATTCACAGTATTACTCCAACCTCATAGTGTGGAAATACAGTTGAAGTCGGAAGTTTACATACACTTAGGTTGGAGTCATTAAAACTCGTTTTTCAACCACTCCATACATTTCTTGTTATCAAACTATAGTTTTGGCAAGTCGGTTTTTGACATCTACTTTGTGCATGACACAAGTAATTTTTCCAACAATTGTTTACAGACAGATTATTTCACTTATAATTCACTATATCACAATTGCAGTGGGTCAGAAGGTTACATACACTAAGTTGACTGTGCCTTTTAACAGATGTCATGGCTTTGGAAGCTTCTGATAGGCTAATTGACATAATTTGAATCAATTGGAGGTGTACCTGTGGATGTATTTCAAGGCCTTCCTTCAAACTCAGTGCTTCTTTGCTTGATATCATGGGAAAATCAAAAGAAATCAGCCAAGACCTCAGAAAAAAGATTGTAGACCTCCACAAGTCTGGTTCATCCTTGGAAGCAATTTTCAAATAGCTGAAGGTACCCCGTTCATCTGTACATACAATAGTATGCAAGTATAAACACCATGGGACCACGCAGCCGTCATAACGCTCAGGCAGGAGACGCGTTGTCTCCTAGAGATTAACGTACTCTGGTGCGGAAAGTGCAAACCAATCCCAGAACAACCGCAAAGGACCTTGTGAAGATGCTGGAGGAAACAGGTACAAAGGTATCTATATCCACAGTAAAACGAGTCCTAAATCGACATAACCTGAAAGGCTGCTCAGCAAAGACGTACCGATGCTCCAAAACCCGCCATAAAAAAGCCAGACTATGGTTTTCAACTGCACATGGGGACAAAAATTTTACTTTTTGGAGAAATGTCCTCTGGTCTGATGAAACAAAAATAGAACTGTTTGGCCATCATGACCATCGTTATGTTTGGAGGAAAAAGGGGGAAGCTTGCAAGCTGAAGAACACCATCCCACCCGTGATGGGGGGGTGGCAGCATCATGTTGTGGGGGTGCTTTGCTGCAGGAGGGACTGGTGCACTTCACAAAATAGATGGCATCATGAGGAAGGAGAATTATGTGGATATATTGAAGCCACATCTTAAGACATCAGTCAGGAAGTTAAAGCTTGGTCGCAAATGGATCTTCCAAATGGACAATGACCCCAAGCATACTTCCAAAGTTTGACTTCCAAAGGCAAAATGGCTTAAGGACAACAAAGTCAAGGTATTGGAGTGTCCATCACAAAGCCCTGACCTCAATCCCATAGAACATTTGTGGGCAGAACTGAAAAAGCTTGTGCGAGCAAGTAGGCCTACAAACCTGACTCAGTTACACCAGCTCTGTCAGGAGGAATGGGCCAAAATTCACCCAACTTATTGTGGGAAGCTTGTGGAAGGCTACCCGAAACGTTTGACCCAAGTTAAACAATTGAAAGGCAATGCTACCAAATACGAATTGAGTGTATGTAAACTTCTGACCCACTGGGAATGTGATGAAAGAAATAAAAGCTAAAGTAAATCATTCTCTCTACTATTATTCGGACATTTCACATTCTTAAAATAAAGTGGTGATCCTAACTGACATAAGACAAGGAATTTTTACTAGGATTAAATGTCATTAATTGTGAAAAACTGAGTTTAAATGTATTTGGTCAAGGTATATGTAAACTTCGGACTTCAACTGTATACAAAAATCACATTTGAGTGCATTGGGCCTTTAATGTGTAGCAGCTAATTGTATGGCTAATAGGCTATGAGTTTGTAGATCGACTGAGGTGACTGAAGTTACAGCAAGCAATGTGATAATGGCTGGGGTCATTTTTGCTTGTTTTTGCTGTTCTCCAAGTACAGTATTTGAAAAGGGACTGGTGAGCCAAACTTAAGAGTTTGCACTATTCCCATTTGCACTTACCCAATGTTAACTGTACTGTAGGTCTACCATAATTCACTAGGCAACTATAAAAGGACACCGAACACTGTGGCTAAGAAAGAGTGGAGAATAATGTTTCACTTAACAAAACACAACCAGCCCCTAAACTTGCCTGGGGACCAGACGGTGAATTTCTCAATTCAACTTCTGGAACATGACAGTGTTGATTCTGGAAATGGTCCTCTCAGGTCCTCTACAAGCCGGAATGTTGAATAAAATTAGATTTGAACTTACTCTGCCAATTGTCTGTGGTGTTGGTCCTTCAAATGATCGAAATTTTTCACTAAATATCCACAGGAAAGTATTGTTGACCTGACTTTTTAGAGCACCGGTATTGAAGTTGACATTTCTATCATTTGGCACTGGCGCAAAACCAGTGGTGTAAAGTCTTTAGTAAAAATACTTTAAAGTACTACTTAAGTTGTTTTTTGGGGGTATCTGTACTTTACTATTTATATTATTGACAACTTTCACTTTTACTTCACTACATTCCTAAAGAAAATATTGTGCTTTTTACTCCATACAATTTTCCCTGACAACCCAAAGTCCTCCTTACATTTTGAATACTTAGCAGAACAGGAAAATTGTGAAATTCAGGCACTTATCAAGAGAACACGTGGTCATCCCTACTGCCTATGTTCTGACGGACTCACTAAACAGAAATGCATCTTTTGTAAATAATGTTGTAATGTTGGAGTGCGCCCCTGGCTATCGATACATTTTAAAATCAAGAACATGGTGCCGTTCGCTGTGCTTAATATAAGGAATTTGAAATGATTTATACTTCTACTTTTGATACTTAAGTATATTTAAATCCAAATACTTTTCGACTTTTACTCAAGTAGTATTTTACTGGGTGACTTTCACTTATACTTGAGTAACTTTCTTTTAAGGAATCTATACTTTTGCTCAAGTATGACAATTGGGTACTTTTTCCACCTCTGTGCAAAACCATGTAAACACCTACAAGACTTTAGTTAGTATGCATGGTTCGCGTGCGTCTACTTGCGACTTGTGCACGTGCCTTCGGTCATGAGCAAAACACAACTTAATTGCCACACAGACCTGCGTTTTGAAGTTGGTTTTATAATACTTTCCTGTGGTTATTTTGTCTAAAAGTTCTACCAGCTGAGGGACGAACACCACGGACAATCAGCAAAGTTTAAATATAATTTTATTCAACGTTTGTGACAGACAAGGGACATTTAGGATCTTTCTATGTAAATGTGTTTGGCGTTATATACATCATTTGAAGACATTGGTACGTTTCATGACTACCCCTAACCAACACACCAGCAGCAGATACACGGACATCTACAGCTGTCTGTCCCATATGGCACCCTACTGACCTATAAAGTGCACTACCTTTGGCCAAAGTAGTGCAATATGAAGGAAATAGGGTGCCATTTTGGATGCATACCTATATCAAAATCCTAAGGACCTCCTTCTGGGTTCCAACCTCAACATGGAACCTCCAGATTGGACCTGTGGCGTAAAGGCGTGCACCATTACTGGGATTTGGTGTCAGTCTTTTGATGTCCAGACTGACTGGGTTTGACCTTCATGCTGGTGGTAAGCCGATCTGTGTGTGTGTGTGTGTGTGTGTGTGTGTGTGTGTGTGTGTGTGTGTGTGTGTGTGAGGACGCATTAACTTAACCCCCCATCCCATCGACATCCCCAAATCATCCAGGTTCGTTGTGAGTGTAGCATGAGGTTCAAATAGCACTCTATTCCCTACATAGTACACTTGCCCATGTGCCCCTATGGGCCCTGGTCAAAAGGAGTGCATTATATAGGAAACAGGGTGCCATTTGGGATGCAGACATACTCTCCAGCTCCAGTAGAACACCAGTGAAGATCTCCACATCAGACCTCATCATATTCACTAATGCAGCAAAACAGCTGCGGTGGCCAGTCGGACATAAAGAAATCTTTGTTCTCCAGCTGTCCCTGATTTTCATATATTTCATACATCTTCACCTCTTCCCTACATCCCTCTATCCCTCCCTCACTCCTTAAGTCCATCCTGTTTTCTGGCAAGTTCTCAGCTCTGAAAAAAAGAAAAAAAGAGAGAGACAGAGAGAGAGAGAGATAGAGAAATCTCGTAGTGGGTAGGTCGCAGCTTTCTGTATATCCATGCAGGGTCACGGGCCATGTGTGTTTAATCAAAATTCAATTATTACACTGTACCACGCTCCAGAGCCCCCTCAGCCCCTCAGCTCCTCTTAGACCAGCACCAGGACTGCGTCCCAAATTGCACCCTATTCCCTATGTAGTGCATTACTTTTGACCAGGGCTTGGAACAATCCATAGGGCCCTGGTCAAAAGTAATGCACTATGTAGGGAATAGGGTGCCATTTGGGACGTACACCAGGTTATAGAGGATGATGAAACCGGCCAGGCCCTAATTGGTTCAATATGGAGACAATATCTCCCACATACATGTTATGATGAATTGCTTCCTGTGTTAAAGGTTTTCTGAGGTATGTGAGCACACTGTCCCGACCACAGCCTCCGACTCAGGGGCGTACTGTAGTGTACACACACAGCATACATGCACAGAAACACATACCAAACGCATATGCATACCGACGTAAGCGCACACACAGCCTGTATAGCTGCCCTAGGGAGGAGTTCCATTATCCCTGTTCAGTTTGGTAAGTGCAGGTCAGGACTGATGCATGTGAATAGCCAACCCTTGTGAGAGCTGATCGTTGACTCTGTCACAACTAATTTCTACTTCCTGATCATGTCCTGATTGGAGGGTTGGAGGTCATGTTGCAGTCTCATTGGATCTTGGCCTTGTGCACAGCGATAAGGGTGTGGTCTGAAACAGCTCCATACGCCACTTCTTCCCTGCATGCACTTCTACACACACCGTCTTTTTCTCCTCTTACACACTTGAACAAAAATGTTCAATCTTGGGGATAGGCTAGTTGAGGACCGTAGTTTAGAAACACTGCATCCAATACCCTCCTCATCTCCCTCTCGTACACACACTCCCTCTCTTTATTCTCTTTATCCCTCTCTATACTCCCTTTATTTTACACCCACATGGCCATCTGTTCTTCTCGACTCCATTACTTATCATAGAGGGAAGCATCCCTCACTGGGCCTAATGGAATCTGCTATTCAATAAGAATCTGTTTAGGATGGATTTAAAAAAGAATGACTCCACCACTCGACTACATTTGTCATTCTTAAAAGGTTTAATCCCTGACCATGTCATCCGCCAGGCAGACGAGATGTTTAATCACTGAAACAAGAATGAATTTCCTCGTATGGATGTTTGTTTGTTGGTTGGTGGGGTAGGGGGAAAAAAGCAAAGCAACAACACCCACATTTTGATCTCGTATTTGTTTTTTTAAAGAAAACTGGGAACTGGGGGCACACCCTCCCCAGGGCCCCCCCCCCCCCTTACCAATCACTAGCACATTTGCGTGGGTTACAGAAGCCATGAAATTACAGTTACATCGCTCGTGACCGAGTGCGGGAGAGGAATTTGCCGATAAGGTGACAGGCTTCACGAAGTGTTGATCGAGGGAGCTAATAAATAAAGAAATCCTCGGGCCTCTCTCCCTAATCCCATTCTTTTAATTTTCCCATTTCGGGCTGGCGTGGCACCAGATAAGCCAGTTCAATATTAACACATGGGCTCAGGCATGGCATGGCGTCTCAGCTGATGCTTGGCTTCCCTGCCAGCAGGAAGCTGGTGCTGGCGGAGGCTGGCATGAGAGTGGCGCCGCAGGCACAATGTCACAACGGGTGGGTGGGTGACTGTTCGCCTGTGGGTGACTTATGGTTTATTGTTATTATGAAGCCCGTATAGCTTTGGGCAGAGGTTGCCCCCTCTCCTTATATGCAGATCTCCCAATCTGTTTTGCCTATACCTCAACCCTCTCTTTTCAAATGAGGTAACATTTAGATGTAATAAAAGAGAGAAAATTCATCTGGATCTGGTCTTAAGGGATGTGTCCAGCTAAACCACGATGGAAACATATGTGTCTTCAAGTCCAGTCAGGTCTCTGATAGGGTGACCACATGTCCTGGATTGTGAGGGACAGTCCCGCCTTTTGCCCCTTTGTCCCGCAACCAAACAATCATGTCCCACATTTTATCAACAAATTCAAGCACAACTGATTAAGAAAAAAAGGTTGATTTTGTCTTATTTCAGCCAGACATTCCAACCTGTCTCTTGCAGTCACGTTGCGCTAATGATAAGATACGTAAACTCAGCAAAAAAAGAAACGGCCCTTTTTCAGGACCCTGTCTTTCGAAGATAATTCGTAAAAATCCAAACAACTTCACAGATCTTCATTGTAAAGGGTTTAAACACTGTTTCCCATGCTTGTTCAATGACCCATAAACAATTAATGAACATGCACCTATGGAACGGTCATTAAGACACTAACAGCTTACAGACGGTAGGCAATTAAGGTCACAGTTATGAAAAC
The DNA here is from genome assembly GCF_016432855.1 of Salvelinus namaycush. Taxonomy (NCBI): domain Eukaryota; kingdom Metazoa; phylum Chordata; class Actinopteri; order Salmoniformes; family Salmonidae; genus Salvelinus; species Salvelinus namaycush. Next base: position 9,411,446 of record NC_052316.1, read on the forward strand.
TTAGGACACTAAAGAGGCCTTTCTACTGACTCTGAAAAACACCTAAAGAAAGATGCCCAGGGTCCCGGCTCATCTGTGTCAACGTGCCTTCGGGATGTTGCAAGGAGGCATGAGGACTGCAGATGTGGCCAGGGCAATAAATTACAATGTCTGTACAGTGAGACGCCTAAGATAGCACTACAGGGAGACAGGACGGACAGCTGATCATCCTCGCAGTGGCAGACCCCGTGTAACAACACCTGCACAGGATCGGTACGTCTGAACATCACACCTGCGGGACAGGTACAGGATGGCAACAACAACTGCCCGAGTTACATCAGGAACGCACAATCCCTCCATCAGTGCTCAGACTGTCCTCAATAGGCTGAGAGAGGCTATGAGCACAAACCCACCGTCGCTGGACCAGACAGGACTGGCAAAAAGTGCTCTTCACTGACGAGTCGCGGTTTTGTCTCACCAGGGGTGATGGTCGGATTCGCGTTTATTGTTGAAGGAATGAGCGTTACACCGAGGCCTGTACTCTGGAGCGGGATCGATTTGGAGGTGGAGGGTCCATCATGGTCTGGGGCGGTGTGTCACAGCATCATCGGACTGGGCTTGTTGTCATTGCAGGCAATCTCAACGTTGTGCGTTACAGGGAAGACATCCTCCTCCCTCATGTGGTACCCTTCCTGCAGGCTCATCCTGACATGACCCTCCAGCATGACAATGCCACCAGCCATACTGCTCGTTCTGTGCGTGATTTCCTGCAAGACCGGAATATCAGTGTTCTGCCATGGCCAGCGAAGAGCCCGGATCTCAATCCTTTTGAGCACGTCTGGGACCTGTTGGATCGGAGGGTGAGGGCTAGGGCCATTCCCCCCAGAAATGTCCGGGAACGTGCAGGTGCCTTGGTGGAAGAGTAGGGTAACAGCTCACAGCAAGAACTGGCAGATCTGATGCAGTCCACGAGGAGGAGATGCACTGCAGAACTTAGTGAAGCTGGTGGCCACACCAGACACTCACTGTAACTTTTGATTTTGACACCCCCCCTTTGTTCAGGGACACATTATTCCATTTCTGTTAGTCACATGTCTGTGGAACTTGTTCAGCTTATGTCTCAGTTGTTGAATCTTGTTAAGTTCATACAAATATTTACACATGTTAAGTTTGCTGAAAATAAACGCAGTTGACAGTGAGAGGACGTTTCTTTTTTTGCTGAGTTTATATATCATGAGGATGTGGTAGCCTAAGCCTGCTGGTGATGTTGTTAAACACTTCTTCAATCCAATCATTGTTGAGATCTGATTTTCTGCCTAACGCAAGATGAGATGTGGGCCAATGTCATAGGCCCATCGTCAACCAATCATATTTCTCAAATGCTTTCGTCCTGAATTCCAGCTAAACTTGAAGACGAAGGTAGGCCTAACTACTTACAACAAGCGTGTTTCTGATGAAGAGCTACAACAGTAAGTAAATAGCCGTATTAGACTGAAAGATAAGGTAATTTGGTCAAACTTGTGAGGATTTCCATGCTCATTAGTAACTCATTCAACATATTTGCTACTTCACTCGATGTTTCCTTGGCCAAATATTCACAGATTTTCATGAAAACGGTCACACGTCGTCTCTCCTTTCTGCATCACCAAATTTTGTGCGAGGCAAAAACAGTCGGTTAGGTGCTCTTCAATTGCTTATTCGTTGCAGCAGACAGCAGGGGGTCCGGAGCCCACGGAGCGTCGCTCCGCCACTTCTCACAATGGCGCTCGTTTAAAGTTAGATCAAAGCTGAATCAATGTCTTGGATGATCACCAGTATTCTATATAACATAACCAAATATAATAGCGTAGTATAACATTACTGTTCCACCGAAAACACCACCTCACATATCAGATTTTAGGACGCTTAGCTGAATAGTCCAAAAAATAGAATGCGGCTACAACAACCCGTTGTCATGCATTTTTATATTTGAAATGTGATCACCCTAGTCTCTGATGGTAGCAGGGAGGCAGTTTTGAGCAGGATACATGGTAATGGTTCAAACTGCAGTAGGGGTGTGTGCTGTAACGGCCCCCCTCAAAAGGGGGGGGGGGGGGGGGGGGGGGGGGGGGGGCAAAGACTCTCATCCTAGCCCTGATCTCAGTCAATCTGAGTCAATCCTTTTGCTACCACATGTGCATCCATAAGTTCATCAATAAGACTATAATGCACATGGGGTAAGTGGGCTGGGATATTAACAATAGCTCAATGACACAATATGAAGAACAAGAGAGTGAATACAGAAAACCTATAACACGTGGGTTTTATCAAAGTCTTCCATTTAATCCCTTCCCGTGACCGCCAAGCCACTTAAAAACAGGCAGCGGGCGTGAAATAAGCAGCACCTGTTTTGGGGGCGGCTCATACACAGACACACGCACGCACGCACACATACACATACTTGCGCCTCACGTGTTTGTGTTGTTTCTTGTATGTGTGTTTTGTGTGTGTTTCATGTGTGTGTGTTCTTGCTTGCATGCTTGCTGCTGTGCATATCTTTCCAGCCAGATCTGCAGCACCTCTCTCCTCTTACCAACACACGGGACTGGACATTCATTCCAGCTGTGACAGCACTACTTTACAAAGAAATGGATTGCTAGCTCTTTTTTACTCTCTCGCTACGTCTGGGTCTGGACTCTGGGAGAATAATAACAAGCCGGGCCCTTGCATTAATACGTTGCATACTTCTACCTTTGGCAACAAGAGGGCTAACCTTCAGGACCTCGGTCCGGTAGAAATGGAAATAAAAAATTCACTGAGCCTGCAAAAGATGTGAATGGTCACTGTTAAGAAGACAAATTATGAAATGGGACTAATGAATTCCTGGGTCTTACCTCTCACCAGAGTGGGAGGGTGGGAGAGAGAGAGAGCGATAGAGAGCACAAGTTTAAAGGCACAGAACTTCAACTAAGCGGCTGCAGATAAGTGTGTGTGTGTGTGTGCCCGTGAGTGCGTCATCCATTTTACCACAGACTGGTGAACTGACCTCACTCGACCCCACTAAAAGGAGAGTTATTGGATTCCAATGAAGAGTAATGACTAAGGGAAATACACCTCTTTCAGTGATTCGTCCCAAATGGCACCCTATTCCCTACATAGTACACTACTTTTGACCAGAGCCCAATGGGCCCTGGTCAAAAGTTGTGCACTATATAGGGAATAGGATGCCATTTGCGACGCATGCTAGCTCGACATGTGAAACAGAGTTCTGTTGTCGAATGCCTCCTCCTTTCTCACAGTGTTCGCACAGGCCATTTTAATCGTCTTGTGAGTTCTCTTTGGACCGTCATAAATAACACCTTACTAAAATACTTCCCCTTGTCATAATGTCTCTCTCAAAATGTTAGTAGATAGGAGGGAATAGAAATCATTGTTAACAAATATTGGGGGTTTCTGTGACTTTAATAGACAAGGCTGCCCTGGGATGGATGAACGGACGGACTACATACACCACAGTATTATGTTGTCTCAACAATTGAAATAATACAGTCTACCTACGGGGGGCAGTGTATCCCACCTCCAATGGACTCTCCAGTCCTCTATCGCAAGGTTGTTCCATTGCCTATCACAGGATACAGATTTATTATAAGGAAAGAAAAATCCAGCAGGCAACTGATGAAAAAACAACACCTTTTTCCCACCTTCCACGCTATAGGGAAAGAAGAAGAAGAAGACAAACAAAGTGACACGTGTATCCCTATAAAAACTTACCAGACCTGGGCCTGTAAGGGCTGCAGGCAAGCAGGCAGGTGCACTCACACTCACACTCACACACACACACACATATATATGCACACTCACAAACACCAAGACAGCTCAGAGTAACTCAATCCATACAGGAATGTAAACTCAGGTTCCGGATGGGTGTGTGTGTGTTTGTGTGTGTGTGTTTGTGTAGCGACAGGAGGGGAGAGGAGTCATTTGTCAGACGGGGAGAGCTCCAGTGGAGTGTGACAGTGTGTGTGTGAATGCAGAGTGTGTGTGTGGAGGGGACGCCCCACACCTTGCTCTGGGCTGTCGGGGTGTGGTCACGGCCCAGTGAGGAGGCATGGAGGAGGGTTAAGAGCCAAGGCCACAGGGAGAGCTAATGGAGCTGAACCAGAGGGGACAGTGACAGGGACACAGCTTCCCCTCAACTGCCTCAGCCGCACTGCACACACATGCACACGCACAGGTGCACACACACACACTCACGCATGCACAGAAACAGACATGCATACACATGCATGAGCACGAGCATGGTGCACACACACACAAGCATAGCACCAGGGTAAAGACAAAGACGTTTGGTCAACCGACATTAAAAACAAGGCACTGTGTTACATCACTCAATGAGTCTGAAGAAGCTGTCTGGTTGTAGGCCTTTACAGTTTGGCTCTTATTCAAATTCAGATTCACAGGTCATGACCAACAATGTATGTATGTATGTATGTATATATATATATATATATATATTCACTCTCTCTCTCTCTCTCTCATTCATATATATATATCTACACGGTCATGAAGCGGTGCAATACTCTCCTGGACCCTGCGGCATGGCGTGAGTAAACGCTATTTCCAGCTCTTATTCTTTTGTCATTCAACTTTATTAAACTAAGAGAACCCGTGGAGACCTGGGTCTAATCTCCAATGGTGCCCTGAGCACAACAGTTCAAGCAACGTGAGCAACACATTTAAGAAGGATCCCTACAAAATGACAGTTACAACATTTCAAATAAATTGACGTTACATTCAAAAGAGCAGTAGAAGTAGATACAATCAATGAAAACTAGTGCAGTTTTCATCGGTCACATTTTTATCAGAGCCCTAAATTCCCCCTTTGGGACCAAGGAATCAAGTTTTAGAGTGACCTGTAGGTCATTCGGGACCAGGGATGCAAACTGGTGAGGGTCCAAAAAAGGTGACACTAATTAAACAACATAGAATATGATCTACATGATCAGTGTCTGTGTAAAATAAAAAGTGGTTAGTGTGAACCTAACTCAAAGCTAAAAAAAAAATGTAAGGAAAGCAAACCAATGTTATTTGTTGCCTAGACTTGAATGGAAATGACACTCAAGTCTTGAGAAAAAAACAATTCACTAATATTGCAGTTAGCCATGACAGCCTTTATAATAGAACGTTTGTGACCACACACACATCTAAATATTGCACTTGGGAAAAAAACATCTTAAAGTAGAAATAGAATGAAACAAACAGGCATTCTATTTTCCTCTATTATAGTGGCCACTATAGTAGACATCGATCAAGTGCACAAGGCTACATGTGTGCAAAAATAACATTCACCGAGTAAAACATGTAATAATCCCCCCTCACTCACACACATGTGTTACTGTCAAGTTCAACACAACAAAAGCAATATCTTTGGGCTACACTGAACATTATTGTACACTTTCTGCCTGCTGTGGACATCTGTTCTACAATGTGCCAGCAGAGCATGAGACCCTTTGTTGGCAAAATACACTGCTCAAAAAAATAAAGGGAACACTTAAACAACACAATGTAACTCCAAGTCAATCACACTTCTGTGAAATCAAACTGTCCACTTAGGAAGCAACACTGATTGACAATAAATTTCACATGCTGTTGTGCAAATGGAATAGACAAAAGGTGGAAATTATAGGCAATTAGCAAGACACCCCCAATAAAGGAGTGATTCTGCAGGTGGTGACCACAGACCACTTCTCAGTTCCTATGCTTCCGGGCTGATGTTTTGGTCACTTTTGAATGCTGGCGGTGCTCTCACTCTAGTGGTAGCATGAGACGGAGTCTACAACCCACACAAGTGGCTCAGGTAGTGCAGCTCATCCAGGATGGCACATCAATGCGAGCTGTGGCAAGAAGGTTTGCTGTGTCTGTCAGCGTAGTGTCCAGAGCATGGAGGCGCTACCAGGAGACAGGCCAGTACATCAGGAGACGTGGAGGAGGCCGTAGGAGGGCAACAACCCAGCAGCAGGACCGCTACCTCCGCCTTTGTGCAAGGAGGAGCACTACCAGAGCGCTGCAAAATGACCTCCAGCAGGCCACAAATGTGCATGTGTCAGCATATGGTCTCACAAGGGCTCTGAGGATCTCATCTCGGTACCTAATGACAGTCAGGCTACCTCTGGCGAGCACATGGAGGGCTGTGCGGCCCCACAAAGAAATGCCACCCCACACCATGACTGACCCACCGCCAAACCGGTCATGCTGGAGGATGGTGCAGGCAGCAGAACGTTCTCCACGGCGTCTCCAGACTCTGTCACGTCTGTTACATGTGCTCATGTGCTCAGTGTGAACCTGCTCTCATCTGTGAAGAGCACAGGGCGCCAAAGGCGAATTTGCCAATATTGGTGTTCTCTGGCAAATGCCAAACGTCCTGCACGGTGTTGGGCTGTAAGCACAACCCCCACCTGTGGACGTCGGGCCCTCATACCACCCTCATGGAGTCTGTTTCTGACCGTTTGAGCAGACACATGCACATTTGTGGCCTGCTGGAGGTCATTTTGCAGGGCTCTGGTAGTGCTCCTCCTTGCACAAAGGCGGAGGTAGCGGTCCTGCTGCTGGGTTGTTGCCCTCCTACGGCCTCCTTCACGTCTCCTGATGTACTGGCCTGTCTCCTGGTAGCGCCTCCATGCTCTGGACACTACGCTGACAGACACAGCAAACCTTCTTGCCACAGCTCGCATTGATGTGCCATCCTGGATGAGCTGCACTACCTGAGCCACTTGTGTGGGTTGTAGACTCCGTCTCATGCTACCACTAGAGTGAGAGCACCGCCAGCATTCAAAAGTGACCAAAACATCAGCCAGGAAGCATAGGAACTGAGAAGTGGTCTGTGGTCACCACCTGCAGAATCACTCCTTTATTGGGGGTGTCTTGCTAATTGCCTATAATTTCCACCTTTTGTCTATTCCATTTGCACAACAGCATGTGAAATTTATTGTCAATCAGTGTTGCTTCCTAAGTGGACAGTTTGATTTCACAGAAGTGTGATTGACTTGGAGTTACATTGTGTTGTTTAAGTGTTCCCTTTATTTTTTTGAGCAGTGTATATCTCTTTCAGGCAGAGAGTACTCCTGGCATACCTCTTTTTATCCACTGTATTGAAAGAAGGAAAGTAACTTATTCCTTTCACCTCTATAGTGGCATCCAGCTTAAGCCAGGCCCAGCTCCAGCTACACTTGTTTAACAAGCAACGCCTCATTTTCAATTAATTATCTCATTCTGAAAATTAACCACATACTGTAGAGGGAAAACACTAGTTCATAGATATTAGTTAGTTTGCTAACTAGTTAACATTTCACACAGATTGCCAGGGTCCAGTAAGCAACTAACGTTATAACTTGAGGAATGGCAAGGAGTCGTATACCAGTTAATAATATAGCGAATTGGTTAGGTTACTAACGTTAGCTCATCTGATGTTGTAACGTTAGCTAGCTAGCGGTCTGACTTTATTAGCCAGCAAATTTTCACACCATAAACTCAATTATTTGATCAGCTAAATTGGCTAATGTTGCTCAACATTTCTCTGGCTAGCTAACGGAGAATTCGATCCAGCTACTGTAGCAAGATACTTAACAATGCTAACAATTCTTGTTCCACCACACTTCTCCCTCACCTCAAACTATCCAAATGCCAGTTGTTTTTCAGTTACAGCTCGTGAAGTACGCTTCATCACCTCACCCCGGTCTCCGTGGTCAGGCTTCTCACCTACCTCTTCGTTATCGTTCAGGGGACGCGCTGCTGTAACTGGCAAACTGCCTTTCCACTCTCTGCTGTCTTTCCAGAGCACGAGCTGATGCTGTAACTAGCAAATCGGTAGTCTCGTCTCTCTTCAGTCGCTTGCTGCATTCTGTTATGTGAACGATTGGCTGAGACTTGGATACAGCCAGTATTGCTCCAAACGCGCATCACTCATTCGCTTATAGCCAGTAGTGATCCAATATTGTCGCTAGACATGAACGTTTTGAAATTGGCCGATAATTATAATGATCGCAGGGTTAACCACCTTTGTGGAGCGGGAGAATGAGGGCCGCTTTCCACACCTTAGGAATAATACCCAAGAGAATGGATAGATAAAAAGTATGTGTCATGGGCTCTACAATCAGAGAGCCTTAAAAGCAAGCATGTCTGCCCCAGTGGATTTTCTTTACATCAATAACTAAGAGAGCGCCCAGAACGTCCCTAGTAATGACTTGCAGAAGAGAGAACAATGGGTCATCATTTATAGTAGCAGGCAAGTCTGTGACTAAACAGGGGTACATCAGAGATGAGCTTTTATCATGAACAGTCTTTTCAGAGTTGTCCATATTGATGCTATTTCCCCTTTCAAAGAAATGGCCTGCTGCAATAAAATGTTGGTTAAACGTCTCAGTTATTTCAGTTTTGTCTGTTATAGTATTGGAGTTAAGTAGAACCTCATTGGGCAGAGAAGTGTGTCTGCTTCTTTTTGCAAATGTCATAGCCTTCCAAAACTTAGCTGGATCGCTACGAGGATCAGAAATGGAATTTATGAAATAATTCCAATGAAACCTTTTTTTCATGGAAGCAGTAAATCTTTTTAAGTCGTCTGAAGGTGAGCCAGTTAGCAGTGCTACCAGTGTGTCTAGCTTCAGACCAAGCCTTTGTTCCTCAGCTGAATTAACTCAGCAAGTTCGGGCGTGAACCATGGGTTGGCTATATCTTTCATTCTTAATCTCTTCAATTGGAGCATGTTTATCAGAGCATGGACCGTGTTTCCTAGAGAATTGTTCAAGGGCAAGTTCTGCTTCCGGTGTGTCATTAACACTGAGTAAGCCTGAATGGTAAATGTCATGCAAGAACCCATGCTCATGGACCCTGACGAGAGAAAACAACACGCCAATGACACACTGTATCCCACACCGCGGCTTCGGTTTAGGCCCAGAGTGACTGCCATTGAGTTTCACTGTGTCTGGGTCGCGGTGAGACGATCTGCACTTCGTCAGTGTCCTGGTAAAACTCTATGGGTAACCGTACTGAAGCATGGTTGATGGTTTGAGATGTTTGGATTTGTATGTGGATTACTCAGTGAAATGCACAGTGTATGTTGGACATGCTCTCTCTCCTCACACTTTCTCCCGCTCTCTGACACACACACATGGGCAAACACACACCCTTCCTTTCCCTCTCGCTCTGTCCTGCTCTCTCACTCCCATTCCACCTCTACACCTCCCACCTATTCTCTGTGCCCCGCTAGCACATTATGTTCCTTGGAAGTTGTAGGAACGTACGTTTTTGGCTTCCCATTGGTTCTGGGAACGAAGCCATAAGTTTCCTGAGCGGTAAAATTGAGAAGAAAAAAATGATTCCTGAGAAGGAAGTGAACATTTAGCCTGTTCTGGGAACATACATTTTTTAAGTTGCAGGGAGGTTCTGAGAACGTTTTACTATGGTTCCCTGAAAGTTTTCCTGGGAGTTTTTATTAACGTTCTGAGAACTGAAATTATAGTTTATTTGGAGGTTTTTGAATAACTTCCTTAAAACTTTCTCTGAATGTTTCAATAACACTGCTAGCTTAGTTTGAGTTAACTGTTTTGAATTCCGAACACAGACAGGGCACATTAATCATGCAAACAAATGTATTTTTTATTGTGGCACAGCGTCAGTGAGATTCGTACTTATGATCTTCTGTTCTCTATCCATGGAATTAGTCCACTGCGCCACCAGGATGGAGCTAGCATGCCATGTTAACACATACAAAGCTGTTCATTTTAGTCTATTCAAACAGACCCCATTTCAAAGGAAACAAACACTCATTAAGATCAGGTGTGGCCAGTTAGTGGGCGTAGCCAACACAGCTTAAAACTCTCTATCTTCTGTCTCTGTCACGTTCCTGACCTGTTTTCTGTTGTTTGGTATGTGTTTATTGGTCAGGGCGTGAGTTTTGGGTGGGCAGTCTATGTTTTCTGTTTCTATGTTGGTTTTGGGTTGCCTGGTATGGCTCTCAATTAGAGGCAGGTGTTTGACGTTTCCTCTGATTGAGAGTCATATTAAGGTAGGTTGTTCTCACTGTTTGTTTGTGGGTGATTGTCGTCCGTGTCTGTGTCTGCGCACCACACGGGACTGTAGCGTTTGTTCGTTCGTTTGTAATTAGTCTGTACCTGTTCCTACGTGCTTCGTGTTGTATGTAAGTTGTCATGGTTTAGGTCAGTCTACATTCGTTTTTGTTATTTTGTATTTCTAAGTGTTATTTCGTGTTTCGTCGTTTTTGTTTAATAAATCAGTATGAATTCACACCCCGCTGCACGTTGGTCCAATCCTTGCTACTCCTCTTCGGATGAAGAGAAGGAGGAAGCCCGTTACAGAATCACCCACCAAACCCAGATCAAGCAGCGGGTTAACGGACAGCAACGACAGCGCAAGAAGGAGGAATGGACATGGAAGGATGTTTTGGACGGTAAGGGTTGCTACACATGGGAGGAGATCCTGGCTGGAAAGGATCGCCTCCCATGGGAACAGCTGGAGGCAGCTCGGAGAGCGGAGGAAACCGGAGAGAGGAACCGGCGTTATGAGGGGACGCGTCTAGCACGGAAGCCCGAAAAGCCCGTGAGTACTACCCAAACATTTCTTGGGGGGGGGGCTAAGAGGTAGTGGGCCGAGGGCAGGTAGGAGACCTGCGCCCACTTCCCAGGCTAACCGTGGAGAGCGGGAGTACGGGCAGACACCGTGTTACGCAGTAGAGCGCACGGTGTCTCCTGTACGTGTTCATAGCCCGGTGCGGGTTATTCCACCTCCCCGCACTGGTAGGGCTAGATTGGGCATTGAGCCAAATGTCATGAAGCCGGCCCTACATATCTGGCCACCAGTACGTCTCCTCGGGCCGGCTTACATGGCACCAGCCTTACGCATGGTGTCCCCGGTTCGCCTACATAGCCCGGTGCGGGTTATTCCACCTCCCCGCACTGGTCAGGCGACGGGGAGCATACAACCAGGTAAGGTTGGGCAGGTTCAGTGCTCAAGGGAGCCAGTACGCCTACACGGTCCGGTATATCCGGCGCCACCTTCCCGCCCCAGCTCAGTACCACCAGTGCCTGCACCACGCACCAAGCCTCATGTGCGTCCTCAGAGCCCTGTACGCACTGTTCCTCCTCCACGCACTCTCCCTGTGGTGCGTGTCTCAAGCTCAGTGCCTCCAGTTTCGGCACCACGCAGCAAGCCTCCTGTGCGTCTCCAGAGCCCTGTACGCACTGTTCCTTCTCCCCGCACTCGCCCTGAGGTGCGTGCCCTCAGCCCGGTACCTCCAGTTCCGGTACCACGCACCAGGCCTATAGTGCGCATCGAGAGTCCAGTGTGCCCTGTTCCTGCTCCCCGCACTAGCCTTGAGGTGCGTGTCTCCAGTCCGGTACCACCAGTTCCGGCACCACGCACCAGGCCTACTGGGCGCCTCAGCGGGTCAGAGTCGGCCGTCTGCCCAACGCCTTCTGCACTGCCTGTCTGCCCAGTGCCATCTGAGCCATCTGTCTGCCCAGTGCCATCTGAGCCATCTGTCTGCCCAGTGCCATCTGAGCCATCTGTCTGCCCAGTGCCGTCTGAGCCATCTGTCTGCCCAGTGCCGTCTGAGCCATCTGTCTGCCCAGTGCCGTCTGAGCCATCTGTCTGCCCAGCGCCTTCTGAGCCATCCGTCTGCCCAGCGCCTTCTGAGCCATCCGTCTGCCACGAGCCATTAGAGCCGCCCGTCTGTCCCGAGCCATTAGAGCCGTCCGTCAGTCAGGAGCTGCCAGAGCCGCCAGCCAGTCAGGAGCTGCCAGAGCTGCCCTACAGTCATGAGCTGCCCTCCAGTCATGAGCTGCCCTCCAGTCATGAGCTGCCCTCCAGTCATGAGCTGCCCTCCAGTCATGAGCTGCCCTCCAGTCATGAGCTGCCCTCCAGTCATGAGCTGCCCTCCAGTCATGAGCTGCCCTCCAGTCATGAGCTGCCCTCCAGTCCGGAGCTGCCACTCAGTCCGGAGCTGCCACTCAGTCCGGAGCTGCCACTCAGTCCGGAGCTGCCACTCAGTCCGGAGCTGCCACCCAGTCCGGAGCTGCCACCCAGTCCGGAGCTGCCACCCAGTCCGGAGCTGCCACCCAGTCCGGAGCTGCCATTAGTACAGAGTTGTCCCTCTGTCCTAAGCTACCTCTCTGTCCGGAGCTACCTCTCTGTCCGGAGCTACCTCTCTGTCCGGAGCTACCTCTCTGTCCAGAGCTACCTCTCTGTCCGGAGCTACCTCTCTGTCCGGAGCTACCTCTCTGTCCGGAGCTACCTCTCTGTCCGGAGCTACCTCTCTGTCCTGAGCTGTCTCCTCTATGTAGGAGGGGCCTTAGTGAAGGTTCCTGGACCATGGTCGGGGGCGAGGGTCGCCACTCAAAGGACGCTAAGGAGGGGGACAAAGACAGTGGTGGAGTGGTGTCCTCGTCCACCGCCGGAGCCGCCACCGCGGACAGATGCCCACCCAGACCCTCCCCTTGAGTTGTAGGGGTGCGCCCGGAGTTCGCACCTTGAGGGGGGGGTTCTGTCACGTTCCTGACCTGTTTTCTGTTGTTTGGTATGTGTTTATTGGTCAGGGCGTGAGTTTTGGGTGGGCAGTCTATGTTTTCTGTTTCTATGTTGGTTTTGGGTTGCCTGGTATGGCTCTCAATTAGAGGCAGGTGTTTGACGTTTCCTCTGATTGAGAGTCATATTAAGGTAGGTTGTTCTCACTGTTTGTTTGTGGGTGATTGTCGTCCGTGTCTGTGTCTGCGCACCACACGGGACTGTAGCGTTTGTTCGTTCGTTTGTAATTAGTCTGTACCTGTTCCTACGTGCTTCGTGTTGTATGTAAGTTGTCATGGTTTAGGTCAGTCTACATTCGTTTTTGTTATTTTGTATTTCTAAGTGTTATTTCGTGTTTCGTCGTTTTTGTTTAATAAATCAGTATGAATTCACACTCCGCTGCACATTGGTCCAATCCTTGCTACTCCTCTTCGGATGAAGAGAAGGAGGAAGCCCGTTACAGTCTCGTTAACGCTGAGAACGGAATGTATGTTTTTAAATATCATTCTAAATAGCGTTCTTTGAACTTTACTACTGTTTTCTTGTGCTTTTTTTAATAGAAAAGTTTTCTTAATGTTCTGAGAATATGACTTTAAATAGAACCATGAGAAAACCTGTAGAAACCATTATGCTTAAGTACCGAAATTCCCACAGAAGAACGATGTTTCTTAACGTTCTCTAAACTATCCCAGTTTCGTAGAACATTACCAAAAATGTAATTAAATGGAACAATGTTTGAACTTTTAGGAAACATTCTGTTAAAGTAATGAAATACTGTACCAAGAAAATAACATTTTGTCAAGTTCCTTAAATGTGCTGAGAATGTTCCAAAGACAAGAAACTATTCTGCACCATTCCCAGAACGTTATGGGAAGGTTGTATGCAAAATAACCATAACTCTCCAAAATAACCGTAACTCACCAAGCTCTAAGAAACATATGGTTCTCAGAACGTTATGTGCTGGCTGGGTGACCACACTGGCTCTCTCCTGCTGTTCAGATCATAGAAAGCAGACCATTTTCTCAAACCACACTGCCCACTTTCCTTCCCTGGTGGAACAGCCTCTGAACACTGGCCAGCTAGCTGAGGCTTTTAATACATGAAATACACATTAGATACACATACAGCATAGATACACACTAAAACACTCTAGATACACAAAACACTCTATACACACTAAATACAAATATGCTTACTTCACTCTAGACACACCCTAATACATGTTTTATACACACTAACACTCTAGATACATACTAAATACACAGTAGATAAAAACTACCTACAGACAGAATACATATCCCTAATCGCAAATGAAAATATGACAAATACACCGTAGAAACACACACACACACACTACACACTAAACCTACAGTCCACAGTACACATGCAGTGACTCCACTCCACACTAGGCTAAACGGTACAGTACACAGTACCTCAGTGAGTCTGGCGGTTAGTGAGTCAGCTAGCCATAAATCATATTGAGGGCTAGCCACAGGAGGCCTGGGCAGTGAGCGCGCACACAGACACACGCGCACGCATAGGCAAACATGCACGCACACACACACACACACACAGTGGACTGAATTATGCCCCTCTGGGACACATTGACCCAAAGTGTAAATGTCAGACGTATAGGCTACACCAGGGAAAAATAATTCCTATTTAACTAAGACTTGTCTTAAAGTTAAAGACGAGGACTTTTCATACTCGGCTCGTTGTTTGAAGGAGCAAGGGTAAGATTGAAAAGTGTGATTTCCCCCCCCCCTTTTTTTCTTCTCAGTGTCCAGCTTGTCATTCGTTTGAAACGCTATACTCTTTGCAGTGTCTGAAGGTATTTAGAAGGCCCCCTATTGGTGAGTTATAACCTGAGACGCCACGTAGAGAACTCACTGAACCTGGACTCTAGGAACTGGTCGGTCATACTTGAACCCAACTCCTATGTGACATAAAAGTAAGAGAGGTGGTGTGTGTGTTTGTGTGTGTGTATGCCCACATGTGTGTGTAGGCCATAATCATGATGTTGTTCATCCCAAGAAGACAGTGAGGGGAAACTACCCCATCCTTCTCTCCCACCATCTCCACCCCACTCTGATCATCTCTATATGAGATCTTTTAATAGCACCACTTTCTACATTACATACAGATGGAGCGTCACGAACGCACCAAGAATGAAATATAATAACAATCACGGTCATAAAAGCAACTTTGGGCCAAAATGTGACATTTTTCTTTACTCAATCGCTCAGGCCTCAGATAAAAAACGTCTGAGTGAGTTCTGAAACGATGATGGCGCACGTTGTACAAGCCATGAGTTGATTGGTTTTAAACTGCGGTGCAGCAGTTCAAAGCCCATGTTCTCTGTCTCTCCGCACCTGCTAGCGTGTCCAGTCATTACCCCTCCCAGTCCGTCTGAGTCCCACATGGCACCCTACTACCTATATAGTGCACTACTTTTAACCAGAGCCCTATGGGATACCCTTTGGGTCCTGGTCAAAAGTAATGCACTACATGGGGAATAGGGTCCCATTGTCGACACAGACTCTATGTTATTACGTGCTGGGTTAGCTATTGATCTTCTCCCTCTTTCCAAAAACAATAATAGCAATTAAGGGGTTTCAAGCTGGGCGCTGGCCTCTCCTAAGCCTCTCATTGCTATTCAATGTGTCGGCCTGACCGCTGGCCCCTGATGTGACCAGCGCCTGTGTCATGGCCCCCCTGCCACACACACGCGCACATACGACAAGCGCCTGCACACACACACACACGCAACACCCCACCCAGCCCTAGTCTTTGATGAATGTTAATTTCTTTGTTTACACCAGGAGCAATAGGTCTCCTCTCTAATTGCCCGTTCATTAGGGGTCCAGGCGTGGCCAGGGCCCTCCATCACTGTGGGGTATCCCCCCCATCTTGAATGGATGAGGCCAGAAAGGTCCAAGGGGCGGGCCAAACCACACAATGCTCATTTTGGGGACAGGGGCCCATGGTGCCATAGCTAGCTCACTGAGGGGATTCGCTGGAAGTTCCAGTTAAGATGCAAAGTGACTGGAAATACATCTCACATGTCGTGCAAGGACGTCAAATCCAGTGTATCCATAGGCTGTTGTAGGCTGGACTTCTTCACGAAAACTGCCACCGCAATAAAGCCCACAGTTTAAATTGAGACAGGCAGGGAGAACATGTGATATTGCATTATACTGTAGATATTTCGATATATACACACTGTAAAGGGGTTACTGTGAATTTGACTGTAGCTTACAGGCAGCTCAGTGGCAAGTAAAATTCTGTATTTCATATTACAGTACAGCTACTGTAATATAAATACGGTATCAAAGCAAGTACTGTGTAATAACACACAGTACGATACTGTAAAATGGACTATTATACTGTAAAGAAGTAAATGCTAACCATAATCGGAATAAATTCATGGATGATTGAACATAGCCGCGGGAGGTAGGGGTGCTGAGGGTACTGCAGCACCCCCTGAATTGAATCTGATTTGAAAAATATATACAGTACCAGTCAAAAGTTTGGACATACCTACTCATTCAAGGGTTTTTCTTTATTTTTTACTTGTTTCTACATTGTAGAATAATAGTGAAGACATCACAACTATGAAATAACACATATGAAATCATGTACAGTAGTGCACTGGGCCTTTAATAGTCCTGTATTAACTGACCGATGTAGCCGTCTGCAGCGTGGGCCCAATTTTTATTTTAGCAACCATTCTTTATTGGAAAGGAGTTTGTATTTCACAGTATTTTACTGTAATTACAAGGGATTGGTGAAAGCAGGTTGGCTGCTAGGTAAAGTGTTTACACATTACTATATATTAATGAATATTTGGTGTTATATGTCAGTTGCACTTCTAGAGGCCTTAACAAAGGCTTCCAAACTGGCAGCGACTACAGGGTAAAACAGACCCAAAAGGACATGAGAAAATGCTCAACCATTTAAAGGTTAAGACTTAAGGTTAAGGTTAAGACCACTCCAATCTGTCCCCTATACAAATTGATGGGGCATTATAACCACATAGGAGTTCATTCTCAATCACGGGTGCAACTAAAATAGCCTTTTACAAGGCACGCCTGAAAATATGTTAATGAGCCAGAAACAACAATACCATGTAGTGAAACCACGAGTGGTCAAACGTTTTTTGGCACTCCAAATATATGGTAGGGTACTGTATTCTGTGGGGTGGAATTACAGTACCAATCGAAATACAGCAATTATTTGCCCCGCCCACAACATTTTCTCACAATGCACCATCATTTACAGTATACTGCAGCAAAAAATAGTATTTTACTGTTGATAATGCCCCAAATTACAGTAGAATTTACAGTTTTCCGTTACAGTGTACTGAAATGTATACACTACTGTAAGTCACTCTGGATAAGAGCGTCTGTTAAATGACTAAAATGTCAAATGTACTGAGATGAAGCGCATCACCTGTTGTGCCAATAAGGCACATTTTGTTTGAATTGAACCAAACTGAAGTAGAATAAATCAAGGACACAGAAAGACTATGCTGGTTCACGTTGTCATGTCCAGCATGGTTCTAGCAACTGGCTGCATAACCAGACCAGGGCAGTACACCTCACCTTAGCTCAATAGTTGGAAAAGTGTACAAGAAACCAGGAAGAAAGTGGAAAAGAAAAGAGACAACTGGGAGAGAGAAATAGAGCAAGAGAGAGAAACAGAGGACACAGAGCACTCGAGAGAGGGAGAGAGAGGGTTCGAGGGGGGTTCCAAGTCATTCCTCTGATCTCCGCATGAATCTCCCCGTTTCTCAAAAAACGCTTGTCTGCAATTTCCACTCTAATGGTTGTGCCTGAGGCGATAATATGATAATGAGCTTGCTATCACCTGGGGCGAACTTTTCTCTGCGGCACAGAGTCCCTACTCGGTCCTGCAGCGTTGCCTTTGATTAACGATGCGTGGTAATCCTGAGCGCGCGGGACAGGCCACAGACGGAATCCCTCTCGTTTGTGGAGCGCTCTGCAACAAAAGGCACAGGTGGAATTACAGACGCTTTACATCCGATAATTAAAAACGGTGCAACCCCGGTGTAGCTCTCCCCGCCACCACTCGTTAGCCACACACACACACACCGGTGCATGTGCACGTGCAATACATGTACACACATACACAGCAATGGCGCCATAACACAGGGTTCTGTGTCTGTCCTGTTGTGGCACAAGCTGTTAAAACCGATACAACCACAGTAGTCAAATAAAGAAAGATGGAACCACGGAGTTGCTTTTCCTTTTCATCTCTTCTCTCAGACCATTTATTTCTTTCATTCCCCGCTTTCCCACTCCTTTATGTTGAGATTCTGTATTCCGTTTCCCTCCAACACCACCACACTAGAAATCATATTGAAACAGACTGCTGTATGAGAGAGAACTATATGATTATTGGACCACAACCACTCGTCAGGCCATAATAAGTAACATCTGTTTTGAGTTGTGGAAGAAGCTAGAGAATTACACTTCAAGCCTACACTGATGGCCTATTGTGGTAATACAATTATAAGGCGTTCAAACTCTCCTCTGATTACTCTATGGGATTGTAATCTCATGCTCTGATTACACTCAGTGAAAGGCAAATGAGTGACTGTACTGTAGCACCACTTAGTCAGAGGCGTTGGAATGTGCAGGTTTAAAACAGGCCCCATCGCATTCAATTACAAATAGAATCACTGTGAATTATAGGATCTCTATGCCCCACAACTGAACAGCGTCTGAACAACGTCTGATCAACGCCTGAACAATGTCTGAATAAAGTCTAAACAACATTTGATCACAACTCTGACGTCTGAACAATACCTGAACAATGTCTGATCACAAATCTAACGTCTGAACAATACCTGAACAACGTCTGAACAACGTCTGATCTCTAATGAGGGGGTTAGTTCGTTAACGCTGACGCCCAGTTTAGCCTGAGGTAAGAACACATCCCGTGTGTGGACCCGCATCACCAACCAGGTGCTGGGTATGAGGAACACTGATGATTCAGACCCCTTGGGCTATTTATTTGTTGTGTGTTTACAGACAGACACCAGCCTGGCCTCAGAGCCATACTAAAATATACTTTATGTATTTCTGAGCACCTCCAAAATGCATGGTACTTACTAATGGTGTAGTTATGTTGTTAGACAGAAATTAAAGCAGTGAGGTTGGTCAGGAAGGATGGGTGGGCGTAATCCGCGACGTCTAGCAATCCAAAAGTTCGAGTCGCTTCGGGGACAACAGTAGCATGTTAGCTAAACTTAACCGATTTCACCTAACCTGCTACGTAAATTCTCCTCACCTTTGTCGTTTTAGTTCTCCTAACCTTTAACATAAATTATCCTGACCTTTGTCGTTAATTCCCCTAACCACCAACGTAAATTCTCCACGTAAAAGGCTTTGCATGGTCAATCGACGTCTGAAGTGGCCGTACATTATTTACTGCGATGCAGCCTACGCAGATTTCTTGGCTTTCATACTTCTTGCGCTTAGCGGAGCAGATCTATTGTGAAGTAAATCGTCAAAGAAGTACATTTGTATTTGTACAGGAAGTTTATACATGACGTCCCCACCTACCATCAACCAATCATGTCAATGTGGAGCTAATATGGAGCCCCCCGCATTGTTACAAAATTTGAGAGGCGCGCGGCGATGCGGTACAGAGCCTGATTTGGCCATCTGCATGTCTCCGGGGAGACTCCTCAATTGCATCACACCCTCCAAACGAAGCCTCCGACCACATTAACAGATCAAGCATAAATTGGCTTTAATTCTCCTTTGTTGTTACAGCACAACCTGGTCTCAGAGAAAGACGTATAATACTATACATATGATATGGTACTTCATCCAATTCGTATGCTATTGTATGATCGGGTAAGACATATGATACTATACGTCCTATAATTCGTATGATATTGTACGACCGCTATTCCATTCGTAATGTAACTTAATCTATCATACCAAAAGGTTTCACAGGTTTTCGTACAGAATAATACGAATTTCCCTGAGACCACGTTGTAGACACATCACACATATGCTAAGAAAAGGTCCTACCTCGAGAAAGATTTGATGCCATGGAACTAAAGTAATGGTCAAGCCAATCTCAATGTAGAGGCAATTGGGATATCAAATCAAATTTGATTTGTCACATGCTTCGTAAACAACAGGTGTAGACTAACAGTGAAATGCTTACTTACGGCCCTTCCCATCAATGCAGAGAGAACCATATAGAACAAATAATAACACGAGGAATACATACACAATGAGTAATGATAACTTGGCTATATACACGGATATAGGACACAGGTGCCATTACTAAGCCTTTCAAATAAATCAATCTAAAGAAAATACGTTTTAACAACTAATTTAGCTACAGTAGGTGTGGATCTAGTCTCTAAGCGGTTTGTTAAAGAATTAAAAACCTTGCCACAAGTCATGCCCACATTGGAGAGGCTTTGTCTCTGTGTGAGATCGGCTAAGCAAATGAAGGGAAATTAATTATCATTTTGCCAGGAGGGCTTTACATCCCAGATTAGCCCCCTCCAGATCCTCCTCAATTTATGATCTATGTTTTAATGAGGGATTGCTCTGCATCTGGCTCCTAACTCAAGTGACTGACTATCAGTCAATGGAATCCATAAATTATTTTTTCTATTGATAAAGTTTGTAAAGTGTGGGCTAAAACTTTCTTTGAAAAGGGATCCATCTGTCCTTCGATCCTTGATGGTGCTGCAGATCTGTCACTATGGGACTTGTGAAAGGGTCTGTGTGTGTATCCATGCCAGGCTTAAGAGATTACTTTTAGGTAGTAAAGAAGGAAGGAAGGAATAAAGGAACAAAGGGAGAAAGGAAGCATTTCCAAAGTCTTCAAACAGGACACATGACCTCTGACCTTTTGTCGAATCAAATCAAATGTTATTTGTCACTTTCTTCATAAACAACAGGTTTAGACTAACAGTGAAATGCTTACTTACGGGCACCTCTGGGAGGGGGGCGTGTGAGGTCACCGTGGGGGGGAAACGTGATGCCCTTTGTTACTGGTGAATTATTCACAGCACCTCTTGCGGTTTCGTCTCAGGATTGTCTCTCGTCCTGAAACCCAACGCTTAGTCTGCACTGCTCCCCCAGGAGAATCCAAGTTCACTCCCCACCGCACCGCGTCTCGGAGAAAGTGCCTACGGAGAGAGAGAGGGAAGCCAGAGAGATAGAGGGAAGGAGAGAGAGAGATAAAGGGATGGAGAGAGAGAGAGAGCAAGAGAGAGAGGGAAGGGGGGGAGAGAGAGAGAAAGAGGGAGAGAGAGAGATGGAGAGAGAGACTGCACTCCTCAGGGTTGACGTCCTAAGAGGTTGACACAGTTAGCATAATTGGCAATCAAGTGAAGTTCATGACAAAGCAGGTCCAGAAACAGACAGATCACGTAAATGCCCAATGCAGCTGTTTTATCTCAATATTACATTATTTTTGGGTAACAATTAAGTAGTTTATTGGGATTATTTTCAATTAAAATGGTTAAAAATAAACAAAAATAGCTTCTTAGCAAAGAGTTAAAGGACTGTCTGGGAGGTCTGAGTAAGGAGGGGAAAACTGAAAACTAGCTGTTATTGGCAGAGTAGTTTGGAACTCTAATTTCTTATTGGTCTATTAACTAATTAACCACATGGTGATGTCACCAGGCAGGCCAAAACTCCATCCCACCAAAACAGTCTTTTCAAATAGCCCTTTTAGTGATAACGCCCTTTTCATAATTTTTTACAATTTCACAGTATTATTCCAACCTCATAGTGTGGAAATATATATAAAAGACTCGTAAGACTTCACCATGCCGCACTGCCACCTTTAAAATAGGAAGAATAATTCTCACATTTGACATTTTAATCATTTAGCAGATGCTCTTATCCAGAGCGACTTAGTTAGTGCATTCATCATAAGATAGCTAGGTGGGACAACCACATATCATAGGCATAGAAAGTACTATGGGGCGGGACTGTGAGATTATTTAAGATACTCTATGAAGAGGTAGGGTTTCAGATGTTTTCGGGAAGATGGGCAGGGACTCTGCTGTCCTAGTTTCAGGGGGAAGCTGGTTCCACCATTGTGGTGTCAGGACAGAGAAGAGCTTGGACTGGGCTGAGCGGCAGCTGGGAGGGCCAAGAATGGAGTGCTTGGGTTGTGGTGTAGCATTTCTCTATGGCTGGCCATGCTTTCCACCTGGCTACCCCAACCCCAGGCCAACAGCCCCCCCCCCCCCCCACTTCTCCTTCACCCAAATCCAGATAGCTGATGTTCTGAAAGAGCTGCAAAATATGGATCCCTACAAATCAGCTGGGCTAGACAATCTGGACCATCTCTTCCTAAAATGATCCGCCGCCATTGTTGCAACCCCTGTTACTAGTCTTTTCAACCTCTCTTTCGTATCGTCTGAGATTCCTAAAGATTGGAAAGCGGCCGTGGTCATCCCCCTCTTCAAAGGGGGTGACACTCTAGACCCAAACTGTTACAGAACTATATCCATCCTGCCCTGCCTTTCTAAAGTCTTTGAAAGCCAAGTGAACAAACAGGTCACCGACCATTTCGAATCCCACCGTACCTTCTCAGCTATGCAATCTGGTTTCCGAGCTGGTCACGGGTGTGCCTCAGCCACGCTCAAGGTCCTAAACGATATCATAACCACCATCGATAAAAGACAGTACTGTGCAGCCGTCTTCATCGACCTGGCCAAGGCTTTCGACTCTGTCAATCACCGTATTCTTATCGGCAGACTCAACAACCTTGGTTTCTCTAATGACTGCCTCGCCTGGTTCACTAACTACTTCTCAGATAGAGTTCAGTGTGTGAAATCGGAGGGCCTGGTGTCCGGACCCCTGGCAGTCTCTATGGGGGTGCCACACGGTTCAATTCTCGGGCCGACTCTTTTCTCTGTATATATCAATGATGTGGCTCTTGCTGCGAGTGATTCTTTGATCCACCTCTACACAGACGACACCATTCTGTATATATCTGGCCCCTCTTTGGACACTGTGTTAACAAACCTCCAAATGAGCTTCAACGCCATACAACACTCCGTCCGTGGCCTCCAACTGCTCTTAAATGCTAGTAAAACAAAATGCATGCTCTTCAACCGATTGCTGCCCGCACCCGCCCGCCCGACTAGCATCACTACTCTGGACGGTTCTGACTTAGAATATGTGGACAACTATAAATACCTAGGTGTCTGGCTAGACTGTAAACTCTTCTTCCAGACTCACATTAAGCATCTCCAATCCAAAGTTAAATCTAGAATCGGCTTCCTATTTCGCAACAAAGCCTCATTCACTCACGCTGCCAAACATACCCTCGTAAAACTGACTATCCTACCGATCCTTGACTTCGGCGATGTCATTTACAAAATAGCCTCCAACACTCTACTCAGCAAATTGGATGCAGTCTATCACAGTGCCATCTGTTTCTATAAGTCTTTGCTAGGTAAAGCTCAGTCTTATCTCACCTCACTGGTCACCATAGCATCACCCACCCGTAGCACGCTCTCCAGCAGGTATATTTCACTGATCATCATCATCTCCCTCACTAACTTTAAGCGTCAGCTGTCAGAATAGCTTACCGATCGCTGCAGCTGTACATAGCCCATCCAACCAACTACCTACCTCATCCCCATACTTGTTTTTGTGCTCTTTTGCACACCAGTATTTCTACTTGCACATCCTCATCTGCACATATGTCACTCCAGTGTAAATTGCTAAATTGTAATTACTTCGCCACTATTGGCCTATTTATTGCCTTACCTCCTTCCTTACTTCATTTGCACACACTGCATACAGATTTTTGTATTGTGTTATTGACTGTACGTTTGTTTATCCCATGTGTTGTTGTTTTTGCCGCACTGCTTTGCTTTATCTTGGCCAGGTCGCAGTTGTAAATGAGAACTTGTTCTCAACTGGCCTACTTGGTTAAATAAAGGTGAAATAAAAATAAATAAAAGGAGGGAGTCAATGCTTTGATGTTTGCAGTGAATGACAAGGTGTTGTCCAGGATCACGCCAAGTTTCTTTGCACTCTGGGAGGGGGACACTGTGAAGTTGTCAACCGTGAAGGAGAGATCTTTGAGCGGGCAGGCCTTCCCCGGGAACGTGAGAACCTGGTTATATACACAGAAAAGAGGAGAAACCACTCCCCCTCCAAAACAGGCGCTGATTACAAAACAACAGTCACAAATTGCCTTGCCCCTTAATCCTGCTTGATGTGTCAACAATCATCTGCAAGTTAATAGCAGTCAGCAGTTCACACACCAAGTAGACTACTGGGAAGACAGGAAGCACTTAAAGTAGATGGCCATAGACAACAACAAAATTATACTTTCCTGCCGAGTCTTATAAAAGTTTTTAAAAAAAAGAAAAAAAAAGAAATTAGAGGTTAGCAGAGACACCCCACCCACTGTCTTTTTCTAGTTCAATGAAAGTGAATGAACTAAGTAGACCAGACCCAGCTCCTATTGCAATGGTGGCTATGGGAGACACACCCAGCCGAGTAGATCGGAATTTACCATTTTTTTTCAATGGTAAAAGGCCTGAGTGAACTATGTTCATTTATTCTCCATCTTTGATCTTAGTCCAAAATATTTCCATCAACTTCCTGAATCTCTGAAGACAGACAAACTGTAGTCTTATACTATATAATACCTGATGCACTGTATCACGACAAAATGTATGTGCTGTATCAATGGAATCCGACACAGTCCTCAGTTTTAGGTTAACAAACCTTCAACTAAATTCACAACCATTTGCTTATGGGTGTGGTGGAGAGGTGTGCCCTTTTCTGTCCAACGATGTCTAAGATTCGGGGACCTTTTTGATACTCATGAGTGCCCATAGTGGAAATTGTTGGTGTCTCTTGAAGCTGTGATAAAATGAGCCTTTCGACATTGGGTAGTTTATGTATTAACGCTGTATAATCATCTACTTGAATTTCAATGTATTCCTTCACGGTTGTCTCACAATACAAAAAGTTTCACCTCACCATACCTGCACAGGACATTTATTCAAGTGGTTAACCAACGTGGGGGAAGAAAGCACAGTAAGGGATTTAAAGTAGGAGTGTGTCAAAGAGTTCATGCCATCACTATGCACATGTGCAACTCTTTCACATTTTTTTGGAGGGGGGGGGGTTAACCACCAAAGTGAGATTGAGCCAAGAAACACTTGTGGCTGAAATGAGGCGTGAGAGTAAGACACCAGTATGAAGCAGCCATGCAGCGTTCAACAGAACGCAGGCTTCATCTCCTCTCAGACAGCTGGCATCAGCACTTCAAACCACTAAGTGCTGGGATTAGTCATAGAGGCCCTTTAATGCTGCACATATCCACCAAACATCAGGTGATCTCTTACACAATTGCGATAGAAAGTTGTGATCAAGCAGACTCATTTTACGAACACTATGAAGTTCCGCATTTGTAAGAGAGGTGTGATACTGTTTATGTTTGAACTACCTTTCATTACTCTGCACATCAGCCTGAATGAATCATTTTTGTCTATCTGTGATCCCTTCCATCCCTTTAATATCTCAGTGAGTGAATAGTAGCAGTTTCACACAAACACTTGACACGTTACAGACCATCACAATCAGTGCATTTGTGAAATAAGTAACAAGGCCAGTGAAATACAGCATTAGCGTCTTTATTTCATGTTTTTGTTGTTGTTGCATAGGAAATGCACATCTTGCTCCCAGTAATTGAGTCTGCGTGGATGTGATGGTTTCACTAACGGACCGAGAGGGATGATTCTACACCAGTTTAATAAGAAACAACAGTAGAAAGGGAAATGGAAAAACAGTCACAAAGCGTTTCCAGGACAACTGAGTGGTAACAACAACTCCCATCGTAACATAGGATGGATACAATGACAGTCAACCAACAATGGAGCTAGTAACATCCAACAAACAATAGGTGCTTAGTGGTTTATCGTTTTCTGTTCCATAAAAGCATAGTAGAGGCACAAGGTTTTCGTCAGTTTCACTTATCTGTTGAATCATAAAACGTCTGATGGTGGTTTATGAGGACGCGGGGAGGCAGTGGCGGGATTCTGGGATAATGGAGGACTCCGTGATGGGGATGTGTGACTCAGACTGAACCAGGAGTTCACTGATCTCCTCCCTCGGTCACTCAGTTTCTCTCAAGCTGACTTTTGTCAAGATTGTCTTCATTACGACTAGTTTGACCATGGTGGAGATTTGAGACTGAAGGCTGGGGGAAGTTGCCATATTCACTAACACACCGTATGAACAAGTATCTACAGCCGTTCAACTTCCTAGTTTGACGTCCAAAAAGTAAAACACTAGTCTACTAAGGTCCACTTTTATTATGAAAGTAAGTCACGTCTGATTGAAATAGCCTACTGATTAAATTTCGGGTTTCAAAGATAGCCCTTCCCACATTGACGGGCTGACCATTTTGGAACATGGGGCTTTAAGACATTGGGAAGTCTATCCTCGGGTGAGTTAGATGAGCCAATCGAGCTAACAGGATTGGGGCTTAGCATTGTTTAGCTGAGAGTCTCTTAGGTGTGCGAAGCCGTCTTTATGGACCTTACCCATTCACCTTCGCACTGTTTCACAGCTCTTTTGAAGTGTTACCCTGGGAGCCTGAGCAGGCCTCGCTCAGAAAGCCCAACTTCGGGGCTCCCGGCAGCTCAATGAGGGATTCTGTCGTCGATAGTGCCGAACAGAGCAGAAATGACTGCGGCCATTGATTCCTCCCACCCGTAGGAAGGGCCTTTAAGGGAGATTCACACTGGAGCTGCTGCGCTTCTCATGGTTCTCATCAATGGTACTCCCATACTTGAGAAGAGCAGAGAGAGAGCGGAGTGCCGATGGTCAGTCAGTATAGGAGTGCAGGGGCCCAGTCATCATGGTACCACAACCATCGCTAAAGTCAATGAGGTTGATTGGAGGGAGTCCAACAAAAACACAACCTAACACAAGAGGCCAAATACCCTCCAAAAAACTCCGTCGGATGAGGATGGAGTCAGGATGGTTCAATAAAATCAAAGTGTAGAAATAAAGAAAATACGTTATACTTAGGGCGTGGTGAGAAAGAGAAGGGGTAAAAGGGGGTAGAAGTGACAGGAAGGGGGGAAAAAGAAAGACATAGCATTCAGATGTGTGTTGATTTTTTTTAGTTATATTCATAACATCTTACTAGGCGATTATGGAAGATCATGCAGTTATATATTTATGGTTATTGTACATTAGCTATAATCAGAGGGGTCTGACAGACAGCAAAGGCTACTGGTGTTCAGAGATTTAAACAATTACAAACAATTATTGTATTCAGAAGAGCAATATACAGTTTTCACAGGCACTACATTTGATCTTTTTCATATATCATGTAATATGCTGGTTTGTTTTGATTTTTCTTTTTGAGTTTCATATAACTAGTTCAGTCCTTGAGCTGGGATCTCGAAACAAAAGAATTGATCATAAAAGAAGGCAAAGGCTGAATTGAACAAAGTAGATACCAAAGTTCACCATTTCAAATATACATACACATGGATAATATGTGTATATATACTTTATGGATATATATTTCATCAGTGCATAGTTCTCATGCAGATTAAACTGCTATGCTTTATACGTTGTCAGAAAGCATGATAGTAAGTTCAAATTGTCCCCTTTTATCGTTTCTCTCCCCCCTCGCCCGGCTTGATTTAGTACTTAGCACCATGTAATGGTTTTGCAAGAGGATACATAAATATCTTTGCAAAGGATTAGCGACAATGTATTTACTCGTTACAGTGGAGCGCTAGTGAACATCTTCCATGTTACCGCTCTTTCCTCTATCCCTTCAAAGAGAACGTAACATACAGTATATGTCCCTTGCTGTTTTCCAATGAATTTGGTTCTATCAACAGGCAACAGTGTGTACATGTGTTCCTTTCTTTGAATAGTTGAATTGTCCTTTTCTAAATATTATCAACCCCTAAACTATGCCAAAGGAGTAAAGCAAAAGGGGAAATGGCACAGGTATAACAGGAATGGCCAGAATTTTTCGATCTGGATTCGTCAGACAGAAAAGAGCTCAGCTGGTATCTAGTCCCTTTGAACAGAAGTATCTCAGGTGTCATTGAAGCCACATCTTGCATGATTGTAACGCCGTTAGCGAGTACCATTCGCTGTATGTACCGCTCCCATTGGTATATTTCACATATTTAGGTCTCTAAATTGATTGAAAGTTATATTTGTTGTGTATTTTAGAAATACCCTGGTGGCAGCCTGAAAAATTCTGCCATTTCCATTGAACGAAATTCTATTAGGCTTCTTCGGTCCTGAACCAAAGACTCTACAAGTACAGTGGATTTGAGGGGAAATCAATACAGCAACAATGCCCACAATAATTTGGACCGACGAACGACAACAAAAGGCCTTTGATGTACATTTGCAAAGCCAGGCCTTTATTCTACCGTTTCCTAATCGCGTGGTAGAATTCCTCAAGAACAGCTTCAATAGTGGTCATAATCCCCCTTTCAAAAAATCAAAGTAACAACAGGTGTAGTGAAACGTGTTAGGTGTAATCAGTGTTGGGAGTAACGCATTACAATAAGATTACCTTTTTTGGTGGTAACGAGTAATCTAACGGAGTGCTGTTCGACTTGAGTAATAATATTACAGCTACTGATCAAAGATAGGTCGTTGTTACTTTAGTTACTTTTGATATCATTCCTTTCCTTTTACAGTTTTTGATCCAAATAAATATTTCAGATTATTATTTTTCCTTCCCTCTGTGGGCGCAATATTTCAAAATCCCCGTCCCAGATTCTAATTGTTTTCATCCTGAGTCTGACAACCTCTCACCAAATTCCAGCTTCGCATGCACTACGACTAACTGCTTCAGTCAGGGAGATGAAAAATGGCAGAAGTGTCTTAAACATAGAGTTTCTCAGCGTGGAAGTACTCCCATTACATTGATTAGGTAGGAGGACAAAATTATAAGAATATAACGGTCAAATGTAAACTGTGCCAAGGCGAGAAACACCTCTCCACTGCTGAAAACGCAACTTCAAATCACTTGAAACACCTGGAAAAGAAACACGCCAAGACAAAACTCGCAGCAAAAGACCCCCGAGGCCTGACCACTGCTGCTGAAGATGACTGTAAGCCAACCTCATCCAAACAACCAAGGCTGGATTTTAATCAATCAGGAGGACAGGCTGTACCCCAGGGAGAGCTGAACAAGCTTGTAGCTGGGAATGTAGTACAGGAAATGCTTGTGTCTGTCATTATTGGGCTACTTGTGTTAGGTAATATATAACCTTTTTCTTGTAACGACCCCACCACCGGTCATAACAGATATCAACGTTCCGTGAGGATGGAACTAAGAACCTAACCGATGTGAGTGGATGGAAAAGGGAGGGAGTGGGCCGATGTGAGTGGATGGAAAAGGGAGGGAGTGGGCCGATGTGAGTGGATGGAAAAGGGAGGGAGTGGGCCAATGTGAGTGGATGGAAAAGGGAGGGAGTGGGCCGATGTGAGTGGATGAAAAGGGAGGGAGTGGGCCGATGTGAGTGGATGGAAAAGGGAGGGAGTGGGCCGATGTGAGTGGATGGAAAAGGGAGGGAGTGGGCCGATGTGAGTGGATGAAAAGGGAGGGAGTGGGCCGATGTGAGTGGATGAAAAGGGAGGGAGTGGGGCGATGTGAGTGGATGGAAAGGGAGGGAGTGGGGCGATGTGAGTGGATGAAAAGGGAGGGAGTGGGGCGATGTGAGTGGATGAAAAGGGAGGGAGTGGGCCGATGTGAGTGGATGGAAAGGGAGGGAGTGGGGCGATGTGAGCCTCAGATTAGACAGATAGTCAAAATGAGCCGTTTGGTCCCCCTCTATTTCTCTTGGATTGCCCCACTTCTCCAACTTGAGCAGCATATTCATATGGGAATACTTTTTAAAGAGTGCTAGGGGTCCTAACTATTGGACTCTGTGGGCTAACAAATGAGACTCTGTATGGCACTTTACACATAGGGCTACCATTCAGGTGTGGTTTAAGGTGGTCTGTCCAATGATTGCAGAGATCGAGTGTGTCCGTTGACAATTGCCAGGCATGTTTTGGTACTCCACCCTGCACTGGATGATATTGACCAGTTATATCTTTCCTTAACTAGATTTGAGACACTCCAGAGGAGTATTTGGCAAAATGTTGAGAATAAGAAGCTCAAAATAAGATGTGGGCATGTAAAAGGAAAACCTCCTCTTCGCCGAGCCATCTTGAGTGAGTTAAAGGCGTGTATGTTTGTGGTTAATGCCCGTGGGTCTGGTGAATGGTGTGATAATGGTTAGGATATGGTAACGCAAGGAGAGGGAAGCCAAGAAGCATAACGGAAAATGTCAGTAGTGTTCGAGGCCCCTGTGGGTTGTTGTAAACTCCCATTTGTGGATGTGATTTTCAGAAAAGGTTATTTTAGCACAAATGTGAATGACATTTTGCTGATTCAGTTAAGCATCAAGCGCCTCAGTGTCATAACCTTTCGAGGTCCCCAGTTTGTTTTACAGGGCGCAGAGGTTGACAGCAGATAAGTGATGTACAGGTTATGCCAAACACCTTCCCATGCAGCGCCAGTCTATAGGCTGTTCATAGCCTTGATGAAAAGTTACACAAAAGTTGGACAATAGATGAACAACTCACCTCTATCTAGGCAAGAGCCGTGTGTATGTTGACTGTGTCTGTGTTTTGCAAATGCCATGAAGAACCGCACGTGAGTGTGTGAATGGGAAGTGGTTTGAGAGGACCCACGGTTTCTGAGGACCATTTGGTGAGGAAGTGGGTGAGAGTGGGACAGGGAAAGAAATATGTGAAAAAGAACCATGTTGCATATCAAGCTGTTTATTTTCCTGCATGGAATGGTGAACACAAAAAAAGATGCCGAGATGCATTTATAATAGGGGCATCCTTTGGCTGTCTATGTCATTGTCTTCTGCCTAAACTAATTTTTAAATGCATTAAAAAAAACACTCTTCTTACCAATTTCCTCAGAATTACCTAGATTTAGCTTCATCAACACTGATGCAACAAATAACCTTCAACATACAGCATACTGTAACATCCATTTACAATGGGCTTTTCACCTCAATACCTTATACTTTTAAAGTATAGGAATACGCTATACCATCAAAAGAAGAACAAGTCCTTAAATACATACAAAAAGGAAAGAAAAAAAAGAAAAAGATAAGGAAACAGGAAAGTTTTCAACTTAAATCCAGTTCCCATGGAACAAACAAAACCAGTTCTATTAATGTGGCCTTAATACAAACAATCAGAGAATTCACAACACTAGTTTTTTCCTCATTTAATTAATGTTACAAAAGTCCTGCATTATAAAATAGGGCAGCTTTAAAATCAGTGTAATTAATAAAACTATACAACATACAAACACCACGTCTCCCACAGTCAGGCCTTTCGGCCCTGCTTGCTCCATAGCTTTTTACTCTCTTTCTCATCATCACCACATCTTTTGTCCACTTCTGTACCCATAACTAAATGACACACACAACACAAGAACAAAAACTGCCCAAACTATTGCTTTTAGTCTTTCTTTTTTTCTTTCTTTCTTTAAAAAGGGTGCAATTTTGTCGTATTTTACACACAGCCAAATCTTGCTGATTAGATGCTAGGCTGTCCACAACAAGTTTTTGTGACAAAAATGTCCGTGCAATTGTTTATTCCCCCTTCGCTCTTTTAAGCCCTGGAAGCAGTTTTTCAATAATTCTCACTATTGTCATTTAATTCATATTTTAGTGCAGATAATTAAGAAAGTAATGCCCAACTCATCGCTAAAGGGTAGGCAAGAACAAAGACAAAACAAAACGGTCCTACTAAATGAAACACACAACCCACGCAAGTGTTACTACTAAACCATCACGTTGGACACCTTGGGAAAGGCTTCCCAATACTCAAAATGTCGTTTTTAAAATGATATATGTAATAGACAGATAAACAATTCATATATATGCAACTTGGAAGTCCGTTTGAAGTAAAGGATATAGAAAGTGGGACTTTTGTTATTGTTGGACGTCATATTTCTTAGTCTGTCGAAAATTTGGATTTTGTGATGGAGAGGAAGTTTGACTTGTTGAAAGGCTTGCTTGTGACCAGAAATATACAAAAAGGAGAACCCTAATATATTTTGCGGTCATCTTGTACGTGTCGAATACAAATAAAGTAAAATACCCGAGCGAGGCTGACTAGGCTTTGCGAAACCTTTGTTCTCCATGAGTGGGTCTGCCAAATGGACCGACCCCCAACCATGCAGCCAGTCAAGTGCAGGCTAACTTTATAAAAAATCAAATAAAAAGATCACCAAAAAAACGACAAAGTAAAAGGACTAGTGTATGTCTACATGAGTGCAAGCAGGTATTGCATATATCTCTCTCATTATTCACTTCTGGGAGAAAAAAAGACAAAAAAAAACAAACAAAAAAAACAGGAAGACTCCAAAACAAAAAGTAGTTTCCATTTAGAAATTGCAGCAACATCCATAAATATCAATAGACTAGTATTCTCAACACACAAAAAAAAATGGGTTACAGGTAGGGGGTGGCTTAGGGGTTAACTAAACTATCTACAAGATACAAAGCTAAGAGCTCTATTCCTACTCACTGAACGACTAAAAATGGGGCCATACCAGGGTGATTGACTCTGGCCTAGTTTAACAGCAGTACAAGACAGAGATAGTATGTCAGAACCTGTACTCACACAGCACTTCCATGTTGCATCACAGAGAGAAAAAGCACTGTTGTACGGGCCTGAGAGGTCTTCAAATAGCAGATGTAATACTGCGTATTATAACCAGCAATTTCATTGTATTTCATGTTCCTTATCAGTATTACAACTGTGATCACTCCTACATAATGGGAGGTGGGGGATGAAACAAATAAATCCAAAGGGGGGAAAAAAATTTAACTCTCCACATTGGAACATTGTGCAACAACTCGGGACTAGACCATCGCTCAAGGCACATTGATGAGGAACAATTGTTTCGTGCAATTTGAGAACATACAAACAAAATATATATACTTTAAGAAAAAAACGAGAACTGATAATTTCAAGAGGGAACGAAATAGGAAAAACGACTCAGAAATGATGAGAAGCGAATAAGAGTCTTAAAGATGTTCAGCTGGTTGATTGTGAAGGACAGCAGTAAAAAAAAAGCCTCGAGGGGCCAAACAAATATAGACTATTGGCAAGTGCCTGATGTTGGGATTACAATAGTGTCTTTATTCACTAACTCTACATAATCTATGTAAAAATGTGTCACTAACACTAGAACATGCAGATTTTTTTTGTTGATTTTTTAAAATAGTTTTAATACGTTTTTGATCGACAGTGGATGAGTCGGTCATAAGAGTGTATATATATAGTATGTATAGTATAGGAAACAAAAACAAAACAAAACTTTAATAAAATGGTAATTTGCATGCGAAGCGACTGAAAAGCTTCGCCGTCTGGTTGCGATCTTGCCTTCATGTAGATATCAACGTGTTCGCAACACAAATGCTCACAGAGGGTCCCTCTGCTTTTTCTCTTTCTCACTGAACTTCCACCCCCAGCCCATAAGCCAACTGCAGGAATAAGTGCTTCCGATTGGACAAGGCTTAGAGAAGGTCTAGCCAATCAAACCAGAACTTGGACGCCCATATAATATAATTTTTACAACAAAGTTGTTCCGGATTTTGCCTCATGAGAAATTTAAGGCGCTACTTCTTGATTTAAAATCATGTGCTTTCTTAAAATAAGTGAATCACTGCGTTTAAAAAAAAAAAATTATCGCAGTCTAAAGCTGCAAGAGATGCTTTAAAATTATATTTCTTAAAGGGATTTTTCGTTCGACAATACTAACAAATTTACAAGATGGAACAAACAAAAAATACAGCTCCCCTTATTTTCTCACAAGGCTATCGTTCTAATTGACGTTTATTTTTGTACCCCGATATTTTAGAGTCCCGGAGGTGTGAAAGGACTAGGAAGAAAAATATATATACTTTTCACCAATTGTTTCAACGACCTATCTTACAAAGACATTTAACTATCCAACCACTATCCAACGAAATTGCACTTTCCTCAATTCAATATTCCACTGTTCAACTAAGTCACGGATGTCTCCTGTCTAATCAGTTTGTAGAATTACAGACCTTCTACCTGCCCTTTGCATTGTATAGCATCGTACAGACCATTAGTTTGTGGGTTGATCGGAAAGAACTGAAATTACCTTTATACAAAAATGAAACATGAACAAGCCTCCCAGACAGAAGTTATTTTCTCACAAGCCTCTCGTTGAAATACTTCTCTTCTTGTTGCAGGCTTTAAACCAGTTTCAATATGTCACCCGATTGACCGATATTAAACATCAATACTCCATCCCCTCCCTCGTCCCCTGCCCTATGAGTTCACGGTGTGATGGTTGGTAGGTTGTTCTCCTCTGCATGGGGTTCCATTTGCACTGCTAGATGTCCCTGGAAAAGCCATGTGGCCGGGTGAAGGCTTCAGCCTCTTGGTATGGCTGTGGGGGGAGAGTCCCTCCTCAGGGTTGAGTGTGGGATAGGGGGGGGTGAGAGGTGATGGTGGGGGGGGGTGAGAGGTATTAACTGGTTGGTATCTGACCCAGCTAAAACCTCTACATCCGCGAGCCACCCGACCAGGGGCAATAACCCCCAACAAACTCAACAGAGTCCGGAAACAACAAGAGAGAGGGGGAAAGAGGGCAAAGACGGAGAGGAAACAAGAGCTTTGATCTTCCCCTCGTTTCGGCACATACACGTACACAGGACGCATAGCTCTCTGTGCCTTTCTCGCCCGCCGGACCCTCTTCAAAGTTCGGCTACGACGACGAAAGGTATAGGGAAGCTCTTTGATTTAGTCACATGATCATGCCCCCTCCGCGGCAAAGTGGGGTGGACGAGAAGAAAGAAAAGGAACAAGACGACGTGCACTTTCCCAGGATATATAGGCTGCTAGCTCTCTTCCAATAAACAGTTGAGGTGACTGGTACTATATATGAATATAGGCATATAAACCAACCATGTGAATGGGGGATATATATGGGCTATATAGATATATAGTGTATCTAGCGGTGAGTAGCTCTCCTCTTGTTTTCTGGGGGGGGGTGTTGTTGTAGCCATGCTGATGCTCTAGTCTCTCAGGCGCTGGGGGTGAGGAGACGGCGACAGATTGGGGGGGGGGGGGGGGGGGGGGGGGGGGGGGGCGGGCTGTTGGGCTTCTCTCTGTCAAACAGGTGAGCACGTTTGCAGGGTTTCAGGTTAGGTCGCACTCAGGGGAGAAAGTAGGGGGTCCAGCGATCTGTCCAGCGGGCTGCAAGGGGGTCTGGAGTCCCTAGCCCAGGTACCACTGCAGAACAGCGAGAAGGACAGAGGGAGAGAAGAAGAGCATACATTTCAGATGAAGTTCATTTAAGCAGACAGTAAGTCCTATTGTTATGTCCGAGTCTGATACGTCAGCCCGCGCAGTTCCTTTTTCTCAAGAGTCGTTGCTCTCTCTCTACTTAGTACCTAGTTGCCATGGTGTTCCTATACTCTCCAGCCAGCCAGCCAGTCACATTGTGCCTTCTTCTCTGAACAATTTCAGCCATGAAATTCAGCCCTACATGATCAAATAGCAACACCCACTGGATTCTCCAATTACATCAAATGAACTACAGGACAAAATACAAACCCTCCAACCCAAAAATACCTATGGGGTTGATGGTATCCTAAATGAAATGATAAAATATACAGACCACAAATCCCAATTGGCTATACTTAAACTCTTTAACATCATCCTCAACTATGGCATATTCCCCAATATTTGGAACAAAGGACTGATCACCCCAATCCACAAAATTGGAGACAAATTTGACCCAAATAACTACCATGGGGTATGCGTCAACAGCAACCTTGGGAAAATCCTCTGCATCATCATTAACAGTCGACTCGTACATTTCCTCGGTGCAAACAATGTACTGAACAAATGTCAAATTGGCTTTTTACCAAATTACTGTACGCCAGACCACGTATTCACCACGCACACACTAATTGACAAACAAACAAACTAAAACAGAGGCAAAGTCTTCTCATGCTTTGTTGATTTAAAAAAAGCTTTCGACTCAATTTGGCATGAAGGCCTGCTATACAAATTGATGGTGTTGGGGGAAAAACATACAACATTATAAAATCCATGTACACAAACAACAAGTGTGCGGTTAAAATTGGCAAAAACAAACATTTCTTTCCACAGGGCCGGGGGGGTGAGACAGGGATGCAGCTTAAGCCCCACCCTCTTCAATATATATATATATATATATCAACGAATTGGCAAGGGCACTACAACAGTCAGCAGCACCCTACTAGAAACTGAAATCAAATGTCTACTGTTTGCTGATGATCTGGTGCTTCTGTCCCCAACCAAGGAGGGCCTGCACCTAGATCTTCTGCACATATTCTGTCAGACCTGGGCCCTGACAGTAAATCTTAGTAATACAAAAATAATGGGTGTTCCAAAAAAGGTCCACGAATACAAATTCCATCATCTCGACACCGTTGCCCTAGAACACACAAAAAACTATACAGTTGTTGCCAAAAGTTTTGAGAATGACACAAATATAAATTTTCACAAAGTCTGCTGCCTCAGTTTGTATGATGGTAATTGGCATATACTCCAGAATGTTATGAAGAGTGATCAGATGAATTGCAATTAATGAACTGAATCCCCCCAAAACATTTCCACTGCATTTCAGTCCTGCCACAAAAGGACCAGCTGACATCATGTCAGTGATTCTCTCGTTAACACAGGTGTGAAGGAAGGAAACAAAAGGAAACGATTCCCAAACCTTCCATAACAAAGCCATTACCTACAGAGAAATTAACCTGGAGAAGAGCCCCCTAAGCAAGCTGGTCCTGGGGCTCTGTTCAAAAACACAAACAGACCCCACAGAGTCCCAGGACAGCAACACAATTAGACCCAACCAAATCATGAGAAAACAAAAATATAATGACTTAACACATTGTAAAAAATTTACAAAAAAAGAGAAAACTAGAATGCTATTTGGCCCTAAACAGAGAGTACACAGTGGCAGAATACCTGACCACTGCGACTGACCCAAAATTAAGGAAATCTTTGACTATGTACAGACTCAGTGAGCATAACCTTGCTATTGAGAAAGGCAGCCGAAGGCAGACCTGACTCCCAAGAGAAGACAGGCTATGTGCACCCTGCTCATTTTGTGGGCAGTGTGCGCATAACCTCCTGCCAAATGTATGACCATATTAGAGACACATATTTCCCTCAGATTACACAGACCCACAAAGAACACGAAAACAAATCCAATTTTGATAAACTCCCATATCTATTAGGTGAAATACCACAGTGTGCAATCACAACAGCAACATTTGTGACCTGTTGTCACAAGAAAATTGTAACCAGTGAAGAACAAAACACCATTGTAAATACAACCTATATTTATTTATTTTCACTTTTATACTTGAACTATTTGCACATCCTCACAACACTGTATATAGACATAATATGACATTTGAAATGTTTTATTGTTTATTCTACTTTTGTTTATTATCTATTTCACTTGCTTTGGCAATGTAAACATATATTGCCCATGCCAATAAAGCCCCTTACATTGAATCGAGTGTGTGTAGTGGTGGTGTTTACATCCTTCAGTGAAATGCCATATTTATTGCTCTCTCCATTGTTCACGTTTCCAGTGAGCAAGCGCCCTGACACCTCTCCCTCCGTTCCTCTCTCTCTCTCTCTTTCCCTTCTCCCCCTCTTCTCAACTTCCCTCCTCCCTGCCCCAAGTTGAAGCTCATGCTACCATTAGCAAGACCCGGCCCATGGATACCTCCCTGTGTATCCCGCTTTCTCCCTCTCTTCCCTCACTCGGCCTCTTTCTCCCTCTCTTCCCTCACTCGGCCTCTTTCTCCCTCTCTTCCCTGACTCGGCCTCTTTCTCCCTCTCTTCCCTCACTAGGCCTCTTTCTCCCTCTCTTCCCTCACTCGGCCTCTTTCTCCCTCTCTTCCCTGACTCGGCCTCTTTCTCCCTCTCTTCCCTGACTCGGCCTCTTTCTCCCTCTCTTCCCTGACTCGGCCTCTTTCTCCCTCTCTTCCCTCACTCGGCCTATTTCTCCCTCTCTTCCCTCACTCGGCCTCTTTCTCCCTCTCTTCCCTCACTCGGCCTCTTTCTCCCTCTCTTCCCTCACTCGGCCTCTTTCTCCCTCTCTTCCCTGACTCGGCCTCTTTCTCCCTCTCTTCCCTGACTCGGCCTCTTTCTCCCTCTCTTCCCTGACTCGGCCTCTTTCTCCCTCTCTTCCCTCACTCGGCCTCTTTCTCCCTCTCTTCCCTCACTCGGCCTCTTTCTCCCTCTCTTCCCTCACTCGGCCTCTTTCTCCCTCTCTTCCCTCACTCGGCCTCTTTCTCCCTCTCTCTCAGTTCTCCTCACTCCTCCTCCCCTGTCCCGCTGTGTTCTCCCTTGTCACTGTTCCGTGAGTTCGGAGCAGCCAGACGCTGCCGCAGACACTGTGCTACTGATTCAGAGGGAGCTCAGACACACACACACACAACGTGAAAACACACACACACATGCACTCTGATACACATGCACGAAAGCAAACAATATGAGCAAATAACAGACTAGCGTCTCTCCTTTTTGGTTCACTTACACGTGTACTCAAAACACAATGAATGAAATCATCTTGAACATGAAGTATTCCATATAGCGGAAAGAAGCATCAAACTAAGTCATGAGACTAGAGGGGTGAAAGGACCCAAGGCTAAAACGAAAGGCCTGGTGTTTCAAATGAAGGCATTGTTATAGTGTGTGCTTGTGCGTTGTGTATATTATGTGTGTGGTGTCTGTCCTGTGCGTTGTGTATGTTATGTGTGTGGTGTCTGTCCTGTGCGTTGTGTGTATTATGTGTGTGGTGTCTGTCCTGTGCGTTGTGTGTATTATGTGTGTGGTGTCTGTCCTGTGCGTTGTGTATGTTATGTGTGTGGTGTCTGTCCTGTGCGTTGTGTATGTTATGTGTGTGGTGTCTGTCCTGTGCGTTGTGTATATTATGTGTGTGGTGTCTGTCCTGTGCGTTGTGTATGTTATGTGTGTGGTGTCTGTCCTGTGCGTTGTGTATGTTATGTGTGTGGTGTCTGTCCTGTGCGTTGTGTATGTTATGTGTGTGGTGTCTGTCCTGTGCGTTGTGTATGTTATGTGTGTGGTGTCTGTCCTGTGCGTTGTGTATATTATGTGTGTGGTGTCTGTCCTGTGCGTTGTGTATATTATGTGTGTGGTGTCTGTCCTGTGCGTTGTGTATGTTATGTGTGTGGTGTCTGTCCTGTGCGTTGTGTATGTTATGTGTGTGGTGTCTGTCCTGTGCGTTGTGTATGTTATGTGTGTGGTGTCTGTCCTGTGCGTTGTGTATGTTATGTGTGTGGTGTCTGTCCTGTGCGTTGTGTATGTTATGTGTGTGGTGTCTGTCCTGTGCGTTGTGTATATTATGTGTGTGGTGTCTGTCCTGTGCGTTGTGTATGTTATGTGTGTGGTGTCTGTCCTGTGCGTTGTGTATGTTATGTGTGTGGTGTCTGTCCTGTGCGTTGTGTATGTTATGTGTGTGGTGTCTGTCCTGTGCGTTGTGTATGTTATGTGTGTGGTGTCTGTCCTGTGCGTTGTGTATGTTATGTGTGTGGTGTCTGTCCTGTGCGTTGTGTATGTTATGTGTGTGGTGTCTGTCCTGTGCGTTGTGTATGTTATGTGTGTGGTGTCTGTCCTGTGCGTTGTGTATATTATGTGTGTGGTGTCTGTCCTGTGCGTTGTGTGTGTGCTCCTGCACGTTGCTAGCCGCTCTTTTCCTGCCCGCCCAGGCCTGTGAGTGTGCTGGCTCGTGACTCGTTGAAATTCTACTGCCGGGCCCGCGCACGCTGCTGCTCGGCGGCAGAGAAGACTGGAAGGTTAGTTTTTAATCAATACAAGTTGCTGACGCTAGGACTTTCTGCCTCGCTCACTCTCTCTCTCTCTCTCTCTGCAGTGCAGCTCCTTCCCTCCCCCCATCCTTGTCTACTAGTAACTTTGTGTGTGTGTGTGTGTGTGTGTGTGTGTGTGTGTGTGTGTGTGTGTGTGTGTGTGTGTGTGTGGACAGTGGGGTAGTGTTACCACACAGTGGGCTGGTGCTGGTACT
Organism: Salvelinus namaycush; assembly: GCF_016432855.1. Lineage (NCBI taxonomy): Eukaryota > Metazoa > Chordata > Actinopteri > Salmoniformes > Salmonidae > Salvelinus > Salvelinus namaycush. The sequence goes on from NC_052316.1 coordinate 9,451,187, forward strand.
TGTGATTTAGAATACAAATACTCAGACACTGTCAGGGCACAGTACTACAAGCACAGAATGATTGAAAAAAATGGGGATGAGAGAGAGGGGGGGGGGGGTGAGAGAGCGAAGGATGACGAAAGAAAGCAAGAAACACACACACAAGTAGCAGACGGACACGTTCAATTGATTACCAGTGTGTGTCTTGTTAGTAGAACCAGAGGAAGATGTTATTGGGGACATGTGTTGCTCTGTTAGGCTAGACTGGGGTGGTTGGAGCTGGAACTGGTGCCCCAGGGCTCCACTATAACTCTAACCATTACACTGTGGTGTGTTCCAGTGCCCATAGGAATGCCCACCAGATGCCCGGCCGGGGATGAGCAATGCCATGTGTTGTGGGGCCCGAGCGGGCACAGGGAGGTGGGGCGAGAAATGGCCCTTTGTGACCCCCCATGTGCCACTAGTGACCGCACACACATGGGCAAACACACACATAGGCATGTACGTACACACACACAGAGATAGAGAAAGAGGGAGGGACTCCTCTGTGCCCGCTGTCCGTCGTGAGGGAGGCGAATAAAAGCAACGTTGTTTTTATTCGGTGGTCTGACGGAACACAAACTGGCGAGGAGCTCCACCGCAGGCAAGACCATACTTCAGTCATTCTCTCGTCCCCTCCATCCTTCGCCCTCTCTCTTTCACTCAATCCATGCCCCTCTCTTTCTCCCTCCCGTCTCTCTCTTTCCGTCCCTCTCTCCCTCCCTTTCTCTCCCTGAATGAGACATTAGACTGTAAAGACACAGACCTGGGTGTTTCTGCCACTCAGACACAGAGAGTGTTTGGAGATCTACAGGTATGTTGTGTGGTTACAGCCTGGGCCCAGATTCACAAAAACGGAAGAAGCTTCTAATGAAAAAATGTGCAATTCGTAAGTGCAATTCCTTAACAATATCTTAAGTTTGAATGATTTTCCTACGAACTTCTGAAATATATTCTTACAAATCTTCTTAAGATGTGTGTTGCTAGGCAACCGTTTTAGCTAGTTGTCTAGCTAGCAATGACAATCATGTTAGCATATTTCATACTGAGATTACTGTTCTAAAACATGTTCTTGGGTTTAAAATAATCAATACTGAAACTTTCAGATTAATTTTGTGAGTGAATTAAACATGTTAAATTGCTTTCATGAGCTTTTTCTCTCACTGCCCTTAGTTTGAATTTTTTGGTTTTATTATTTAACCAGGCAAGTCAGTTAAGAACAAATTCTTATTTACAATGACGGCCTACCCCGGCCAAACCCGGACGACGCTGGGCCAATCGTGCACCGCCCAATGGGACTCCCAATCACGGCCGGATGTGATACAGCCTGGATTCGAACCAGAGACTGAGAGTGACGCCTCTTGAACTGGGATGCAGTGCCTTAGACCGCTGCGCCACTCGAGAGTCCAGTTTAAGACAAAGGTTCAGCTGTCTTGGAATTAAGAACATTTGCAATACCTTTATTTTCAAGAATCTGACTTCTTCTTAACATTTTGCTTAAGGAGAAACATAAGAAAAAGCACGAGAACATTTCCAAGAACCTTTTTGAGGAATAGCAACTTTGCTTAACTTCCTTCTTAAGTCTATAGTTAAGGAAAAAATGGCAGTTAAGAAGAGATTTCTTCTTAAGAAGGTTTTTGTGAATCTGTGCCCTGCTCTTTTTTCAGGACATTCTTTCTACCTCCAATCTGGGGCTAGATAGATAGAAATCACACAACCAGACCAGTAAAAAGTGGTGGTGGTGGTGAGGGCAACTATTTAATAGGAGAGACAGCGAGAAGGGACGACAGAAAGAAAAAGAAAAAAATTAAAAAGAGAGAGAGGGAGACCTAGTCCCAGGGTTGGAACAGTAAATAACACACAGGCCCAGGGAGAGAGAAAGGTGGGGATTCCAACCCTCACACTCTAGCTCTGCAGCTGTTTGCTCCGGGGCTGTCTGTGTGTGCGCGCGCGTATCGGTGTGCGTGAGTGTGTGCACAGTACGACGCTAGCAGCAGGTAACAGACAGCCGCTCTGCGCTCATCTGTCTGGGTGTCCTATCTGAACGCCTTCAAGGTGAAGCTGGTTTTATATGGATGGGTTGGTGCACACACACACGCACAGACTGACAGACACACACACACTTGAGTCATCGAGTCAAGCATGGCGCAGTGTGGAGCGAGAGAGAAGCAGAGGAGAGAGGGGGAGTTAGGAGGAAGGACACACACCCGGGGAAAGAGTGTGGTGTGGGATCTTGGCCTGTTCCTTTAAACTCCCTTTCAATGGAACCAGTAATCTCATCACGTGGAGAAGTGCTGACTCAGGCCGCCGGGTAAAGTGCCTGCAGATGAGTGTCATCTCAGAGGAGTTCAGCCTCATGTAATGCAAACCAGCTCCCAGCACCCAGAGTGGTGCACTGATGAAACCACCTCTCCCTCGCGCCCCACATCCCTTCCCTCTACCCCTCTATTCCACCTCTCCCTCGCGCCCCACATCCCTTCCCTCTACCCCTCTATTCCACCTCTCCCTCGCGCCCCACATCCCTTCCCTCTACCCCTCTATTCCACCTCTCCCTCGCGCCCCACATCCCTTCCCTCTACCCCTCTATTCCACCTCTCCCTCGCGCCCCACATCCCTTCCCTCTACCCCTCTATTCCACCTCTCCCTCGCGCCCCACATCCCTTCCCTCTACCCCTCTATTCCACCTCTCCCTCACACCCCACATCCCTTCCCTCTACCCCTCTATTCCACCTCTCCCTCGCGCCCCACATCCCTTCCCTCTACCCCTCTATTCCACCTCTCCCTCGCGCCCCACATCCCTTCCCTCTACCCCTCTATTCCACCTCTCCCTCGCGCCCCACATCCCTTCCCTCTACCCCTCTATTCCCCCTCTACCCTCTCCGCCACCAGCCTCTTCTCTGCCAGCCCCGCCATTCTTTCCACCACTGTTTCCATCTCACTCATTCTACCTCCGTCTTCCCCTCTCTCCATCTCATCCCTTCTCTCCCCCCCCCCCCCCAGCCTCCACATCTCCCTCTACCCATTCATCTCCCCTCGGTCTCCCCTCCCCACTCGCTCTTCCCGTCTCTGTCCTTTCCTCTCCCTCCATCATTTACAGCTCCCTGAGGGATGAGCAGACACTCACCCTGCTGACTTATTTACACGCACACCTATCAGCATACTACAACACACTACACCTTACACTATGCCCGCGTTCCAAATGGCACCCTGTTCCCTTTATAGGGCACTACTTTTGACCTACTACCAGAGTATCCTGTGGGTCTCGTTCAGTGCACGCTAGAACCAACACCTCAAACTAGCTGACTATCAGTGAAATGACTAGTGTTGCAATGCTTCGTCATTAGCATTATTAGCAGCGTTAGCTATTCCTGGTCTGTGGATGCTGTAATATTAATGCCCCTACAGTTGCATTGATGAGTGATAGGTGGCTGTCTTAGACAACCCTATCAGGTCTGCTTATAAGAATACGCATCATAATTACTGTGGGAGAGTAGACAAGTCAGAGCATCTCCCCCTGCTGGTTCAACCAGGTAATGACCCACCCCCCAAAAAATCTAGATATTTACATAGTGACTCCTAACATGACTTTACACATGACACGCTGATTATGTTTATGGTAGCCCCAAAATAAACAATTTAAAGGGCGCAAACCTGTAACTTTCATACACATTTATCCCCTCAGTTTAAGTGTAGGGGCAGCCCTTAAGACTGGAAAACAGAAAGCTACAGATTGCACCTTTAATTCGTCCCCCCCAAACGTGTACTAATGTCCTATATTCAGAGAGAAGTGGCTGTGAGGCGACTGTCTGTGTGTGTGCCACCACAATGATGCTGGCTGGTGTTTGTGGGCCATCGCAGTAGACAAATTGACACAGAGTACAAGAGCCTATTAAAGGTCTTATCTGTCTGTTCTGTTCTGCTTGCCCTTTATATAGAGGGAATTAAAGGACTGGGCAGCCAGGGATACGGTCTCCGCTGCTCCAATTTACTGACCCCACACACACACACACACACACAAAAGCAGATGCACACACACACACACACACACGGCAAAGACAAAAGGGCTAGGCTTGGCAAACACATACACACCACGGGAAGGGGTCCGCACACAAACGCACACACGTACTTGCATGCATACTCTCTACATCCCGCTACACACTCCTATATCCAAAACTATAAAACTCCTTCTCTGATTGGAAACATTGCTTATGAATCTGAACTTCATCCCAGACCTATTGACACTATACATGAGGCACTTCATCAAGCCACTGCAGTCTATCCAACTGTAGACGACGGATGTGTGTGTGTGTGTGTTTGTGAATTTTAGCCAGCGTGAAACGTACGTGAAGTTTACTTAACCCTTTGTCTCTCCTTTGCAGGGCTGTGTGACTTGTCTGAGGAGTGGCGTTACTATGGGACTGGGGCTGTGTGTGTGTACCAATGTCTTTGTTGGATTAGCCTGGGGGTAAGAGGGTAAGGAGAGGAGGACAAGTCTGTGTGTGTGTGTGTGTATGTATGTTGTATATAGGGGGCGTATATGTCTACCCAGGATGACAAGGGGCGGGCCGTGTGTGTCTGGTGTGTGAGAACTGTATGATAGACGGGCAGAGAGCAGGGCATCACGGGGTCCTCGGTGTGGTGCTAAGCCCCGCGGTCTCAGGGCTCCCATGGTAGCCTCCACCCACCCCCCTACACTGCACTGACCCGCGGGCACTGTGCCCATCAAACACACACACACACACACACACACACACACACACACACACACACACACACACACACACACACACACACACACACACACACACACACACACACACACTCTTTATTAGGCTTTGCTTTAACACCTATCGCTCTTCTTTCATTGGCATTGCCTTCATCACCCCAAACTCACTCTCCCAAAAAGCTGCCAATGAGAGAGGGGGAAAGGGGGGTAGGAGGTATGGAGAGTGGGCACAGGCACACAAACAACGGCCCCTCAATCAACCGTCCCGACTGTACCCCCCTTTCCGTTTCCATGGCGAGCGGACTGGGAATGTTTACTGTTACAGTCACATCTCTCTCTCCCACTCTCCCTCCATCAATCCCTTCTTCCCTCTATCCCTTTCTCTCTCTCTACAATGGCCGCCATGGGTAACTTTTGTCCCCGGAGCCGCGGGGAGGTTTTGAAACTAGGAGCCGAGTGTTGGGTGTGTGTGTGTGTGTGTGTGTGTGTGAGGGTGTGTGAGAGACAAGTTCCCGCTGTGGGGGTCACACACTTTAATATAGCGAAGCCCTCTCTGTCCATCTCGAGCGTTTTTATGTCTGGGGCTTTAATATTGCGGCTCTATCAGACGACCCGCCCCCCACAGACAAAATTGACATTGACGGAACGCACGGCAGAGGGAAAATGGCCGCTTGCACATAGAGCCGCTAGTGGTCCAGTGGCTCGGCCTCTACGGGCATTTCTATGGGCATCTGAAGAACAGAGAGATTGCAACAGAGCTACAGCTGTGGCGAGAGAGCCTAGCTCTGCCCGTTAATGTTGAAGTCAATGAGAATATCCTTTTCTACCTTTTAGCAGGCCCTTTGTCATTCCGCAATAAAACAGGTTATGTATTAGATAAGACACTGTGTCCACTTAAGATTCCATGGCTCTTATGGTAAGAGTGGGGGAGTTAAAACCAATATCCCATACCATCATGACCACCTAATCATCACCAAGTGCGCTGAGCTTTCTGGCGAAAAATGGCGTCCTGAATACATACTCAAACAATGGCTCACAAACACCCAGATGGGGAGTGTGTGTGTGTGTGTGCGTGTGGGTATGCGTTTGTTCGAGAAACAGGCCTCAGAGTCCCAGTCCTCAGCGCCAGGCCAAATTAATAATGCGCAGAGCGCCGGATTGGCAGGCCTGAGCAAACACAGATAGATGTGCAGATTGGGCTGGAGGCTTAGTGGATAACCCCAGTGGGATAAGGAGAGAGCGAGGGAGAGAGAAAGAGAAAAGGGAGAGAGAGAGAGAGAGAGCACGGGAGAGAGGAAAAAAATTACAGAAAGAAAGAGAAAGAGAGGAGGGAGAGAGAGAGAGAGGCCGGGATGAATAAATAGATAAATAAATAAACACAAACAATAAATAACAGCAGCAGCCACTCGGCTAACCTCCCCTCCCTCCCTCCCTTCCTCTCTCCCTCCCTCCCTTCCTCTCTCCCACCCTCCTCTCTGGCGTTTATGACAAACACCTGCCTCCTCTCTTCCAGGGGGAAGTGTGTGTCTTGCGGCCTGTGACAGAGTCAATAAATCGACGGCCCCGCTCGCTGAGGGCCGCAGACGCGCCGCTTTGACACACACACACACACACACACACACACACACACACACACACACACACACACACACACACACACACACACACACACACACACACACACACACACACACACACACACACACACACGTCATCATTCCTTGACTTCTCTCCACCCTCTTCCCATCCCGCTTTTCTTTTCTCTGGCAGTGAGTCTGTCCTCTGTGGGTTGGTTGTCTGGCTGGATGTAACTTGGCTGATGCACGGTCTCTTGTGTATTGTAAGAGCTGGTTTCTCAGTTATGGTGCTGGAGCTGGTTAAGTAACGGTGTATACTGGTCTGTCTGGTTTGTGTGTACTGGTATATGATGGTATGTGAGTGCAGAAACTGGTTTCAGTGTACTTGTGTGTAGTGATGCGAACTACTGTGTAGTGATGTTTAGTAGTGTGTAGTGATGTGAACTAGTGTGTACTAGCGTGTAGTGACATTTAGTAGTGTGTAGTGAGGTGAACTAGTGTGTCGTAATGTGTACTAGTGTGCAGGGATGTGAACTAGTGTGTAGTGCTCTGTGTGTGTGTGTGTGTGTGTGAATATGCGCAGTGGTCAGTGTCTAGAGAGGGGGTCTCAGTCAGGGCCACACCAATTACAATCACCATAAATCACCTCTGGAATAAGTCCCCGTCCAGCCTAGACACTACTACTAGTACACACACACACACACACACACACACACACACACACACACACACACACACACACACACACACACACACACACACACACACACACACACACACACACACACACACACACACACACACACACACACACACTAGTCACCAAGTGTTAGCTTATCACACAGCTCCCTTGGGAACAGAAGCTACAGTATGTAGTGTGTGTGTGTAGCAGACAGCAGCCGTACAACACTGTAGGGTGTGTGGCTCACCTGGGGCTGCTGAGGGATATTTACAAAGCTGGGGTCTCGGGGGCCCACACTGACGAAGCGCTGGGCTGGGGACGTGCTCGGTGTGGAGTAGGCTGCAACGGGTCAGAAAGGTAGAGAAAGTCATGCCTCGGTCATCTATTGAGATAGAGAAGGTGAGTGCTTGCTATTTCCAAAAGGAGGAGGCTAACACAAGTAGCCAGGTGATACGTCTGTCTGCGTGTGTGTGTGTGTGTTTGTGTGTGTGTGTGTGTGTGTTTGTGTGTGTTGGTGTGTGTGTGTTGGTGTGTGTGTGTGTTTGTGTGTGTTGGTATGTGTGTGTAGGTGTGTTTGTGTCCAGTATCCACTCACTTGGCGAGGTGGGGGAGTTGCCCCCTCCCTCGGTGGAGGTGGAAGGTGGTTTGGAGTCTGGCACAGGCAGGGGCACAGGGCGTGCCATGGGGGGCGGAGGTGGAGGGGGCAGCATGGGGGTGGGCAGGAATGGGTTGTGGACCTTCCCCTGACTGCTTCCGTTGGGCTGAAAGAGAGAGAGAGATATAGAGATATATATATATATATATATATATATATATATATATATATATATATATATATATATATATACATACAGAGAGAGAGAGAGAGAGAGAGAGAGAGAGAGAGAGAGAGAGAGAGAGAGAGGGGGGGGGGGGGGGGTAGAGAAAGCGAGACAGAGAATACAAAGTAAAAACCAAGCAACATTGCACCTTCAAAACCTGAACCCACCACAAACGTACTCACACACACACACACACACACACACACACACACACACACACACACACACACACACACACACACACACACACACACACACACATACACACACACACACACACCAAACACGTGCGCGCAAACCTCCCAACAGGTCAGTGCTGTAACCTGTTACGGTATCACTATCAGAGTATCGGTCCTGCTTGTCCTCTAAACAGGCCCTTTGTGTGTGCACGTTCGACGGAGGACACGCGCACATTAAAGCGCTTCTTTGCGAGACACTGCTCAGCAATTTTCCCTGCTCCTGGTCATAAAGAATTCTGCTGCCGTACGCACTTTGCCGTTGATAATCTATTACCAAAACAGTGTGCTGGGGCTAACTCCCTCTCCCTCCCTCTCTCTCTCCATCCCTCTCGCGCTCTCTGAAGCATCAGGGCTAACTCCTCCACTCTCCCTCCTTCTCCTCACAGCCTCTCTATCCCTCTACCCCCCCCCCCTTCTCCATGTCTCTCTTCCCCCTCTCTTTCCTCTCTCTCCCTCCTAATCTATCCATCCCTCTTTCTCTCGCTCTCTCCACCTCCTCCTATCCCACCGTCTCTCGTTGTAGTGTCGGGGCCAGGCTGGAGACAGCAGGCAGTAAGGTCAGCTACCGTGCACTCCAGATTTATGCCTGGAAGGAAGTCACACCGGTGTGTGTGTGGGTCTAAGCGCGTGTGCAAATCAACTCGCCACTTGTATCAGATACGCTAAGTCGTTTGATATAGAATCCCGCGTCATGTTCAGATTTGATCGAGAACAATTCTGTAGCTCTGTTTTTGGTGATTTAATTACTATGAAAAGAGCCAGGTAAGACGGTTAATTGATGGCATTGGATATGTCTGTACCCTTATCCTTTACTGCTATTCAAAGCTAGAAGTTAGTCATGTACTGAGATTGTCGTCACGGCTCACTAAGCCTTTACACACACAGTGCTGTTCTCTGTGTGTGTGTGTGTGTGTGTGTGAGAGTGTGTGTATTGTGGGCAGTAGTACACGGAGAGATGGATTCAGATTAAATGGGCGAATGAAAAGTGTGCATGGGGAAACTGGCTTGGGTATTGATTCAGTGTCTAGACAGAAATATATCAACTATCTAACTGCAGACATCGAGTCAAACCCCCCCAGATACAGACACACACACACACCCACACAAACGCATTCCCACGCAAGTACATATACACACATACAGGCATACGCACGCACACACACACCTCCACTGCAGTGCTCTCTCTTCGACCACTTGTACAGTATTTCCCCCATGGTATTTCTGCATACTTCTAACAGAGAAAAAAATCCCCCATTAGTGTATATATATATATATATGTGTGTGTGTGTGAATGGACCAGCATGAATGTAGAGCACTATAGAGGGAGAAAGAAAACGACAGAAGAATTTAAACAGAAGAATCCAAAAAAAGAAGCAAGAGGCATCGAACAAGTCACGCACCCCAAATGCCACCCTAATCCCTATGGGCCCTGGTCAAAAGTAGTGCACTATCTAGGGCAGAGGTAGGCAACCCTGTTCCTGGAGTGACGCAGGTACTGCAGGATATTGTTCCAACTAGACACCACACCTGACTAACTAAGCTAATTGATCAGTTCAGTGATTTGCCTAAATTCAACAAACGAAGTGCCTGCGGTCCTCCTGGACCAGGGTAGCCTACCCCTGAAATAGTGAATAAAATGCCATTTGGGACACAGCCCAGGTGTTTGTGATATGTATGTACTGTAGAAGGCTCCTTGTTCTTACGTTAAGGAAGCCCACCTGTCCTCCCTGCTGACCAGAGTCGGGGCAGACAAGTTGGACAAACTCCTTGAGGCTCTCCTGGGGATGGTAACGGATGGCCGGGTGGGAGAAGTAGGAGCCGGGCTGCTGGATGATGGGCGACGTGGGGAAGTGGAGGCTCGACGGCGTGGCGTGGGGACTCGCTGTGGACGGGAGAGGTGGGGGGAGACAGCAAGTTTGTCATGTCAGTCAATAAGAGAGCGAAAAAGAGAGAGAGAGAGAGTCTGGTTAGGGAGTAGGCTAGAGAGATGGGAGGATGGAGGAGAGAAGGTGACATCATCTATCACGGTGGGGCTCCATGCACCATAGTTTGTCACACACCATTTAGTATGTCACTTCATACCATACATGTACCGCACATCAACACACGCACATCCAGACACACCCACATAATCACACCCACTAATTCCCAAACAAACAAACGCCAAGACACAAACACAAGCTGGGCTGTGCGTGTGTGTGTGTGTGTGTGTGTGTGTGTGTGTGAGACAGGCCTTTTTGACGTGGTCGTGACAGAGGGCAGGCGGCCCACGGTTCAGATGACAAGACGTCTACGGACCACAATGCCCCTCACTGTCTATCAAAAGGGAGGCGGGCCCTCCATGATTCAACCAAAGGCATACTTTGGGCCGCATTCCTTCACTCGCACAAGGGGAAAATATGGTAACCGTTTACTTGACACTTCTCAACATGATATTTGTCGCAAATTGGTATACAGTCATTGTAATTAGGCAATTTAGGCATTAGTGACATTTGTGATGTCCGCTGATGGCATTTGACTTTGCACTGTCACAACAGAAGTGTCGAGAGCAATTAGTCTGGAGGTGTTGGTGCCAAGTCTTAGTCCATGTATGTTTTGGATGTAGTCACCGATGATACAATTACATATTTCCATCCTCTAAGTTCCAAATCTGTGTGTGTGTGAGCATGAGTGTGTGTGAACACGTGTGTGTGATGTCTGCATGTGAGTGAGAGTCGGTGTGAGAGTGAACGCAAGCATGTGTGTTTGTGTGTGTGTGTGTGTGTGTGAATCATGCGTGTGTCTGTGTGAGTGTGACCGCATGTAGGTTTGTGTGTGTGTTGATCTGCATGTGTGTGTGAGATTCAATGCAAGTGTGCACGCGGGCTCAATGAATCGACTGGCACAGGTCTGCAGCACAGCACTGCACCTGTCCTCTACCCGGATCCCGTGGTATAAACTGACAGTGCTGTAATGGATCGAGGCTTATTAAGTATTTAATTGTAACCAGCACAATCTAATTAGGCTGCTCTTAATAGAGGTAATATTCAGTTATTGGTTATTAGTATAATGCCTGGCTGGGACGTGCAACGACGGGGGAGAGAGAGGGGGTCTTTAAGCCTGTGATGTATTACTGCTGGTTCTCTTAATAAGACTCTCTCTCTCTCTCCGCCACTCTGCCCATTTCCAATATCAGCAACAGAGACAGAGAGAGAGAGAGAGAGGGAGAGAGAGAGAGAGAGAGAGAGAGAGAGAGAGAGAGGGAGAGAAAGATGGTAAACAGAGAGAGAGGGAAAGAGAGAAAACGTACAGCTATTACAGAGACAGAGTAGGATAAAGAGAGATGGTTAACTAAGAAAGAGAGATGGTAAACTTAGTGCGAGAGAGAGAGAAAGAAAGAGAGGGAGAGAGAGGGCAGGGGGAGAAGCAGGGATCGTACAGCTATCGGAGAGAGAGAGAGAGAGATGGTAAGCTGATACTACATAAACATTGTTAAAGCCACAGCTCCCTGCTGCATTAATTCACTTAACTTTGCCGTGATTTATGGCTCTGTCAATAGAGGCTGACTGGAAACTGGGGGGACGCTCCCCCTCCGCCATGCCGCTATGTGGCCATTGTGTTTACAGTAATAATAGAATGGACCACGGCTCTCTCTGGGTGCATCCCAAACGGCACCCTATTCCCTACTTACAGCCTCAATAGAGTCTGACTGGAAACTGGACCCTGGGCAAATATAGTGCACTACATTGTGGATAGGGTGCCATTTGGGAAGCAGACTCCATGCCCTTCCTCGATCACTTTCCAGCCTGAGAGGCTGAGAGACACAGAAGCAGACCCCTCCTTTTCTCTTTTTGGCGTGCCCCGTCTTTTCATATTCCTGCCTTTTGTCTGGGGGGCTGGAATGTTGGACTTTTGAAGTGAGGGGTGGGGTCGGCGGGGGTGTGGGGTGGAGAGACAGGCTACGCGAGGGAGAGACCCTCGCTGTGCACTCCCTGGCTGCGCGAGCACACACACACACACAGACATAATGAGCATGTGAATGGGCACGCACACAGGCGGAAGAGTGGAGTGTCCAGACTCTACAATTGAATTAGCCTTGCTGTGCTGGGTGCTGAGGCAATGCTGCAGAAGCTGCAGGCAGGAGAGAGAACCACACTGACCTCACAGAGGCAGACACACCCATTCACAGGCTGACTCAGTCACTCCCCCTCCTCCCTCTCTCTCTCCCTCTCTCACAGACACACTCTCTCTGTCCCTGTCATCCTCTTGCTCTCTCACTCCATGCCCTCAGGCACCGCTCTCTTTCAGACACCTCTCCCCTGTCCCGTTCCCACCCTCTCTCTACCCCGACTCTCCTCCCTCCTCCTCTTTCCAGCTCACTGGTCTGAGACCTGTTCTCTGGCTCATGGCAATAGGTCATTGCTGAGCCTCCTCACAGACAGGGCAGTACTGGGTACAGTAACCCAGCAGCGCAAAGAGATCCTTTTATCGCCACAGCCTAATTGACAAAACTTAAGTATTGCCAATTTTAATGTTGGCTGCGTTCAAGGAAATGGCACTTACAAATGGAGATCCTTCAAACACCCTCAAACAAGGAAAATGATCCCAATCAAAGGTTTTAACACGTGCTCCACTAAGGCAGTTATTTATCTTCTCATTTTCCCTTGTGGTAAAAAACGATGTGGGTAAAACGAAGCGCAAACTAAAAGTAAGTATCTCGGAGCATCGTAGCACCATTCGGTACAAGGACTCGACGTACCCAGTTGCGGCCCACTAATTTGGAAGCGAATCCCTCTATTTCGTCCCTACGTTATATATCGGCATCAAACATGTCAACCTCCCTAGGAGAGGGGGTAACCTTGACAATTTATTGTTAAAACGAGAGGTTGCCTGGATCTTGAAATGCATTCCAGGTGACTACCTCATGAAGCTGGTAGAGAGAATGCAAAGAGTGTGCGACGCGGTCATTGAGGCAAAGGGTGGCTACTTTGAAGAATCTCAAATATAAAACATATTTTGATTTGTTTTTAAAGACCTTTGCTCCATTCGGTCTCAACCTAGACTTTGATCTGAATCCATTCTTGTGATTATTGTGATTTTGCCTTTCATTGTAAATGTTTGTAGGCCTATGTAGCCAAATTGTATCTATGATCGTATGCTATCCATTCATGCTTTTTATATGTTCTATTTATATACAGTACCAGTCAAAAGTTTTAGAACACCTTAATCATTCCAGGGTTTTTCTTTATTTGACTATTTTCTACATTGTAGAATAATAGTGAAGACATCAAAACTATGAAATAACACATGGAATCCTGTAGTAACCAAAAAAGTGTTAAACAAATCCAAATATACAGTTGAAGTCGGAAGTTTACATACACCTTAGCCAAATACATTTAAACTCAGTTTTTCAATTCCTGACATTTAATCCTAGTAAAAATTCCCTATCTTAGGTCAGTTAGGATCACAACTTTATTTAAGAATGTGAAATGTCAGAATAATAGAAGAGACTTTTTTATTTCAGCTTTTATTTCTTTCATCACATTCCCAGTTTACAAGTTTACATACACTCAATTAGTATTTTGTAGCATTGCCTTTAAATTGTTTAACTTGGGTAAAACGTTTCTGGTAGCCTTCCACAAGCTTCCCACAATAAGTTGGGTGAATTGTGGCCCATTCCTTCTGACAGAGTCAGGTTTGTAGGCCTCCTTTCTATGGGATTGAGGTCAGGGCTTTGTGACGGACACTCCAATACCTTGACTTTGTTGTCCTTAAGCCATTTTGCCACAACTTTGGAAGTATGCTTGGGATCATCGTCCATTTGGAAGACCCATTTGCGACCAAGCTTTAACTTCCTGACTGATGTCTTGAGATGTTGCTTCAATATATCCACATAATTCTCCTGCCTCATGATGCCATCTATTTTGTGAAGTGCACCAGTCCCTCTTGCAGCAAAGCACCCCCACAACATGATGCTGCCACCCCCGTGTTTCACGGTTGGGAGGGTGTTCTTCGGCTTGCAAGCCTCCCCCTTTTTCCTCCAAACATAACGATGGTCATTATGGCCAAACAGTTCTATTTTTGTTTCATCAGACCAGAGGACATTTCTCCAAAAAGTACAATCCTTGCCCCCATGTGCAGTTGCAAACCGTAGTCTGGCATTTTTATGGCGGTTTTGGAGCAGTGGCTTCTTCCTTGCTGAGCGGCCTTGTCGATATAGGACTCGTTTTACTGTGGATATAGATACTTTTGTACCTGTTTCCTCCAGCATCTTCACAAGGTCCTTTGCAGTTGTTCTGGTATTGATTTGCACTATTCGCACCAAAGTACGTTCATCTCTAGGAGACAGAGCGCATCTCCTTCCTGAGCGGTATGACGGCTGCATGGTCCCATGGTGTTTATACTTGCATACTATTGTTCGTACAGATGAACATGGTACCTTCAGGCGTTTGGAAATTGCTCCCAAGGATGAACCAGACTTGTGGAGGTCTACAATTGTTTTGGCTGATTTCTTGTGGAGGTCTTGGCTGATTTCTTTAGATTTTCCCATGATGTCAAGCAATGAGGCACTGAGTTTGAAGGTAGGCCTTGAAATACATCCACAGGTATACCTCCAATTGACTCAAATTATGCCAATTAGCCTATCAGAAGCTTCTAAAGCCATGACATATTTTTCTGGAATTTTTCAAGCTGTTTAAAGGCACAGTCAACTTAGTGTATGTAAACTTCTGACCCACTGGAATTGTGATACAGTGAATTATAAGTGAAAAAATCTGTCTGTAAACAATTGTTGGAAAAATTACTTGTGTCATGCACAAAGTAGATGTGTTACCCGACTTGCCAAAACTATAGTTTGTTAAGAAGAAATTTGTGGAGTGGTTGAAAAACGAGTTTTAATGACTCCAACCTAAGTGTATGTAAACTTCTGACTTCAACTGTATTTTATATTTGAGATTCTTCAAAATAGCCACCGTTTGCCTTGATGACAGCTTTGCACACAGCTTTGCACACTGGCGAGTCGGGCTAGTAAAATGTTGACGAGTCACTCTCTAGTTAGCGCCTGACAAGTGTGCTAATAAAACACCCCGTCACACTTGCAGTCTTACACGCACAGGCACAGACAAACTTGACACGTGCACACGCACACACAACTCAAGGAGGTACTATCTCCCCCATTAGAATCATAATCAATCATTGGTGTTTTTATACCTCCCGCTCGTCACAACGTTAGCTAGCGAGGCAGATTGTCTAAGTAGACTACCATTGACAGGTGTCACTTAGGCTTTGTCCATAATGCCCTAAATGGGATCTGGTCAAAAGTAGTGCACTATGTAGGGAATAGGGTGCAATTTTGGATGCATCCTTAGTTTCTGGATCACCGCCACTTATCATCGCTTACCCCGTCCAGTATATGGCCGTAGAGTCTGAGTGATTGACCGCTGCCTCTCTGGCCACTGACCAGCTCCTGTCCCACTGTGCCGACTGGCTTGGACCGGTCCAATGTCCATTACACAAATGGCCAGCGTCAATTAGGAATCATTATTTATTTTTGGGGAGACCAAACTTAAGTGTTCGAGAACGATTTCCAATTACTTGAATAGCCTTGCTCACATGTTGTGTTCCTCATTTATGTTCTGATTAATATTTTCCAGGGGAGAAATTGTGAGTAAACTAAGTTTCGCGCCCATGTTTCAGCTTGTCAACTAATGAGCCCAAAAAGGCTTTTAGCATGCGGAGGGGGGCTGCTCCTCTACCCCTTAAACCCATCTTTACTGTATTTAGTCCCCTCTTGACATCTAGCGGTCACACTACCGATCCTGGGGGACAGCTAGCCTGGTTAACACCCGACTGAATGCTGTACTCACCATTACCTCGTCAGCGCAACATTCAGTCTGCTTTAAAACAGGTTAGGGGAGCCCTGTCAATACTTCTTGTCATTCCCATCAATCACTTCATATCTGAATTATCCATACTGAACAAAAATGTTTCATGAGCTGAAATAAAAGATCCCAGAAATGTTCCACACGCACAAAAAGCTTATTTCTCTCTAATTTTGTGCACGCGTCTCTACATCCCTGTTAGTGAGCATTCCTCCTTTGCCAAGATAATCCATCCACCTGACAGGTGTGGCATATCAAGAAGCTGATTTAAACAGCAATATCATTACACAGGTGCACCTTGTGCTGGGGACAATGAAAGGCCACTCTAAAATGGGCAGTTTTGTCACAAAACACAATGCCACAGATGTCTCAAGTTTTGACGGAGCGTGCAATAGGCATGCTGACTGCAGGAATGTCCACCAGAGCTGTTGCCAGAGAATTTAATGTTCATTTCTCTACCATAAGCCCCCTCCGTCGTTTTAGAGAATTTGGCAGTACGTCCAACCGGCCTCACAACCGCAGACCACGTGTAACTACGCCGGACCTCCACATCCGGCTTCCTCTGTTATGAGCTGTTATAACACTGCTGATTTGAAAAGACTCCACAGGTGGTAAAGGAGAAATTGGGGTAACAGTGTTTAGGCCTGTTAGAGGGGTGGGTGGAGTAACCTGCCACTGCTACAGAGAAGGATGTATTCCTGACAGCAGACACACCACAGCTCATAACTCCCTGAATAAGCTCCCTCTTCTCTCCCTCTCTGAGGTTTATTTGGGCTTCGCCTCGTGAATGTACTAATGCCACAATGTTGGGACAACGGGGAGGATATCAAATATATCGAAGCAGCTGATATGCTGCTAGCCTGCTAGTACGCTAACTATGGGCTTTGTAGCCCCGTGCCCCCATGCCTCATCCATTCAACTCCAAGGGGACTAACTGTAGCTTGGAGGGGGGGGGGGGGGGGGTTGGGGAGGGCGAGGAGGTAGGGGAGGTTGGGGACAGCATCCCCAGCAGGGTCTCTGAGGGCCTTTCACTGGGGCTCTAAGCGAGGCCTGTTAGCTGTGACTTTAGCGCGTCATTATGGAGGAGAGATGAAAGTGGGGCTGGATGGACAGCAGGTCCTCCCCACACGTGCCCAGTGGGTGGGCCTGTAGCTAATCTGGAGGGGGTTCAGGGGGTTCCCCCCCCCCCCCCGGTCAAATATGTAAATTATCATGACGTGGGAGGGGATGGAACAGGACGGGAAGCTGGCTAAGGCTTCAGACAGCTGGCGGGAGATGGAGGGAGGGAGGGAAAGAAGTAGAGATGGAGGGAGGGAGCAGTGGGCTCCATTGTGGTCTGGGCCTACATGAGGGGCTGTATGGCCAATAGAAAAGTGCTACGGATTAGTTCCACTTTGCAAATCGAATTGGTTCGCTGGCTTTTTCTTCCCCCACCTACCACTTTGTTCTATTTTACCCCCACTGCCAACTTTTACTTGAAAAATATATTATACACTGAGCGCACAAACATTAAGAACACCTGTAAACAGTGACTGGTAGCAGGAATATATAAAATACTAGTAATGTTCTAGTGGTAATACACTGAGTATACCAAACTCTAAGAACACCTTCTTAATATTGAGTTCCAGAACAGCCTCAATTCGTCGGGGCATGGACTCTACAAGGTGTCGAAAGCGTTCCACAGGGATGCTGGCCCATTTTGACTCCAATGTTTCCAACAGTTGTGTCAAGTTGTCTGGATGTTCTTTGGGTGGTGGACCGTTCTTGATACAAACAGGAAACTGTTGAGCGTAAAAAAACAACAACAGCGGTGCAGTTCTTGTTACAAACCGGGGTGCCTGGCACCCACTACCATACCCCGTTCAAAGGCACTTCAATATTTTGTCTTGCCCATTCACCATCTGAATGGCACACATATATGCATGAATGGCACACATGCATATGTCTCAATTGTCTCGAGGCTTAAAAATACTTCTTTAACAAGTCTCCTCCCCTTCACCTACACTGATTGAAGTGGATTCAATAGGTGACATCAATAAGGGATCATAACTTTAACCTGGATTCATCTGGTCAGTCTATGTAATGGAAAGAGCAGGTGTTCATAATGTTTTGTACACTCAGTGTCTATAACCCACAGGTGGATTAATGAAGAAAAAAATATGATACAAAAGAAATCCCTCCCTTATTATGACTGAGGCGGGTGGTTTTCACGTGGAGAGATATTAACAGGTGGCTGTGTGTGTGTGTGTGTGTGTGTGTGTGAACCCGTGGGAGGAGGCTGCTGAAGAGAGTGCAGAGGGAGACAACGAAAGAAGAATGTTTTAATAGCCCTTTTGAAGACGAGAAGTCGAGCCAACGAACCGTGCGGCTCGCGAGTCTTTGTTTGCCAAATTGCGTCGCCCTGTGGCTACACCTACGTCTCGCGGCTCAACGGGTTCGGCTAACGTTTCAAAAGGAACGTGGGGCGTGAAGAAGGCGCTCCAACTATGATAAATCAATTACAGATGAGATTGGTACAACAGGGCGGTTAAAGTCAACCAAACAGACATGACAACCGGTTCGACTTATGAAGATGAATGAACCCCACCATTTTGGCCTTTTATGTGAGCGTAGAACACAACATCCTAAATGTGACAGTTATACTACTTACTGACACAACTTAATCCCCCCCAAGCCTCAACCTTTAAGCCCCAGTGGGTTTTAACGTTTTTTTTTAGGTCAAAAATATTATGGACATCAAGCCTGTAGTAATCATTCAAAAGTGCACTTTTTTGCAGACCCCCCCCGCAGATGGAAGACATCACCGAAACAGTGGTGTGTGTCCTTGTGACGACTACCTTCTCTCAGACAGACAGTGACGACAAGCTGGCTAGCTGCTTGACAACACAGAGAATTCAAAGCGCTCACTTCCCCGTTGATGGATGGTCTAACTAACATGTTCCATATTAACTGACGCACAGTTATCTGCATCTAGCTTAGCAGCGAGTACTAACAAAAGGGGAGACCTGTTGAAAAATAAGAAGAAATAAAATGGTGAATTTAAAAAAAGCCATATGAACGCTATAGGACGACACGTTCCTCAACTCATTTCTCAAGCTGTAACAACACTAGCCTGGACAAAGCAACAAGTGCAAACCAATGTTTGGATGACCCATATTTTCCCCCTCAAACAAAAAGCATTGCCTCGCTAAAGCAAATACTGCTGGTGGCCAGGACGGGAAACAAAGCTCCTGGACAACCACACTATACTGTAACGCTGTCCCCCAAACGGAACCCTATTCCCTTTAAAGGACACTAATTTGACCAGAGCCCTACGGCCCTATGCCATTTAGGACCCATCCTAATACTTGGCTTACTGTCGATATTAGTTCAAAAAGTAGCACTTACAGCTAATGATTTATGATGATTACTAATTTCAATGTTAGTTACTGGTCTCCTGAAACATTCATATTGTATAAACCTGTGGTCTACATTTATGGCTATATGGTAAGAAGTCATAATATATAAACCATATATAAACCAAACCGGGCCAAAGGGAAAGCAGCTTGCCTTGGTGAGGTAATCTGTGGATTACACTCACAGTAAAAATATGAGCTCGTGTTCTGACATGACCATTCCCGGCTAAACCCACAGCCGGCCATACATGCACGCACACACGCGCAAAAACACACGCACAAACACACGCACGGAACTAATCACCAAGTGGGAAAGGGGGGTGGGATCTCGCACTCAAACCCATAAAGCAGAAACTGAACAACAGTGTTTCCCAACTCCGGTCCTCAAGTATCCCCAACAGCACACATTTTTGTTGAAGCACCAGACAAAAACACCTGATTCAACTAGTCAAGGGTTTGATGATTAGTTGACAAGTAGAATCAGGTGGGCTTGTCTGGGGCCACAACAAAAATATGTTCGGTTGGGGGTACTCCAGGACTGGTGATGGGAAACACGGCTGTACAACACGCTTACAGTAGCAACACTACGTATGAGCAGAGCCACACACACAGCACCACCAGCAGCAAGGAGCACTCTGCTTCGTCTCTATCTCTACAGCCCTTATCTGACAGAGGCAGCTATAGGTGGTGAACTAGGGGGAGCCAGGGATGACACGGTTGGGGTGGGGGGGGGACCTCACCTCTAGGTCCTGTAATGACAGGCCGATGATGGTGTGTGAATGCCGTTCGGGGGGAGGAGGTGGTCTGCGAAGGCACGACAGGGCTGCTGAAACCACACTTCTCTGACTTCTTTAATGTGGTGGGCGATGGCATCCCTGGCAAGAATGATTGATAAGTGAAATTTAATAAGGAAAGGGCACGGAGACTCACAGGCTGGGTTCACAGGTGAGGGGGGAGGGGGGTGCAAGGGGGGTTGGCGAGGCGTGGGGGCAGACTAGGGGGTTGGGGGGAGGAAAGGGGAGTGGTCAGGGCCCAACGGAGCGCAGCATAGGCTACTGTACGAGTGGAGGCCAGTCTTTAAAGGGGAATACAGATATTTTTGTTTTGTGCCTTGCGTCGCAATTATTATTTTTTAAAGATATAGCCCAAAATCCTCACCTTTGTTGTTTGCAGGGTCCTCAATGTTAATCCGTCTGACAATGTTAGGGATTTGATGACGATACAGAAGCTAAGTTACTGTATTACTTTTGAGAAGCATAGCTCAGAGGCACATACGTGTGCATTGATTGCCATTTTGTAAGGAACTCTTTGCCTATTCAGTTAGAGTTTTTAGAGGAAAGTTGATGAAATTCCAGGAGACAGCACTAATTAGAAAATGTAGATTTAAAAAAAAATGTATCGAGTTGAGGTTAGTTGTTAATAAATGAATTATATCATTTCCATACCATAAAATGGGCAAAAATATATATAGAACGAATAGACATGCCTTATCCGTGGGCTGATGGGGGTTTAGGGTTAAGAGAGAGATGTGGGAAGAGGAGAGTGGGAATGGTAAAAATAGGGGAAGGAAGAATAGATGCTATAGTAGACAGGTAAGGTCCTAGTGGCAAAGCACACAGCATGGTCACACAGTCCTAATCCAGTGTGTACTGGGGCTTTGCTGGGTTAATGTGAGTAATGGGTTCAGATAGCATTTACCACAAGAGTTTAAGCCAAAGAGAATAGTCAGTAGAGAGACCATGCATGATAACGTTATTTGTATGGTACATATTCAGTCTCTACTGTAATTGGTTGTGCACCACAGCCAATCAAAGCTCTATCTGACCACACCCTAACCACACTGGATGCTTTCGTTTTACCTTGCCAGATGCACCAATGAAATGGTCTAAATTATGCAAACTCTGTACACCATACAAGGTAAAACTAATGCCCCTGATAAACACTAAATGGCTTTTAAAATATTAGTCAAAGAATAAAGATTTCCTAATAATTGTAATGCCTCTCATTTTTGTTATAGAAGAATTAAACATTCCTTCCGACATTCCGAAAAGATCATGCACCAAGCAGAGCTGGATTTGGCCTTTTTCTAGCTCGTCTTGGAAGCATTGGAGGTGGGATTTGAAGTCTCTAGATGAGTCTGTGTCAATGGACTGAGGTCTGAGTGTAAAAAGTGTGTGCCAATCTAGCCCTAAAAGACACAGAAGTCTTGGTTTCTCCAGCCCTGGCAGACTCCTTTCCTCTTTCAGGCAGTGAGAGAGGGAGATAAAGAAAGAGATGGAAGGACTGACTAGTAATTGCCCTCTGTTGGGTAAAGAAGGGTTTTTGAGGAAGGCTGTTTGATCAAACTGAGTTGGAAAGGGAAGGACTTAAGGTAGAAGTTGACCCTAACCATATATACTGTATATATATATATAGGATCAGATTGCACAGCCCCCAATCGTAACCTTAGCCATTTGAGGGGTAAATAATATCTGCTCTTGGACCAGTTAGGGGAAACTTCTCTGGGGTGGGGGCAGGTTGGAGGATGGACACACAGTCACAGTTTAGAGAACATCAAGAGGAGAGGGTTGGCTGCTTTCAACACAAACAGATCAGGTCATACTGACACCATACAAAGTATCCCAGCAATCACGAAACAAAAGGGTACACAGACAAACAAACACAGGTCTACAAACCCACATTCAACATACACATTCACTCAATAAAAAGCTCCACAATGGATGACAAGCACACAGCATTCACCTATCAAATCAATTGAAACGTATGTCTTATTAGACATATTGCTGAATGTCTACTTTGATCTCAAACACCTTCTCTAAAGCCACTGGATGTGCATATATATATTTGAAGCCCCAGCCTCATAAACAACACTAACAACAGTAACTGCAACTTCTAGAGAGAGAGAGCGGCAATCAAGCATGGGAAAATAACATCTGACGTTTGGGTGACCACCAAAGACGAGTTGCCCTTTTAGAATCCTGAGGAGGTTTGTGACCAATTGCCCCACGCATGGGCTGTCAGAACCATATATACCATGATCCCACGGGCTGTGTGGAGCAGAGAGATGAAAGACAGGGGAGGGATGGGGGGGGGTCAGACCAAACGTTGGCCGTGCTCTTTGAGGTGGAGAACTTTCGGAGAAAAATTCTTCTGCCCATTCATTACTATACCTGGCCCTTTGAAGTGGTGTTAGCAGCGGCGGCGGCTAGCCAGCTAGCTTCAGAGGCCCGCTGGGCTGGTCCCTCTCCAATAGGGTAGCATAGACCAAGCAATAGGGGAGGCTGGAGGGTCTGGAAGGGGCAGGAGGCTCAGACTTGGGCTGGAGTCAACAGGTTGATTTGTGGGCTATTGGCCAGGATCATATTCAAAGGTTTTCGGCTGTAACAGTAAGAGCCTATCAGTCCCTGTTCAGTGTGCAGGCAGCTATTGTAGACTAGAGTCTTCTTCATGTGCTAGGGAATGGGGTAGTGTGCTCAGGGAGCTCTGGGTGCACGTGATTCAAGAAGAGATAGAGATTCATGGAGGTATGCGTAAAGTGAGATAGAGGAGAGGGAAAGCGAGGTAGAGAGGGAGAGAGAGAGAATGAAGAGGAGAAAGTGGGTATAGGGGCTGAGACTGGGAGGCAAAACATCTGGACTGAGAGATTGCGTGTGTGTGTGTGTGTGTGTGTGTGTGTGTGTGTGTGTGTGTGTGTGTGTGTGTGTGTGTGTGTGTGTGTGTGTGTGTGTGTGTGTGTGTGTGTGTGTGTGTGTGTGTGTGTGTGTGTGTGTGGGGGAATGCAACTGTGTGTACTTGCTTGTGTGTTTACTTGCTTGTGTGTGTGTGTGAAGGGCCTGAAGTCTGAGAGTGAGTAATGAACACTTAAAAAGATTCTGTCAGGTGGAATCAGAGCTGGGCTGTACTCAGCACTTTCCTCATTCCGAGGCGTTATTACACATAGAGGGCCGCTTCTCTCCCTCCGTCTCTCTCCATCCCCCCTCTCTCCTTTGCTCTCTCCTTCCTCTGACAAATTGACAAGCCTGCTGGCTGGCGGGCAGGCGATTCTGTATCGAGCATCCGCCCCCTCCTCGTCTTTCTCTGCTGTCCATCCGTCTCCCCTTCTACCGAGGCCTCTTCTCCAGTAAGCATCAATCAGGCCCAAGCTATCCCTGCTTTGCCCCAACTCAGGGGTGTGCAAGTGGGCATGCACAGCAGCCAGACAGGCTATATCGGAGAAAGGTCCTTTACCCGAGCAGACAAGCAGGGCAGGTTCAGCCATGAATACAGACGGCCTTATCAATGCCAGGGACAGCAACGTGCAGAGTCATGTCTGCTCCACGTTGCTACAACGCCTTCTCTGATAGGTGGAGACATATCAGGAAGCGGGTGTAGGTAATGTTCAAATACAATGAAAGAAGATTATGCTTCCGAACTTTAACCTATCAAATATGTGGATTGAGTAAGTCTTCTTCTGGACATGTTTCACTGATGAAACAACTTCTTCCTTGAACAGTCAGTTGAGACATACAGCTCAGCGCATTGCTTAACCCCCTTCACACACTCCCAAGCAGACAAATACACACACACACACACACACACACACACACACACACACACACACACACACACACACACACACACACACACACACACACACACACACACACACACACACACACACACACTCCCTCCCTCCCTCCCTCTGACACTTAGCTATTGAAGCCCCGGCGCGACGGCCATGTGAGTGACGTGTTCCTGAGACCTGACGTGGGATACCTGGGAAATGGATGGCATCCCGTTCCGCGGGATGCACTTTCACGAGTTGCGGCTAATTATAACACTGTCCCCACCGTGGTGAAAGGGCCACACACACCAGACAAGACTTCAGCAGCTGTTGACGTGTCACACTTGTTCCAATGTCATCGAGTGTTTCAACACACACACACGCGCACAAAAACACACACACACACACACACACACACACACACACACACACACACACACACACACACACACACACACACACACACACACACACACACACACACACACACACACACACACACACACGTCTCGGTAACCACAAACAAACCAAAAAAACAAACCAACTGGACATCAACAAGAGCCAAATCCACCGTCAACAACATCGCAATGCTCAACAGGATGACAAAGGCAAAAGGAAAATGACACATGGGGGGGGGGGGGGGGGGGGGGGGGGGGGGAGGGGTTGGGGGGGTGGGATGAAGCTGGAAGTTTGGATGACGACGAAAATCGGAACCCCGAGCAATCGGGAGAATGCGAACAGGCAGACATGCGTAACGCGGACACTCATGTGTCGGCTTGTAATGTTCCAACTCGGGGTGTAGATAAACAAGGACACAGGCACCAAGACACATGTTCACGGAAAATGTATGCAAACACACACAGACACCACCCCGGTTTGTGGGGGGGGGGGGGGGGGGGGGGGGTGTAGCTACTTCACAATTCGCTCTGAATACATAGACAATATGTTCTGAAGTTGTTGACAGACACTTAAGATATAAAATGGGTGAAGTTGCTTGAATGTACATATCATGGTGCACGGTCAGGATTCCAATGGACATGAGCCCCATGCTACAGTACAGACACAGTGCAGGTATAAGGCCTAAGGTGTGCCGCAAGGATCTGTTTCAGTCCCATTATTTTTCGTCACAATCACACACAGTGAGGGAGAGGTGGAGGGGGGACGGTAGGTGGGGGGGAAACCTGGACAATACAAAACACCAACCACAAAGCTCGATACCACAACCAACTACAGAACCTCCTGATTTGGAGGGGGGGGGGGGGGGGGGGGGGGTGAGGGTTAGGGGTCTGGGGGGGGGGGGCAACAGAGGACGGGAGGTGAAATTGGAAACAGTAATGCATCTTTACCTTGTCTTGAGATGAACGAACTAGCTAGCGAGCCACGCAGTTTATATCCAGCTTTTGAGAGACAAAAGGAAAGGGGGGAAAGAAACAGGGGGACAAAAAAACAAACAAAAAAAGAGGCAGGGTGAATATAGTGAAGCGTTAGGAGAGAATATGGAGCATTACCTCATCAATTAAGTATGCATGTCAGTCCTGTTCCCATGATGGAATGCGGGCCGGGGGTCACGTTACACATACAAATCACACACACCCATTCACAAAAGCACACACACACACACACACACAAATACAAAAGAACACACTAACACACACAAACGCATACATACACACACACTGTACGCAAACATACTCACACAGCCTGTTTAACTCATACCTAGGACATGCACTCGTTGACGCCGTGTCGAATTTCTATCCTCTTGGAACACGAAACAGAAACACACACCATAGAAAAACGAACACAGACACACACAGACACACACACCATAGAAAAACTAACACAGACACACACACCATAGAAAAACTAACACACACCCCCGCCAGTCCTCTCACTCTAAAGAGGGGCCTCTGGGCAACTCCACCCTAAAATTCCCAAACCACAAACACACCCCGCACCACTCTCTTCATGGATCACAACATGTTAGTAATAGTATTCATGTCATCGTTAATACCATGAATGTGAACCATAAAATGAAGGGGGAAAAGCCCATGGCTCCACGGCGCTATTAGGTGACCCATAAAGTAAAAGCATCCTGAAATGATGAGCTTGCACATAGAGTAGGACACTGAACTTTCGAGAGGAAAGCTGCAAAATGGCAAATTGCCCATCAAGACAGATCGCCTTTGTAAAACAGTATATAAAGTCCAAAAGTGGTTCTGAAAAATGATTATGTGAGCCTTCGTTTTATGTAAGAATGGAAATCTTTGTTACCAACACGTGAGGTCGAGACAGACTCAGACAGACAAGGAAGAGACAGGACACGATTCTCCCCCTCACTGTTTAGACACAATCCGACATTCTCACCCTTCACAAACGCACAATCCTGCATTCTCACTCTTGACACACACACACACACACACACACACACACACACACACACACACACACACACACACACACACACACACACACACACACACACACACACACACACACACACACACCACTTCCTCCCAAAACATACTACATGTCTCTGGCTTGAAAGCAGAGAAGAAGAGCTATGTACAGCCGTAGTAGTAAGAGTAGGGAGGGTATCAGGGTAAAAGTGTGTTACAGGGGTGTTGGCATTAAGGGCAGGTCGGTTGGCAGCTTACAGCAGTACGTACCTGGTTCCACTTCGTGCCAGCTGCTGGCCTGGCTGCCGCTGCCCGGGGAGCGACCCTGGCCCGGGTAGTAGGACTCCTCTCCTGGACTGTCCACCTCATCCTCCATACACTTGATCCTCTTGGCCGAGCTGGTAGGAACACACACACACACACACACACACACACACACACACACACACACACACACACACACACACACACACACACACACACACACACACACACACACACACACACACACACACACACACACACACACAGGGACAAGGGTGAACGCCTGCTAGCCATGTTTCAGTGTTATTCAGAGGCCATTTCTTATGGGTCTCAACAGGAGTTCAATAACAACACGCCTGTTTAAAATCTTCACTCGTAAAATCATACATTCAGTCATGATCTAAATGTGTTGACAAGAAGTATATTGTCACGGGTGTCTTTATAGAAACACGGTGTGTGTGTGTGAGTACGTTTAAAGGCTCATCTCTTTGTGTCTGGTGCCCATGCATGTGGATCAACTTCCATGCTCTGCATCGGCCAGAATATGGTGTGTGTGTGTGTGTGTTTGTACATAGGGGTATCATCTGATGAATGCAGACATCCCCCGGAGAGAGAGGCAGGCCAGATGAATGTAATCCTCTTTAACAGTGGCAACTCTGGCCAAGGATCAAGAGCCTGGAACAGACACACACGGCTGGCCTGAGTCTACCAGGTTAGGTGTGTGTGTGTGTGTGTGTGTGTGTGTGGGGGGGGGGGGGGGGTCTGTATATGTTTGTGTTTGATGTGTATACAGTTAGGATGTAGCCTATGCAATTGGGTTAACGGGTGTGTCTGTGTATTCTGTCTGTATGTAAGCATGCATCCATGTGTCTGCGCACGTGTGTGTGTGTGTGTGTGTGTTGGGCTCCTACTTGCGGCCACACCGGGGCCTCCCATCAAAGCCTGTCCCACACTGCTCTCTGCTTCACACAGTATCACTCCACACATGGACAGTGGTTTGGTGCTGGTGTGTGTGTATATATATCGCTCTCTTTTAGCCAGGTGAGCTACCAGACCACTGTTAGGGGGCGTCTCAAAAGGCTCCCTATTCCCTAATATGATGCACTTCCTTTGACCAGGGCCCATAGGTATCCCATAGGGCTCTGATCAAAAGTACACCATATAGGGAATAGGGTGCGAATTGGGAAGCACCCCTAAACCAGTGAGTTGTTTCCCTTGCTGTTGGTTCTGACATTTCTTTGTGTGATGTCTGTTGGCAGGTTTCCCTCCTAATTGGATAATTATGGGCGGGGCACACACACACACACACACACACACACACACACACACTGCCTCCTTGTTGTTCAGCCGTGTTCGCTTCGGTAGGGAGGAGGCTGGACGGAGAGCGAGGCCGCTGGCTCACATGGGCTTGATGCACACGGGTGTGCGGAGACACACACACACGCGTGCGCACCGACGTGCGCACACATCCTCTCGCACACGCACGTGCATACACGTATGCAAACCCATGTGCATTTAACATGCACAAGTTTAACCAATGCACATGGAGAGAGTGTGTGTGTGTGTGTGTATGCTGGAGCGTACAGTGCAACACTTTACATTAGAAAGGATTGCTATATTGCAGTCGTTATGTGAGTACGGTACAGGAGATGGTAGGTTGGGGGTTGAGCCCAGTTCAGTGAGCAGTGCCTCCAGCCTCTGTGTGTGTAGCTGCTCTTTCAGACCTAACACGGTGCGCGGGCTGTCTCCTGAGTAACGGGCAGAGTCAGAATGGGTGTGTGCGTGCGTTTGAGAGAAACACACATAAATGCGCTCCTAAACACACACATTGGTATGAATGCACAAACGTGCGCATGAGCAAATACACACTGTGAGGTAAGGGTCTTACTCGGAGAATGAGCAAGCCCTGTGTGTGTGTGTGCACACTTGCGTGTGCATGCTTGTGTGTGTGCGTGAGTGTGTGTGCCTGTTTGCGTGTGTCCCTCACATTCTGTGTGTGCGTGAGGGTGTGTGCTTGTTTGCGTGTGTGTCCCTCTCATTCTGTGTGTGCGTGAGGATGTGTGCTTGTTTGCGTGTGTGTCCCTCTCATTCTGTGTGTGTGTGAGGGTGTGTGCTTGTTTGCGTGTGTGTCCCTCTCATTCTGTGTGTGTGTGTGTGTGTGGTTACCTGCTGGAGGAGGTGCTTGGTAAGGGCCGCCTCATGGCCCCGGGGCTCATGCTGTAGTAGGAGGAGCTGTCCAAGTCCGCCAGCGAGAAGTTAGGACCCGTCCCCGCTGCGATGGGGGCTAGAGAGAGAGAGGAGAGATGAGGAGAGAGGGAGAGGGATGGAGACCATAAGTTGTGTTACATTTCAAACGTGTTTTTTTTAACACCACATCTCCATAGTGGTTTCCTCTCCCTGTCTTCTTGTCATCTCCTTCATCTTCACTGAGCCCAAACACTCAGAATAGACCTGAGCAACACGGAGGAGTATTGGGAATGTGCTGATGAGAGGAGACAAGAGGAAAGGAAGCCACTTTTGACTATTGAGACGCGGTCGGTACCTCGTTCGCCTTGTTGCATCAAAGTGTCACACTTAAAAGGTTTCCCTTCCCGCTGCCTGCTCACTCACTCTCGTGTGTGTGTGTGTGTGTGTGTGTGTGTGTGTGTGTGTGTGTGTGTGTGTGTGTAGGTCACCGTGGGACTAGCTGGCATGCTATCGAGCGCCTTTTGTCAGCCAGTCCATAAAGGCAGGCGTTGGTGCCTCTTTATATTCATGGTGACAGGGACCACTATTTTTGATGAGGACAGCGCAAACGTGAGGCGGAGGGGATGAGGGAGGACGAGGGTTGCCGCTGCATACCAAACAGAGGAGAGGAAGAGGAGGAGAGGAAGAGAAGGAGGAGGAGGCTGCTGCTGTGACAGACACGGTAATGGTGTTCCTAATTAACATTGGAAGAGGACACTGGTACAGGGGCAAGAGAGAGAAAGGGAGGGCGGGATGGAGAGGGGGAGGGATGGAGAGAGAGGGAGAGAGGGGGAGAGAGGGAGAGAGAGGGAGAGAGGGAGAGATGGAGAATGGGAGGGGGAGAGAGAGGAAGGGAGAGAGAGAGAGGGAGGGAGGGAGAGAGAGGGAGAGAGAGGGAGAGAGGGAGAGATGGAGAATGGGAGGGGGAGAGAGAGGAAGGGAGGGAGGGAGAGAGAGGGAGGGAGGGAGAGAGAGGGAGAGAGCGTGATAGGGGAGAGAGGGAGGAGAAAGCGCAATAGTGCATGTGTCATCATAACGCAGCATCCAGCAAACATCTCTACCAATAACTACAAAAAACAACGTCCCGCGTAGTCATTCCAAAATTCCATCCCCTCTTCACCCTCCCTCCCTTCCTAATCCAAAGTGGCTTGGCGGGTTTATTTACGAGGCGGGCAGTAAAGCGGCGGGTACATTTGCATGGCTAATAGTGGGGGCCTCAGAAGTCATTTGTGAGAGAGCTAACCTGGGCACCGGGCTGCAGTAACTCAGCCTATAGCTCTGGTCTGGAGAGGAAGAAAGAGAGGGATGGAAGGAGAGCAGGAGAGTAGGGACAGAGGGGGGGTGTAGGGATGGAGGGAGGGAGGGGGAGAGGGGGGGTGTAGGGATGGAGGAAGGGAGGGAGAGAGGGGGGGTGTAGGGATGGAGGGAGGGAGGGGGAGAGGGGGGGTGTAGGGAGGGAGGAAGGGAGGGGGAGAGGGGGGGTGTAGGGATGGAGGAAGGGAGGGGGAGAGGACGGGGGTGTATGGATGGAGGAAGGGAGGGGGAGAGGTGGGGTGTAGGGATGGAGGAAGGGAGGGAGAGAGGGGGGGTGTAGGGATGGAGGAAGGGAGGGGGAGAGGGGGGGTGTAGGGATGGAGGAAGGGAGGGGGAGAGGTGGGGTGTAGGGATGGAGGAAGGGAGGGAGAGAGGGGGGGTGTAGGGATGGAGGAAGGGAGGGGGAGAGGGGGGGTGTAGGGATGGAGGAAGGGAGGGGGAGAGGGGGGGTGTAGGGATGGAGGAAGGGAGGGGGAGAGGACGGGGGTGTATGGATGGAGGAAGGGAGGGGGAGAGGTGGGGTGTAGGGATGGAGGAAGGGAGGGGGAGAGGTGGGGTATAGGGATGGAGGAAGGGAGGGGGAGAGGACGGGGGAGTATGGATGGAGGAAGGGAGGGGGAGAGGGAGGGTGTAGGGATGGAGGAAAGGAAGGGGGTAGAGAGAGGGATAAAGTGAGGGAAGGAGGGATGGAAAGAGAGAAAGGGATAGAGGGAAAGAGAGGGGGATAGAAGGAGAGGAAAGTAGGAGGAGAGTGATAGAGTGGGAAAGAAAGAGGGATATCGAAATAAAGGTATACAGCAAGGGCCCTTCCTTTGGAATCAGTGGGATAGAGGGATGAGAAAGAGAGGGAGGAAGGATAAAGGTGACCAGCGCTACAGTCTGTCTGACTGGAATGGAAATCAATCATAAAGGTAATCCGCAGTCTCTACCTCTTAAGGGCTTTATCAAGTGCTTTTTGCCTCCTGGAGGATTCCAAATGAAACCTGTAGCTATCAGGCCTGCATTGATCTCTCTCTCTCGCTCTCTCTCTCCCTACCTCCCTCGCTCGCTCTCCCTCTCTCTGACGGAGCCTTCCTCTCTCTCTCTCGTCTCTCTTTTCTCTCGTTCTCTGATGGAGCCGTTCTCCCTTCTCTCCCAACCTATCTGTCAGACTACCTTGGTTGTACCTTGCCGGTGCAGAAAGAAAGTTTAGCATTAGCGAACTCAATCAGCTCAATCTACTTATTAGCCACTTTAGTGCAAAGGAATGCGTCTCAGACGGTAGGTGTGTGTGTGGGAGAGAGAGACAAAGGCAAGCACACAAACTAGTGTACACTAGTGCCGCGACAAGGTGGTGCTGCTGTACAATTGGCCCATCTGTTTGCTAGCCCCTCTATTTATCCCTCCCTCTCTCCCTCCCCTCTCGCTCTCCAGTGTGGTCCACTACCAAAGAGGCTGCCATTTCCTCCCCACGCCCCCCTCACCTCACCGGTCTTCCCCCTCCTAACCCCCCCCCCCCAGTCCAGCCAGACACCGGGGATCTAAACCTCCACAAAAGCTGTGAGGGCTGTCTTTAGAAAAAAAGAGAAGAGGGAGAAAGGAGAAGAAGAAAAAAAAACTCTCCTTTGTTCGAGCGGATTTTCAAATTGAAGCATTTGACAACAAAGGCAGCAATCAACTTCAAACCCGGACATCCGCCCAGCAACTAGAGAGCGAGAGAGAGCCCCCGAGCCTCTCCTCCATCCCTCCTCCTCTCCTTTCCATCGCTTTATTGACGGAGAGTGTAATGGCATGATGGGATGAGCGAACGGCTACAGAGGGAGGAGATGCGAGGGAAAAGGAGAGAGAGAGAGAGAGAGAGGCCCTGACAGGACTTGAGTTTTTCTGCTTGGTCAGCGCCGCTGTGTTTTCTCTCTGTTGCTGCCCTGCAGACCTGCTCCTGGACTTAACACACACACACACACACACACACACACACACACACACACACACACACACACACACACACACACACACACACACACACACACACACACACACACCCGGTGGGGCTTCTCACACACACACACACACACACACATACACCCCCGGTGGGGCTTCTCACACACACACACACACACACCCACACACACACACCCCCGGTGGGGCTTCTCACACACACACACCCCCGGTGGGGCTTCTCACACACACACACACACACACACACACACACACACACACACACACACACACACACACACACACACACACACACACACACACACACACACACACACACAGTGAGCTACCGCTGTATTACTGGTACTGGGAACTGCCTTCAGATATTATTCATACCCCCATTACTTACTCCACATTTGTCGTGTCACAGCCTGAATTCAATTTTTTTTAATCTCATCCATCTAAACACAATATCCCATAATGACAAACATGTTTCTAGGATTTTTTTTTATTTATTCAAAATGAAATAAAGAAACATGTCATTTACATAAGTATTGACACCCCATGTCAGAATCCCCTTTGGTAGTGATTACAGCTCTGAGTCTTTCTGGGTAAGTCTCTAAGAGCGTTACATACCTGGATTGTACAATACTAGCACATTATCATGTTTAAAATTCTTCAAGCTCTGTCAAATTGGTTGTTGATCATTGCTCGACAGCCATTTTCAAGTCTTGCCATAGATTTTCAAACCGATTTAAGTCAAAACTGTATGTTCCGCCACTCAGGAACATTCAATGTCGTCTTGGTAAGCGACTCCAGAGTATCTTTGGATTTGTGTTTTAGGTTATTGTCCTGGTGAAAGGTGAATTTATCTCCCAGTGTTTGTTGGAAATCAGACTGAACCAGGTTTTCCTCTAGGATTTTGCCTGTGCTTAGCTCTATTCCGTTTAATTTTATCTTTAAAAACCTCCCTAGTCCTTGCCAAAGACAAGCATACCCATAACATGATGTAGCCACCACCATGCTTGAAAATATGAGTGGTACTGTAATCAGTGATGTGTTGTGTTTGCCCCAAATGTAACGTTTTATGTTTATAACAAAGTTAATTTCTTACAATTTTTTTACAGTTTTACTTTAGTGCCTTATTGCAAACAGGATACATGTTTTGGAATATTTTTTATTCTGTACAGACTTCCTTCTTTTCACTCTGTCATTTAGGTTAGTACATGTATTGTGGAGTAACAACAATGTTGTTGATCCATTCTCAGTTTTCTCCTATCAAAGCCATTAAACTCTGTAACTATTTTAAAGTCACCATTGGCTTCATAGTGAAATCCCTGAGGGGTTTTCTTCCTCTCCGGCAACTGAGTTAGGAAGGACGCCTGCATCTTTGTAGTGACTGGGTTTATTGATACACCATCCAAAGAGTAATTAATAACTTCACCATGCTCAAAGGGATAATCGATGTCTGCTTTTTTAAAACCCATCTGCCAATGGCTGCCTTTATTTGCGAGGCATCGGAAAACCTCCCTGGTCTATGTGGTTAAATCTGTGTTTGAAATTGTATATGTGGGGTACAGAGATGAGGTAGTCATTCCAAAATCATGTTAAACACTATTATTGCACACAGAGAGTCCATGCAACTTATTGTTAAGCACAGTTTTACTCCTGAACTTATCTAGGCTTACCATGACAAAGGGGTTGAACACTTATTGACAGAAGACATTTCACCTTTTCATTTTTTGGATTAATTTGGAAACATTTCCAAAAACATCATTCCACTTTGACATTATGGGGTATTGTTTGTAGGCCAGTGAATACTTTCTGAAGGCACTGTATATTTTAACACCCGTATTGAGTGCTGCTACTGTGGCACAACCACAAGAGCCATACCAGCTGCACTGCTTAACCCCATACACCCCTCTGCAAGTGCCAGTACCGCCAGTGGCTGTGTGTGGCGCCCAGATGGCACTGCCCACTGGCACAGGAGCTGGTTGGGGCATGGTGATGCTGTTGGGGTTGGCAAGGCTGGCACACCGTGTGGTGGACGAAGGGTGTGTGTGTGTGTGTGATGTGTGTGTGCATTAAGTATCCCCAGAGGTGGTGCCAGGGAGTGCCAGGGGGCAGACAGGGTGGCTGAGGGTGAAGGGGGGGGGGTGGATAGAAGGATGGCAGGATGGAGGAAAGGCCTTGCCAGCCCTTCTCTCTTCCATTATTAATTAATTTGCTCACCCTGTTCTTCCCAGTCATCTGGTCTCTGGGGGTCCATGCCAAGGCCCCATTGTGTGTGTGTGTGTGTGTGTGTGTGTTGGAGGGATCCCAGGTGGGCATGCCCCTTGAAATGGGTGCTGTTTGCCACTCTAATACTAGCACGGTGCCAACTAGTTTTTAGATAGAGTGTATGTGAGTGTACTCGTGTGTATTCAAGTGCTTGAGAATACGTGTGTGTGTGTGTGTGTGTGTGTGTGTGTGTGTGTGTGTGTGTGTGTGTGTGTGTGTGTGTGTGTGTGTGTGTGTGTGTGTGTGTGTGTGTGTGTGTGTGTGTGTGTGTGTGTGTGTGTGTGTGTCTATGGCGGCCACTATGAGCAGATGATCTGGAGGTGGACACCATTGGTCGAGGTGTGTGTTGCCCTGGGGCCGGATTCACAAAACATGACTTACGAAAAAAACTTAAGAAGCTGCTTAGGACAAAAAAATAAGAAGTTCATGATAGTTCGTAAATGCAATTCCTCAAAATGTCCTTAGGAATTTGTAGTTTTTTTTCCCCGGAACATTTCTTCGAACACACAAAATATCTTCTTATGTGGCATTGACATTAGTGACATGCTTGAAACTAATAAATAAGCCTATGTGACAGGGATGATAGGATTTGGCCCACTTTAACAAAGTGTTGGTATTTACATTTTATTACATGTATTTTTTTGCTTCATGTCTCGAGAATAAAAATGTTTTAGTTGGCTCGCGAACCCTTTATACACACACACAAAAAAAGTTATCTTACAGACATAGCCAGACTAACGTTAGCTACTGTACATCAAAATAAAAAATGGATAACCAAGGAAAGCGCAATAAAAACTCAAGCAAACAAGAGCTTGAAGTGATGCTGGAGGAAACAGCAGCCAGGAAAAGGTTGCTGTTGGGGAGACTTGATAACTGCGGGGTCACTGCGGACACCAAAAAGAGAGGATGGGCGAGAGTGGCCGAGTCTGTCTCTGCCGTCGGGGGAATGGCAAAAGAAGTGGTCCGACATCAAGGCGGCTGCTAAGAAGAAGGGAGCTGAGAGACCATTCACGTGGACCAGCTGGAGGAGAAGGTGTCGTCCATGATAGGAGAGATGGTGGTAGAGGGACACTGCAACCGGTAAGTTAGGTAGCTACCTTAGCTAGCCAACACGTCCCGACATTATAGCCAACAACATAGCTAACGACGCGTTAAGTAGATTAGCCAAGTTCTTCTTTGCAAATTGACGAGATAACGCTAGCTATTTAACACTTCTAGAATATTGTAATATATTGTTAATTACTAGCTAGCTAATGCACGTTTAATTTGTTTTCTTGCTGTATTTAAATATCTGGTAGCCAACTGTGTCCGTGGTGCAAGAAAACGTTCATGTTTACAAAAGTATCCATTCGTTTAAGACAAGGTTTTAGCTGTCCTAAAGCTAAGTACATTTCCAAGAAGAAATCCTAAAGCATCATTTTCAAGAATCTAATTTCTTCCTAACTTTTTTCTTCGGAAGAAACTTAGGAAAAACCTTAAGAACATTTCCAATAACTTTTTTGAGGAATAGCAACTTTGCTTAACTTTCTTCTTAAGTCTATAGTTAAGGAAAAAATGTCAGTTAAGAAGAAATTTCTTCTTAAGGTTTTGTGAATCCGGCCCCATGTGTCTATGTGGTGCCTCCTGGCACTGTCTCGACAGGGTGTCCTGGTCAAACTGGCACTGTCTCGACAGGGTGTCCTGGTCAAACTGGCACTGTCTCGACAGGGTGCCCTGGTCAAACTGGCACTGTCTCGACAGGGTGCCCTGGTCAAACTGGCACTGTCTCGACAGGGTGCCCTGGTTAAACTGGCACTGTCTCGACAGGGTGCCCTGGTCAAACTGGCACTGGGCTACAGAGATAAAGCCATGACTATGTGGCATGACAAAGTAGTGATACCACATTTGATTGGGAATGTCTAGAAGGACCAGTGAACTAGAATAGAGGAGCACTGTCTCAGAAGAGACAGACAGAATGTACGAGACATAGATAGGTAAGGGAGGAGAGAGAAAAAGGGAGGCATGGAAAGGAAAGGGCGGTACCCAATCTCCCAAATTACCCGGGCCCGGTATTGAACAGGCCAATTACAATTCCGCCCAAGTCACGACTACCAAAATAAATTAAAAAACGATGTAGCTATAACAGCTAACTTTATGAAGACTTTCATTTCGCTCTCTCTCCCCTCCCTCCCTCCCTCTCCCTCCTCCTCGTTTTTTTGTGTGGTGCTTTAATAGGATATTGATCGACAGAAGCAGATTCGATTGGGCCCTGCCACTGAATTGTGTAATGGGTGCACAAAGCCAAGGTCACACTGCCATATAGACGGGAGTGGGGAGGGGGGGGATGTCGCCCCATTCAATACCATGAACGACCTCTCATCTTCTGCACTGTGCACAAGTCAACCCCCCTCCCCCTGCCTGGTTCCACGCATGCACACACACACACACACACACACACACACACACACACACACACACACACACACACACACACACACACACACACACACACACACACACACACACACACACACACACACACACACAGGGAGACACAAACATCCACGCACACACACTAGCTCGGAGAATCGTAATGTCGACCTTACGTGCACCTCCACACTTTCACTGGGATTACGCTAAAGTGCATCAGCTTTTTGATGCCAACTGTTCCACAAAAAAAAAGAGAAAAAACACCAAAGTCATGGCCGTGCATTCTGTCCAGCACTCTATCTGGCCATATAGAGCAATCCCCTCAGAGAGACCCCTCGACCCCCACCCACACAGATACACACAGATACAGCTTTGCTGACTGGGTAGATATGGACACTTTGGGCCAGTGGCTATTTAAGGGAAGACCAGGCACCCTTCGACAAACCACGGGTGCTGTCAATGTTTTTGGGGGGGATCTTAGGACAATGTGTTGCATTCAGAACCTGGAGTGCACTCGTATGGACCTTGTCAGGAGGCAGGAGTCTCCTGTAGCTACAAGTTGTGCAGGGTTTTGTTCCAGCCCAGTAGGCCTGTCTCATGTGCACTGTGTCTGTGTATTAAAGGTTTACAGTATTCTTTGCCTGACCTGTTGATTGGCAAAGGCATTTTATTTGATATATTCAACACAACACTTCATACCATACTTGATTTATTATGTATTGGCATTTAGAAGAAAAAACCTTTCTAGACTGTTAGCTTTAAGGGCCACACACAGTCAGTCAGATGTACAGTAGCTAAGTGAATAAAGCTCCCTTGTGGCTATGTTGTGGCTGGTAGAGAGAGAGAGAGAGAGGGATAGCGAGACACAGCGAAAGAGAGAAAGTTTGTAAGAGAGAGAGAGAAAGAGAAAGAAATCTTCCAGAAAACATACGCCACCCGGTAACTTCCTTTCTTCTACCTACCCCCCCCCACCCCGTGTCACAGATGTTGGGATAAAAGCCCAGCTCTTCATAGAACAAGATCCATTATGCATATTCCTTAATCTTGTTAACCATCACATGCCAGGACTTCTGATGCGGGGGCCGCGCTGTGCCTGCGCTAATCAGACTAATATCACAAGCTAGTGATACACATACACCCCCCCCACACACACACACACACACACACACACACACACACACACACACACACACACACACACACACACACACACACACACACACACACGTCTCAATAGAACACAACCTATTGTACACTCAGGATCAAGAGATCCTTCTGGTTTCGTCCCAAACGGACACACACAACTCCACAATAAACGACTGTCTGATTGCTTGCCTGACACGTCACACACACACACACACACACACACACACACACACACACACACACACACACACACACACACACACACACACACACACACACACACACACACACACACACACACCACACACTCTACTCTCACGATGGGTCTGCCCTACCCTGTTCTCTGCCAACACAATGGAGGCATCTGGAGAGGGCCGAGACCTGGGTGCCAGCTCTGTGAGACTGAGAAGGGGGGGGTTTGTGTGTGTGTGTGCCTATGTGTGTGTGTAGGTTAAAATCCTAGTGGGGGGGGGATCCACACAGTGGGCCGACTGCCCAGGTCCGCCCTGTCTGGATCCCCTTGGCGCCCCTGTCTCCCCACCAACTCCCCCCCCCCCCGTCTCACCTCCCCCTGCATCTCCCTGACCATCCCCACTATGGCTGGTCCTAGGTGTGGTGCGGCCCAGCCCAGTATTGGGTCACGACAGTGTGTGTGTGTGTGTGTGTGTGTGTGTGTGTGTGTGTGTGTGTGTGTGTGTGTGTGTGTGTGTGGTGGGGTGGTCATCAATGCACCTTTGATCAAAAGGGGCTCCAGTCGGAGTGCTGACAGGCACTTTCAATGGGCTATTGTTAGCGGGGGCTATCGACAGGGCCGTATGGATTGTTCTGCACTCTGTCACTCTCCCCCCTCCCCCCCTCCCTCGCTCTCTATCCCCCTCTCTCTACCGCCCCGTGTTGCGCGGAGACGGCACTTTTTAAAGGTCACGTTTTTTCCCCTCCCTCTCTCGCTCTGCCTCTCCTCCCGTCTCTTTCTTTTGTCTTTCCCGTCTCCTCCTCCTTATCCGACGACGGCTTTCTTTTGCTCAGTACTCTGGCTCGCCACGTCCCTCACCTCTTTCTCACCCCTTCACTTTCTCGTGCCCCATTCTTCTTCTCCTAGAGGGCTTTTACATGCAGGTCCTACAGAGTCCCCCAGTCACCCTCCAACACGGCACACCAGTCCATCATTACGTAGGCCTTCTTGTCAGGTCTTGGGGACCAGCTATGATGCCACAATCAGTAGACGGGTGCCGTGTCTTGTTTTAGTTCACTTCCAGCCTTACCTGAAATAAAAGGGACTTCAGGGCGTGTATTGCAGCGGCTCAGGGTAGGAGTGCTGATCTAGGATCAGGTCCCCCCATGTCTTATTCCTTATGATCTGAAAGGCAACTGGTCCTATCAGTCCTTTGGGAATCCGGGCCCAGATCTTAGTTGATCTGGGTCTTTGCTTTTAGCTGACTGTCTGATATGGGAGAGATTTGGGGTTTGCTCTTAGTTCATTAAGAGAGTGGGGGGGGAGACTCTTCGTATTGGTCCTGATAAATTGCATTAGTGGGCCGGACCATATCGATGGCAGATCTGCAATCAAATCACAGCCTGCAGGGCTCTCTTTGTGGAGGGGGGAGAGAGAGGGAGAATGGAAGAGAGAGAGAGAAAGAGGGAGGGAGGGAGGGAGGGAGGGAGGGAGAGAGAGAGGGAAAGAATGAGAGAGAGAGGGGAGAGAGAGAGGGAGGGAAAGAGAGAGAGAGAGGGAGGGAAAGAGAGAGCGAGAGGGAGAAAGAGAGAGAGAGAGAGAGAGAGAGAGAGAGAGAGAGAGAGAGAGAGAGCGAGAGAGAGAGAGAGAGAGAGAGAGAGAGAGAGAGAGAGAGAGAGGGAGGGAGGGAGGGAAAGAGAGGGAGGGAGGGAAAGAGAGAGAGAGAGAGAGAGAGAGGGAGAGAAAGAGAGGGAGGGAGGGAAAGAGAGGGAGGGGGACAGGGAAAGAGAGAGAGAGGGAGGGGGGAGGGAAAGAGAGAGAGAGGGAGGGAGGGTCAGGGAGAGAAAAAGGGATAGAGATTAAAATAAGAAGAAGGAGAAACTTACTCTGTGAGACTCGCACGAGTTCGGCAACACTGAAGACCCCCGATGTGACGAAGCTGTCCTGGAAGCCAAGATGTCCTAAAAGTGAGAGAGAGAGAGAGAGAGAGAAAAGCACAAGGTGATGCTATTGCCAACAGAGGGATCGGAAACATGAAAGAGGAGGCATGGTACAAGGGAAGAGGTACAGGATTCCGCATGTTTCTTTTCAAACACACACCACGACATTCTCTCCTGTTACGCAACACACATGCACAAACACACCCACCCTTCCATGTCCCGGTGGAAAGAGAGGCAGTGTGGGGGAGGAGGGTGTGTTTAGGGTAACCCAGAGGGCAGGGCACATCTGGGGCCTCTGTCCCCATGGGTGTGTGTTTGCCTCCCCCAACA
Organism: Salvelinus namaycush; assembly: GCF_016432855.1. Lineage (NCBI taxonomy): Eukaryota > Metazoa > Chordata > Actinopteri > Salmoniformes > Salmonidae > Salvelinus > Salvelinus namaycush. Next base: position 9,491,441 of record NC_052316.1, read on the forward strand.
CTACAGCAGGGGGCTCCAGGAGGGCCCCTAATCAAACTACTGGAGCATGTCTTGAGTTGGTACTAAACAAATTTGAGTGTTGAACTAAATCACATCTCCGCCCATCTTTCCAAGACTTTTTCCAAAACTTTGGACATGCTTTCCTACACTTTCCCCCTCACAACTCGTCTTCATTGTCCAGAGCTGTGTCCTAGACAGCACCCAATATCATTATAGCGCACTGCGTTGGACCAGGGCCCATAGTACTCTGCTCAAACGTAGTACACTATCAAGGGAATTAGGTACACCCACCACCATACAGGGCAGAGTGTTGGCGGGGAGACTGGTGACACTCTGGTTGGTGGCTGAGGAGACCTGCAGCATGTGGACCACTAGATTCATACATAAAGAAGACAACCGACAGAGAGAGTAGGGGGGGTAGAGGCAGAGAGATAGATAGATATTAAGAGGCAGGGAGAGAGGTAGACGGAAAGAGAGCCTCTTGCGTGAGAGAGCGATAATATATACGGCTCATTGCGAGCCAAACTGCTGACATTAGCTGAACGTCTGTGGAGCCACAGAGCACTCCTGCGCAGACGCCCCTGAGACTGAACGGGGGAAAGAGAAACAGAGAGGGAAAGAGAAACAGAGAGGAATAAACAGGACAAGAGGAAAGAAGAACGAAGGAGAGAAAGAGTGGGAAAAGAGTGGGAAAGAGAGAGAACGTGCAAACAAGAGAAAGAAGGAAAATGAGAATGTGAAAATTCAGAGAGAGAGACAGACAGAGAGAGACGGAAAGTATGTGTAGGAGATTTGAGAGAGAGCAGGAGGGAGGGAGAGAAAGTTTGAAAAAGAGTGTGTGCGCGCGCGCATGCTAGTGTGTGTACAATATATACGTGCGTGTCCCCTTGTGTGTCTATAGGCAAGTCAAATAGTGTGTGTACAGTATATATATACACGTGTGTGTGTCGTAGAGAAGTCAAAGTTTCCATGCAGCTTTGTATACTGTGAAACAACAATTACACAAAGCGTGTGTGTGTTCGAGCATGCACATGTGTCTGTCTGCCTGTCCGTCTGTGCAGAGAGCATAACACAGCCCCACTGTGGGATTGTAGGACACAGCGGCATAGCATAGCATAGCATAGCCGCAGCGCACTAGTTTGAGCTGCCGGTACAGGGAGCAGGAAGGTATATATATGCACTCGGCAGCCCGGGTTCAACAAGGGCATTTCCATGAGTGAGCGCCGGGCTTCTATATCTCAACAAGGATAATCACTCCCAGCTGTGTCCACTGAGACAGAGAGGGGGGGGGGGGGGGGGGGGGGGCTGAGAAAGAGAGTTAGAGAGAGGGCAGAAGAGGGAGAAGGGGGGAAAGAGAGAGAGAAATAAGAGAAAGAGAGGAGGGGAGGACGAGCAAGAGGTTCGGCTTTCATAAGAGCTGGGAGACCTAACCTCCCCTCCGACAGGGTGGGAGGGAGGGAGGGAAAAAGGTTGAGGCCTAAGTTCAACTGAGTTAGGGGAGAGAAAACGTGTCCCTACCAAACAACGACAAGTCAGAGAAAACTTTTGACATATCAACAAGTGCTTTTCTGTTGCTAAAATGTGTGTGTGTGTATTGTTGCTAAAACGTGTGTACATTGTTTCCAAAACGCGTGTGTGTATTGTTGCTAAAACGTGTGTGTGTGTTGTTGTTGCTAAAACGTGTGTGTGTGTTGTTGAAAAACGTGTGTGTGTGTTGTTGCTAAAACGTGTGTGTGTGTTGTTGAAAAACGTGTGTGTGTGTTGTTGCTAAAACGTGTGTGTGTGTTGTTGAAAAACGTGTGTGTGTGTTGTTGAAAAACGTGTGTGTGTGTTGCTGCTAAAACGTGTGTGTGTGTTGTTGCTAAAACGTGTGTGTGTTGTTGCTAAAACGTGTGTGTGTGTTGTTGAAAAACGTGTGTGTGTGTTGTTGTTGAAAAATGTGTGTGTGTGTTGTTGAAAAACGTGTGTGTGTGTTGTTGCTAAAACGTGTGTGTGTGTTGTTGCTAAAACGTGTGCGTTGTTGCTAAAACGTGTGTGTGTGTTGTTGCTAAAACGTGTGTGTGTTGCTGCTAAAACGTGTGTGTGTTGTTGCTAAAACGTGTGTGTGTTGCTGCTAAAACGTGTGTGTGTTGTTGCTAAAACGTGTGTGTGTGTTGTTGCTAAAACGTGTGTGTGTGTTGTTGCTAAAACGTGTGTGTGTGTGTTGCTGCTAAAACGTGTGTGTGTTGTTGCTAAAACGTGTGTGTGTGTTGCTGCTAAAACGTGTGTGTGTGTGTGTTGTTGCTAAAACGTGTGTGTGTTGTTGCTAAAACGTGTGTGTGTTGTTGCTAAAACGTGTGTGTGTGTTGTTGCTAAAACGTGTGTGTGTGTTGTTGCTAAAACGTGTGTGTGTGTGTTGTTGCTAAAACGTGTGTGTGTGTTGTTGCTAAAACGTGTGTGTGTGTTGTTGCTAAAACGTGTGTGTGTGTTGTTGCTAAAACATGTGTGTGTGTTTTGTTGCTAAAACGCGTGTGTGTGTGTGTTGTTGCTAAAACGTGTGTGTGTGTGTTGTTGCTAAAACGTGTGTGTGTGTTGTTGCTAAAACGTGTGTGTATTGTTTCTAAAACATGTGTGTGTGTTGTTGCTAAAACGTGTGTGTGTGTTGTTGCTAAAACATGTGTGTGTGTGTTGTTGCTAAAACGTGTGTGTGTGTGTGTTGTTGCTAAAACGTGTGTGTGTGTGTTGTTGCTAAAACGTGTGTGTGTGTTGTTGCTAAAACGTGTGTGTGTGTTGTTGCTAAAACGTGTGTGTGTGTTGTTGCTAAAACGTGTGTGTGTGTTGTTGCTAAAACGTGTGTGTGTGTTGTTTCTAAAACATGTGTGTGTGTTGTTGAAAAACGTGTGTGTGTGTGTTGTTGAAAAACGTGTGTGTGTGTGTTGTTGCTAAAACGTGTGTGTATTGTTTCTAAAACGTGTGTGTGTGTGTGTGTTGCTGCTAAAACGTGTGTGTGTGTTGTTGAAAAACGTGTGTGTGTGTGTTGTTAAAAAACGTGTGTGTGTGTTGTTGAAAAACGTGTGTGTGTGTGTTGTTGCTAAAACGTGTGTGTATTGTTTCTAAAACGTGTGTGTGTGTGTGTGTGTTGTTGCTAAAACGTGTGTGTGTGTTGTTGCTAAAACGTGTGTGTATTGCTGCTAAAACGTGTGTGTATTGTTTCTAAAACGTGTGTGTGTGTGTTGCTGCTAAAACGTGTGTGTGTGTTGTTGCTAAAACGTGTGTGTGTGTTGCTGCTAAAACGTGTGTGTATTGTTTCTAAAACGTGTGTGTGTGTGTTGCTGCTAAAACGTGTGTGTGTGTTGCTGCTAAAACGTGTGTGTGTGTTGCTGCTAAAACGTGTGTGTTGTTGCTAAAACGTGTGTGTGTGTTGCTGCTAAAACGCGTGTGTGTGTTGTTTCTAAAACGTGTGTGTGTGTTGCTGCTAAAACGTGTGTGTGTGTTGCTGCTAAAACGTGTGTGTGTTGTTGCTAAAACGTGTGTGTGTTGCTGCTAAAACGTGTGTGTGTTGTTGCTAAAACGTGTGTGTGTGTTGTTGCTAAAACGTGTGTGTGTGTTGTTGCTAAAACGTGTGTGTGTGTTGTTGCTAAAACGTGTGTGTGTGTGTGTTGTTGCTAAAACGTGTGTGTGTGTGTGTTGTTGCTAAAACGTGTGTGTGTGTTGCTGCTAAAACGTGTGTGTGTGTTGTTGCTAAAACGTGTGTGTGTGTTGTTGCTAAAACGTGTGTGTGTGTTGTTGCTAAAACGTGTGTGTGTGTTGTTGCTAAAACGTGTGTGTGTGTGTTGTTTCTAAAACGTGTGTGTATTGTTTCTAAAACGTGTGTGTGTGTGTGTTGCTGCTAAAACGTGTGTGTGTGTATTGTTTCTAAAACGTGTGTGTGTGTGTTGCTGCTAAAACGTGTGTGTGTTGTTGCTAAAACGTGTGTGTGTGTTGTTGCTAAAACGTGTGTGTGTTGCTGCTAAAACGTGTGTGTGTGTATTGTTTCTAAAACGTGTGTGTGTGTTGCTGCTAAAACGTGTGTGTGTGTTGCTGCTAAAACGTGTGTGTGTGTGTATTGTTTCTAAAACGTGTGTGTGTGTGTATTGTTTCATATGTGTGCAGCAGTAGAGGGTGTAAAGACGAGGATATCCTCTGGTCTTATCTCATGGCCTGTGGATTGTACAACAAGCCTCTTGTCCTCGAAAGACACCAGTCAAGCTTTGTCAAACAGCACGTAGCACCCGGACCCACGGGTCAAGGTTAACCAGGAAAAACCACACACACACACACACACACAAACACTTTCTCAGTCACACACTCGTGCAGACACACAAACATTTGCAAACACATATTTGAACACACACACACACACTTTCCCCTCACAGTCACACAGCGTGTTTTCCTGTGCTGACGACAGAGGCGGGAGGGGGGGGGGGGGGGGGGGCGTCGTGTCAGAGAGCTGGGTGAGGAGGGGAAGAGGGGAGACGTAAAGTGTGTGTGGAGTCAGCATTGTTGAAACCACAGCCTCTCTATTCTAACCGCCAGGGTCAAGTGCAGGATATGTCTAAGTTAGCGGCCAAAGCTGACGTTATAGTTACTGACGTTATAGCAGGGCCTAGGTGTGTGTGGGGGGGGGGGGGGGGGGGGGAGTACACCGGCTGGAGCGATGCAGAGCAACGTATGGCAGGCCATTCAGCGTTTACTTTTAGGAGGCACCCTGCGGCATTTTCTATGTCACACTGGGGTTGGGTGATCTACACAGTGTAGGTGGTAGGGGCTAGGTGTGTGGGGGGGGGGATCAATTTGGGATTCAGCAGTGGTGTGTTTAGGTCAGACGACTGTGTGACAAGGTAAAGTGTTTATTCTAGATGGGTTGGGCAAGGTGGTTGGCCTCTGGTAGAGAAATAAACTGCGGGGTAGGTTATGTTGAGACATGGTGTGCGCTGTATGTTATGTTGAGACATGGTGTGCGCTGTATGTTAGGTTGAGACATGGTGTGCGCTGTATGTTAGGTTGAGACATGGTGTGCGCTGTATGTTATGTTGAGACATGGTGTGCGCTGTATGTTAGGTTGAGACATGGTGTGCGCTGTATGTTAGGTTGAGACATGGTGTGCGCTGTATGTTATGTTGAGACATGGTGTGCGCTGTATGTTAGGTTGAGACATGGTGTGCGCTGTATGTTAGGTTGAGACATGGTGTGCGCTGTATGTTAGGTTGAGACATGGTGTGCGCTGTATGTTAGGTTGAGACATGGTGTGCGCTGTATGTTAGGTTGAGACATGGTGTGCGCTGTATGTTAGGTTGAGACATGGTGTGCGCTGTATGTTAGGTTGAGACATGGTGTGCGCTGTATGTTAGGTTGAGACATGGTGTGCGCTGTATGTTAGGTTGAGACATGGTGTGCGCTGTATGTTAGGTTGAGACATGGTGTGCGCTGTATGTTATGTTGAGACATGGTGTGCGCTGTATGTTAGGTTGAGACATGGTGTGCGCTGTATGTTAGGTTGAGACATGGTGTGCGCTGTATGTTAGGTTGAGACATGGTGTGCGCTGTATGTTAGGTTGAGACATGGTGTGCGCTGTATGTTAGGTTGAGACATGGTGTGCGCTGTATGTTAGGTTGAGACATGGTGTGCGCTGTATGTTAGGTTGAGACATGGTGTGCGCTGTATGTTATGTTGAGACATGGTGTGCGCTGTATGTTATGTTGAGACATGGTGTGCGCTGTAGGTTATGTTGAGACATGGTGTGCGCTGTATGTTAGGTTGAGACATGGTGTGCGCTGTATGTTAGGTTGAGACATGGTGTGCGCTGTATGTTATGTTGAGACATGGTGTGCGCTGTAGGTTAGGTTGAGACATGGTGTGCGCTGTATGTTATGTTGAGACATGGTGTGCGCTGTATGTTATGTTGAGACATGGTGTGCGCTGTATGTTAGGTTGAGACATGGTGTGCGCTGTATGTTAGGTTGAGACATGGTGTGCGCTGTATGTTATGTTGAGACATGGTGTGCGCTGTATGTTAGGTTGAGACATGGTGTGCGCTGTATGTTATGTTGAGACATGGTGTGCGCTGTATGTTAGGTTGAGACATCAATTATTATCTGGTACATGATTGAGCTATCGGTTGAGATTACCTGTCTGTTAGGTTGAGGTGACTTTTAGGAAGTGTGTGTCTGTGTGTGTGTGTGTGTGTGTGTGTGTGTGTGTGTGTGTGTGTGTGTGTGTGTGTGTGTGTGTGTGTGTGTGTGTGTGTGTGTGTGTGTGTGTGTGTGTGTGTGTGTGTGTTGGAGGGATTATTCCCTCTGCTGAGTACCCACACATGCACAACTCATCTCGACCCAGCGCTACAGCCAGCCAGCAGATGGACTTTGGCTCCCTCCCAAAAAAAGAAAACATTAAATCAAATAAATAAAACTAAAATATCACACGGGCATTATGGGAGGTGATGTTGGATATCCGCAAGAGAGGCACATGCAAGATGGAGCGACCTTCAGTTCATCCACAGGGGAGGGGGGGAAAAAAGAGAGAGAGAGCAGATGACATCAGCTACATATGGGCCAAGGGGTGAGAGGAGGAGGGGAGGCGAGAGGGAGGGGGGAGAGGAGGAGAGAGGGAGGGGGGAGAGGAGGGGGGGGGGGAGAGGAGGAGAGAGGGAGGGTGGAGAGGAGGGGGAGAGGAGGAGGAGAGAGGGAGGGTGGAGAGGAGGGCGGGGGATGAAAGGGAGGGGGGGAGAGGAGAAGAGAGGGAGATGAGGAGTGGAGGAGAGAGGGAGAAGAGGAGCGGAGGAGAGAGGGAGAAGAGGAGCGGAGGAGAGAGGGAGGGGGGGAATAAACAAGCTCCTCATCTGTCTGTCTGTGTTAATTGCTATAAAAAGTCCCAAACACAGGGCGGGGCGGTGTCACGCGCAAATAGGTCCCTCTCCCTATACTAAGTACCACTCCCAGCTATCTGGGGAGTGGGAAAGACATTTGTTATAAGGCAACGGGGTGTTGGCAGGGACAGTCTTAAGATATGGTCATGTTATAAAAGCAACACTAGACACGTATGAGAGAGATGGTCGACCCTCCCGTAGGTCCGAAACACACCCCTCCCTCCCCAAACACACACTCTCCTCATGGCTACGTAATGGCCTCTCGTCTCCCCCTTGGCTTTAAGGTGCTAGATGTTCACACGGGGTGTGAGTGTGTTGTAAATCGCCAGCTCCGAGCAGCCCGGGAGAATAGGGCTGGCTGGGCCACAACCACACTGCTTAGCGAAGGCAAAACATATGTCCGTGTGTGTGTCTGTGTGGTTGCGGCGGGCGGGGGGAAAGGGGGTGAAAAAATAAATAGACTCTTTCTCCCCGACAGCGTCCAGACAATTTTTGGCACGGATAATAAAAAAAATCCAACCGGCAGAAAGTACGGTAGTTTAAAATCGTACAGGAAGGTTAAGTGAACGTGAATAGAAGTGTACTTGTTTGGAACGGACCTGTGACTTTCAAAAAGGCATCCTTCCCATTTGAGACTTAAAATAAGAAAAATGTCCCATTGCCCGTTTGCACCTTTCAGTCAACAGAAAAATATGAAGACTTCCTTCCTCCCTTCAAGTGAACACTGCTCTGACGTGATTGGACACCGTAGGTCAAAGCAAGGACTCTACACGCCACACGGCTTTGCGCAATCCAGTCGTGTTGAGATCAGTGATCACTTCAAGGAAGGAAGTATTTTCAAAGTACTGGCTCGGCGGGCACTGGTTGGTGGTGTAATTTTACAGAAGGGCAGGAGTAGGAATGAAGACAGGTGAACTTATACACACACCTGTGTACTGGTCATTTTAGTAGCACGATTGCAGAAAAAGCACTTAATAAATCAAATGTGCTAGGATAGTACTAGTATACTACAGTAGTACTATAGTAGTTCTATAGTAGTACGATGTTGTCATTAGACTCTTACCGTTCTCAGGCTGGTCCTTGATATCAGACTCACTCTGCTGGTTGGGACTGTCTGACTGGCCATCTAGAGGGAGAGAGAGAGAGAGAGAGATACTGTAAGGGACTGGAGCAAGGGTCTCACTACTTAACTTTCATAAAAGACAAGATGGTACATTTTTAGTCGACAAGGAGATGCCATGGATATATACAAGGTAAGACAAGACTGCGAAACACGCAGAGTCCATAAAAAGACGCGGATGGGGTAAGATTCTTTGGTCACCATACACATAGGTCTCAATGCATTTGTCACCATAGTACTGTAACTGTGCATGTGAGTGCGGTCGGGGGATTGCCTACAGTCAGAGGGGTAACCCAACCCGCCGGGTGTGCTCTGTGTGAGTGAATGCTCAGGTGAAACCCTAGCCCCCGTGTCTCAAGCTCTGCGATCGATGCGGGCGTCTGTCTCCCCCCCCCCCCCTACGCATCGACTGCACACTGGCACAGCCTGAGCCACACTGTAGGAGACTGCAACCGTAGCTATAGACAGACTGACTGACAGACACAGGCCATGGGCTAAAGCTACTGTAGACTACTGGCTAGTCTGGTCTAGTGTGGTGGGTCGATGCCCCTCCTCCGCGGTGACATTGACTCTGCCTTCGTCTCATAGTACTCTACTGTACTATCCAGCGTGTCAGCGTCTTTACTGTACTGACAGTGCACTACGCTGTCTGTGGGTGTTGTGTGGAAAGGTGTGGTGGTGTGGGGTGTCGGAATGTTTTTCTGGGGCTTAGACTGACATGTTTTCAGATGTGGTGTAGGTCAGAGGTGGGGAAGGAGTTGAGGAATTTGTGGTTGGGAAAGGAAAGGGGGGAATAAGGCTTTTGGAGAGAATGCCCAGTGCGAGGATGTCACACTGTTGGCAAACACTCACTTATGGAAATTGGGCTGGCTGGAGACACACTAAGAAGCCGATGCCTGCCGCAACAACTCCATCCACGGCTCATAAAACAGGGAAAACCCATACATTTTATGGGCAATTTTTCTGCCCCGGCGCAAGAACGTCTAACAGCGTCATTAGCGGTGACAGCGACGATGAGGAAAGTGACGTGTAAAAAGCGCTGCTCTTGGTGCCGAAGAAGTTCGCTCCTTATGTTTCGCCTCCCCTTTTAATGTTTTTTTTTTTTACTGCTGCCAAAATGGCAGAGGAACATAACCTCTGGATGATTTAGCTGCTGCTGGGCTGTATCGATCCGACGGGCTGCAGATAAAATTGTTGGGAGTGGGAGAAATATTACCCATCTCCACTCTGGGAGTCGGGACTGAAGAGAGCCAAGCAGAGAGACAGAGAGCTATGACTCAAGGCCTGCTAGGCTGATAGGACGACGTGCCTGGTATTGCTGCTACACAGGCTGGAAGGCTGATTCACTGTAACTAGTTTGCTTGTTTTCTACTGAAATAGGTACAAGAGGTTTGCCAGAGTAGTGAAATAGATGCAAGAGGAGGTACTTGTCTTAACAACGCCGAGATAAAAATCGAACCAGGACCATGTTTTTTTGGCATAGAGTTTTATTTTCTCTCCCCCCCCGAAATGTTTTTCTGCTCTGTTGCTGGAGAGAGAAATCAGGCTGAGTTCGTTTTACACCAAATGTTTATCTCTAAAAACAAAGATTTTTTCAGAGGCAAGTGTTACCAGACAAGCTGATTGACCCCTTTGATCTGTCGGGGAGAGTGCAAAAGGTCCATTTCTCGAGGCAGCCAACGTCGCGGGGGAAACAACAAAAAAAACGTTCCGAACATACGTGACTGGAACGTCAAGAGGGGTAACGGGCAAAGAAAGGCGGCAAAAACGGCGAAGGGAGGACAGAAAGTCAAAAGTGTTGCTTGAAATACTAAAACAAAACAAAAAAGGAGAAAGGTTTTTGGCTGGTGGTTTCCCTCCACTAGCAAGACAAAGTAAACAATTTAGAGGGAACTTGTTTGCATTCTGCTCAGCGTTTGTGGTCTGCATCAACAGCTTAAAACAAAGGCAATCTGGAGGCCCGCGGAACAAAACGTCCCCCCAGCAACCGAACAGAGGCGGCTGAAAGCGGGGTGGGGTGGGGGTGGTTCGCCGGGGGCATAAGGCTAGTGGCTGGGTGCTGCTGGGTGTGGGTGGGGGAGGCACTTTCACACAGTCCACAGCCCCCCCACCCTAGTCTACCCCGACGCTCTCACGCGCCTTTCCCCCTCGCTAATTAAATATGCAAATGAGGCGTGAGACCCAGACTGTGTCTCACATCTGCATTTACCCCCTGTTGAGGGCCCTCAGAGCTGGGAGAAAGGGAGGACGAAAAATCTGGCCGGTTAAAACAAAACAACAAAAAAACACACTAAACAACAAACAACGAACCCCCCCCCCCCCCCCGCCACAAACAAGACCTATTCACGCAGCCTCTATACAAGTCCCTTAACAAGTCGCTCTTTATCTTTCTCTCCCTCCGCCTGAAGGGAAGGAGGAAAGGACTAGAGCCAGGTGTCTGGTATAGGGCTATGACCACCTCCCACCCTTCACTACTACGTCTAAGGGCTCTGAAGGGGTGGGCACTTGATGGGGGGGGACCGGTGGGGTACAGAAAGTAAAGAAAGCCAAAAGAACCCCCCTCCCCTCCCCACGCACCTCCTTCCAGTCCAGACAGAGGATGCACTACAGCCACCATAGATCAACGGTTGGATAAGAGACCGTTCATTATGGTTACACCGTTATGAATATGCACTGTCATGGAATTTATCACCCCTCACTGGAGGCATTAATACATTGCAGGATTAGTGTCACAGCTCCTTCTACGACGGGCCAATAACTTTCATACGACTAATTAACGGTCCGAGCTGTGTGAGGCTGTATTTTCACCATAGCAACCGACGGTTTTTACAACGGAGTCATATGAGAGAGAGAGAGAGAGAGAGAGAGAGAGAGAGAGAGAGAGAGAGAGAGAGAGAGAGAGAGAGAGAGAGAGAGAGAGAGAGAGAGAGAGAGGAAAGCCTGGGTCATGTTCATTAGTGCACACTGTAGCAAAATGTTTTGTAACAGAAAACAAGCATTTCTGATTGGACACTTTCAGGTTGTCCATCCGTGTTTCAGTCCGTTTGCTACCTAATGAATAGGACCTAGGTTCTAACTGTGGGTGCATACCGGTTCTCTATATGGTCTTTAACACGACCTGGCTAGACCAGTAACACTCTTAACCACCGAGCTGGTAAACTTTTACGAGCAGGCCCTCGTCTATTAAACGGACCAATGGGAGAGAGTAGATTACAGTAGAGTACGGTATACTACTACTAGAGTGGGAGTATATAGTGGTGTCTCGGGCCAGAAAGAGAGATGAGGAGAGCTGGGGGAATGTGTGTGTGTGTGTGTGTGTGTGTGTGTGTGTGTGTGTGTGTGTGTGTGTGTGTGTGTGTGTGTGTGTGTGTGTGTGTGTGTGTGTGTGGAATGTCTTGATGGCTGGTAGTTGAATTAGTGAACGAGTTGACACACTAATTAGATCGTTAGGGGACGGCCTCGCGGCTGCATGTGTGCTGACTGGTCTACTGATGCAACTCCTTGCCTCAGACACACACAATCCCAGGTCATCCCTATGTCTCGTCCCTCCCTCTCCACTCTAGCCTCTTTCGGTCCGCGCTCTCCCCGTCTTCTTCCAGATTTGTCTCTTTCCCTCGCTCCTTCGTCCTCTGTTCTACCCTCTCTTTTTCCTCCCTCCATCCCACAGTTCTCTCCCTCTCTTCAGTCTCCCCCTCGTTCGCTCGCAGTCTCCAGTCTCTCTTTCTTACCATCTCCCCCTCTGAGCCCTGGCTGAGAGGGGGACACCGCCTGGCCCGCTCCGCCCGCCCCCAGCGGCCGCTTCATTATGCATGCGCCAAACCCTCTGTACCTCTCCCGGGTCCCTCTCCCTCCCGCCGGTCCGCTTTCCCACCAAGTGCTCGTGCTGTAATCCAATTGTGTGTTAAAACCCTGCTTTCTAAAGGCCCTTTTACACACTGAGCCCAGGAACACGCATGCCAATAAAAGAGGAGGCAGAAACTTCATTTAGAAATACAAACGGCCCTTTCTGTCCGCTATCAATGGAAGGTGAAGCCACAGGGATTGGCTTATTGTTTTCACAAGTATCGTCTCCTCTCGTCTCACTCCCCGAGCTTTTTTCGCTTTTTTTCTCCACCCCCTCTCGCCGAGTTGAGCGTCAAGCCCGGGCTTTGTTGAACGATTGTGGCGGATTCGCCAAAACCTTCGGATTTAATTTGCCATTCCTGTAAACCTCTCGTCCTCCATCCCTCCCTCCTCTCTCCATCTCCCTGACACCCTCCCTTCCTCTGAATGAAATGGTACATGACCGGAGAGCCATTCCAGAACAATCCACCACCGGGACACTTGATGTGGGTTTTGTTATATCAACTGTAACACTGGTCCCAATCAACATGGAGATTAGTCGTGGGAAGTTCCAAGCAGCTACAGTACGTAAAACGTAAGCGGCCATTTTCGATCGTTCCTCTGAAATCGGTCCCTATAGGGTTAAAACTGAAGGCACGCTGAGGTCCTTTCAGTGCACGGTGTCAGCACACAGACGCTACTCATATCTAGCCTGCGCCAGGGCAAAGTAGAAATAGGAGAGAGCATATAGGGAGAGCCTGCCCTAGTGAGTTTGTTTCTGTCTGCGTTCCCTGTGTCCAGTGTTTGGCTAACCTCGACCTTCATCCAGGCTCCCTACGTCACTCCATATTTAATAAGCTCAGTGTTTACATAGAACCCTTCTGCTTCTCATCTACAGCACGGCCTCAATCCCACTCCTGTGCGTGTGTGCGATTGCTAGCGTGTGTTTGATTGTACTGTATGTGTTACGTGTGTATATGTGTGCGTTCTGCTGGTGGGTGAGTGCGCGTTATTCTTTGGGGCTGAGGAAGAGGGACAAAAGAGTATAAAAGAGTACGGTGGCTGTGTTTACAGATCCCGTCTGTCCTTTCAATCTAGACAGCCGGGCGTTTGAGCGCGAGCGTGTGTGTGGAAATAAAAACACTGACCACCTTGGAGGAGGAGACGGAGTGCGGAAGAGGAACAAGGGCATAAAGGGTTCTGTTTTCCTGTCGGCCTGAAAACTGGCCCTGAAAAAAAACCAAAAACGGGTTGTTCAGTAGGGCCCAAAAAATAAAAAAAATAAAAAGGAGCTTTCTAATTGGACAAGTTCCAGGAGAACCTTCCCGTTTCTAAAGGTTTCGAAACGTCTCTTGCCCATTGAACATAGCCCAGGCATCAAGAGCCAATGTTTGGTCTGTCAATACTGTACATACTGTACAAGACATAATAATGCCGTAGTAGTATAGTAGTAGTGCCGTAACGCCCCTTCCAAACCACTAAAGAACACACTCCACTGTGTGTTACTGAGTGTGTGAAGGGCTGGTGAATTCTGTGTGTGTGTGTGTGTGTGCGTGCGTGCGTGTGTGTGTGTGTGTGTGTGTGTGTTTGTGCGCAAGGTTTGGGCATAGGCATTAGGGAACGTCTCCAGTTGTCCTCTGTCTATTCTATTTGTTGCCGTTTCCAAAAGTGAAGGAAGGTGTGTGTAGGTTCAGGTCGTTCACTGTATGGTCCCGGTTGCTGCTGCAGCCCTGGTGAAACCGTAAGCACTCTGCTGCCTCTTCTCCAGTCTGCCTCCATTCCAGCCTGTCTTCACCTCAACATCTCTCCTTCGTCATCATCTATCATCTCCACCTCTCTCTTCACCCATCTCTACCTCTCCACATTCATCTCTACTTCCATCTACCCGATCCATCCCTACATTCATCTATACTTCCATCTACCCGATCCATCTCTACCTCTCTACATTCATCTATACTTCCATCTACCCGATCCATCTCTACCTCACCTCCTCATAGGTGCTTCAGTGTTCTGGGTCTGCCCCCCTGGACACTGGCTTACAAAGGCCCCTGTACAGGGGCTCATTGGGGGAAGAAGGGAACAATGCAGTGAAGGAGGTAAAGAGAAGGGGAGTGAGGGAAGCCTGGAGGAGGGCAGAGAGAGAGAGAGAGCGCTCCCTCCTAGCTGGCTCACTAGACCTCCCTGCTGCTCCAGAGGAAAACTGTGGGAAAAGTCAAACTCTGTGGCCCCGTAGGCTGGGCTATGTGGAATGAAGAAGGGGAGAGAGAGGGAAGATAGAGGGAGAAAGAGAGAGAGGACCTTGCTCACTCACTCCCTCCTTCCTCCTCTCCTCTGCTGTTATTCTGCCGTCGTTTCTAGGAAGAGGGTGGAAAAAGAAGGGGGGAGGCCGAGGAGGAGAGACAAGTTCTTGGCCTTTTCCCAGCAAGGCAAAAAAATAAAAAACAGCAGTCCAATCCCAGCATTCTCTAGGGGTCTGGTGAAACATACAGCCCTGGGGCCGCTTTCAATTTACTCTCTCTCTGTGTCTAATCTTCTCTCTCCCTGTCTCTCTCCCTCTCTCTCTAAATAGCAGGACTGTGAGAGAAAAGTCGAAGCTGTCATGGATCTGATGTGCTCTGCGACCTCCCTTAGCCCTGATGTGGAGAAATAGAAAGATTGAGGAAGGGTCAACTGTGCATGAGAGCCAAGTGTGTGTGTGTGTGTGTGTGTGTGTGTGTGTGTGTGTGTGTGTGTGTGTGTGTGTGTGTGTGTGTGTGTGTGTGTGTGTGTGTGTGTGTGTGTGTGTGTGTGCGTGCGTGCGTGCGTGCGTGCGTGCGTGCGTGCGTGCGTGCGTGCGTGCGTGCGTGCGTGCGTTTTACATGCTAGGAGGACTGGTGGGTGAGAATATAAGATAATAATGAAGCAGACACAAATAAAGCATTCTTAAAAAAGGTAGAGATATCGTTCGCTTTGATCAAACAAGCTAATGGCATGTGGTTAAATAAAGGTGAAATAAAACAAATAAAAAGAATGCACTGTGTACTGCTCTTTTCTTTAAACCCCCCCCCCCCCCCACCGCAAGTTGCCCAGTGATCATAGTGATGGAAAAAGCGTTCAGTAACCCCCCCCTCGCTCAAAAACACTTCCTGTCTTTGTCTGACTCTATACACACACACTCGCTCTCGCTATGGTAACAACTAACCACTGGAGAAAGCTCAGGATAGGTACAATAGAGGCTGCTTACAGCCCTACTTTCTACTGACAAATTGGCTCTGCGCCCTCGACAAAAGTAGTGCACCGCGTTGGGAATAGGGTGCCATTTGGAACGCGGAAAATACTGTACACATTCTCCCTGATAGGTTCCAACGGCGTAGCTATCGTGAGCAGGAGAACGTCGAAAAACACTGGAGATTTCACAGGCTCCTCTTGCTTGTCTGTCTCCCAAATGGCACCCTGTCCCCTAAATAGTGCACTACTTGTGGCCAAGCCCTTGTGTTCCGGGGAAGAGGAGAGGAGGAGAACGCAGACATCTTGAACTTCTCGTCATGTCATCTTTTCTACCCGGCAGCAGCCTGGGACAGCAGGAGTTGTCGTCGGTCAGAGGTTGTACAGTATTGAATCAAAACAAAGTGTTGTCAGTTTGATTGTCATTTGCCAGAGATCTAATCTTGGTGAGTACTGGGGAGGTCTGCCCCTCGGTGACACGGGAAGAAAGCCGGGAGAGAAAGTGTGTGTGTCTGTGAGCTGTAATTCACTGTTGTCCCAGGGCCCAGCTGACAGGCTCCAGCTGCAGTGTCGAGGTACTGTGTGTGTGTGTGTGTGTGTGTGTGTGTGTGTGTGTGTGTGTGTGTGTGTGTGTGTGTGTGTGTGTGTGTGTGTGTGTGTGTGTGTGTGTGTGTGTGTGTGTGTGTGTAAACAGCAGCGAGCCCGTAGTGCCAAGTTAGAGCCCCCCCATTCCACCTCCGCCATTTTACAACTGCAGGGAACGACGTGCTGTCTGAGACCAGGAAGTGTCAGTCACCGCCTCTCTGCTCTCCTACCGAGGAGGTCATGGAAAACATGGTTGAGAGGGAGCAGCAGATCTCTCTCTCGCTCCGAGTCCATACCCACTCTCGTCTCTCGCTCTTGAATTTCGCACCCAAAAATGTCCATTCTCCGCACTGAGAAGAAAAAAAAGATGGAGAGAAATTGAGGAGGGGTGTTGGGGTCTGAGGGGGGTACAAGACGGGAAATGATCACGCCACCTCAGGCCCCGTCCTCCCCCGCGGTGATCTAATCGAATTTACTCCTTGAAACAAACGGGTGACTTTGCACATAAACAAGTCACTCTGGGCCAGATGAGTCAATACATGGGACCTGGGAAAATAAACAGGAACCGGGGTGGTCGGGAGGGGAATGAGGAGCGACTGTACCGCCACCCTGGCAGGAACAACCGACACAAAACCAGAGCTCGCCTTGTGGGAAGGGAAGCCTCGACTTGTCTTCTCTCATCCCCTCTTCTTTCTCGCTCTCTGAAACAGTGGGAATAGAACATCTCCATGCTCATGCAGCACAAGCTAAAAAATACAGAAATGACAGGGTGAACTGCTTTGGCAGCCAACTTTTGCGCTGCCGCCTCCTCTGCCTCCCCTCCCTCTCCATTTTCTCTCTCTCTGTTACGCTAGTGCTCTCTCTCTCATAGAGAGAGTCCCTGGCTAGAGCTCCTGTCTGGAGCAGACTAGGGGAGGGAGGTTGGTGCCAGGGTTGAAGAACTGGGTGAGTGGCGATCTGCACCGCTCCACGGCAAACCCAGCCCAGCCGCTATCCTCTACTCAGCCCGCTAGGCTTCCTTCCCACCATACAGTGGGGCTTTCACACATGGCCCGCAGCGAGGAGGGAAGGGAAACCCCCAGTCACTGCACACAACATGCCCAGCCTGGCCACTCCTGCTGGGTCTTCCCCCTGCCTACACACTGCCCCACTACAGTCACTAGAGCCAGGTTTACCCACCCAAAACTACTGGGCTCTGCCTGACTAACACACACACAGACGCGCGCACTCATACACCTCATTAAACACAGCTCTATGCAACAAATACTACCTGAAAATGCCAATAAATATTATCAGATCGGGGGATATGTTTTGTGATATTATTGTTACAAAATAAAACAATTTCAGTTAGACTGCCTCTTGAGAAGAATTTGTGATAAAACATTTTTTGTTTCATATTTGAAATTTAAATAGCCTACCATGTCACATATCAATGACTTAACTTTATTATGAAATGTGCATTGTAAAACAATATATTCCTTATTGATTTTACAGACACTTTTTAATGAAATGATATGATATATGGTATGATTTCAAAAGGCTGTCAGTCAATATCGAGCCACCATTCATTTTCTTCTGCAGTTCATTTCAGAGAAGTCATAAATTACCAATATTTACATATGGTACCTCGACTCTCCAACTCTATGCATTTCAATACACATATATACACCCTTCTTAGAAAATGTGTGTGTGCATATATATATATATATATATATATATATATATATATATATATATATATATATATATATATATATATATATATATATATATATAAATAATGCAAATATTGCAATACCAATAAATCTACAATACACTATACTGCATTTTACACAGACAAGTACAAAATATTACTTTTGTTCACTATTGACCATAATGCACTATTTAGCATGATTATCGGAACGTAATTAATGCTCGCTAACGGATTCGCTACAACGGAGGAATTTGAGAGAAAACTTGAGGGTGTCAGATAAAGAAAACAGCCCTTAGAAAAAGGCTCAATGGTGGAGAGTATGCCAGTCCAATTGTCTGTCTGGCATATGCCCGCCAGTGCGTAAGGATCAGGGCTTATGCCAGCCAAGGCGCTGGGTTGGCATTTCAACCCTGGCAGACCCCTGTACTCGCAGCCAAATCGACAGCGAAAGAGAGAGGGGGAAAAAGAGATACATGCTTTTGTTCGGTTCTGAATGCTACGTCTGTACAACCAAAAGTGAAAACGCCAGTCTAATGCCTGGATCAGTGGTGTTTGTTTTTTTTTACATAAAAGACAAACAATTCGGCGACTGGTGGCAATAATGCATTTTTTTTGTGTCAGGTAGACAAAACGTGGGGATTTCTTTTTATGTGCCCCCCCCCTTCCTTAAACGTCATAGAAGAGTAGCCTGTTACCGGCGCGCCCAAACTCTCCTCTTCGCCCCTCCCAACCGCCTCCATTTTGTGAACATCTGACTGCCTCCATTTTATGGCAGCCCTTTCCTCTAAGAACGGCGCAAATACAGTGCTATCATCGATTCTCCAATATACAAAAACTGTCGCCCAGACGCTACACTCACAAATAAAATACTTGACGGAGATGAAAAGCATTGGCTTTGAATGAGTGCCATCGCTTGTCGAGCCGCCATTTTAAAGCGAGTCAGTCTCTCTCGCTCGTATTTGTCTTCATTCTCCTCCTTTCCTCTCTGTCGGTGTCTCTCTCTCTCTCTCTCATGCTTATCCTCAACGTAGCTGTTAAACCATCCTGCCAGGCAAAGCTATACTGAGAGAATCACGTTAGCTGCCTCCATTGTTGGATGACACAGAAGCAGTCGCTGCCAAGAAGTTTGCTGCCAAGTTCAACAACATTCAGATAAAAGACAGCGAGAGCTACAAAAAAAGGAAAAGGCACAAACACAGAACTCAGCAGAGCCCAGGACAGAATCTCCAGTGACAATGATGGCCGACATGTCATGGTATTAGCTCTAACGTTTACCATTGATACACCCCTAACCCCCTTTACACCTAATGCCCTGGCAGCCATCTTAAAAGCTTTGGCAACCATTTTGAAAGTGCTCGCTGCCTCCTTTGAACAGTTGCCATTCCTCATGCCACATTTTCACAACAAAAGATGCAGTCGGAATTACCACTTACGCTACCAAATACCGTGCGTTCACAAAAGACTACTTACTGTATGTTCCCAAACAAAAAGGTGAAAGCGTTTGTTTTCATTTGGAACAAAAAGGAATCTTAAGACACCTTTGTGTTACAGAACTCTGACCCTTCCCCAGAACAAACCAGGCAACTGATAAATGTACCATTTCCTGTGCAACGAGATACATTCAGCTCTCGCCACCATAGAATATCGAAATCGATATGAATTTTAACTTACTACAGCATCACTCGTAAGTCCCTTGAACAACAGGCCATTTAGATAAAGCTGTTCATAAAGCCACAAATAAAATAAACTACAGCTTGTATTGCTTCCGTTATGTCCATTGGCACACAGTACCATTCAAATTGGTGTGCCAGCTATCAAGTGGTTAAAGATTCACATTATTTTCTGACAGTAACCAGGTTTCCATCCAACCTTTTCATGCGAGTAAAGTACATGTCTGATTAAAAAAAAAGTCACGACAGGCCTGATGGAAACTTTCCAAATGGCGACAAAACAAAATACGCTAGGCAAGGTGGGATCTGTTAGTGTCTGTAAAATTAACTATGCGAGAAATGGAGGTCGGGAACGCCTCAACGCGCAAATATTGATATAATAAACCGTCATTTCGTAGTAATGGTATATTGTATGGCCCTCCCACTATGACTCAGGAAACCCTGCAGTTTGTTAGGATACAGATGAAATAAGTTATGGTGAACTTCACAGGGTGGTGAAAGTGCAGTGATGAGCTTGATGCTGCTTTCCAATAAACATGTAGTCTTACCCCGGTGACATAATGATCGATGCTTGGCTGTCGTTTGGCAAATACAAATAATCTCACTCTTTTGTCTATAATATTCTCATCATGAAGGCTATACACACATATATATATATATATATATATATATACATAAATATACACATATATATACACACACATATATATATATACATACATACATACACATACATACACATATATATATGCATATATACATACATACATAAACATATATATATGCATACATACATACATACATACATACATACATACATACATACATACATATATATATATATATATATATATATATATATGTAGGCTGTATCTGCGAGCTGTTGGCTAGACCAGACAGGGCAAATTCACAATCTAACCCACAGTATAACCCACAATATAACCCACAGTATAACCCACAATATAACCCACAGTATAACCCACAATATAACCCACAATATAACCCACAGTATAACCCACAGTATAACCCACAATATAACCCACAGTATAACCCACAGTATAACCCACAATATAACCCACTGTGAAATGTTTTGTGGACTACATCATCACGCCCAGGCTTTTATCCAGAACTGGTCAAGTTGATGGAAACACATCTCTGGTGGGAAAATGCCAATCTTGTTTCAATTTCGATTTGAGAATATTTACACGAAAATGTGTCACCAGTTGGCCAGAACAGAAATAGTGCTGCAGGTTGTCACGTCAGCATTAGTCTTGATTGAAAGACCCATATTAGGTTAAATGGCTCCGAGTCATGTACATGCTTCATTTCTTGTTCCCCAACACGCCTGTGACGCTCAAATTACTCAAACGAGCAATTACTTTATGCTATAACACTAAACACAGCATTCAGCAACATCACAGATATCTCAAAGTCATCCGTCTTGCTGTGGGGAAAACATTACCATTGGGTTTAGTGTGTAGACTAGCCAGGTACACAGTCATTTCCAGTATAAATGTATTTTTACTGCTTTGCTGGCAATTCATTCAATTGCCTATATGTCTATAGCACAGCATTAACACAAACAACACAAACTAATTTCCTTTAACTTGCCGGTATCCAACGTTTTAATTAAGCATGCCATAATTGTATTGTAATGCAATGTAACTTACAAATAAAATGCTGATACAATTTGCATACAGTACAAATTATATCAAAACACTATTTTTAGACATACGGCAGCTTGTCCATGGTAGATAGTATAAAAAGTCTGAAAACGGTCCATTAAACACAAATGTGACAGGCTGATTAGTAACCCTGGGAATGAAGTGGGATTAGGAGCTACCCCATGTGAACTAGGCAGCCATGGGTAGGTGATAGGAGGGAGTGTGTGTGTGTGTGTGTGGACCACAATAGGCAGGATCTAGAGAAGATACTCTCATTGTGCCCATCTCTGTTCCCTTTAGCTAGGTATGCTCTGGGGGGGGGGGTTCACCCATGGCCAGTCTTGGCACTCGGACTACTGCGGCAGTGGATCAATTAAGGGGAGCGTCCAGAATAATGGACGTTCAGGGGAAAGTGGATTAGGCCGGGATGGAACCTTGATGTGTGGGCGAGATATTGTGCTGGCGGAGTGAAGGACGCCGTGGGCAGTGGCATGATGACATAAACCAGATTGAAATAGTTTGGAATGCGATTGATGAATTGCCGTATTGATCCGGTTCTGCCTCACTTACCATAATTATAGCACTGTAATGGATGGCGTTACTGATGTCAGACGGGTTCTCTCCTCTCTTTTTGCTGCTTCCTTAGCCTCTCCCTCGCTCCCTCTCTGCCTCAAAAGTAGGTGGAACACCCTCAAAGCTCATTTGAACGTCCCAGTTTGATGGTGGAAGCGTTTGAATTTCGAGAAGAGGGGGTCTTCTCCCCTCAACAACAACTAGTGATAAATGCTACACATGCCTTGTCTGGTCTTCGTCTGGGAAATTAAATAATGCTTTTCATCCGATGCCACAATAGTTCCCTTCCCCCATGTTCCCCCCTGCCTTCCTACCCTCTTCAGTCTGTCTGGAGTGTCTCTTTGCGGGGCCGGCTCTGATCCCTTAAAGAATGCCAGCGAGGGGAGCAGATATCACCTCTGCAGAGACACAAAGTGCCGACTTTCAGCTGGAGAGAAGTGGAGCCCTTGCTACTCCCCCTCCTACTTCCCTCCTGGCCCCCCAGTCATTGATAAGTAGAAAACGGCCTAGAACAAGATTCCTCAGGCCCAGACAATGGGCTTCCTGTGAGGCTACAGTTACCCCGGGAGGGGAGACAGGAGAAGGAGGAGAGGAGGGGAAAGGGCATGAAGACGACAGGGAGGGATAGAGAGAGAACGAGAGGGAACAAAAGAGAAGAGCAGACAGTGCTTGTGTGGTAACTAACTGGGCAAGCTACTACTTGATACTGTTCGAAGGTTCAAAACCTTTGTCTGTGCTCTGTCTGGGGTAGGCCCATGAAAGAGAATCAAACATAAACTCAAAACAAAATAACCGAACAGTGAGACTTATTGTAGGTAACCTACCACTATTCTGTCCCATCGTGTGACCACCTGTAATTAGGAAATGAATTCAGCTGTGTGGCAGACTCAGTCCCACTACCGTTTCTGTCAAGGGATTCCAAAATGATATCTTAACTGTATATGAATATAACACAGACACCAAAGAGAAAAGCTGCAGCTTATAAGACACACTTCCACTGCTATATCACGTAGGCTATAGTCCATCTATACAGACTTATGATATATACCGCAGGGTCTACGTAAACTAACTCAGCTACATTTTCATTCAGCAGGAAAGACTAAGGTGGACTTTTCCTCTGTTGTTGTTGAGGTGGAGTATTCTCAGGTGGGAGGCCAGGTGTGTGGGAGCGCGTCTGTTTTGACATCTCCTCCCATGGAGAGGAGAGCCCTGTGCTGGTGAGGAGAGGAGAGGAGTGCGATCGATAGGGCAGCCAGGGGAGGGTGGGAGGGCCCTGTCTCTGGTTACCCCCCGTGGCCTCCCCCCCAAGGGCCACCCGTCTGAAGAGCTGCCCTGACCACCCACACACACACACACGTCCAGCCCAATGATGACGAGGCTTAACACAACGCAGAGCGATTCCCTACTAAAGCCCCACTAGAGCTTTATCTGGGCAGCAATCACCACATGAAATTCCTTAAAAAAATTGAATTTTCATATGGGTTTGACATGTTTATTTGTTTCGCATATACAGCTTCTTTTTTATGGTAGCAATTTGTATGTTTAACTGTAATTTGTCCGAGAGCAGTCAGCAGTCAGTTAATAACGTGGCGTCGTGGTCACACATCCAAGTGGTGATAAAGTTGAGACC
Organism: Salvelinus namaycush; assembly: GCF_016432855.1. NCBI lineage: Eukaryota > Metazoa > Chordata > Actinopteri > Salmoniformes > Salmonidae > Salvelinus > Salvelinus namaycush. The sequence continues at coordinate 9,514,286 of NC_052316.1, forward strand.
GACAGTGAGGGGGAAAAAACGTAGCCTCATGCTTGAGTTCACACCACAAAACAAACGAAACACACAACAGACACTACGAGAATCGATGTCACAGTGGAAATAGTCATTTAATTGTAAATGTCGGAGAGAGTGGGCCTTGGATGTACTAACAGCAGATATATACATATGTGTGTATTGGCTGGGGCCACGCTTTGTGAGCTGTGGACAATGTCAGGCAGCAGCATCGACCGGCGAATCAATCCCTGCTGGGGGGAAATTGAGAGGGGATCTGCAGTAACGCAGGCTATGTTTTCTAGGCACTATCCTTGCTTTCTCTACCGGACTGCCCTGCAGGGCTGCCAACCGTGCACCCTCACCCTCACGCTCTTTTATTTTCTTACTTTCCGACTCACTCTCATTATGTTGTTACCCTCTCGTTTATTTCTCTCCCCCTTTTATTTTTCTCGTTCACCATCTCTCCTTTTCTCATGTTCACCCACTCTCTCTGTCAGTCAGTCAAGTAGCACAGCATGGGACATGGCATGGAGCGCTCTCCTCTCTCAGTCAGGATTCAGTCAGGATGTCTGCCTCAGATAATACAGGAATGAGCATATAGGCACTCACAGCACTGGAATGGAAGACACACACACACACACACACACACACACACACACACACACACACACACACACACACACACACACACACACACACACACACACACACACACACACACACACACACACACACACACTGTTACGCACACGGAGTTCCGTGTTTTGAAAACCCTTCATGTTTTCTCCTGTTTATCTTATCTGACCTCACTCTAATCGTGTTTATACTTGGTCCTTTGTAGCTCAGTTGGTACAGCATGATGCTTGCACAGGGTAGTGGGTTCGTGGAGATTCAATGGAGATTCTCCATTTATCTTCTTTGTTTGTATATGTGTCCAGGAAACTGGCCCATAATGCAGTGCTTTGGGCACTGGACTTCGAGGGTGTTCCAGGGTGGGCGCACTCTGTCTCCAGGATAGATTACGCACCTGCCATGAAGCCCCTCCCCCCCTCCCTCCTTCCTCCCTGCCACTTTACCAAAAATATCCTCAAATCGGCCTTCCTCTCCCAGCCCGCTTCTCTCCGGAGAGAGGCATTGCATCAGGTCATTTATCACCCGCCATTTCCCGCAGTAATCTATTAGTCTTCCAAGTGGGCGTACCTGAATCCTGTACTCTGGCCCTGGCACTACCTGTTACAGATGACCACCCGCCTGTCGGTTTGTCCGCTCTACCCGTCTGTCTGCCTGCCTTTTCCTGGAAATCCTCTCTCACGCATTTTCCCTTTTTTCCCCCCTCAGGACCCGCTCTCACTCTCACTCTCTCTCTCTTTTGATTTCCCTCTCTCTCTTTCTGGAATAGCTCAGATGAGAGACAGGCACAACAGAGATGCTTGTACAACCTCTTCGGAATCATGTCTAAAAGAGAGTGGCGTTCTATGATAATTCCACCTTAGAACTGGACTCTGCTCACTAACAGTCAAGTTCCATCTGATACATTGTACCCTGCTGCAAATTGTATGAAAATACTGATATTACAGCGTCAATGGGAAAATACATGTCTTTTTTATAATGCAATTTACTTATAAGCCTATCGGTGTCATTGTTTTGTTTGTTGATGAAACAATGGGAAACAAATTTGCATTCAAGCACACACACACACACACACACACACACACACACACACACACACACACACACACACCGAAGACAAAGCCCGGGCAGCAATGCCAATGTTTGTGCCCCTCGAGTGCCACTGGGGTTTGCCTGTTCCCAGGGTTGTCAGGCAGCCCAGTGCCCAGGGCCTGCGGCTGGGAGGAGAGGAGGGGGGCAAGGGGAGGAGGGAGCAGGGCCAGAGGGTGGGCGCGGGGTGGGTAGCGACGAGAAGGGGGGTGGGGGGGTGGAAGAGTTAGCAGAGCTCGCCCTAAAAAACAAAAAATCTCCAAAGTCAGGTGATAGGAAAAAAGGAACGCACAAAATGTCTCTGGAAATGAAGAACCAGGGATGAGTGAGGGACAGAGATGAGAAAGAAAGGAGAGAGACCACCACCCCCACCCAAATGGGCACAAAGAAAAATGTGTACGAGAGTGTGCGTGCGCCAATGTGTATGTCTGCTTGTTTGTGAGAAAGAGTGTGTGTCTGGGAGGGAGTAGAAGGGGACACTGTTTCCCGCTCCGTCTCCCCGGCCCTGCACACAGCCTGTCTCACTTCAAACAAAGCTATTGGCAGGAGAGAGAAAAGGCAGGCCGCTGCCACCGCCGTTTTTCCAGGGCCGCCCGACGTTCAAAGCCCGCGTGAAAGAGGGGCAGCAGCAGTAGTTGTCTGGAGGCTACACACACACAGACAGAGAGACAGAGAGAGAGAGAGAGAGAGAGAGAGAGAGAGAGAGAGAGAGAGAGAGAGAGAGAGAGAGAGAGAGAGAGAGAGAGAGAGAGAGAGAGCCCGGGCTGGCATACTTGGCTGGCGCTGTGGCCAGGTGGTCTGGGCACACTGGCAAAGACACTGGCACGACAACCTACCCAGATGGCTCCCCGGGCCCTTCTTTTTTTGAGGTGCCGTTCTCTCGCTTTCTTTCTCTCCCTCTCGTCTAGTCTTATTCTCCCTCTCTCTTCATCTGGTTTCACTCTCTCCCTTAGTCTCTCTTCCCTCTCACAAAAAATGTGCAGTGCACGCACTGACATATGCCCTCCTGAGGAAAAATAAAAAAATAAATCCCTGTCCTTGTGATTGAATTAATGATTAAGATTTGCTCCTGGGCTAAGGGGTGGCGGGCTCAGCAGGGGCAAGATGAGCCCGGGTCCTCCCAGAGACGTGCATGCGCATGGAGGCGGGCATAGAGGGTTGCCAGCTGCGCCAGGCTGCCTTTGTGGAGCCAGCCATGCCCGCTGCGCCCACTGCTATGACAGTGGGTATGGGAGAGGGAGACACCATCTCTATGCCACTCCCTACCTATACACCCCCCCCACACACACATTTAACCCACAACATACAGATACTGTATTCTAGTGTACTCTAATAAAGAATGGATCTGATTTGTATCATCAAAACACTATTATAATCTACAGTGGAAGAAGGAGCAGAGAAAGAGCAGGGAGACATTGTTGTGAATTCCCTGCCGCTGTGCTCTGGGTAGCTGTGGGCCTGCAGTGGGCTTCTGTGGCTGTGTGTAACGCTCCCCGAACATATGGAGGAGGATCCGCCAAGCCCCGCTTCACAGCTGTCTGCTCTGCGCCCCACCTCCCTCCTCATGCACTGCTGGCTGGCTGTACACACACACACACACACACACACACACACACACACACACACACACACACACACACACACACACACACACACACACACACACACACACACACCTGTGCACTGACACACACACAACTGTGCACTGACACACAGACAAAGATGCAACTGTACACAAAAACAAACCAATAAACACACACACACACACACACACACACACACACGGCTATGCATGGAGAAAAATCACCCTCCAAACTGTACAAGGACATGGCCCCACCCACATTAGTATACGTTAGCTGAAAAAAAATAAAAAATGGGAACGCTATAAAAACGCAAAACCACGTGTGACAGGCATCTATCAGCAGAGCTTCATATTCAACTGAAACACCGTCAAACATGCATCAAAAATCTATTCTTTTCCTGCTTCACGCAACATTTTGACAGACATGTAATGAATCGTGCTTTTGTGCGGTCGCCTTGAAAAAACAGAACAATTTAATTGCCCGTCTGGTTACGCTAACGACGGCTAAGCTAACAGTATTCAGATCTCCCTCTCAATCCGCCCTGTTACGCAGCAAAACGACGTACAGTAAACTGTACACAGTATCACACTCTGAAGAAGACAAAATACAATTGAAACGTGTAAGTGTGACATTGTCTTTTTTATCTTTCTTGTGGACATGCCATTGTGAAGATATTTTCATTCAGATTTATCTGAATTACCTTCGTCATAGAAATGACAAAACATTTTTTTTAAATATTTTCTATGCAAACAGAATAACCAGAATAATAACCAGAATAATAACCAGAATAATAACCAGAATAACCAGAATAATAACCGGAATAACCAGAATAATAACTAGAATAATAACCAGAATAATAACCAGAATAATAAATAGAATAACAACCAGAATAACCAGCTCCAGCCTAAGAGTTAACCAAGGCCCCCCCCCCCACGTCCCCTCCGCAACGTCGGCCCACCTCGGCCCGGTTCCGCTCGGCTCTACCTAGCCCCCCCGTTCGTTGGTCCAGTGGCGAGCACCCCCCCAAGGTACTCTACAATGTGCCATTATTACGCAATCATTATGTTCTTTTACACAGCAGAATCGTGCTACGCTGTGAAAGAGGCCCCTTTCTTATGGTGATCAGCGTGCCCAAAACGTTTCCTCGTGTTAGTTACCCATGCCAGCCCAGAATGCATCACACCACAACCAATTATGGCCCGGGGGGGCGCAATTGGAGGGATTCATCGATTAATGTGAAAGTAGGGAGTGAGTGGAATGTTGGTGTGTGTGTGTTAATGAGGAGAGAAAGTGATGAGAGGGAGAGAGGGGTAAAGAAAGAGGGGGTCAAGCTGCATCCCAAACACTCGGGGGGGGGGGCCTTCACGCCCCCCTCTGCCCGTCTCCCTCCCTGCGAGTGACCCAGAGCCACTCCATGGTGTGAATAGACGGCCGGGGTCTTTCAGCCCTCTCACAATGTTTGGACATTTTTCTTTGTCCATTACACTTATCCCTCTTTCAGCCGGCCTCCATATAATATCCCTTAGAGCGGGCGTCTTGTGAATGGAGATAATCTCCTCCACACTTACACACACAGACACAATTTACAGTAGAGTAGGGGGACTGTGAGACTGGGGACCACTGCCCCCTTGCAAACTCTCTCTCACTCTCTTTCTGTAACCTATGACCATGAACAGATGTCTGGCTTTTCTCTGTGGCCCTAGTTGGTTTGCTGTGGGTAAAGTCTACACTAGACAAACAATTGTAGGAGCTAACTCCTCCCTATAGCAGCCTATAGAAATGTAAATGGTTGTTAGGTATTAGACACAGGTGGTTCATTGAGTGTCATTCAGTGTCCTTCAGATTTGAGAGTCAAGAGGATGGGTTTGGGTTGGAGGTGGGAGGTTAGGAATAGGGGAGGGGGGGGGGGGGGGTGAGAGAGGTGTTGGAGAGAGATGAGGAGTTGTACTTTAGAGAAGGAAAAATGCCTACGGTAGTCATGATTGGCAAGATAATTTCTCCAAAGCAGGAGACAAAGTACACTGTATATTTTCAGATGAAATACCTCTGCTGTGGATTTTCTCTCTTGAGTTGATGCTAACGAGAGATACTGTGAATCATTTCCAACTATCAATGTAGAGAAAAGACTTCCGTAAAATATATATCGATCGGGGTGTTTGCTGAGGAACGTCTGCTTGTTTAGAAAAGGAAACCACTAATGCCCTTTTTGATATCAGATTGGATTTGTTTTGTGTTTTTTTTTCTACGGTTGGCTCCCTGGTGCACCAGAAACACCCCAATTACTCAAATCTTGTCTCCAAAACACTATCTATCTCTCTGATAATTTTCACTTCTGTGAAATCCTCTTGTAACCCCCCCCCCCCCCCCCCCCTTCTGATCCCCCCCAGGCCTAGCTAGCTTGAAGAAAATTATTTAAACCCACCACCCTTCTGAGGTTTCAATTTGGCATTGTCTCTCCCCCCCCCCCCCCCCCCCAAAAAAAAAGCAGAACATCGGCAGTTGGTTCTGAAGTTTCCCGGCTGCGGCAACAAACAGGGTAGAGGGAAATCGCATTCGGTCGGCAAAGTGGAACCACATCAAACAAGAAAGATGTTAATCCTGTCTGAATTGAGAACGCTAGCTGCCGTCCCTCTTTTCTATTAATAGTAGAGTTAGAGAGGAAGGAACATTATGGATTTCATTTATTTATTGTGTCAAACGTATTAAGACGTGCGAGTGTGATCGAGGTCCCTCTTGGAACATTAAAACAAAAAATAAAATCCTTCCCTTTTTTTCTTCTGATAACCTATTTACATATATGGAAATGTTGATTTTCACCCACCATTCCAACCTCCTCATTTTCACGCATGAAAGGTGCATTAACAAGCACTGTGGGAAATAAATGAGTGTATAATGTATATAAGACCTATATTTGCCATTTTGGCCTGTCTGATGTTGTTAATCTATTGGTGTATTAGCTGTAGTATTATATGGAGCAGTAGGAAAAGAATCCTCTGTTTTATTATTAAGAAATAAGGCCCAAGGGAGTGTGGTATATGGCCAATAAACCACGGCTAAGGGCTGTTCTTAGGCACAACGCAACCCTAAGCCGTGGTATATTGGTCATATACAGTATCACACCCGAGGTGACTTATTGCTATTATAAGCAGGTTACCAATGTAATTAGAACAGTAAACAAGTAGTTTTGCATCATACCCGTGGTATATTGTGTCATATACCACGGCTTTCAGCCAATCAGCATCCAGGGCTCGAACAACCTGGTTTATAATATGTTTTAATAATGTATATATCAAAGTATAGTATACTACTGTGGTCAGTAATTAGTGCCAAGATACCAAGCAACTGTACAGGGGCGAATGGGCTAATTAGAACGGTGCTTTCCACTGGCACAAATCTCTGTGTGTGTGTGTGTGTGTGTGTGTGTGTGTGTGTGTGTGTGTGTGTGCGCGCATCCCTGTGTGTGGGGATGGAAAGTGGCTGTGGGATGCAGTGGTGGTTGGAAACACCATTATATTCTCTCTCTCTCTCTGCCAGATACGGGCATGGCATCCCTCCACGCCATGCCACTGTGACTAGCCACAACGGAACCCGATCACAACGACCAGAGACTGGTCCTGGGCCTACATGCACCTAGCTGGCTGAGCCTAAATACAGATGTCCGACAATTGTTTTCAAGATAATCTACTCACGTTTGCATACGCTGATTCATACCCTGTCTATATCCGGGTTGCATCGGGTCTATAGGGACCAACATCACATGAGCACTAGCACTCAGTGCGCACAGGGAACAGCGAAGACGTCATTAAAAAAAAGGCAGACATTTGATGAATATAAAATGTTAATATCTTCAGCTGTGAGTACTGACATTTTTTTTGGGGGGGGGGGGGCTCAGCTACAGTTATTTGAATAATTCAGTGAATGTTTTGTGCACAAAAATGATGGCTAGCGTGTCTTATTAGGAATGATCAAATCTGACTTTTCTATGTGGCCGTGTTTGGAAATAGTCTTTCTGTGGCCGGTGTCAGTTAGACTGCAGTACTGAAACAAAACTGTAGGAGCAGTCGAAACCACGCTCCTCGACCCATTGGGTTCAACGCTCTCCTAAATGGAATGAGACGCCAACCTTGGTGCTAGCAGGAACCCCAACCCACCCTCACACCTCCTCACATGTCCAGTTCTCTTTCTCTGACCACAGGTCCCATGGACCGCAGTGTCACAACGGGTTAGGGGTTAGAGAGTAGAGGGGCGAGCATTTAATCCCACAGCCTTGCATTAATCAGCGGCACGCCACTCTTTACGTTTGCGGCAGAGCGCTAAAAAGAGAGAGACACTTTCCCCCTTTGCCAAAACCAATATAAACACATGCTATTACTGTGATTATCTGAAAACCGCTGCCTCTCCCCCTTTCTCTCCCTCCCTCCCTCCCTCTCTCTCTCTCTCTCTCACGTTTGCTCGCTCAGTGCTGTGGCTTATTGTGATACGGGGGGCTGCTATTACTGACAAGCCTCTACATATGTTTCTCATTTCTGTGAAGGATTTTAATTCCTAACAGCAGTTTACAGATCTCTCATTACCAAACTATGCTGGGAAGGGGAAAACAGCAACAATAAAAAGAAGTAAAAACAAGGGGGAAGAAAAATGCCTCGCAGGCCTCATCAGCCACAAGAGCCTTCTTCTCTCCTCGCGGCTGCCGCGCCCTCGCTGCTAACACGAGCCCCACTCAGAGCTGACTAGGAGGTCAGGGGTCAGCTAAGAGAGCTGGGCTGGGGAGTGGGGAGCCTAGCCAGGGGTTTAGCATTGTGTGGGATTGTGTTGAAACATTGGTGCAAGTGTGGGAGAGGGGCGATGGTCACGGAGATAGTGAGGCTGCTCAGTGTATGTGAATGCATGCTTGTGTGTGTGTCAGTCTTTGACTGTATGTGTGTATACACAAAGTTGTGGTGAGTGCCGTTGTGCGCTGAGTAGCCACAGACCCCCCCCCCCGCCGCCAACCCCTCCACACCATTAGCAGCAGTGGTCAAAACCTCGCTTTAGCCAGGCTGCTACAGTCATTACCCTGTCTGTCCCTGACCAGATAAATCACACGACACTCAGATCCTCCTCTCTGCTTAATTGGAGCCACTCCCTCCCACTCATTTGCACCCTGTGCTAATAGCCTGAGCGCTAAGTTATGAATCAGGTTTTAGGGGCGGCTAAGCTAAGCTGAACAACCCCCAGACATCAGCTAGCTGGGCCCGTGGTGTATTGCATTTTTCGGGAAACTGGCCAGTAGCCGCCATGTAATGGCCGCCCCCACGCCATATCGGCAACCGCCATTTTGTCTCTTCGGCTCTTGTTTTTCCCGCCCGACGCGGGAGCCGTTTGTTCCCTTTTGTCTTGCTTTGAGCGTGTGTGTGTGTGTGTGTGTGTGTGTGAGCGCTGTGTAGTTGCAGAGAGCGAGAGAGCGAGAGAGCTTCCTTTTGTTCGTCTGGCTCAGAGTAGAGGAGGGAGAGAGGCTTGCCAAGAGCTGTGGTTGAGCTCGCCGCCGTATTGCTATTAGACATGGTTAAGGGATGGAGCGAGCGTTGCAAGGACGACGCCAACACAAGCCATCCCCGCAGCAGCAGTTTGTGTGTGTGTGCTCTCCGCCCTGGGGTCTGCTGGCTTCTGTTAGGGCTCCACACAGCAGCTCCCTGATACTCACTGTACATGAACAGTTCATCTCTCAGCTCAAAGCGTACTGATGCGCCTTGATAAAGTCTACTGTAGTATCTCATTTTCCAGATTTAGAGTCCTCACCCATGACAGGGCTGTGAGAGGAGTAACTTATTGTGTTAAATCAAAGCACATTTTATTTGTCACATGCTTGGTAAACAGCAGGTGTAGACTAACAGTGAAATGCTTACTTCTCAACAATGCAGAGAGAAAAATATAGAGAGAAATTATAACACAAGGAATAAATGCACAATGAGTAACGATAACTTGGCTATACACACGGGGTACCAGTACCGAGTCGCTGTGCAGGGGTACAAGGTAATTGAGGTAGATATGTACATATAGGTAGGGGTAAAGTGACTCGGCAACAGGATAGATAATAAATATTAGCAGCAGCGTATGTGGTCAAAATAGTTTGTGCAAAGAAGGTCCATTAAGAATGTCCGGGTAGCTATTTGGTTAACTATTTAGTAGTTAGTATTAAATGTAGTATTGAATATCCTAAAGAAAGCATTGTTTATTATACCATGTGAACCTATCAATGACTGAACAGGCATGCCATAATATGCCTTGATGTGGTGAATCAGGTGTGTTAGTGCTGGTCTAGAACAAAAACATGTAATGTTTTTGTTCCCACTGGGAATGGATTGAGAAACATGCACAGAACGTTTAGAGAGTTGACCACAGAAGCCGACCACTTGGCCGTTTGTTTACAGCCACAACACAAGCACAAGGAGGAGAGGAGTGACATGGAAAGTTCCAGCCCAGAGGCCTTTAGAAACCTGGGCCGCCGCATTCACTAGACACCAAACGGAAGAAAACAGACAGCTCCACTTAGACTTCGAACCACTTCTGGAGAGAGCTGGGGGTTTGGAGGGGGGTCCTACTATGCAACTCCAATTCCATTTTGAACCGGGGTTAAAAAAATCTATCCTAACGACATTTCACTACACATGACTTCATCTGGAATTAGAGGGAGGGAAAAGCTAATTGGACTGGAGATAAAAATGGATCTGATATTGAAATGCACCAAAATAAAATATTGCCTCCCTGATGCATTGTTTAGTTAACAAGTATTGCACTGTCTGGCTTCCCGGCAAGAAATGTTCGGAACATTTCTAATAAATACACAAAGGACGGCAAAGTTGAGCACGAGCAAGTCTGAAACAGTCTGGGTGAAGAGTTAGTGGGATCGCTGGAAATTAGACATGAGGCAAGAGGGAGATATTCATTGATTAGGAAACCGCTAGCAACTGGTGGTGCAGGGATAGGCAAGGGGCAGTGTGTGTATCCACAGGACCCCAGGTGAACGTGCACACACACACACACACACACACACACACACACACACACACACACACACACACACACACACACACACACACACACACACACACACACACACACACACACACACACACACACACACACACACACACAGGAAAACACCTCATTAGGTTTTGGCTTGGTGGCTCTCCCGGAGCATTGAGGCATTTGTTACGCAGGCGACCCATTACATCATCATTTGTTATTTTGTTGAAATTTGGCACTAATCTCTTCATGCTTGGTTACAGGCCAGGGGAGGAAAAGGAGAGGAAGTAACAGAAAAAAGAAAGAAAGAAATTGGGGTGTCAGACCACTAAGAGAGTCTCTCTGCCCCCCCCCCCCTCACTCTCTTCACCCCAGCCCTATCCCTAGCTCTTGGACTCAGGCCAGGAAGGGAAATCCATGAAACATGAAGAATGTGAGCAGCGCTAGAGCTGTATGACCGCTCACAAAACTTTTCCTCCCGAACGAAGCTTCTACGCTGGAAAGCCAGCCTGTCCTGAAGCGAGAGGAGTTTGTTATACCCCATTCGGACCGGACCCAAAATATGCTTTCTAACTGTCATTGGAAACAAGATTCAGACTGAGGACATTTGAGCAGTCTTTCCAGAAAGGGGAGGAAAGAGAGGGAGAGAAAGAGGGGAAAAGAGAAGGATTGTCTGCTGCAGGAGACTGTGCTATCGTGGCATGATCACATGATCCTATGGCCACCTACGATTGGTCAGGAAGCGGAGCAAATCTATCCGCCATGTAAGGAGGGCTGAGAGCGACATTCTCTTTCTCCCTCTCTCCCTCCTCTCTCTCCCACTCTCTTGCTCCAATCTTAAAATGGCTGCCGTCGAAAGTGTGCCAAAAAGCAGGAAAACCTGCAGCTCTTTTCTTTTAAAGACTTATTTTCTTCTTTTTTTTTGACAAATTTTTTTTTTAGCGAAAAACTGTGAAAGTGAGAGTGGGGAAAGGTTTGAGTAGAAACAGATGAAGCAAGCTTGTTTTTTTTTTGTTCAGCGCTGGGCTGGCTGGTACGGGAGGTTGAGGGGAAGTTTGAAAGTGGGCCAGGAAAAAACATTAACTGTGCAGTGTCCGGGAGCCGGAGCCCAGAGAACCCCTGGACTTTTGGCTGGCAGAGGGACACGTGAACACACACACACACACACACACACACACACACACACACACACACACACACACACACACACACACACACACACACACACACACACACACACACACACAGGAGTTAACAGGCTCAGATCCCTTCAGGGGGGCTGACATCACAACCCTGGCTGGCCCAGGGGCAGCAGACCAGGGCAACAAGACACACCTACACACGCACACTCAAAGTGTACACACACACACACACACACTCGTAATAAATCCCCAACCGGCACTGGCTCAGTGCAGTTCAACGCCGCATGCATGAATAACGCAAATATTTGCCTGGAGGCTAAAGTTTGAGCAGAGCTGCCACCCCAGTAACTACAGTCACTGCCAGGCAGGTCACTACACTGGGTAGAATGTACTGGGACTGGGAGAGAGTAGCAAACCAACCCTCCGCTCACCGTATAAACACACTGCATATACAGACAAACGTCTGGTTAACAGAAAGCACCCAGTTAGCGACAGACCTCCAATGTGACTCTTTCCAAACGGAGGCAGTTGCACGAGGCAAGATGTCGACGCTCTGAGAGAAAGGGACAATGTAAAACACGAGACATAATGCCTTCACGTGTTCTGCTGTCGATAAGTACCGTATGAACATTTACAAGAAATTCGAGCCACTGAAATACACACCATAGAAGAAATAAAACGACACAACGCTCCAGAACCACTGAACGGTTCGTTTTCTAAAATTGACATTCAAATATAGCATATATGCCCTACCATTAAAATAACTCCACCGCAAATGGTGTTCTTATAGCATAAATCAGTGTGGCTGTACGTCTGTAGGGTGATAAAGGACGACAAGTGCCGTATGGGCAACACTCCTCATGATAATATGAGACGGCATGGGAGGGAGCGGGGAAACCACAATGTAAACATTAGGGCTGACCTAACATTACTTTTAGTTGGATTTTAAGCCCTACTGTACACTGTGCTGCCACCACTACTTACCAGATGGTTGCTACCTAGAGCTACCTTTAGCAAAATTCCGGTAGGTTCCCCCAAATCCCCTGGAATTTGGAGAAAGTGAGCAGAATTCTGCAACATGAGTTATTACTACTGCAGTAAGCAGAGACAGAAGGGGGATCCTTCTCCACTGAGCTCAAAACATCAGATCTCCAGTATGTTGACCCCGGCCAGCTGCTCTGTGCTACCAATGGAGGTATGGAAAGGAACCCAATGACTTTCCACTGATTAGAAGTCGTACTAGCTGGGAAACGTCAGATCTCCAGTTGACGTGTGGTAGACACAGACACTGGGCTTAAGTGTCCTAGGTCCACTGTCACCTCCAATGAGGATTTAAATGGGGCTTTGCTGACATAGCTCCCCGGTCCTCGGGGGGGGGGGACAAGATGGCCCGCGGGGAACCTAATCGTATCAGGGCCCGCTGGCTTCTGCTGGCTCGGCCAGGCAGCATCAGTGAATCATATGAAAGAGGATCACGGTGGAATGTTCTGTGGAAAGGATCACGGTGGATCCCTTTCGCCCAGCTGACCCTAGGGCCACAGGGGCCCAGGTCAAACTGATTGTCTAACCCAGCGAGCAGCCTAAGGACAGTGGAGAGAGGACCACTGCTGGGAGCTGGGGATGGTGGGGCTGGAGCTATTAAAAGAGGCAATTAGGAAACCAGTGCGGACGCTGGTTGACTCCCACTGGGCTCTTGGCTCTTTCACTTTTGGCTGTTTGGGGTGGAGGCGGAACAAAGGAGTATCTCTCTCTCGCTCTCTGGCCAGAGTGGGCAGTGCGGTGTGCACCCAGTGGACTAGTATGGAGAAACATGGTCAAACTCTGGTGGTTCTATCGTAAACTCCCCATGGCATCCAATTTCGGAAGAAAGCGGGTTGAGTAAAGAAACGGACATTTCAACCTTTCTGACGAAGTGGTGAAAGTGGGAGAAAAGGGAGAACAACAAAGACGGATGGTTTTGTGGAAAGGGGCGTGGCTCCCTGGATTGCTCTGGTCAGCAAGCCGCCCACTCGCACTTAAACACAGACAGAGGAGGGTGTCATCTCTCCCAGGGCAAACAGACCGAGCAGCAGCAGCCACTGATAGCCACTCTGAGAACCGTCTAGTCTCTTCAGTCTCTCTCCGCAGTAGATATGGAATCCCCCTCCGCATGACTGACAGCCTCCAAAGCCTGGTCGAGGCAGCCTCGGCTCCATCCTTCTCCATCTCTCAAACTAATACTATTGTTCTCGTTATTTTTGCGTTTCCCGAGCGCTCCGCTCCTGATGTGCGGTGGCACGCTGTTTATGACCCAAAACAATTGCTGTCTCTCACATCCATATTTAATGGTGACAGCTGAACAAATTACATATTTATGGTTTATAAGGGGGGAAATACCATCCGGATTCATTAGCTATGCAGGCAGGTATGGGGGTCCCATCTGTACTGGCATCTGTAAGGCGGGGGGCTGGCGCATACAGGCCAGGGCTGTGCCGGAGACCCCCTCCTTTCAGTGCTTGTCCGTCCCTTACACACACACACACAACACAAGTCACACGATACAGCCAAGCAGCTTTGTGGGACATCACAGTCTCGTGTCAGCGGCATGCTAAAAAAACGAGCGAGTGTGCGAGCAGGGCAGGCCAAGGGGTACGAGCTGGAGTGCCTGTTGATATGGCAAAGCCAGCTGAGAGGCTAGAGGTGCCACTCTGGTTGGAACAAGTAAGACGTTTGCTGCTCTCACAATGATCTTACATTCAGCTTAGCGATACAAAGACGTCGACACAGTACGTTATTTTTAACACCACCAGCTGGGGAGATTCCAGGTCTTGTACTCTGGATTGGGGAAAGCTACAGTAAGCTACCGAGCCTGTGGGGAACAAGTAATAGGGGGTAATTCTGATCAACCTAAACCTGGGATGATGGGGGCGGGGGGGGTGAGAGAGGGGGAGAGAGAATGAGAGAGAAAAATCAGGGAGGTCTACTCAGTATTCTGCGGATTAGTTGCTCCCCCAGCCACCCATCCCATTAAATCATGTACTCTGTGGAGTTTTCCTCTCACTTTCACCTTAATTAAGATTTATATTAAGGCAGTGTGGGCCCTAAAAACCTAATAATCAGGCGTCGTAAATCATAAGGGGAAATATCCACCATAGAAACAGGTTGACACAATTCTCTGTATGATTTTGGATCGTGGCCGTCTCATATTTGTCTTGACCATCTCCTTCTATGGACTCTGTTTGGTCTCCAATCCAGGGCCAGAATACCAAACGGGTACGTAGGGCACGTGCCCCGGGGCCCCCAACTCCATATGCTATCTGGGCCCAGGAAATTAGCCTGTTTGCACATTTCTCTCAGCCTCATGGCAAAATGTGAACAAAAGCATGAGATGCTATAAAAAACCCAAACAAATTCTCAGCCCCATGGCAAAAAGTGTAGAATTGTAGGAAATTAGCTTAAAAACTGCAAAATGTTCTCAGCCTCATAACAAAATGTGTAGAAGAGCATTATACAACAGATCAGTGCCCGGGACCCAAATGTGGTAGTCCGGCCCTGCTCCTGTCTTCAGCTGATTCAGTTGTTTTCCTTTAAGCTTAAGTTTAATGGGCGTCACACCAATCCCTCACTGCGATGATGTGACGACCTTGTGCCTCACTATTATCGTAAGCGTACCCCATTTAGCTGCTCGGTCCACACAAGAACTCCCAACCCATGTACTGTAGGCTGATAGTTCTGCTGGACAATAATGCCTTGATTCAGTTCTGTACCCAGAGACAACTGAGCAAAGCATCCAAATGTTTATGTACAACTGATGAACTCGATGACACCTTGTACAGAGTGGGAGTCAAGTTCAAAGCCTCCGCCGAGGACGTGACTCTCAGCCATGTCAATGCACGGTGTTGGTGAGGAATCTTGCCCGTACTTTACATTGTTTAACCGATGCAGTTCAGAGTCACCCCCGTGGCAACGAACCGCTGTAATTAGATATTGAGGCTATCGCCGATGTCTCTCCTAAGCCATCGTGATTTTGAATACCTGGAACTGAAATAATTTGGACGATTCGCGGGTTGGTGGGAGGAACAGCTGCTCTCCCTTGTAAAGTACTTACAGTGCAAGAGGAACGACTTGTTCCGGCACGCTAACAACCTTAGCAAGGATAAGGCGGCTGATCTGCCAGCGTTAGGCTCATTATTGTTGGAGAGGATTTGAGAGCTGCTTTTTCCTGTCTGGGGGCGAACCAAACGCAGCGGTTAGGCTCCTCGGGCTCCCCCACAGAGGGGGTTTTGTGGCTTACCTACCGACCTACAGATTCCCCTGGAATTCACTGGGGATGTTTTTTTTGAGTTGCCACCAGGTATGAAAGACGACAAGAGAGCACACAATGAGAGCTAAGGCAAATGGGATCGGGGAGTTTTTTGGGGGAGGGGGGGGAGAACAGCTTGGCTGTGTCTGGGTCGAGAAAGAGGCAGGAGGTCTAGTGAGAGTTTTCCAGCAGGCAAGGAAGGAATAAGGGAGGGAGTGAGGAGGTTTGGAACTGCCATGGCTGTGGTGACAGGAGGGGAGGTGTGTGGTTAGAAGATACTTCATCCTCCAAACCAGCTGCACAAGGGGAAGGCAAAACAAGGAGAGGGGGGAAAACCACAGCTCGTTTTCGACAAGTTGCTACTGCCTTTGTCTACTGTATGTCCCTGCCTCTCTCTCTCTCTCTCTCTCTGCCTCACATACAAAAAGCATACACTCGAACAGCCTAATTCAAACCATATAAGATTGCCACGTTTCCTCAGCTTCCCGTCCAATTTGAAGAGGAGCCATGTGAAATCGCACCTCGGTCCAAACTCTCTTTTCATATTGGAATGCAAATCTATTTAAGAGGGGCCACTTCACTGTTCTACTTTCATGAAAATATTCATATGTAAATAAATACATAATGATGCATGCTAAACATGTCAATCAATACATGAGTATACAAAAGTATAAAACAAAAGATTCATGAACAGTGCCAAAACGTGGCCATGTCTCCAATAAATCAATGGGTTAATCTGGTGCATAATCGGTTGCATCATAAAACTAGAGAGCAAAGAGAGGGAGTGATGAGAACGAGAGAGAGAGAGAGAGACTGTGCTCTCTCTGGGCTCGGGCCTGGGTGCTCTGCTCATTAAGATTCCCGCGGTACGGTGACTCAGCCCATTTTGATAATGGAGAGCCCCGGCCACCTAAAGATGGAAATGGCCATTTTTCAACCCCCCACCCCCCCAACCCCCTCCCTTTTATATATAAATTATCCTGAGCACTCACAAAGTAGGCCAGGAACACCGCAAGGTCATTCTCAAATCTTTTGGATGCCTTGGATTGGAAGAGGGGTTTTAATGGGAGTGCTGAGGACAGCGGGGTGAGCTGCAGCCATACATAAGAGACGGGACAGCTAGCAGGCCAGCCAGGCAGGCAGCAGAAATCTACAGCTAATTTCTAATGGGGCTCCAGTCATTTTCACTCCCATCAACTTGATGGTTATCGACTTATTTTTGGGAGGGGAGGTGGTATAATGCTTTCCTCAGGGAGGCAGGAGTTGGCAAACTTGGAAGAGGGCTTGAGTCTGGACTCCCTTCTGAAGTTGTGTTACCTGACATGCCGTGAGACCAAAATGAAAGCTGGATAATCTCGTCAAGATATATCAACCATGTTTACACACCTGCACGTGCATCTACATTGCTAGTTTGTGCAGGTTAGGATAGGGGACAGTGGGTGAAGTTGGGACATCAATAGGTAAAGACTGCCGGGAGGGGAACAGCAGGTGACGTCCAATCCCAAGTCCAAGCTCAGCTCCTGGAGGTTAAACCCAACCTTCATCCCACAGCCCTTCAGCTGGCCCTGTAAGCCTTGCTGTCCTGCCACCACCCCCCTGTAACCCTGCTCTGTTCTTCCCTGCTTCACTTTATCCTGAGGAAAGGTCACACAAACCCAGTGGCTCCTCTCCCGCCCCGCCACCCCGAGCCAGCTGACCCTCTATTAATCACATGACCGCCAGACCATATGAACTAATAGGGTGGCCAGGGCCAATCAGCGGCGAGGGGGAGGTAAAGAGGGATGGTGGGTAGGGCTGAGTGATGGCTAATCCAAGTGTGCGGAAGGTCCCAGTGCAACCGGATGTGGTCAGATGCCGCCACACCACCGGCCCTCACCGCCACCACCTTTCCCCCTCAGCCACTCCTTCTCTTCTTCTCTCATTCGCTAACAGTGACCTTGTGTGCACTGGAGGGAGGGAATGGGCGAGTGTGACAAGTTTGAGTGGCAGGAGGTTGGGTAGGCGGTGACAATGACGTCACCCTAACAAGATGAGGAATCCCCCGTCACTCTTTTGGGTGAAGTGGAGCGTCCACCTCCACCCTTTCGTTCTTCCTTCTGTCATGCTGAGGCTAATAGCTATAAATCAGACAGGATTGCAAGATTAGTGCTAGATTTCCTCCTTAATCGCACCTGTGTGCTTTAGGCAAGAGGGGAAACTAGAGTTGGGAGAGCAGCTTGTCTGCCAAACAATGAGCGACCTAAGGATCTCTCTTTGAGGACGACCTGAGGCGTCCCAAGGCCTTGTACAGTACCTTGTCAAACAGTTGTTTCCCTCCACCCCACTAGGTTACAGTCAACTCAAAATCCCTACCCCAAAACATTAGTTTTTTTTTTTTATACAACCGCCAAGAGTTAGACTTCAACCTATCAAAGTAATAGCTTAACGAACTGCAATGTCACACTTTGATGTCGAAGTATCTGCTAATGGTTGACAAGCATGTGCATTTAGGTTAAGTACCGTAAGCAGCATCCCTAACATCAAAATGATGGCCGGCCAAAGACTTAGCTGCTATTTACTGCATATGGAGTAATCCATTCCATCTGTCCTGACAGTGCCATGCAGCCGAAGGCTGTCAGAAGACCCGGGTCTGGGTGACGGTGAGATGTTTCAAAGCTCCTGTGGGGTAATGCTAAGCTTCACTTCTCTGTTTTAGACAAAATATCTTGACCTAACCGACATCTTTCTCCAGGGATACCTTTTCCTGGTTCCTGGGTCACTCAGTTTGCCAAGTGATTGGGTGGAATGCATCAAGAGTTTATTAATGTATCAATTGACATGTTCACAGTACCTTTTCCACAGGTAGTATTACTTAGGGTAATAAAGACAACCTCATACAATACTCTAACTGACGATGCTATTAGGATAGCTGAGCCTGGTACTGATGAGTGGAGAAGTGGTTAGGTCATGCGGCCAGGACCACGCTGACTTGGTGGAGTACAGTAGAGTAAGTGGCTGGTCAGATCCGTGACCGTCAAAGGGGGGCCCATGCTGTGGGCTAAAGACTGGGTGTGGTGAGTGAACGGCGCCTTAGATGACCGCTTTCTGTTGGGGGGAAATCAGATCAGAATCAAGAGCAGAAACCGAGTCTGTAAAGAGCAGCTCGCAGCTGTAGCCACAGCAGCTCTCCTCTCCCCCTTCCTCCCTCCTATCGCGGGTTCCATCTATCTCCAAGCAGCAAAAGCCACCAGTTGGATTACATCTCACACTCCTATGTGTGATCCCTACCGTAGGGTGTGTGCGTTGACCACGTCGCCTCCACTCGAGAGGGGGACGTTGGTGTTACTTTTGTAGGTCAGCCCACGGTGCCTTGCTGACAATTGGGACTCCTCTATGACAGTAATGGCATCCCTCTCCCTCTTCTCTCGCTCGCTCCCTCAAGCTCTTCTCCCATACGTATTGACCGATGGGTGAGGACGGCTGGATGTTGCTCCTCTCCCCCACGTTTTACCGTCCTGCGTCTGTGAGCGAATGCCTGGGATATTCACAAGACATTATTGATTCCTCTATCAGTGCTACATGGAGGTCAGGGATATTTCTCGCCCTTCTCCTGCTTTGGGCCAACCCCTCCTCATCCCTCCCTCCATCCCCATTGCCATGCATCCTGGCAGCTTCCTTTAATATCTATCTTAAGAGTTGACAATCTTTCGGGGCAATTAAAGCAATCGATACAGGCCTGAGAGGAGCCTCTTATCCACAGTAATAGCTTTCACTGAATAATAAATAACACTCTGGCCCAAACGACAGCAGAAACAGACTCACAGCTGCAGTTCACAGGGCTTTGCGCTAAAAGCCAAGTGCCTGGAGATTCCAGCTCTTATGAATCATCCAATGAGAGTTATCTGATAGGGGAAAATGATTTTTAAAACGAACAGAAGCTAGAAAAGGTTTATTATCATATTTTATTTCAGTTTCAATGAGGATTTGGAACCGGTTGAGGGAACATAACAGAAAACTGTGAGGGAAAAAAATATTTATTTTAAAAGCATGGTAACCAGTTAATAACGGTATTTTACGTTACAGGCTTTTTTTTCAGTCCCACAAAGAATCCAACAAAGCGCCAAAACAAAGCCCTCACTCTGTCACTCAGGAACGTATTCCAGTGTCTGCCTACCAGCTGGAAATCTTTGACAGTGTGTGTGCAGGCTACCTGCCCCTCCCCGAAGCATAGTCTACTGTAGCCGACTGGTGTTACAAGCGTGATTCAGAGATGAGGGAGAGACATTTTTACTTAGAGATGAATGGATTCACTTTTCCAACGCAATTTAAGGATCCTACAGTTATCACGATTAACATCGGATTTATAAACTACAAAAAGGCAAGATGTGTTTTTATTTGAATTCTGTTGCCGCTTTGCACACATAAGCTTATTAGCTAGCTAGCTCTGGTCCAACGTTAAGCCAACGCTCAGAAGTTCAAAGACATTTAAAGTTCCTTCATAGGAACTTTGGCATTAAGCCCACAGGTATAATTCTGTGGGCCTAATTCAGATAATGCATGTCATAAGATGCCCAGCACTTCAAGCCAAGCCTCCTCCTTCACCCCCTCTCGCTCGCTCCCCACTTGCAAAATGTCAAGGCCTACACTTTTCTGTCCAATGCATGTAAACAACTATAGCATGCCGGCTTTGCTGCTCCATAGCAAGCTGCTCTATCTGCAGTGATTGGTTAAATAATATCATGTCGAGCTAAATGTAAAAAATATATATATACAGTACCTACTCATTCAAGGGTTTTTCTATATTTTTACTATTTTCTACATTTTAGAATAATAGTGAAGACATCAAAACTATGAAATAACAAATATGGAATCATGTAGTAACCAAAAAAGTGTTAAACAAATCAAAATATATTTTATTTTTGAGATTCTTCAAAGTAGCCACCCTTTGCCTTGATGGCAGGTTTGCACACTCTTGGCATTCTCTCAACCAGCTTCACCTGGAATACTTTTCAACAGTCTGGAAGGAGTTCCCACATATGGTGAGCACTTGTTGGCTGATTTTCCAGCCTGGAGGTGTGTTGGGTTATTGCTCTGTTGAAAAACAAATGATAGTCCTACTAAGAGCAAACCAGATGGGATGGCGTATCGCTGCAGAATGCTGTGGTAGCCATGCTGGTTAAGTGTGCCTTACATTCTAAATAAATCACAGACAGTGTCACCAGCAAAACATTATCACATCTCCTCCTCCATGCTTCACGGTGGGAGCCACACATGCTGAGATCATCCGTTCCCCTACTCACAAAGACACAGCGGATGGAACCAAAAATCTCAAATTTGGACTCATCAGACCAAAAGGACAGATTTCCACCGGTCTAATGTCCATTGCTTGTGTTTCTTGGCCCAAGCAAGTCTCTTTTTGTTAATGGTGTCCTTTAGTAGTGGGTTCTTTGCAGCAATTTGACCATGAAGGCCTGATTCACGCAGTCTCCTCTGAACAGTTGATGTCTTTTACTTGAACTCTGGAAAGCATTTATTTGGGCTGCAATTTCTGAGGCGAAGTTAATGCTAATGAACTTATCCTCTGCAGCAGAGGCAACTCTGGGTCTTCCTTTCCTGTGGCGGTCCTCATGAGAGACAGTTTCATCATAGCATTTGATGGTTTTTGCGACTGCACTTGAAGAATCTTTTAAAGTTCTTGAAATTTTCCGGATTGACTGACCTTCATGTCTTAAAGTAAAGATGGACTGTCATTTCTCTATGCTTATTTTATTTTTTAAATTTTACCCCCTTTTCTCCCCAATTTTCGTGGTATCCAATCGCTAGTAATTACTTTCTTGTCTCATCGCTACAACTCCCGTACGGGCTCGGGAGAGACGAAGGTCGAAATGCGTCCACCGAAGCACAACCCAACTGCTTCTTAACACAGAGCGCCTCCAACCCGGAAGCCAGCCGCACCAATGTGTCGGAGGAAACACCGTGCACCCGCCCCCCTTGGTTAGCGCGCACTGCGCCCGGCCCGCCACAGGAGTCGCTGGAGCGAGGATATCCCTACCGGCCAAACCCTCCCTAACCCGGACGACGCTAGGCCAATTGTGCGTCGCCCCACGGACCTCCCGGTCGCGGCCGGCTGCGACAGAGCCTGGGCGCGAACCCAGAGACTCTGGTGGCACAGCTAGCGCTGCTCTCTATGCTTATTTGAGCTGTTCTTGCCATAATATGGCCTTTTACCAAATAGAGCTATCTTCTGTATACCACCCCTACCTTGTCACAGCACAACTGATTGGCTCCACAAATTAACTTTTAACGAGGCACACCTGTTAATTGAAATGCATTCCAGGTGACTACCTCATGAAGCTGGTTGAGAGAATGCCAACATTGAGCAAAGCTATCATCAAGGCAAAGGGTGGCTACTTTGAAGAATCTCAAATATAAAATATATTTTGATTTGTTAAACACTTTTTTTCATAGTTTTGTGTCTTCACTATTACTCAACAATGTAGAAAATAGTAAAAATAAAGAAAAACCCTGGAATAAGTAGGTGTGTCCAAACTTTTGACTGGTACTGTATATTTCAGAGGTTTAAAAATTAACCGAAAGGAACGATATAAACCAATAGTTTTTTGGGGTTCGAACTTTCTTTTGCTGTTTGGAACAGTGGAACGGAACAAAAAAATGAAAATTCTGTTCAAAACGAAATTATTTAGTTTCAAATGACTCAGTGTTGAAGTGTATCAGAAACAGAGAATAGAAAATCTACGTCTGATCGTTGGTGATTGCACACAAATGAATGACGCATCCGTGGATACAAGAAAGGGGGGGTGGGGCAAAGATGATCTCTCCGTGACTCCTTGCTGAATGAAGGAGGCATTGTCTGTGTCCCCCCCCCCATAACATGTAGAGGGACCGGGACAAAAATAAATCCCAGTCTGTGTTGCTGGGGAGGAATAGGTGGGTAAGGCGAGAGGCTCTGATTTCAGACTGCACAACAGTCATCTTATTATCCAGCCAGAGTGCATGTGAAGTTAATGAGAGTCTATTGACTGATCGTCCTAGGTAAGCGCCTTGACACACAAATGAACACACATACACACAGCTTGGTCTGGACCATCTCCACAAAAGGTTAAGCCACATAGGAATACACTAACGGGACATGGGATGGACGGTACCGTACTTAATGTCTATTGCAAGCATTCAAGCATTGGGGCAAAGGGGTCAACAGTTGGCAGGCTACATTTAAAAAAAAATTGTCATGTTATTTAACCTTTATTTAACTAGGCAAGTCAGTTAAGAACAAATGCTTATTTACAATGACCACCTATCAGGGAACAGTGGGTTAACTGCCTTGTTCAGGAGCAGAACGACAGATTTTTACCTTGTCAGCTCTAACCACTAGGCTACCTGCCGCCCCAGAAAGTTGATCACAATGGTCAAGCAAGCCGTTGCTACTGTATGTGACACACTGACCACAAAGCAGTACATGCAACAGAAGAAGAACACATCCACTGGTGAGTGTGGACCCTGGATCTACCACTGTCAAGGGGGACCCCCTCCCCCTCGTGTTGCTGCCCAGGGAAATGTCCCGACTGTCGCTCTCCTCTCAGCTGTTTCCCTCTCACACAACACAAGCCCCTGCTCTGCTCAAGCCCAGTCGGTATGGCTGCCGGCCCAGGGCTCGCTATCAAATCTACCACGGGTGCAGCGCGAGTAGGAGCCAACTAGAACTCCACTCAAATGTGGACAGTGTACCTTTCCAAGACTTGGGTTTGTTGCTGTTCGTCAAGCCAAGCCTGACTCAGGCTCGGCGTTCATGACAACCCCCCTCCTCCTACTTCCGGCCAATTATTTGGCTCTCTAAACTGCCCGGGAACAGCATTGTACTAATAGTAATTAAAAAATGATCATTTAAACAGTGACCAAGGCGTTTTTGCTGCACTGGAGAAAGATGAGGTGGCAGTGTGTAGTCTCCACATAGGCAATGTTCTCTGGTTGGCAGCGACTGCATCAATCTGACAAATCCTGGTTGGCCAGTGTCAGAGTGAGCCACCTGTTACACACCTCGTTCCCTCAGACGAACGTTGACCTGGATTGCCGCCACAGCAGGTTGCCCTAAACCCTGGGCTGACCCCGCCGACCCCTCCGGTGACCTTTGCCTTTTAAGCATGACTGGAGCCGTAAAACACATCTCCTTTGAGGCCCCCTGCCTATTAGTAGCAGCTCTCACAGGCGGTGTGGGCGCTGCGTTAACCTTGGGTTCTGGTTCAACCCCCCGGGAGATTATTTACTATGCCCCACTGCCTTTATGCAACCATTTCCAACTGGAGCAGGAACCCAAACAACCACAAACAACAGCTGACATTCCCCAGCACATGTTTCAGCCTAATTACTCTGACTAGGGGGACTGAGACGGTTGACAGGGGCCAGACTAGAGCTCCTCCACCAGACGAAGGGAGTAGGGAACACACAGGCCCAGCCCAGAGGTGATAAGAGTCTAGGGAGGGAGGGATGGTTAGAGGAGGGGAGGTTAAGGTGGTCGATGGCGCATTATGGGATTTTGAACTCTTAGAAGGACAGGCAGGGCTCTATCAACAGCCAGCAGCTATTTTTACCGCTCCCGATCCTGTCGGCCAAAATATACTCCCCTAGTGTCAGCCAACAGTGAGGACTGCCTTCATCAGTGGCAGCAGAACCCTGGCTCTCTGTTGCCGGGCAAACCACAGGGAAGGACAGGGAGAAAACCACCCTAAATGTATTAAATAACAACTGAGTGGTTTCCAACGACTCCTACTCAAAATCGCATTACAGTGGGAGCTAGAGGAGTCGGGCCGCAGTGAGAGCAACAAGCTGTTGTTTCTTTGAATGGGAAATAATCTCTCCAAGAGCCTTTGCACGATAAAAAATGTATACAATTTAAACCTGCCTGGAGCAGTGAACTGGCTCTGACACCTAGATAAATAAAGGTTAAATTAAAAGTGAAAAATAAACGCTACGGGTTCATGCAATACACCATACCACTCAGGTTCATTTCTGGAACAGACTGACTAAAACAACTCGTCTGCACACGAGGAGCAAATGGTCATGAAAGTGACAGGTTTGTTGGATTCCCAACGATAGAACAGCTTCCATTACAAAAAAAAAGAATGTCCAACTTCAGGCTCATTTGGTTGATTTGCTGCAGTGCCAGGTTGTTGTCCGTGGCGTGTGTGGAGGGAGGTGGAGGAGGAAGAGGCTTGCCTGACACGAGGGCCCGCCGCGTTATCTGCTCTGGAGACAAACCAGGCACGGGCTGTGGATGCCAGCAAATCTCCTGTTTACTTTTAAGCAACTTGCAGATTATGGCTGAACAAAGGCCAGTCCCAGACCCAGAGCCAACAATCGGAAAGAGGGGAGAGCGAGCGCCCTGGTCCCAGGATAACAGCTCAGTCTGGGGCTCTCTCTTACTCGCCATCCATCCATCCCTCCCTCCATTCCTATTTCTGGATTATCCCGTCAACGAGGAACAAACCAAAAATACAGCTAATAAAAACAACACCATAGGCGGATTCCCAAGTCGAAACTGGGAAAGGGGTTAGAGGTTACGTTTAAGATGTCGATTTCAAGACGTTCCCGGTGTCTGAATAGGAGACAATGGGAGTCGAAATAAGGCTCTGCTGCCTTTTCTCCCCTCCATATATTTATTTTTTACCCCCCCCCCCTTTGATTCAGAGGGGAGAGCACAGTGCACAGGCCTCCCAGGAAGAGGGGTCCAACAGGGGGCCGGGGGCTGTGGAGCCAGGGGAGGCGGCGGAGGGGGGGATGGATGTTGAACCGGGGGTGGTTCGGCTGTGATCTCCTTCCTGTGTGGCTGTACTGTCAGCCTGTGGCGGATCCTTACATCTTCCCCCAGCTCTGCCCTTGTGCCCCCAACTCTCCCCCTCCCTCCTTAAAGCCCACCCCCACAAAATTGTGTTCCTCCCGTCTGCTCCTGTCCGACCTCAGAATCCCCCCCCCCCCCCCCATCCCAGGCCCAGAGGA